>NW_026850043.1:10000-610000 GCF_030869225.1 Colletotrichum abscissum
TTTATAAGTATTAGATTTTTTCGTTTATTATATAGCGAATAAAAGATTTTATAAGTACTCGATTCTTTCGTTTATTATATAGCGAACAAAAGAATTTTAAGATTTTAATTAATTTAAAATTTTAGTTAATTCTTTTATTTACGACCTAGCGTATAAAAGAATTTATAAGTACTTAATTCTTTTGTTTACGACTTAGTAAATAAAAGAATTTATAAGTACTCGATTTTTTTATTTACGACCTAGCGTACGAAAGAATTTATAAGTACTAGATTCTTTTATTTACTACATAGTAAATAAAAGATTTTATAAATACTCGATTCTTTTATTTACGACCTAGCGAACGAAAGAATTTTAAGATTTTAGTTAACTTAAGATTTTAGTTAATTCTTTTATTTGCGACCTAGCGTACGAAAGAATTTATAAGTACTTAATTCTTTTATTCGTAACCTAGCGTATAAAAGATTTTATAAGTACTTAATTTTTTTATTTACGACTTAGCGAATAAAAGAATTTATAAGTACTCGATTCTTTTGTTTACGACTTAGCGAACAAAAGAATTTATAAATACTTAATTCTTTTATTTACGACCTAGCGTACGAAAGAATTTATAAATACTTAATTCTTTTATTTACGACCTAGCGAATAAAAGAATTTATAAGTACTCGATTTTTTTATTTATAAGCTAGCGTATAAAAGAATTTATAAGTACTAAATTCTTTTATTTACTATATAATAAATAAAAGATTTTATAAGTACTCGATTCTTTTATTAGCGACCTAGTAAACGAAAGAATTTTAAGATTTTAGTTAATTTAAAATTTTAGTTAATTCTTTTGTTTATAACCTAGCAAACAAAAGAATTTTAAGATTTTAGTTAACTTAAGATTTTAGTTAATTCTTTTGTTCGCGACCTAGTATATAAAAGAATTTATAAGTACTCGATTTTTTTATTTATAACCTAGCGAACGAAAGAATTTATAAATACTCGATTTTTTTATTTACGACTTAGTATATAAAAGAATTTGTGGGTACTAGATTCTTTTATTTACTATATAGCGAACGAAAGATTTTATAAGTACTTAATTCTTTCGTTTACGACCTAGCGAATAAAAGAATTTTAAGATTTTAGTTAACTTAAGATTTTAGTTAATTCTTTTATTTATAACTTAGCGCACAAAAGAATTTATAGGTACTTAATTCTTTTATTTACGACTTAGCGAACGAAAGAATTTATAAGTACTCGATTCTTTTATTTATAACCTAGCGAATAAAAGAATTTTAAGATTTTAGTTAACTTAAGATTTTAGTTAACTTAAGATTTTAGTTAATTCTTTCGTTCGCGACTTAGCGCACGAAAGAATTTATAAGTACTTAATTCTTTCGTTTATAACCTAGCGAACAAAAGAATTTATAAGTACTTAATTCTTTTATTCGCAACTTAGCGCATAAAAGAATTTATAAATACTAAATTCTTTTATTTACTACATAGCGAATAAAAGAATTTATAAGTACTCGATTCTTTTATTTACGACCTAGCGAACAAAAGAATTTTAAGATTTTAGTTAACTTAAGATTTTAGTTAATTCTTTTATTCGCGACCTAGCGTACGAAAGAATTTATAAGTACTTAATTCTTTCGTTCGTAACCTAGCGCACGAAAGATTTTATAAGTACTCGATTTTTTTATTAGCGACCTAGCGAATAAAAGAATTTTAAGATTTTAGTTAATTTAAAATTTTAATTAATTCTTTTATTTACGACCTAGCGAATAAAAGAATTTTAAGATTTTAGTTAACTTAAGATTTTAGTTAATTCTTTTATTCGTAACCTAGCGTATAAAAGAATTTATAAGTACTTAATTCTTTTATTTACGACCTAGTAAACAAAAGAATTTATAAGTACTCGATTCTTTTATTAGCGACCTAATAAATAAAAGAATTTATAAATACTCGATTCTTTTGTTAGTAACTTAGTAAACGAAAGAATTTATGGGTACTTAATTCTTTTGTTTACTATATAGCGTATAAAAGATTTTATAAGTACTAGATTCTTTTATTAACGACTTAGTAAACGAAAGAATTTATAAGTACTTAATTCTTTTGTTTACTATATAGCGAACGAAAGAATTTTTAAGTACTCGATTTTTTTATTTACTATATAGCGAATAAAAGAATTTTAAGATTTTAGTTAATTCTTTTAGTTATTACTTATTAAATAAAAGATCTTTTAAGCATTACTTCTTAAATAAAAGAATTTCTTAAGTTTTATTTAATTTTTTTTTAGTAATTACTTAATAGCTTAAAGAATTCCGTAAACTTATTTACTTATTTTTATTTATATTAAATTATTTAAAAAACTTTTTTTTATTAATATTAGGTAGCTATGGTGGTGAAGTAATATTAAGTAGCCACAGTAGTAAAGTAATATTAAGTGGCTACGGTAGTAAGGTAATATTTAGTAGCTACGGTAGTAAAGTAATATTATATTTTATAATTAAAGAAAAATAATTTATTTATATATATTAAAAAGTAATAACTAAGTAGTTATAATATAGTAATACTTTTATTAATTTCTCGCTTTTTTAAAATATACCTTATTTTTAAATAAAAAGTATGCGAAATTCTTAAAATTTCCTAAACCTAAGCCCATTTAGCCTACTTAATACTAAAACGGGCTTATATCCTCGTAAATACGTTACCCTTACTTACTAAATCGAGTCAGCTCTAAAATAAGAATATTAATAAACTAGGACTAATTACGTATATTCCGCTAACCCTGGCTTTAAAAATCGAAATAAAGGATTATTTACTATTTACCTTATTTACTAAGGTATTATAACCCCTATTATAGACTTTTACGTCTTTTTATAATATCTTCTTATACTAAGAGCGGAGCTCGAGCTCGAGCTTTTATTATTATTAACGCTAATTTATAAAGCTATATCCCCTTAATAATAATACGTTTTTTAAAATGTTCTATTTAAAGGGCTAAATTACTAAAGTAATATAAGCGAGTATAGGGCGATTTAGGATTAGCGAGGGGGTAATAAGGTTTATATATAAATACGTTTATTAAAAAAAGGACGTATATAATTATATTAAAATACGAGTTATTCCTAAGCTAAGTAGCTAAAGTTTTACTTATATAAGGGACTACTCCCCTCGTATAAATCTATATTTAAGAATTATAATTCTTTTTAAATAAAATCTAGGCCTAAAGTTTAAAAAGAACGCTTAGTAAACGACCCGCTATATCCTTAATTATATCCGAGTACGAAGCTAAAACGAAACTATAACTAACTAAATAGCTTAGTATATATTTTAAATAACCCGTAGAGCTTAGGGTAAATAAAAATATTTTTTTAAAATAATTATTAACTTAGAAAAGATTAATAAAAATAAGGTAATAACTATAACGAGACTCGTCTTATTTTTTTAAAAGCCCTATACGTTATTAATAATATTAAACCCCTAGGATACGTAGTCGTATATTAGCTTTTTATTTAACGTTACGGGGTTTAAATACTTTATAATTATTAAGCGCCGGTTTTTAGAGGATATAGTAATTACCCTCTTTTACCTCGAGCTTACGTAGCTATTATAATAAAACGTTAAGCTCTAAATAATATAAGGGTAGTTAATAGTTATTAAACCCCGTTTTAAACGTATTTATAGTTAATTTATTACCTTTTTAAATTAGTTCTTTTTAAAAACGCGGAGATAAAGCCGTTCGTTATACTCTTAGCTTATAATAATTACTAAGCTTTTTAGGTTATTTTTTAATAATATAGCCTCGTATATACTAGTACGATATTTATATTATTAATAGACCTTAAGTCTAGGCCCCTATTATCTAACTAAAATTTTCTTAGGTTATTTACGGGGACGTTTATTTAGTATTATAAAAGACCGTATATAAAAGAGCTAAATATATAAGAAGGATAGAATATAATAATAATAATAACGATACGGGTATAAATACTAATAAATAGGAAATATAAACGAGAGATATAGGCCTTTTTATAAAGAGGTTTAACTAAGTAAGATAATATAATTATAAAATCTATTTAGTATTTAAAAAATTAATATCCTCGCGTCTTAATAACGCCGTTATTTTTTAAAAAAAGAACGAGTTATGCTATATACTAACGCTTTTATAATAATATATCGGTATTATCTTTATTAAGAAAATAGGACGCGATATATAAGGACAATAACGTTAAAATAAAGTATTAGTATTTATAATACTACTTAAGTAAAAAGAAATATATAAACTATATAATTATTTATAGAGTGCTTATAATAATTATTTTTTATAAAAGCTAAACCGTTATAAAGACTTAGATAAGAATAAACCGTTAATAAGAACGTAGTTAATATATTATTAATATAATAACGTAGCTAAAACGTCCTAATTTATTCGTCCTAATCGTACGAATCCTATTAACTATTAAACTTAACTAACGCTAAATATTTTATAAAACCCTCGCTAAGATTATAAGTCGTATCCCGCCCGTTTTATATAATTAAATAGTACTACTTATTGTCGATTTTTTAACGCTCTTACTAAGTATTTAATTTATGTTTAGTACGCCTCGTAAGCTATTATTAAAAAGGTATAGTAAATAGGTAAGTAGGTTGAGAGTAATTTATTTTATAAAAAATATTAAATACGCTAATCGAGAGAAATAGCCCTACTTCTAATATTAAAATAAATAACGACCTTACTATAGTTAATACTAAATAGTTAATAAAGGTTTAAGCTAAATAACTTAAGTATATAATAAGTAGTATTAGTATATATAACCTATTAACTAAGCTATATACCCTTAGGATTATAAGTATTATAAACGACTTTAATAATATTATAGCTACTTATTTAGTAGTACGTCTTACTTATAATAAAGTTCGAACTATAATAAATACGATTATTTTTGCCTTTATATTTTTAAAATTAGTAATAAGAGACCCGGATAATAAGAGAAAGTTATACTCGCTCGTACGTATATTTATTAACTATTTATATAACTGAGCTTAGGATTAGTTTACGTTTATAAAATAGAGACTTATAAATATTTTAATCGACTTTATTATAAGCTTTAATACTAATTATAATATATATAAGAACTATTACGATTATATTTATATAACGGTTTTAACGGATTAAGCGTTATAAAACCTAAACGAACTCTCGTTTTACGTTTCTAATTTACGAAGTTTTATTTAGAATAGTAAGTTTATTAAGAATTACTAAAGCTAGATTTTATACTATTTATAAAAGAGCGTTGTAAATACTAGCTTAAATAGAAAGAACCCTAGATACTTAATATTTTTTAATACTAAAAGATCGTTAAATATTAGAATAATATAGAAATAATATAAAGAAGTACGTTATTATAGAATTACTACTATTATTAAGACGTATATTAAGAGACTTAATAACGTAGCTAAACTCCTTTAAAACTTAATTCGCTTTTTTATTAATTAACTTAAGTAAGAGCGTAATTAATAAATAAACTATAAAAATATAGTAATAAATCTATTTACGTATCTAGAGGTCCTAAACGATATAATAAATAGTTTAAGTAAGATATATTAGTTACTATATAAATACTATTAGGGCTAACCTCTATTATATAAAGATTTTTATAGAGTTTATAAGATCCTTTTTTATTTTAGTTATTTACTATAAGGTAATTAAAGTTCTATTATTAGAAAAAAAAAGGACTCTTTTATCGTAAGATAATATTAAGTAGCCACGGTAATATAGTAATAATAAAGGGGGTGTACTATTTTATTTTTTGTTTACGATATAGCGAACGAAAGAATTTATAAGTACTAGATTCTTTTATGCACTATATAGCGAATAAAAGAATTTATAGATATTAGATTCTTTCGTTTATTATATAGCGAACGAAAGAATTTTAAAATTTTAGTTAAGTTAAGATTTTAGTTAACTTAAGATTTTGGTTAATTTTTTTATTTACGACATGGCGAACGAAAGAATTTTAAGATTTTAGTTAATTTAAGATTTTAGTTAACTTAAGATTTTAGTTAATTCTTTCGTTTATAATATAGCGAACGAAAGAATTTTAAGATTTTAGTTAATTTAAGATTTTGGTTAATTTAAGATTTTAGTTAATTTAAGATTTTGGTTAATTCTTTTATATACTACATAGCGAACAAAAGAATTTTAGTATTTTAGTTAATTCTTTCGTATACTATATAGCAAACGAAAGAATTATTAAGATTTTACCTAATTCTTTTATATACTACATAGCGAACGAAAGAATTTTAAGATTTTGGTTAATTTAAGATTTTGGTTAATTTTTTTATTTACTATATAGCGAACGAAAGAATTATTAAGATTTTACTTAATTCTTTTATATACTACATAGCGAACGAAAGAATTTTAGTATTTTAGTTAATTTAAGATTTTAGTTAATTTAAGACTTTAGTTAATTTAAGATTTTAGTTAATTCTTTCGTTTATTATATAGCGAATAAAAGAATTACTAAAATTTTGCTTAATTCTTTCGTATATTATATAGCGAACGAAAGAATTACTAAGATTTTAGTTAATTCTTTTATATACTACTTAACGACCGAAACGTTTTTTAGAATTTACCTACCTAACGGATAAAAAAATATTATAAATTTGTTTAAACCCTTTAGTTACTACTTAATAACTAAAAGAACTTCGAGATTTTACTTAATTCTTTCGGTTACTACTTACTAACCTTAACTTTCTAAGATTTTAGCTAATTTTTATAATTAGTATTTAGTAAATAAGATATTTATAAAGTTTTATTTTAAAATATTTAATACTATATTTATAAGTTTATTATTATTATAATTATATTAATTAACTTAATTATATTTTATTTTATTTATATATAATAGTTAAGAAGGGTGTCGGGGTTATAAAACTATTTAGTTTTATATATATTTTTATTTATATTAAAAAGGGGGGAGTTACTTTAGACAATCTATCCTCTTAAGAGAAATATAATATTATAATTAAAGGGGCCTTTTAATTTAATAAAACGTAGTTATAGCTACTCTCCCGTAGCCCGACTATATCCTACGTAATACTAATAATATAATTACTAGGATTTATACTCGCTAGCGTTTTTTATTATAATACGTACTTTGCTCTTATTTTTAATTTTTAAAAAATAATAATTACTTTTTATACATTATAACGCCCGTAATAACCTAAATAAAATATACGTCGTAATGTTTTAGTAAAATACTTTTTATTAATTTTTAAAGTCTTTTTAATAGTAGGTACTTTTTATAACTTATATTCTATTTATTTTTTATTTTAAGTTTAATTACTTTTAAATTTAATTAATTAGAATTGCGTTACGTCGCGTTAGGTTATTATTTTTATAAGTTAACTTATTTTTATTAGTTATTACGTAATAGATAAAAGAATACGGTAAGTTTATATAATTTTTTTAGTTATTACGCGACGGACGGAAGAATATCGTAAGTTTATTATATACTTTTAGTTACTACGTAACGGACGAAAAAATTTTAAAATTTTAGTTAATTATTTTATTTAATACCTAGCGACCGAAAGGATTACTAAGATTTTAGTTAATTCTTTCGTTCGTAACTTAGCATACGAAAGAATTTATAAATATTAGATTCTTTCGTTTACTATATAACGAATAAAAGAATTTATAAGTACTCGATTCTTTTATTTACTATATAGCGCACGAAAGAATTTATAAGTATTAGATTCTTTCGTTAGTAATATAGTAAATAAAAGAATTTCGAGATTTTAGTTAATTTTTTTATTAGCGACTTAGTATATAAAAGAATTTATAGGTACTAGATTCTTTTATTAACGACTTAGCGAATAAAAGAATTTTGAAATTTTAGTTAATTCTTTTATTAGCGACTTAGTATACGAAAGAATTTATAAGTACTCGATTCTTTTGTTTACGACTTAGCGAACGAAAGAATTTATAAGTACTCGATTTTTTTGTTAGTAACTTAGTAAATAAAAGAATTTATAAGTACTCGATTCTTTTATTTACTATATAGCGCACGAAAGAATTTATAAGTATTAGATTCTTTCGTTAGTAATATAGTAAATAAAAGAATTTCGAGATTTTAGTTAATTTTTTTATTAGCGACTTAGTATATAAAAGAATTTATAGGTACTAGATTCTTTTATTAACGACTTAGCGAATAAAAGAATTTTGAAATTTTAGTTAATTCTTTTATTAGCGACTTAGTGTACGAAAGAATTTATAAGTACTCGATTCTTTTGTTTACGACTTAGCGAACGAAAGAATTTATAAGTACTCGATTTTTTTATTAGTAACTTAGTAAATAAAAGAATTTATAAGTACTCGATTTTTTTATTAGCGACCTAGCGAATAAAAGAATTTATAAGTACTCGATTCTTTTGTTTATAACTTAGTATATAAAAAACTTTATAAGTACTTAATTTTTTTATTTACGACCTAGCGAACAAAAGAATTTTAAGATTTTAGTTAATTTAAGATTTTAGTTAATTTAAAATTTTAGTTAACTTAAGATTTTAGTTAATTCTTTTATTAGCGACCTAGCGAACGAAAGAATTTCGAGATTTTAGTTAATTCTTTTGTTAGCGACCTAGCGAATAAAAGAATTTATAAGTACTCGATTCTTTTATTAGCGACCTAGCGAACAAAAGATTTTATAAGTACTCGATTTTTTCGTTTATAACTTAGTAAACGAAAGAATTTTAAGATTTTAGTTAATTTAAAATTTTAGTTAATTTAAGATTTTAGTTAATTTAAGATTTTAGTTAATTCTTTTATTAGCGACTTAGCGAATAAAAGAATTTCGAGATTTTAGTTAATTTTTTTATTCGTAACCTAGCGAACGAAAGAATTTTAAGATTTTAGTTAACTTAAGATTTTAGTTAATTCTTTTGTTCGCGACTTAGCGAATAAAAGAATTTATAAGTACTCGATTCTTTTATTCGCGACTTAGCGTACGAAAAATTTTATAAGTATTCGATTTTTTCGTTTATAACTTAGTAAACGAAAGAATTTTAAGATTTTAGTTAATTTAAGATTTTAGTTAATTCTTTTATTAGTAACTTAGCCAATAAAAGAATTTCGAGATTTTAATAAATTCTTTTGTTCGTAACCTAGCACATAAAAGAATTTATAAGTACTCGATTCTTTTATTCGCGACCTAGCGTACGAAAGAATTTATAAATACTCAATTCTTTTATTTATAACTTAGCGAATAAAAGAATTTTAAGATTTTAATTAATTTAAGATTTTAGTTAATTCTTTTGTTAGTAACCTAGCGTATAAAAGAATTTATAAGTACTTAATTCTTTCGTTCGTAACTTAATAAATAAAAGAATTTCGAGATTTTAGTTAATTTAAGATTTTAGTTAATTCTTTCGTTAGTAACTTAGCGTATAAAAGAATTTATAAATACTCGATTCTTTTATTTATAACTTAGCGAATAAAAGAATTTTAAGATTTTAGTTAATTTAAGAGTTTAGTTAATTCTTTTATTAGCGACCTAGCGAACGAAAGAATTTTGAGATTTTAGTTAATTCTTTTGGTTATTACTTATTAAATAAAAGATCTTTTAAGCATTACTTCTTAAATAAAAGAATTTCTTAAGTTTTATTTAATTTTTTTTAGTTATTACTTATTAGTTCAAAGAATTCCGTAAACTTATTTACTTATTTTTATTTATATTAAATTATTTAAAAAACTTTTTTTTATTAATATTAGGCGGCTATAGTAGTAAAGTAATATTAAGTTATTACGGTAGTAAAGTAATATTAAGTAGCTACGGTAGTAAAGTAATATTTAGTAGCTACGGTAGTAAGGTAATATTTAGTAACTACGGTAGTAAAGTAATATTATATTTTATAATTAAAAAAAAATAATATATATATATATATATTAAAAATAATAACTAAGTAGTTATAATATAGTAATACTTTTATTAATTTCTCGCTTTTTTAAAATATACCTTTTTTTAAGTAAAAAATATGCGAAATTCTTAAAATTTCCTAAACCTAAGCCTATTTAGCCTACTTAATATCTAAAATTACCTAGGACCCCCTTATAGGCTTATATTATTTTATTATTATTAAAAAAAGTAAATATAAGGAAAGTATACTTAAGCGAGGGAGAGGTACCCGTTTAAGATTTATAAAAGCGAATATTATTATAATTAAATTTTTATAAATTTTAAATAGGCTATATAGCGGTTTTTATTTTAAAATAATATAAAAAATAAGCGTAATAATATTTTTATAAGGGTTAGTATTGTGGTAATATTAAGATTAATAAGGAATATAAATAATAAGATAGAAATATTACGAATAAGTTAATAATAAATGGGGAGTTTAGTACTCCCCCTCCCCTCTTTTATCTTCTCCTCTACTCTCTCTTTTTTTACTTTTTTACTTACGTTTTTATATATTCTTAGCTTTATAATAAGGCTTTTAAAATAAAAAATAGTATATTTTAATAAAATTATCTTTAGGAAACTACTAGATAATTTTATAAAATAGAGATATTTAATACTATAAGATAATAGAGACTTAAACGTAGTATTATTTAGCTTATTAATACGTTTATTATTAAAGTCGATATTTCTAAGGCTATTATAAAATAGCGACCGGTTTTAAAAACTAATTTTTAAGTTTAGAGAGGATTTAGACTAATATAATAAAACGAATAAGTACGTAGTTTATATTACGAAGCTAGCGGTAGTTTTAGATAATTTAAGTTATAATTAGGGCGTCGTTTATAAGTATTTTTAATTTTTAATATAAGAGCGAGCCTAATACTTAGGAATAGAAAACTAAGTTAGAAAAATAATCGAATAGTATAAAGAGAAGACCTTAAAAGCGTAGCTAAATAATAGCTTTAATAATAATAAAAGTACAAAACCTCCCGAATTTATAGTTATTATAAGATAAAAAAGAGAAAATATATTTATTAATAAAGCGACCGAGGGTACTAAGATTATAGAGGAGGTATAAGAACTATTTATAACTATTTTATAAAAAAAAAAGAAACGAGATACTTATAAATAAGTAGCTATATTACCTAAAATACCCGATATAGCTAGGACGACTATACGAGTACCTAGGACGCTTAAAGTATTAAAAAAAAAGATTAAAAAAAAAGATATATTAAAAAAAACGTTAGAATCCTAAATAGTATTTTAAAATATAAAGAGGGAGCTAAGGGAGGGGAACCTTAAACTATAAGAGGATAATTATTATTATATTAATAAACTTTTTTTTTATTAAATATTTAAAAAAACTTTTAAAAATCGTTTATACTACTTATTAACTAAGTACGAAGTAGTCTCTTTTTTAATAAATAACGGAGTTTTAAAAGTTAAAGGATTTATAAAAACGCTTATTAAATTAGAGTACCCGAAATTAGCTTCTTTAGTTAAATAGTAGGGGAGTATTATAAATATATTTATTAGGGTAAGAATAGCTTTTATATAAATCCGGATATATATATAATAATATAAGCTTTAGAAGTTATAGGTCGATTTAAAGGATCTTTATTTATAAAGCGGGCCCGAGGTACTATAATTATAAGGCTTTTTATAAAAAAATAGTTTTATAACTAGCTAAGGAAAGGGTATTAATAGCTACTTAACGAGCTATTTTATAAAGGAGCTAAGCTTAAAAAAGGAGTAAGGATTTTTAAATACGATTTATTAATTTATTACGCTAAGGATTTTAATTAATATATTAGGATTAAGCGTTTTAATATTTTTATTAAAAAATATTAACTCGTAGTATAAGTAGCTAAAGGCTAAGAAAGAACGGGGAGGTCTTAGTTTATTAAAAAAGAAGAAAATAGAGTTAGTTTATAATTTATTAATAAAGAGGGTACTATTTATATAGGACTTATATAATATAGCGAAAACGAGTATAATAAATAGGATTTTAATAAAAAAGAATCCTAAAATAATAAAAGCTCTATAATAAATTTAAAAAGGAAAGTTAAAATAAAAAGTAATAGATTTATTATTACTTTTATTTATTAAGGGGATTAGAATAGGAAATATAATTAAAATTAACTAAGTTATAAATTCTAAACTTCTTTTACTCGCTAATAATAAGTAAAAGGTTAGCTTAGTTAGTTAATTAGGTTATAGATTTTAGAATTTTTTTACTTATTAATAGTAAATAAAAAGCTAGCTTGGCTAGTTAAACGAGGTATTTAATACCTAAATTCTTTTACTTACTAATACTAAGTAAAAGGTTAGCTTAGCTAGTTAAACGAGGTATTTAATACTTAATTTCTTTTACTTATTAATAGTAAGTAAAAGGTTAGCTTAGCTAGTTAAATAAGGTATTTAATAACTAAATTCTTTTACTCGCTAATAGTAAATAAAAAGTTAGCCCGGGTATTTAGGGTTTATAAATCTTAAATATTTCTTTATTTTATTAATAATATATAAAAGGTTAATAGAAGTAGTAAGTAGTTAGGGTTTATAAATCCTAAATTATTCTTTAACTCGTTAATAGTAAATAAAAGGTTAGTTTAGGTAGTTAATATAGGTATTTAGGATTAAAATCTTTTTACTTACTATTAATAAGTAAAAAGCTGGCTAAGGCAGTGGGTATTTAAGATTTATAAATTTTAAATTTTCTTTTTAAGCCTAACCCTTTAGCACTTAATTAATATACTTACTATGACTAGCTAGCCGTAATATATATATTTATAAAATCTTATATATTTAATATAATTACGTAATAATTAGCTAATATATAATATTATAAATATAATAATATGAAAATATAATTAATTATATATATAAATCAATTTTATTTATATTTTTATATATTAAGTAAAGCTAGTTATATATATAGTATAAAGTAGTAGGTTTTGGTATAGCCCTACCAAAACTAGGGTGCCCAAAAGGGGGGGGGTGCCCATAAGTAGGTGCTTTGACTTACCTAGGGTAGGTAAGTCAGGGTCTATATAAACAGTGAGCCTCGTTCTATATATAACACAAACGGTAAAGTCCGAGGGTCTTAATCCTTTATCGAGTTTATAATACAATACCATTCTATAAATAAAGCCTCAAAACTAAGTACATACTGGTAGCTCTTGTAGGCATATGACTTGGTAGTAGAATAGACTAGTGTGGCAAACGCGTATACTGGCTTGTAACACCGGTGCTCCCCTTTTACTAATGTAAAGACCCACAAACGGGCTATGCCTCTCTAGACTCGAAATCATAATAAGACTCCTGACTTGGGTAGTTAAGTAGCTACAGTGGCAAACCTCAGCCTGTGGGTTCTATACTTGCGCTTTGTAGCCACAGAATTACCAGTTTCTTGGTGCTGTCATGTCCAAATCCTCGAACATGGGGAGCTGCGTCTGAATGCGCTCTTCGTCGGGGTGCGCTAGACAATCCCATGCTGCAGCTGCACCGAGGTAAGTTGAAAGCAATTGTTCTATAGATGCTTGTCCATTTTGGCTCCCGGCTCTCGGTGCATCTTCATGAACTGGCAGCCCGGTCTCAGCAGCAGACTTGTTCAAGGGGGATCCTAGCATCTGTCTGATGCGCTTCATGTAGTCTGGTTCTTCCGGTCGTAGTCCTTGTTGACATGAGAGATAGCCATCACGATTTTTCCAGGCCTTCATCGTAAACTTGGCAAGAGCGATGTTGTACTCCTGGGAGGGGTCTAAAAACTCGGGATGAAACTCGTAAAGAGACGGCACTAGCTGCCAAGCCCGCTCGACTATAGACCCGGTCATTCGCTGGCTAAGCTGGCCAATCATGAAAATTACTACGTCATACTGAAATAGCAACTTGAGAAACCAGTGGAATTCGGGGTGTCTATTCGACCTATAGGCGTTAATGTTCTGCTCGGTGGTCATGACAGACCATTTGAATAGGTTATCTTTGGGTGTCGTGATCTCCGATCCCCATTCTGGTTGTTCCTGGGGAGGGCGACTCGTTTCCTGAACTTTTTGAAGTATTAGAGACTTCAGAAGGCTGGCCAACTCGTGGACAGGACCAGCCGTAGGATCGGAGTTCTTATCGATCACAGCATTGAGCCGACTCTCGAGATTCTTGATAAAGGCGCTCATTTGTGCCGACTGAACTTTGCTTCTTCTTCCTGAGCTCAGGGTGCTCAATTCGTTGTAGAGCATTAACGATTCGATGTCTTGTTGCTGCTGAATGCAAAAGCCAACTTGATACAC
This sequence comes from Colletotrichum abscissum, assembly GCF_030869225.1. NCBI lineage: Eukaryota > Fungi > Ascomycota > Sordariomycetes > Glomerellales > Glomerellaceae > Colletotrichum > Colletotrichum abscissum. The sequence continues at coordinate 24,231 of NW_026850043.1, forward strand.
CAAGAGTGGAATTACCATGTCTGTCGGGCCTTCGCGATCCTGATATCGCTCCGTTGCACCCGCATGTAAGTCCGCGTCATTCAGGTTTTTGGGAAGTTTACAGTCGCTAGGTCGAGGAAGCAGTGATTGGCTCAGCCCTGATATCATGGAGAATTTGGAGTCCAACATGAAAATCTGCCACCAAATCCGCCGCCTCATCTCAGTTTCAAAAGGTGGAAGGCCGAGAAGCTCCCCATCTCTGTGGAGGCCCATTTTCTGGGCGATTCGTACACAGATACCGTTCAAAACCCAAGCTCCATGAATGTTGCACCTGCCCTGTATTGACATCTTGGACACAGTTAGCAAGACAGTCAGGAACGAGCAAGAAGAAGTAGCCATACAATGTGCAAAACTAATGCCTGGAGTGTTGTCAGATCGTGAGATTTAAGAAACTGCGCCTGGAGCAGACTTGCTCGTACTCCGGATGAAAACCGCCAAAAGGCAGCTTTGCATGTGGAGCCTAGCATTGCGAGGCACTCATCATCAGTCATGGAGACGATGGACATGCTGTATACGGCGAAGAGAAGAGCGTCAATGTTGTGTGGCAAGGTCCCTGGACCAGCGGCAGCTTCTGCCACGGACTGCTGCAAGGTGGGAGGGTGTATGATTTTCGTAAGAGAATTCACTCTCTCGAGAAATATTTGCCATAAGCCGAAAATCTGACCGGCGTTGGGGTAAAGATCATGAGGTTTCTCAGACGGCAAGTTGCCGCCGACAAGAAGATATTCGCTGTAATCGGGCATTGAAGCTCCGGGGTCCCAGTCGGACGGTTCCGCCTCAGCGATATCCTCTTCGCGTTCCACAAGTTTTCGCATCCCACGTAGCTAAAGGTGTTGCTTTCTTAGCAAGAAGCGCAGCCAGGCGATGGATATTCCAAAGGTCGTACCTCTTCATAAACGGTGGCCCATAGGAAGTTGTCCATGAAACGCACAGTACCACCTTCCGTCACAAGCTTGCCAGCGGGTTTCCAGTTGACCTCGTGGTTCTCATACTGGGGAATGCTGGAAGACTGTGGCGGAGCGACTGTGCCGTTATCTTCCAGGGGCTCATTGCTTGCAGCTGCATATCGGGCCAAAAGCTCCTCACAACGAGCAAGCCTTGCTTGCAGCTCCGCATTAGGACGTCTACGCTTTCGCACTGGTGCCGGAATGCTAGGACTACATGTTGTATTAGACTAGGTAGGAGAATATAGAGGTCAGCAAAAGTTCAAGAGCAAGCAAGGAAGCAATAACAACAAAAGAGATGTGTGGTCCGATAGATATGCGGAAGCTCTAGCCCCTCAGCCTCGGAGACAGAGATCCATAGCATTACAATATGTTGCTGACACTTCCTAAGACAGACCTTGACACAATTCGCGCACGGGTATTTCCGGTCACATTTGACCTTTCGACGTTGGCATAGCATGCATGCTAGAGGCCGAGGCTGCTTTGTAGAAGAGGTATTCGGAGGAGGAGCCGACATCTCGCGAAATGAGTGAGCTGACGACATACGCGAAATGTGCACCAGGAGTCTCGCTCAATCTTTTCTGTCGATAGCGGGAACGGGTAATATGTACAGGGGGGGCGATTGGGGGCCGACCAGGAATTGAAAGACATGCGAGATGTCCCGTTGTGAGCGCTTTTTTGGGTACGTTTTTCAGAAGCCGATGCGCTCATCCATCACACTGCAGCACAACTGACGGTGGCATCAACATGAGTGGGAAGTTGCGCAGACTCTCGTTGTGGGACGCCAGTCGGAAAGGGTGACGAAGTTTAAATCGAGGCCAATGCCTAGGAACGGAACCGAGCGGCTTGCTCGGCTGTAGCGCCCCTGCAGCTGTGGTTAACACGTATTTGTCAGGCGTCAAAGCCCTCCAGCTAAGCTGCCACCAAGTACTACGTAACGCTACCAAATTGTGCCTAGGCCAAACATTGGTCAAGGGATCCATCCAGAAGGAGGAGCACGTCCCCGTTAGGCGAGATATTCCTAAAGAGACTCTTTTCGTAACCCATCAAGTGAATCAAGCCACCAAGCGTGCAATCCACCCAGGCCTCTGTGAAAAGTTTTGCGCTGTATCTCGTGCAGCAAGAGAAAGCTAGCGACTTCAATGGCACTGTTCCACGGTGTGCGCTAACAATTCTATGAATCAAAGCGTGCTGCTAGACGTCGCTCCTCCTAGTGACACAGTGAATTCAATTTCAGACACGTCTGGTGCAATGAGGTGAAGGTATCCCGATATCATGCATCTCAACTCGAACTTGGAGGTAGCTTGCGAAACATATGGTGTCCTCAGATTGTGGTGCGTTAAGTTAGGATGTGCAAGCTAGCTTAAGGTAGCGTACGGATATTCTACATTTACATGTATGTGACTCCTGTTGGCCGTTGATACCAAATAGAGTGTCCGTATCCATCCCATACTATTGTAGAGGTGTGGAGCGAGGCAAAATCAGCCGCTGGAAGAAGCCGAGCCAGTAGGAGTAAGTTCTTCGGGGTCATATTAGTCCGTATGTGCAAGTCTTCAATCGGGCCAACTAGATTTATTACTGTCTTGCCTTCTTCTTGAGACGGCAGTCAGGCTGTCAAGAGTCACGTTGAATCAGAGCGCTCCAGAACGATAGAAAAGAATAACCTTTGAACAATATCTTCTTTTGGCCCCAGCCTTTGTACCAAGATTTCCAACGCCCCACGAAATCTCAAGTAAAATTCGGAAGAGCTTTCCAATGATAATTTTATTAGATATAAGGTCCAAGATCAATGTGTCCGTCGCCGTCGAGGAGCTGGAACAAGTTCAGATCCCCAAACCCATGGTCCATCTCGTTTCTTCCATCAAGCATAGATAAATCCGGCGTTCTGGGTAAGGAGGATGAAAGGCTTAAGAGGGACGCGTCTACGTCCACAAAAGATGGCGAACCAAGTCCAAAAAAGCCAGAGGCGGAGTTATTTGTCTTCGACAGGAGGCTTCCATCCGTGCTTGTATTCGGACTGGCCTCAGTAGCTGAAGCTTGGATGTTGTGGATGCTTTCAGTGCTTTCTCGCGGGACAAGCCCGAAAAGCTGTGACGAGCTTTCAGTACGCTGCATACGCTCTCTGAGTTCCTTCTTTTCCAAATACTCAAGAGCAGCGTTGAGTAATGACTTTGCAATGAGCGAGTATTGTGAGGCGTGGGCATCGATTTTCGCAAAATGTTCTAGTACCAATATAGAATTTCGCGTGTACTTTTCCAAAATGCGGCCAAAGGATCCGAGGAGGCCCACGCCCAAGATAAGAGATGAAGCAAATAACCAAGAGCTACAGAAATGAATAAGCCAGGTTCGAAATCACTGCATCGATATGATCACTCACACGACTAAAGGCATGTGCCCTATTAGAACCCCTTTCTCGACTAGGCCGACTAAAATGTCGACCATGAAGCTTGCGGCATCGATACACGCATCAGCAAGTTTCGACTTGCCAGAAGTCAGACCTGAAGTTGTCGTTGGTGTCTCGGCAACCCCGTCGGCTAGTCGCTTGTGCAATTCATACATTAGGAAAGGTCGTGAGACTAAGATTACCGCTGTATAACATCAGTATCATCGCTTTGGATCGTAGTGCTGGACGGAAAGTCGCCAGGGAAACTGACCGTAGTAGTAGGAACAAAGGACTTGGCATGCTCCTGTCACCTTTTTTCCTTCATGGTCAGATCGAGTGTCGGAAACAGTGTCCTTTAGCCTCTGTAACCACCGAATGGACCAGTCTCGTAGCTGTCGTGAGATACCCTCGGTCAATTGATATGAAACCTTCCTTCTCGAGTAGACCTCTACGACGATGCCTTCAGTGATCAAGAATATTTGCGCTGAGGCATTGAGTAGATCGAAGATTTCTTGTCCCTTATCGTCCAACTCCCTGTAGGGTACAGTGCAATCCACGTCAGATGTTGCAGGTGGCCGGCCCATTGATGTACTTAAGAAGAGATCCAAGACACGCAGGCTCTTCCACAGGCGATCCCTACCAAGTATGAGCATTAGCAGTTTGTGTTAGTGACAGGGTAACGAAGGGGGTTTCTACCGCTGTCTATGAACATCCGCACCAAATCGAGAGTTGATCTCGGTGCGGTGGATCCCAATCGAGTAAGCTGCTCTCACTGCGATGCCTGCAAGTTTGCCTTGTGATGAGTATGAACCACTCTAAGTACTGTTATGACTGATAGTTCTCCTGGTGACATACCGAAGAATAGGAATGCCCCATTCATCTGACATGAACCGAGCATATAGACAGTAACTAGAATGAACGTCTGAATGGTTGGGACATTGATGTTCCCGCTGAGATTTGCAAGGGCGATGTTGCGCGCATATTCAAAGTAGGAAGATGCAAGGTCTTCCTCGGAAGACTGGTAGCCTATGGCAAGAACGAGATAATGAGTGGCGGATACTGCGTCTTGTAGTCTATGGTTCTGACGAGCCCAAGACTTGATTTCGCTGACGAGCTGCGCATGTCCAAACAGATCAACTAGACCACTGGTCTGTGAGATTACGTAGGATTGGTTATCAAAGTTGAGCACACCGTAGCCAAATAAGGAGGAGGTCTCACCACTTCATGGTACCTTAGAACGGCACCCGATATTGTCGTAAGTTGGAGAATGGGCTCGCCATTTCCGGAATGATGAACCGGCGGTCGAAAAGGTGGATTTTCAGTCTGGTGCGCAAAGACTTGCGGATCAACGCGTGTGTTCACCAATTGCCGGACAGTTTGGAAGAATGACAACGGCGCACAATCTCCAATGAAGACTTGATGACATAATTACAACACATCAGTTGGGGAATTAGGTATGTATCTGTTTGGGATGGACGCACTTATTTTCCCCTGGGCGTCGCACAAAAGACGTGCTTCTCGGGGGACTTCTGTCTCTTCTTCGGCGAGGGCCTCGTGTGACGTGACTGATTGCCGGGTCTCGGACTGAACATCTGGGCCATTGTGCACAGATGGAGACGGCGTTCTCAGAAGGGGCGCCGGAGCCCTTCGCCTCTGTTGCGGAGAATATCGACACGTGGAAGGACGTTGCCGTCTCAAGCAGTAGCTGCATGGCAACTTGCCATCGCATTTGACTGTTACACGGAATGGTTAAAACAGAATTCAGATAATAATTCACGAAACACAGCATGCAAGTGCGCGCTGAGACTGTTTGTGGGCCAGGAGCGCGCACATTCAGCTGACTACCTGTAGTAGACACAACAATGCTCAAATTCAAAAGCAAATTGGCTCGTGAGAGACATCCGGAGACGAAATGGGAATTGTACCTTTGCGAGCCTTGCAGCTGTCGCAAGCGTTGGCGACTCTTGTGCGGACATACGCGTGTGGCGATGATTCTTGCCCTGAAACATCTTCCATAGTGTTACAGCCGTAATTACTTCGCTATTGTGCAGGCAGACATGCGGAAGAGCGAAGATCGGGACGCGGAGGGAGGAAACCAGTCAGTGCCGACGTGGAAGGTTTCCGAGGGCGGAACTTGCTCGACGCTAGCCGTGCTTGGGTAAACATCTGTCATTGCCAGGGCACATGATACAGTACTTCCGATCATATACACGTTGACGGATGCACGGTGTAGACACGATTTGTTGGAGCCGCTCCTAGCCACCACAGAGCCACTTCTAACGTCCAGGAGGAGCCTTAGTGTACTCACTTGACCTGGTGCCTCGTCATCACACTTCCGATCCTAGGAGGACATCGTACACAGAAAGTTGAAAACTACCCTAATCACCACTCTGCAGTGGATCAGGCGTGACTTGTAATACGATGACGTACATGCCTGCCTGGAGAGTGTTTTCACTTCACTGCTTGGCTCCGAATTAGTCGAAAACCTCGCTTTTCGGAATATTCTGTTGGACTGGCAGTATTCCCCCTCCTCCGTACAGTCATGTTTAGTAATTCCTGGTGAAACATCCTTTAACTAACCATTCTCTCTACTTTCCCCCTACGATGGTTCACTACGATTACTCCGCCTATAGTGTGGAGTTTAGGGAAGTCCAAGGCATGAGGGATATCAAACTGCGGCAAGCGGCAGCTTGGTATGATGGCCAAATGAAAGTTCTGGTCGAGGCTGGGCATTTTCTACCCCCATCTTACCATTATCAGATAAAAGCAAAATGCAAGCCTGGATTGAATATTCCAATCGAAGAAGCACGTTTAGGGAACAGTAGACTTCCACCGACATTTTCGGAAGTAACAGAAGTAAATGCATGTCAGCATCAGGAAATTCGTCGCCGCTGCGATGGCTAGTGTTTTTTATTCGCTCAGCTGCGATGCGATCCGAGATCCGAAGTCATTCTTCCGCTCCCGTCACCTGAGAAGGGGCCACAGCGGTCATACAGATGGAACTTTCCCAATTTGTGGACCCGGCTTCATGTGAATGGAGCATTGAGGTTACATGCGGAAGTTTGACTCTTCAATCCCCTTGCATTAGTCTAGCACTGAATTATGTAATTTCGCTCCTTTTCGATGGCTATACTGTTATGGATATCATAGATCGACGCATCAAATGTTCATCTCCGCTCTGCTCTCTCTAACTGTCCCGCCTGCAGAGTCTCGTCTCTTGTTTGCTTCAGGAATGGCATCAATGCTGTTCCGCCTGTTCCCGTGAGCTGCTCGTCCTTCACTGAAGATGCGCTTGCCAAGTCTACTTTCACGCCACTGTGCATCTTCTTCGAAGGAAGCACGATATAGCGGGTAACAATTTGCAAATGCTTGTTCCGAAACTCTGTCATCGTTCGAATTGCTGCTTGGTATGCATTGCAGAAGTCTTGCTGCTCGACAGTCGAAACCGGTAGTTTTGCAAGCTCTCGGATGCTGCCCATGCGGGCAACGTGTTCGAGGAAACGTTTGTGTGGCCCTGGCATGTAAGTGCGGACTTCCTCGTGAAAAGCGGGCATTCGTGTTTGGCTGGTGCTGGTCTTGCTTGCATGTGGGTTGCTGTTGCCCTCTGATGTGTGCTCAACCCCCAGAACAATGTCGAGAAATTGGATCAGAGAGCTTTGTCCGTTGCTTCCCCCACGGAGTTGTTGCCAACTACCCTGACCATTGCCTTCGTCGTAAAAGACACCTTTAGGTAGGCCTGCTGCTGCCATGTTTTTACTTCCGGCCAGAAATGGACGAATCTCGTAGAAGAATACCATCGGGTCGCATTTCTCATACATCCTTTCCAGTAAAGCCCCGATCTGTCGAATATTGCCAGACAGTGCTTCTAGTGCCCGCGTGATTGTGTCGTAGTGCCTTGTCTTGATGGACTCCAAAGCATTTAGCATGTCGGTCATAATTCGAGCGCCTTGGGCCTCCATGGCCACTGAGACTAAGTAAAACCAAGCTTCGTCTTTTGTGCCAGTAAAAGTGTGTAGAGACTCAAGAGAATCCAGATCAGTGAAATCGTTCGTGGTCGATAAGAAGTTCCACAAGTTCAAGCCTGCGTAGGTCGCGACAGGCGGAACTTCGAGATGCTCGGAGACGCGTAAGAGAGGGACAGCTATTGCTGGAGGCAGGACCTTGAACTGACGTTAGAAAGCCCTTGGAAAAGTCAGACGGAGTACCAACCTGTTCTGCCTGTTCTCCGCCCCAGATGTAGGCATGCGCCAGAAAGATCAAAATCACATAAGCTCTTCTCCACTCAGATTGACTGCGTAGCTTGTTCGTCGATAAGAGAGGAAGACCTTTGACATCTCGTCGCAGCTTGCCTGCTTTGAGAAGCTCCGGGAGATGATGGACAATTGTTTCCCATGGTGAGTAGTAAGGATCCGGAAGAACCTTGACAGGTGCGTCGGCCGGCAGGAAACCGTTCTGTGTGATGGAGTACTTCTTCATCAAAGCAAGGACATCTGTCTGTGCCTGTTCTGCGAACATAGGAAGCGCGTGAGGAGACATATTAACGGAGTTTAGACGTCGATAACACAACGAAATAGCCGTACTATGATGAACTCGATACGTGGAGAGAAAGGGGTTAGAAGAGATTGATTGAGTTTAATGTGCATGGAACAGAAAACAGTTCGATGCGAGTCAGGGTGTGGTAAGATGAAGAAGTAGCTCTTCAACTGCATGTCTCAAGTCCCCTGTCTCCGTGTTGCTTGCCAACCTGTATCCGTACTTACTCGGTATTCCGTATGCATCTTGCACTGACACGCTTGTCATCCGATGGTATAAGTGGACCAAGCCGAAACCCGTCGCTTATATGCGGAAGCGCTAGGGCTGAGACGGAAGCGGATACCGGATGTTGGTGGGGCCGCTCGCGAAGTTTTCGGAATGACGATGCGCCATCTCGAGTAAGATGAGGAGGGGACAGGTACAAAGACGAACAAGACGCCCTCATTCTGCCTCGAATGGTGCCATATCTGAGAGAATCCGAATCATTCAGAAAAGTTGACATAAATTGTCGTACGATCTAAGATGGATTTCAACGCATTTGCCGAGCAGATTCGTTCTGGGAGCCAGGCCAAGTTTCCTGCCAACGCAAACACCATCTCGTTTGCGCAGCAGCTCGACGCGCAAGACAAACTCGCGTATTTGCGCAATGAGTTCATCATTCCGACGAAAGGCTCTCTCAAAAAAAAGTCTTTGACCGGAACTCTCCCTAGTAGGTCCTGCCAAAAATTAGTGACACAAAATCTGTGGCACAGCAATCATCCCAGATCCAGTACTGATTACCCCAAAGACAATCAACTTCTCAACGGCAATGCAAATGTGGTCAATGGCACCAATGGAAGTCATTCATCGTCCGAAGATGATGCGACTCCATCAGTCTACTTTTGTGGTAACTCACTGGGAGTTCCACCCAAAGCAGTCAAGGACTACATTCACGCTCAGTTGGAGACCTGGGCATCGATTGGGGTGAATGGCCACTTCCAGGGCCTCGAAAACTCACCCCTTGTTTGCTGGCAAGACATGGCTGAGGACGTGGCGAAGAAAAGCGCAGCCATTGTCGGCGCCCTCCCCGAAGAGGTTGTTATGATGAATACCTTGACCGCAAACCTGCACTTTTTGATGGCCAGCTTCTACCGACCGACAGAGAAGAAGCATAAAATTATCCTTGAATGGCGGCCATTTCCGAGTGATCACGTGAGTCGACTGTCATCACATACAATTCGTATACCGAGCTGACAAAGACAGTATGTGATCGAATCGCAGATTCAGTGGCATGGATTGGATCCGTCCAAGTCGATGGTCCAGATCCAGCCCGATGAGAACTTTTACATCTCAACTGATCTCATTCTGAAGACCATTGATGAACATGCGGAGGAGACTGCCCTCATTTTACTTCCCGGTATACAATACTACAGTGGCCAACTTTTCGACATGCCTCGGATTACCGAATACGCGCAGTCTAAGGGCATTATTGTCGGTTGGGACTTGGCTCATGCTGCTGGAAACGTCGAGTTACGGCTTCACGACTGGAATGTTGACTTCGCGGCATGGTGTACATACAAGTACCAGAATGCTGGACCAGGGTCAATGGCTGGCGCATTTGTCCACGAAAGACACGGAAAGGTCGACACCAGCGAGGGGAAGCCCAAGTTTCGCCACAGACTAACGGGCTGGTACGGCGGTGACAAGTCGGTCCGCTTCAATATGGACAACAACTTCCTCCCTACCGTTGGCGCTGGTGGTTTCCAAGTTTCAAATCCCTCAGCCATCGATCTCGCCTCGCTATCGGGTGCCCTCTCGGTATTCAGCAAGACCTCCATGGCTGAATTGCGAACAAAGTCTTTGGTGCTTACTGCGTACGCGGAGCATCTTCTTGATGGCATCTTGGCAGACGATACCGACGAACCTTCATTCAGGGTTCTTACGCCTAGGAATGCCCACGAGAGAGGTGCTCAGCTGAGTGTCCTGCTCAAGGACGGCCTACTCGAACATGTCGTGGAAGCTTTCGTTGAGGAAGGAATCGTTTGTGATAAACGCAAGCCAGGAGTTATCCGTGTCGCGCCGGTGCCCCTGTATTGCACATTCCAGGATGTATGGAAGTTCATGGACACTCTGAGGAAAGCTATCGCTTAAAAGTCTTCATGAAAAGTTGCTGCCAACACAGTAATGAGGCTCTATACTAATTAATAAAAGAAAGTTCGTTATCTACATGGAACACGCATTGGCAAATCTTGTTCCACAACGTGTCTCGGCACTCTTTGGCGTTTCATTATGGCAGCCTGTTAGATCTAGCTAGTTTCGATTTATAGTCATCCCGGAACGCAACGTATTATAAATGTGGCGCGTCAATGCTCTGCAGGATCATGGTAACTAAGCTGAACAAGCCTTCACCAAGTATGAAGCCTGTAGCCGTGGAAATGAGGCGCGATTCCTTTTCTCGACCCCAGCGCCCAAGGATATAATAATGAATCAGACCTCCAATTCCTTGCGCCAAAATCATTTCAGGCATAATATACATGCCTGTGCTCTCAGTTAGAATTGGGATCCACTTAGTCTTCACAGCTTGACGTACCTGCAGCTAACGCAACACTGGATGGTACCCAAGGAGACCAGCGACTACTAAGACGCTTAGAATCTTTGAGTATCTTGAATATAGCACCCAAAACCGATGCAACTATGCCAAATTTGAGTAGCCCAGGCGGCATGCCTCGGCCATATACTAGCCGAGCTGTTGAAATCAAGATGTGCGCCGATGGCATGGGAAAGTCTTTGGACGGAAAGCCGAGCATGTTGGTGTAAAGCCGGTAGACCAGCATCGATATCGCGGATCCAACCAACGATCCAATCAGTTGTCCATAGAAAAGAGACATCGGTGGCGCATTGACAAGATGGCCCATCTTGAACTCGTCCATCATCTCTGCCGCTTGCCAGACGCTTGCTTCAACAACACCAGCAACGGCTAAGCTGAGTAAAATGGCGTTTGGATTTGTTGAAGGTATCAGGAAGGCGAACAGAAATTGCGGGATTTTAGCTATGACATACCCGAAGCGTTAGAGCCATTATCACCGCAGATAGTTGGAGCAAATACCACATACCAATATAGGCCGCCCCTCCAGTCCCCGTTTCTCCGTAGCAGCGAATGTTAACATGACTTAGCGGTAAGATTGTGAATACTGCCAACAGTAAGGCTAATATTGGAACTGAAGACCCAAAAAGGACGATCATAGAAGCGAAGCATAAAAGTAGGCCGGCTAGTATCCAGATCAGATAGACTTTGGTGGTTAATTTGTCATCCCGGTAGTGTAAAGACCCAAGGGGAGGCAGTGCTTTAGACCTTGATGAACTTCTGATCAGAGGCTGTGTATCCTCTTCGTTGTCGGATCGGAGATGTCTTTTCAAGTATGTTGTGAGGCCCAGCAAGTTTGGCATATAGACATTGAAGGAACGCAGGAGCATTGTCGAAAGAGTGATGGCTGTATCGCCTAAAATCAGTGCAACTGCTATCCACATGATCCAACCTCTTGAGCCGCTTTCCCAGTCGGAGACAGAGCCAGGGGCCCATCCGTTGAATTTGGATAGAGGTGAAAGTATGCCCCACCCAATCAAGCATCCAACGACGATCCAAAGGGTTGTGACTGGAGGCACAATCAAGCCAATGGAGATATAGCCTGGGGATGTCGAGAGAGAAAAGAGCCATTCTCGAGCAAGATAGTTGCCGAAGATATTTACGGTACGTATTTGAGGGATGAAATATGCAGTGAGGGACTGCATTTGATGTCAGCGAGGCGAAAGGGTGGTCCAAGAAAATTGACGCTCACGTAAAGTGCCGCAAACAAGAATGTGATGAGAATGAGTTTGTTATTCTGGCTCCAACCATGTTGCACAAGGCTATCGTCAGTATCAACTGAGTCTTCTACAAGTGATGGCTTTTGCTTGTCGTTAGTGCTATCCAAATCATTCTGAGCGCGGAGAATTCGATCCGCAATGTCAGTATCCCGGTGTAATGATCCTATCATAGCCGCCGACGACGTTCCAAATGGGAATGGCAAAGGCTCTTGGACAAGAAACCGTTTTCGCAGTGGTAGGGTCACGGCAACACCCAGGATACTGACACCAATGGACCAAACACAAAGTTGAGACCAGTCAAGTCGGAAGGGGCCATTTTCCGATTCGTTGGTGAGGAACTCCATGGCCGGCAAAATCCCGACAGATCCGATCGTGAAAGGCATCAAGCCCAAAGAGCTCGCAATAACAACCATTGTCGCATGTTCTTGGGGGGTGAATGGGAAAGCTAAATGATCTTGGACCATTTTGAAGAAGGCAAAGCCCAGTATGGTTGAAGGAAGGCTCATTATGGCTAAGAAACCAGTACGAAGTCCGAAATACGTGTTGGATAGGCATATTAAGAAGCCAACAATGATGCCGACGGCCGTGGATCGGAGAGTTAAAGAGGAAGCGGGCTGTAGCATTTCTTGTTCCCTTGACCTCGAGGTAGAAGCTCTGCGGTGTCGTCGGCTGGCTGCTTCGATATCTCGAAATCCAGGCATGATCGCTTTCCTAAAGTGCCTGCGAAGGAAACACGGTCGAGCTTTTGGAACTGTCCAAAAGGTTAGGAAGTCAGAATAGCTCTTACTCGTGCATAGGGAAGAGGTACGCAATGGCCTTGCGTTCCAGGCTCTATGAAAACCTAATCACATGCACAAAATCCATTCCCCATTCGCACTGATGCATCGGCAGTGAGCTTGGGTTTATGTGTGGTGACACAGAGGCTACGTCATCAATATTCTCACATCATCCAGCATACCCACCCCATGGTACCGATCTGATGTTTTGCGGCCTCCGCCTCTAAACAGAGAAATGCACTATTCCTCATGAAGAGCGCTGGGTTTTTGAAGATATGTACGGCGGAAATACCATATGAGAGTTCATTATTTTCCAGCCGCAAAAGTATACAAGACTCATTGCGCTACATAAGGCGACTAGTCTGGCCGTCAGCAACGGCATTGCATGGGCTGTGGAGGGCGCGAAACTAGGAAACAGTTGCAGGCACAATGTGTTTGATCTGCATCTGCGATATCGTTCAGCTAGGCGGTACAGAACACTAGGTAGCTGGGAAAGGGACGAGCTCTTCAGCCTTGTCTGTCCGCTCCTATTGTTTGATTCTATTTTCAAGCACACGAAGTCAACACTCGCCCATCAAGGCACCTGGCCTTCTCATTCATCGCGGGAAACTATACAATGCCAGCCAAGATATGCAATTGGCACAGCAGAACGATTACCTTGGCTCGCTAGCTGCAGCTTCAAACGCGATCGTACACGGTACCATCCATCGCGAGCTTTTTCTCTAGGGCTGTTTGTTAGTTTCGTATCGTACATAGCGAGATATTTGCATAGTGGCCTCTGAGACTGTAACACTATTGAATTCATACAAGCCCTGGACTGCAGTCAATGAACAATGACGAATGCCTCAAGCCCAAGTCCGTAGCTTCCTGGTCTTTTCATCGTCTATGAAGTTGCTGAACGACTAGACTGCCAATCATGGTATGCTCTAGGTACTTTTGTGGTGAACAGCTGCTCATCTCAAACGTCTTTGAACTGACTGGAATGCCATGACTAGATTCGCGTTACAAGCATACATATGATCAAGCCCCCACGGTCCCAAGAAGCTCAATGAATGCGAAACTTCTGTCAACAACAATCAATACGGATATCAATCTCCGACGAACTGCGTGTACACCTTGCGGGTTGCCCCAACCTAGCGGGGGGTTGGGCCGCGACTAAACCTTCGGAGCATGCCCTTCGGAGCAGAGGAAAGCCAATCAGCGAGCCTGAGCTTGATTCGAAGAACACCATCCGCTTTGAGAAATTCGAGACAAAATGCCATAGGCACATGTAAGCTACTGTGGCTTGCTGTCTTTGCCCGCCGTTGAGGGGTCAGCAGAGCATATTCAGCCTATCATTAACCCCGCCAAAGTTCCGCAAGATCTCGATGGACCAGTCTGGGCGTAGCGCAAAGCACAGCTTGGTCAGACGACACGAACATGTGACGTCACCTCTATTGCTGTGTTGTGAATATTAATGCAACTGCTTTCCCCACGTGAATAATCAGTTGCGACATCCTTCTACCTATTGCCCACATCCACCCCACTGCTCATCACAATACCTATCAATCCGAGTCACGTCCCTCCATACCAGAAAGCTCTCAATTTTGATCACATTTACCACCCTCTCGACAACGAACGAAATCACGATGCGTAACGCCGTATTCGCCCAGTTTCTCCTTCAGCTCTGCTTCGCGCTTTTGGCTGTCGCCGCGCCGGCATCCGATCCCGCTGTTGGCACAGCAGCTCACGGCAATACCTGGCAGTATGGCACTGGTGGTGGCATCCTCGGATTCATAGTCCTTGTACTGGATATTATCGTGTTCCGTGAGTCTCCCTCAAAACAGCGTCATCGACGGCCAAATACTCCGTTGTTTCCATACAGCTATGTTATCTTTGCTAACAGTTCCGTCCGCTTAGTTGAGGTTCTCAAGTCTGATCGACCCGTCAGTCACAAGGTGCTCTGGTGCCTCGTCGTCTTCCTTTTCCCCATCGTCGGCATGGTCATCTACTGGCTGTTCTCGAACCGCGCTGCCCACAACTCTCGCTCTGGATACGAGGCGGTCGCATAAAGGACGTCTTGATACGTGCATTTTGCACTTTGTGCCGCTCAGGAGACTGGGGAAAGATACCTGATTTTTGCATTGTGACGAATGTATGCACTGGCCATGGTAGTGCATGTCAAGATGCCTGTGTCGATCACCTAAGGTCGATTGGCGCTGTGGATATTTCGGGGGCCAATGATATCATCAATGCCTTCAGCACAGTGAAAGTATTGTGAATGGCTTCAGCTAGCCGTACCTATGTAATATGTCTTGTATGCGAACAGCTAATGCGTGCGCACTCGCCATGTCTACAAGCTGCAATGAGTCCGCACCACTCAATTAATGAGTCGACGAAATCAAGTTTGATGTTACAACTAGATACGGCGATGTAGTGCGATTCGAAAGAAAACTACTTTTTCGACACAACTTCACCGCCTCTACATAAATGGCAACGTTGGTGTTGGTAATTACAGTAGAGAGATGGCACGGGGATCGCGACCAATATATGGTCACCCTGGCATTCTCACTGGGATTGGTGCGGTAGCTGCGGTGGTGGAGTCTCTTATGAGTGTGAGCAACGCCCGTAAATGACTTAAGTGCGAGCTCAGGACGCATTAGGAGAGCAGATGGTTCAAATCTCTGGGGTCTCACCAATTTTGCCAGACCGCTTTACACTAGAACTAAGAAATATTCTGTGCCTCGATACATGCGTCTCATTGATGTTTCGCACGCGGTCGAGCTCAGACCTTGTCGTTGACCAAATTGCATGTATGGTGCCAACATGGGACGAGCGCTAAATTCACCAATGTCTGGATGGGCCTGAAACAGAGGTGGCTATGTTATCCGTTGTTTCGAGCTTATGAAACGCACGACGATGAGAGAACCCCTGGGATGTTTTGCAGTCTAAGGTAGGCTCAAATCTCGCGAGAACTTCATTCTCTTTTCCCCTAACCTCTACATCATCAGCGATCACGAAGGTACGACGACGAAGCGGCCGCTATCGAGAGCCTGAAAAGTGCCCCATAAGTCCTCAGAACAAGCCACGATGGAGTCAAAACAGGAGGACCATGAGCCTTTCTTAGGCTTTCGGGACGACCCTAACAAGCGAACTTCCACCGAAGACGAGATGGAGAATGACAGCTCCCGCCGCCAACAACAAGCTCTGAGAACATCACACCATGGCAGGCTTCTTCGAGACGTCCTCGTATTCCTCGCGACATCTGTTCTATGGGTCGCAGCATTCTACCTTCTAGTGCCCAGTCCTATGGCCCAGAACACGGGCGGCAAGGTCACCGATGGAGAAGATGGGGGAATCCGAACTCCAACATCGAGTGACTACATCGCGGCTTTCCATAATGTCACTTCCAACGCCGAATATATCTCTTGCGGAAATTCCACAGCCGAGGCGAAGAAGATGGGTTGCAAGTACGATACCCTGCTGAATTATTGGGTTCCATCACAATGCTACGACAGAGAGTTCGAAACGGAATACAAAGATGACGATAGCTGGAATGCCTTCGCGGAGTATGTCAATGAATGCTTACTCAAGCCACTGTGAATTACGTCCATACTAACGCATACTCTCTTACAGTCAAAACTTAACGCAGCCCATAGCCGCAGAAGCAATGGGTGATCAAGAAGTCTATTATACTTCAATTCGTGACCATTTAAACCATTGTTCGATGCTTTGGAAAAAGCAATTCTGGACCCTTTTCGAAGAACGAACCGCATTTGATGGCATAATTGTTAACTCGTTCCACACGGAGCATTGTGCCGACTTTCTTAAGGATATCTACGGATCAAACCGAACTGAGGCAACGCTGGTCAGGGTTGGCTTCTCAGGATGTTGGATTCGGAATAATAGCAAGGATGTCTAAAAGAACAATGGAGCAGGAGGCTTATAGCTGTCGTATCTACACACGCATTTAACTGTCTAGATCGCGTTACTCAGTGATCTTGAGCCTCGACGACTCATCATGACCAGCAATGCACGAAACCGCAACATGGCTTGACAGTCAAGACTTTGAAGCAATAAGCATTTGATGGAGAGTAGCAAATTAGATCTTGGTTCCCGCAAGATGTGTGCCTGAGAAGCTAGCTTCCCAAACCAGATTCCAATTCCCTTGGCGGCGCACGTCTATACCAAGTCACCACATCACATTTCAATAGTTTGTATTTTCTCCGCTATACTGTTGGTAAGAACACACAGTTCAATCAGGGTCTCTTCGGATGCAAGTTCCCATAGTCCAATGTTGTGAGGGAGTTGTTCTGTTTTCTTCTTTTTCTGGGCAACTTTAGTCTGGTATTATGACGGCTTGAACGTCTACAGCTTCTGACCATTGCCGATCTGGCATTTCCCTTTTGTCGAGAAATCTGTGCATAGCTGTCTCAAAATACACTTAAGCTTTGCCAGTCAATGTGCAGATCGCTATCGTCAAACTGGAGCTCACTCCAGTTTAACAACCCCCCGTCAGCCCCAGGCCAAACGTCAAAAGAGCCTTGTTCAGTTACAGCCCGAGTTGAGGCCCAGGATGGCTCCTCCTCCGTATGTCCCTCCGGGTTGCCATCGCTGACACTGCTTAGGCTCTCCAAGCTGAAGAGCCTTGAGACGTAACGACTGCCTCCAGCATTATTCAACTTTGAGCGACGCTCTGTGATGGCGGTAGCCAACGACATCAATATTTCCAGGTAATGTGCGGCCTGGGGGCTTTGGCCAGCAAGAAATTTTAAAACGTCCATGGCTCCTTGAAATGCTCTATCGGTCTCGAGATCGATGCTGACCTTTGCGAAGCACTCCACTCCGAGAATGAGTCCTGCAGAGAATACTAAAGCTCTGTGTGGGATGATTAGCGTTTTCTCAGAGCGAACCTTGCAGAAAGAGCACAGATGCTGAAACCAAACCGGTTGAATCTTACTTCAGGATACACATGCTTCTCTCGAGTAGCCCAGCCTTTCGAGCGTCAGCACAAGTTTGTGCCAGATACACGGCAGCTTCGATGCACGCCGCGGCTAGCGGCGGGTGATGAATCTTGTTTCCTGCTTGGCTGTTGAGGGAGGAGATGAATATCGGCCGAGTTGCTAGTGTGACAGCAAAATAATACAGACAAGATACATGGATCTTGGCAACGGCCATTCGGTTGGCTTCGATGAAGTCTCCCAGAGCTTCAGGCTCTTCCGGGCCTTCCAAGGGCATGAGCAGATTCTTTTTCCAGCTATCTATATTGACCAGAAGCTGTTCCACGACGGGAACCGTGACATCTTTACCGTGATATAAGATGTTGTTGATATCATTGATGATTTCAACAATCTCACACGTTGCCACAAGATATTTCGATCCATAGTCGCAATCGGGTGCCAAATCTCTGATCAGAGGCCTAGCATCCGTTCCTGCCGTGGCGGCAGGCCGGCCCAAGAGAGAGCTCACTAGCTTGTCTAGAATTCGCACACTGATCCAGACTCTTGATCTTTTAAATCGATGCAACTGTGAGCGAGATACGACTAATTTTTAAAGAGGTGTTTCGGTTTGGGATGACTTACTTCAAAAGTCCACACTGATGGGACTTCGGCTCACACGTATACATAGTCTGACTGTGAAGGCCAAGTGCAAGAGCAGCCCTTACAGCAATGGATATGTACATATACGCTGTATTCCTGCGGCAATTCCCAAGCATATAGAACGCCATGAGTAAGAAAAGTCTGACCATGTCTAAGTCTGGATCTTCTAGCAGTCCAGAGAATGCTTGTCGCTGTGCTTTGCGAAAGAATGTGAAGCTGTGATCTTGAGCTTCTAGTGCGCTGCTACACTGTGCTCCTATTGCCATTACCATGTCCCTGATAGCATCTGAGAGGTGCGATGATTGTTTTGATGGCCAAGCCGCCTTGTCAGCGGAAGCATTTTCGTCAAAGAGTGATGTAACTCCGATAGAGATGCTGTCGGTTAAGCACATTAACTCCCTTTGATCGTCAGAGTCTAGAATATTGATGAGACCTTCCGTCTGTGGCAAGATAATACTTAGTTACAATCAGATTTGAGCAGGGAAGTTCTCTTACGATTGTATAGTAACATTTCAAGTAATCGAGTCGTTGCTGATCGCCCAAGTCCACGACCTCATCTGATGAGATCGACCGCCTTGCCTCCGGAGACGCGGCCTCGAGCATCGTTTCCATTCCATCATTGTGAGAGAAAGGTGAGGGGCCAATCTGTCTCACCACCACTTGTCGAACGGTTTGAAGGAACGAAATTGCTGCAGCGCCTCCAACGAATACTTTTATGTGTACGTTTAAAGTCAGCAATCTCAGTGGCGCGATAGTAGGTTGAATAAACCGCCCGATAACTACCTACCTTGTTCACCGTGGGCACTCCGGAGTAATCTACTTGGATTGGCCAGGAGAGAGGATTCTGGCTGAGTACCCTCTCTGGTGTGTGATTCTCGAGGAGGTGTCATGGGACTTTGATGCGCATCAACACAGGGTTCTTCGGATTCTTGTTGAGAAACTGAAGGAGACATTGGGAATGGGTTTGGAGACGGTTCCTTGTCAATCTCAATATGCCGTCGCGGACGAGTTTTTGATGACCCGGAAGCGGCTGTTGACACTGTGATAGAACCGTGCTCGAAGGATGCGCGTGATCTTCGCCCACCAGCAGTACTAGCCCTTGTAATTGAGGGCCTTATCGTTCTTGAACCTCTGGGTAGATACGTCATGCGACAGTCGGGTTCAAGACCACGTCGAACACATTGAGTGCAAGGTGCAGTGCCGCTGCACTTCTTCTTGGCCTCGCGGCAGAACTTACAGGCCTCAGCAGCACGCTGACGCTGGCTCTCGGGGACTTTGGGGCGAGGCATGATGTGAGGAGCACGAGAAGCTTGAGGATTTTCGTGGAGCGATGGAGATGCGTAAGCCTTCCTACAAACGATCAGACGTCGGTCAGTCCAAGTCAACAGGGCTGCTCAGTGGTGTGGATCACCTGATAAGAGAGAGTTTCTTACTGCAGTAGGCACATCGGTTGCCGGCTCCCGGACCCTGCACCCCGAACCCCGCGTCCCCACCCCCGCTCACAGTGCCGCATTCGGAAGTTCCTAAATGGCTTCCGATGTTAGCACAACGAGAATTAGTTAGTAATTGCTGATCAGCTGCCTCACAAACCAGCCCTGATAAGCTATGACTTCAAGGTCGCCGTACGATGTCTCACGCACGCGAATAGTCTCTCGGATAGCAGTAGCTGTTCCGGCAATCTTCCACACTCATTAATCATGCTATTCTTAAGTACTTAATCTCGAGTCTGCTTGATGCTCTTATGCGCGAGAATTGATTCTTCGTGACTCTTGCTACATCCATGGGCAAATGATAATAATGTAGCCAGTCAATAGTGAAGTTACGAATCACAGAATGCCTACCAGTGGCCCGCTATCACACACGAATGCATACTACAGAATCGTATCTGGTATTTTGAAATTATCAATTGTGATTGATAGGCCGCTTGCAAAGCGACGCTGTATCCACTCCCTCGCCTTTACGTCCATGTCTAGTCTCACCTACAAAGCTTCATTTGAGTATTGGCTTTACGCCTCACTGTCCTTGAATCCCGGCAGCTTGAACAGTTGCTTGGCGTTGTCCCGCCCAATCTTCTTCTTGTCGTTATCATTGATGGGAAGAGCATCATACCAATCGCATCCATCCGAGAAGGACTCGAAAGGGTAGTCAATCGAAAACAATATGCGATCCGCTCCTACTTCAGCCATGCAGAACTGAAGAGTCGTGGTGGAAAAATGCCCACTGGTCGTGATCCACAGATTGCTTGCAAAGTACTCGCGGATAGTTCGCTTGCAAGACAGCCCCAGCGGCTTCTTCACGTCCTCAAACCAGTGGTTGATGCGCCACATGTCGAATGGTATCTTCTCTCCTAGATGGCCCAATATAATTTGAAGCTTGGGATGGCGATCGAAAACGCCATTTGTGACCATTCCAAGGACGTGCAGACTGACTCCCTGCGAAAAGCTCAATGGAGGTCCAATGAGCCACGAGCGCTTTGCCCATAGCTTTTCGTGAATCGTTCCGGTGGGATTTCTTGGGTGCAGGTAGAAAGGAACATCAAGTTCGGTCACTGTAGACCAGAAAACATCCCACTCCGGGCCGTCGTAGAAGATCATGTCGTCGCCATCAGGGCCTGCCCGCTGAGTGTCATTGACAAGCGCGCCCAAAAAGCCGTACTCAGTTACACAACGCCTTAACTCTTCGGCAGCTTCCTTGGGGTCATGCATAGAAAGGGTTCTGGCACACGTTAGCCACAGAATAGTTCAAGTGCTTTCTAAAGACGGATGACTCACGCAAACGCGCCGAAACGTTCAGGGTGTTTCTTAACCTCGGGAGCAATGTAATCATTGATCTCTTTGGCCAACAGCTGTGCTTCCTTCGGATCCCAGATGTCCTGGATCCCAGGTGCTGTGTACGATAGAATGGTGAACCCAACACCGTGTTTATCCATGTAGTTGAGCCGAATGTCCGCGACATCGGAGATTTCAGCTGCGTGCTTCTCAGGGTCGATGGCAAAGAGTCCTGCCCACCAACGTGTTTTCTCTTGAAACCGTGGGAGGGCAAAGGCCTCCTCGAGAGCAATTTTTCCGAGCATAATGGCGGATTTGCGGGGTTACAAGTTGTTGAGCTGATGAGAGCACAGTCGGGCTACTTGTGTGACGAGGAGCTGAGGGAGATGAATCAAGCGAAGGTAGTCAAAGTTGCAAAGGAATTAAGATACTTCCGCATCTGATAGATTCTTGGGGTTCGGCGAGTGTTTAAATCTCGAGTCGACCATAGGCACAAAGATAGATGGCCCTCTTGATCCGGAGCATAAGACGACGGCTTCGAGCAAGGCGCACTGTCGCGTACCGGGCCGCTCGGTTTCATCCCACCGCCCGCATCGGAATAGATAGCATTAGGCCTATACCTTGGGTACAACAGTCATAGTGAAGATCTATCGCCTGTCCTTTCGGAACTACTAGGTATGTGTGCAGCGGATATGTACTTTTGGAGAGCTGGCCGACTACAGCCAAAGTTGGGGTCTACGACACAGTGCGGGCTCAGAGCGGATACGACTACCTTCCCATCTACCCAAGCACTTAAGCCACCAAGTTCACATGCGGCTTATCTAGGGGACCTTAGCCGATGGTGGCCATGAGCGATGCTGACCCCGCCTAGCCGAAACAAAAGCTGCTTACTTTAAGGTGGCCCGTAGCCGACAGGTCTGATATTTGCAGCATCTCCGCATCTAGCCGCTCGGATGTGCAGTTATGAAAGAGCTAATCCCAATCTTCTCAACGACGTCGGATAATGCACTACTGATCGCTCCCCCGCCACAATTGAGCATTCCAGCCGTTGGCAGCTTAGTGACGTGACTACCTGTACCTACCTGCATGATCCCATGAATTTGGCTGGCTACTCGGTGAATGGTGTCGCGGAATCGCGGTTTTGTTCAGCGCGGGAACCTCAAGGCCGTGATAGTTAATACGCTATACATTGTAACAGCGGCTAGAGAAGCAAATGCACCCGTGAGATTGCCTCCAGGGAAGTAAGGGAATGATTGCTTCCTGCTTTTTGGGTTTGTAGCTGCAGCAGTATCGCCATTATTCAAGATTTTACGCGGCGATTACATGCAAACTACATCATTCTTTTGGCTTATAAAACACTTCAGGCGGTTTCCAGAATCAATTTCTACATACTTGACCTTGTTTCATCTTCGCCTCAAAGCTCATATATTGCGCGAAAGAAGTCTCCAGCCCTTGTTCGTTGGATTCCACTATACAAGCCAGCAGAGAGACTTTAAGATCCATTCTTACAATGTACACATATTTGGCTAATTTGTCTTCTCTTATCGGCATCGACTTTTGTGAAGTAATTCATGCCCATATCCTACGGAAACGATAATGGAAACCTAGAGTATCAATGTACTAGAGACTTATGTTGGAAATAGTCAATATGCAGTTCGAGGCCACTTTTGTGTATCAAGCCATCATAGTGAGTACGCATGGCTGCTACTTGCTATTTAACGTTGCTGTTTCTGGTAATATACATCTCACATGCTCACGCCGGCAACATACTGTTTGAACATCCGAGGCGAGGGCATTCTGAGAGTTCTCTCCCAAAAGAAGACAACTACAAGCTTATGAGGTCGTGGAGATACCTCTCAAACTCGTCCAGGATAATCTCAAACCCCTCAGTGGTTGAGAGTGGATCCAAACCATCATTACGAGGATTGTGGCACAGAAGCTTGCATCGTTCACACGCGTTGTATGACCGCGAGGTTTACTCACCTGAGGTGGCACAATGGCTCGCATGATGATGATTAACGAAGATGTTGCATGGTGCCCGCATTGATCCGAAAACAAATATTTTGTGATTGGATCGCGACGAGCCAAATATTTCAACGACACAGGCATCGGAAATGCGCTGTTTTGATTGATTGGCATGTTAATATGTTTCGCTACTACTATGACCGAGGGGCTAATGCAGGCGATGTATGTAGGAACTTGTTTCCCCGCTGTCGATCTTCAGCGGCTTAAACTAACAGGCCCAAGCGTTTTGTCTAGATACGAGGAATGGGGCCTAAGCATCGGAAAACACTTGGGCTGATTGGTGCTTACGCCGCGAACTGCAAAATGGTTTCGTTCTCCAACTGCAAGTTGCCTGTAATTCTAACAATGGGCGTATCTCCTTCTACAGGTGACCACGACCCTAGATCCTCCACAATAGGAGCCTCCGTAGTCATGGATCCGGAGTACGGCAACATGACAATGATGAGGCCGACTATATAATAGACTCAAGGTATTTCCCAAAGTTGACCTCACTGCCCAGCACCATTCCAGCAATTTTGTCAGCAACTTAAATCGCGACCCAATATTTTTTGTTCATCGCAAGAATCGTCCTACCTTCCTCTCTAATGATGGGGTTCACTATCATCCAGGCTTCTGTTATTGCAGTTTTAGCCACTGCGAGCTTGGCAGCCCAGATATCGAACACTGCCGTACCTAAGCCTTGGAGCAATTTCAACAACAATGGCGTGTTCTATCCAGAGCAGACCGCGACTAGCTGGAGAACTCTATACGGCCGAACTCTCCAGCTGCCTGACCAGTCTCTTCTTCTGTCTTGGGAAGACTATGACCCCGCGGCAACTTTGACTTACTTTCCCATCTACAAGTCAGAAGATGGTGGAGCGTCGTTCACTGCTTTCTCCAGAGTCGACGATCAGGTCAATGGCTGGGGAAACTGGTATCAGCCATTCCTCTACGAGCTTCCACAGCCATTGGGGGGGTTTCCGCAAGGCACCATTCTCCTGGCCGGTGTCTCTACGCCACGTAACCTCTCACAGGCGTACATTGATTTGTATGCCAGCACCGATCAAGGAAAGGCGTGGGCATTTGTCAGCCATATAGTCTACGGCCCTGGTCCGGAGACAATCGCCCGGGGGGACAAGGCAGTCTGGGAGCCTTTCTTGCTGATGCATGAAGGAGAGCTTGTGTGTTATTATTCCACTCAAGTGGATCCCGATCACAACCAAAAGCTTTCTCACAAAACAACCAAAGACCTGCGTCAATGGAGCGATGAAGTCGATGACGTCGCCCAGGCAGATGCAGGAGTGCGGCCCGGCATGGCTACAGTGGCATATAGCCCCATCTCACAAAAGTATGTCATGACTTTTGAATACTGTGGCGGCCCTATCGCTGGCGGATGTCCAGTCTACTACAAGGTCTCCGACTCTCCCCTGAACTTTGGCTCTGCCGAACTTCAGCCCATTATTCCTGGTGACGGCCAGCTGAATCCTAACGGGAGCCCGTTCGTCATCTGGACTACGGAGCCTGGGACAAATGGCACGAGTGGTGTTTTCATCGCCAACGGAAGTAGCCGTGAGGAGGTGTTTGTGAACAGCGATGCCGTCGATCCAAACGGTTGGAAGGTAGTCAACGTCGGGCAGTGGTCAGCTTACTCCAGAGAACTTCGGATCATCGCCACCCCTGAGTCTGGCCCCTCAAACGGAAACCCTAAACTTCTTCTCACGAACGGGGGAAATGTCGGCTGCTCTGGGGATTGCTACAACTACGTTGCTAATGGTGTAGTGGATATACCCACTTACCATACCTAGGGAGGGGCGAGCTGAAGCAAGGACACAATGTTGGATTTAATCAATTGATTCGTGGAACCATGAACTCTCCAGTACAAGTGCTTCCGAGATTTTTGGTTACGTAGCTCTTACAAACTATAGATAGTAATCTTCCTAGAAGCATCTTAGTGTTCGAGCTCAAGTACTAGAAATTTCTTCGTAACATTTATCATGTAACCCGCCTAGCAATATAGTGGGTTGCCATCGGCTATTTTTGCGAAGCTCCAGATCGTTCAAACCGCGAATCGTTTCGCGTGATTCAGTGATGAGTATGTAATCAAGTCTGTAAGAAACAACTCAT
This sequence comes from Colletotrichum abscissum, assembly GCF_030869225.1. Classification (NCBI taxonomy): domain Eukaryota; kingdom Fungi; phylum Ascomycota; class Sordariomycetes; order Glomerellales; family Glomerellaceae; genus Colletotrichum; species Colletotrichum abscissum. Next base: position 49,224 of record NW_026850043.1, read on the forward strand.
CAGTGTTGAGAGAACCCTGTGACTTGATTCGGTTACATGTGACCCGATAGGTCGATGCCAATAATTTCTGGCCCAACTTTTCCTGTTTCCTGAAATGCATTGACACTTCAAATCTAGATCTGTTTCTGTTAATCATGCTTGAGGATAGATTTCAGTCTCTAACGAAATGTTGACGACTTATCAATAACGGTCGGGCAAATGTCTCAGCCGGCGGATGCTTGTGAGGCTGAACTTGGCGTCACTCCTGGGTTTTCATCTCCTTTCCGTCTCTCATCTTTCCGAATGTTCATATTTCTTCAACACTACCGCATCAGCATTTCGATGCCATCCAGATTATTAGTCAACCATTAGATAGACTACGTGACCATATGTCCCCTTCAAGTTATTAGTCGTTCATTCGTCCTTTAGTACCTGCTCTTGAGTGTGATCCTGCGGAGTCGTCGTGATTGGGTATCAACGTTTTCCAATTCCGCAAAGAAACCACGTTTTAAGCAACTTTCTGTTGTCATACCGTCTCTTGACTGTTTGTCGTAATGTCTCCGCCGCTTCGGGAACTGGCCCGGGGGCTGGGGTAAGGGCGGTCGGCAACGCTAGTGGAAGTACGTACGGAGAAAGCGTCTTTTCTGGGATTCCATCCCCGTTTGCTCCCCACAACTTCAAGCTGATTGTCAAATCACATTGATGCATTCATCACGTGCCTGACGGTGCCAATGACACCCTGCTGAAATGAGCACAATGGCCCACGCAAGACGAATGAAGGTAAACAACATGATAAGAGCACGTGGCCGGTAATGACCGGGCCGATGGCCAATTATGATTGTATATAACAAGGAATTGGCAGCTTATGTCGAATGCAAACATCTCTTGTTGTACGGCACAGAAAAGGGACTACAATGGCACCCATCAAGCTTGGCTTGGTATGCCTTACGGCAATCCTGGTTGAGGGAAGTTCGAGACTCCTTGCGCCAATTCAAGACATCAATTTACCGGCCAGTGAATCTGCTGAGCACCCTCTTGAACACTTGGGCGCAAACGGTCCTTGGTTCGCAGGTACATATATCCATTTGCCCTTCGACTCGATGCTTCAGCGCCGCTTACTTTCGATCGCTTATTAGGACCCAACGTCAACGAGATCTCATCCGAAATTCCGGAGAATTGTTACGTTGATCAAGCGGCGTATGTTTCTCGGCATGGGTCGAGATACCCAGATACTGGCGCTTACAATGGATGGGTCTCAATGCAGGAACGAGTTAGTAATATCTTTGTCTGCCATCTAAAGCATATTCATTTATAGCTGAAACTTGATTGTGTAGTTTCATGCTGGAAACTATACTGCCTCTGGCAGCTTGAGCTTTTTGCCGCGGTGGCAAACAGCGCTAACTAATCCATCCTCTCAAATCGCTAACTTGAGTCCAACGGGCTACAAAGAGGCTCACGATCTTGGATACACCTTGCGAACCAGGTGAGTTCTGCTCAATAGCATCCAAACCCAACAGAACACCTGTGCTAATCGAGTTAGATATCCGGGCCTCTACACTGAAGGCGAAGACTTCATGGTCTGGGCTAACAACTACTCTCGAGTCCTACAGACTGCCAAGTTGTTTGTTCGCGGTTTCTTGGGAACCAATGCCACCTTGCTCGGTGATATCGTGTCCGTGACATCTCGAGGCTTTGCCGCTGGCATTGGCGACTCATTGGCGCCTTCTGATATGTGCCCAGCTTTCAAGGATACGGAGGGAGGCGACTACGTGAATGCGTGGAACAACGTCTACATTCCTCCAATCCTAACCCGCCTGCAAGCACTCATCGATGGAAACCTCACACTTACGCAAAGTGATGTGTCGCAAATACCTTATCTTTGTGGTTTCGAAAGTCAGATCACCGGCCGCCTCTCACCTTGGTGTGATATCTTTTCGGACGAAGAATACCTCCAGTACGAGTACTTCCAAGACCTTCGCTACTACTACGGAGTCGGCCTTGGTACCGATGTGCCTCAGACCATGATGACCCCCTACCTAAACGCATTGATGGACATATTTGTTCAGGGGCCTTCGGTCACCGGCAGACGCAAAGATGGGACCACTTTCAATTTACCAAAGCTTCTCGTCTCCTTCCTCAACGATGGACAGCTCAACCAGTTAGTGGCCGCCTCAGGGGTATTCGACAAGCAGCAGCCTCTTTCAAGTACGCAAAAGGACGATGGCCGTCAATTCGTCAGCTCTCGCTTCACAACAATGCGGGGAACTATTGCATTTGAGAGATTGAACTGTGCCGGGGCTAGAAACGCTACACATGGCAACTTCACCAATGTTGCCCGCCGGAATCCAACGAACAGAAGATCAACCTGCGTGCAGCCATCGCCCCCAATCCAAGACACCTGGAATGCGACATATATTCGCATTCGTCTCAATGATGCTGTCTACCCGATACCTACTTGCAGCAGCGGTCCTGGTTCTTCTTGTCGGCTGGAGGATTACAAGCAATACGTCGCCACGAAGCTTGAGAACCAAGGTAATTGGATCCAGAACTGCAACGTAACCACACCTGGAGCACCAACAAAGGTGAGAGGTGCAAGTTTCTACACCGATCTTAGCAGCGCTTGGTTGAGCCATGTCGCTCCTTAAGGACGAGACGGTTAGGACCAAATCTAGACAAGCTTATTTCATTTCAATGTGATTAGAATATCTTCAATTTTTTGTATATTCAAATAATATCTCCAAAAGTTCAGCATCACTGTTGAGATGCTTCACGGTCTCATATCCTTATTGTCAAGTGAAAGGCGATATTCAAACCCTCTACTCCTCGTATTTCGCATCATAAGCGTTTGTTCCGTGAGCTTCCATGACCTACAAGAAGCAAACTGTATTTTGGGAATTGATGCTAGATAATGGGCTTGAGAACTGTTAAGTGCTGTAGCCATCATTCATACAATATTCTTGCTATGGATGCTATCTTGTCGACATGTCCTCCGCCCATCGAGCTTAACGTGAAGAGCGATGAAACTTCGACTGGCCTCTGCATTAGTCCTTTGATATGCATAACTTCGATGGTGTAGAAAACGTCCCTCAACTCGCGTTATCTTGCCGTTGACGATGCAAGTTTATACCCAATCAGCATACCGGCTAACCCAAACATTGAAGCAATATTCAAGTCACAGTCACCCACTCGTCAATAGGTCAATACGCCTTGAGTTCATAGCTTTCGACTGTTCGGGCTTCTCTTTTCAAGTCTTACCATGCTCCTCCCGCTTGTTGTCTTTCCGTGATATTTCGTCTCTGCCAGATGACTCCAACAAAGTTGCAAGGCAAAAGATCCCAACTCCCTATAGAGTGAAGAGGGACGTTCTGCTTTTATCTGATCTCATACGTACGATTCTCCCGACAAGCACGATTCAAACAATTAGTGAGTAAAGTACGATGTTACATTAGAGCTTTAGCAGCGCCCCTTTCTATTACGCTCGTATTCATCAATTGTCAGGCTCATCGCCTTCCTTACTCGTTTGAAGTCGGTCTCAGCCGATAAAGATTGTTAACGCGGACGCCGATCCTAACGTCATTCCACACACTTTCTGAACTTTGACATAATGACCGCCGTGGGCTAGCGTTAATGGATCAGAATTTCTGAAGTGTGGGTTCAAGCTGACAGTTGTGGCCAGCGAAGCAATTCAACTTATAGAGATGGCGATAGTTGCGTTGCTACGGCCCGGTGATCTTTTTGTTTCTGTCGTACTGATGGAGCGAAACACACAATCTAGTCTCCTCCGTTCGCGAGGGCATCAGTTCCATGATTCCCAAGTGGATCCTACACCTTCACTATCGACATAGGTACGTCAGGGGCAGGGGAGGGCATGGACAAACTTTGTCCGAGTCACGTATACACACATCCAACCACGCAGAAACATTCATCGTGAGCGATCCTATTGGGTGCTACCTCAAGTTTGACTCCGAGCTTGTGCTTAAAACCGAAATCCCGATGTGTTTGGACCAGAGACCGTTACATCTCGCACGTGGGTGATGTGCCAAGAGATCCCATGTTGACGCGGTATCAGGGTACTGCTGCTTCCTCTGAACTCAATGAACCACATCTTCAGCGCGCTTTGTAGTCAAAAGGCAAAAGCTTCGTCTGGGTTGCTTGAGTAGAACTCTCTCCAAGAGCTGATTCTGTTATTTGAGTTAATGTCGGATGTTCCCCTCCCAGAGAAAAAGGTATTGGGTTCCTTTACATGCATGTTCCCGGAGAATAGTTGCTTAGACTCAATTCATACCCCGAAGATCAAAGGCCGCGATCAAGCAAAACCTAATAGGTTAATACTATCATCGTCGAATCACCTGATTCTGGCAGCCACCTTCATAGTCATCTTTTGGCTTTTACTCGATTCCGACGGTCAATGCATTGACGCAGGCAGCCTGTTCGGTTTATATCATCCACATGCGATGACCTACCTAACAAATAATGTCTTGAACATGACTGAGCAACTGACTAGTTCATAGCGGGATTTGGAAAACTCAATTTTATGTCGCGCGGGCCGAATACTGCTTGTTGCAGCTCAACCCGCCCACTACCATGCATAAGTAACGTTGACAGCACCCTCTTATGGCATTTACCTGTCATAGGTATGATCCATGGTACACTCGTATCATATTCTTGAACCCTCTCACCTACATTTTCGTTATCAGCGTGAGACCTTTCTCTCATAGTCATTCGACACGCCTAGAATCATGGGCTGAGGCGCAGATTCTTTCGTTTCTGCAGGCGTAAAGTGTCACTTGTCACTATCTGCAGAGTGCCCAGAGTACCGACTATCGTCACGAGCTTTTCGGAATCCTGAGAATTCGAATTATTCGGGGCATGTGTCGCGCACATTAGAGTCTTGTTGGCCGCTATAGAAGCGCATACCATGACGGATAATATGGTAGGAGCGCTCGTTGGTTCGACAGTAGCCATGATATGTATCACTACACTGGTTGTCTCGATACGAATGGCTGTTAGAACAAGTCTGAGAACTTACGGCCTCGATGACGGTATGTGACGTGTGAGAAAGTAGGATTCGATCGACATCACTAAGTCGTGTATAGTTCTCATTACCGCTAGCTGGGTACGCCAGACCCATTCGACCAGACCTACTCTGCGCAGAGGAAAGTTGATAAGTGTTGTTCTATAGGTTTTCGCGATGGGCATGTTCACTGCGACCATGATCTGTGAGTCAACGCCTAACCATCACCTAGCAATTTACTTGACATGTGCGGCTGTCGAATGCTAACCAGTAGGAGCAGCGGCTCATTCAGGACTTGGCAGGCATCACCACGATGTCAGTGTTTCAGAATACGAGCAGTTCCTCAAAGTGATCCATCATCTCTGCGGTCCTGGAAATAGTCCATAGTAGCTGACTTGAAGAAAGTTGACTATCGCGACTTCGGCAACGTACAGCTACGGTCTGGCTCTCGCCAAAATGTCCTTCGCTGTTCTCTACATACGAATGCTACCAGATCGAAGACTCGTGGTGATGAACAGGGCCATAATCCTCTTTCTTTGCGGTCAGGCCATCGAAGAGAGCCTCATCCCAATATTCCAATGTAAACCGATTGCGAAAGCCTGGACCGTGGGTATGGAAGGGACTTGCCTTGACCTCCCGGTTCTATGGTGGAGCGGCGTAAGTGAAAAGTCTAGTCTCGACCCTGATGTCGGTATGTGACTGAACGAGATATCAAACTGACTGCAGAATACATCAGTTTGGATTCAATCTCTGCACCGACTTGATCTTATTCATACAGCCAGTTCCTACTTTATGGAAGTTGCAACTGCCGCTGGTCAAAAGACTTGGCCTCATCGCCATGTTGTCATTGGGTTTATTGTGAGTGCCACATGGATCCTCGAGCTTCGCTAGTTGCGTGAAGGAAACTGGACTCGAGAACATGTTCTGACCCATCTCTAGGGTTGTCGCTATTTCTGTGATTCGCATGCACTCCGTCACCGAGATGGGAATTGACGACACACGTGAGCAATCTACCTCTTCAAGACTAATCGTCAAAGCTGATACACATTGTCAAAGATGACCTAGCAACCCCAATATTGTGGTCTGAAGCAGAGATTAGCACCTTGATCGTTTGTTCATGTGTGCCTTCCTTACGAAAGGTGGTCCAAAAGTTGCCATGCTCATACCAACCATTTGGTATAGCTAGCATCGACACGCTGCCACGAGCCATCGAAACAATTGGCCAAACGAGACGGAAACAACGTCTCACGTCGGAGTATGGCAGCGGCCATGAAAGATACTACTCTATTGGGTCAGGTTCTACAGGCAGGACCCTGAGGTATCCCTTGAGTGTATTGAGCCGACCCGGGAAGGCTTCGTCCAAGGCAAGAGAGGCACCACAGGAGACGCTACGCACCAGTCTCACAGGCGACATCAATAGCATTGCCAATCTGCGAAAACTTGGACTGGAGTTTGACTGCGACGTGGAGCGCAGTGCGGGAGATACGGTCAACGTACCCGAAGAGACATACTTTCCAATGGGAAATTGAAATGAAAAATTGAGAGCCGATGGCACATAGACATAGAAGTTATACCAAGAGATGAGTTGTCGCCGCGTCGGATCCGATCCGAGTTCTTGAGTAGGTGTGAGAAGTGGAGGCCCGGACTGGGCTCCGTGCGGAAGAATATGGATCTTGACTGGCGGCGTTCTCCGGGCTACCGATAATCAATGACGTATAGAATTCCCCTAAAGTAGTGGCAGTCGCACGTGGAATCACTAGGAGTCCGCGTCATGAGCTTGTAACTTTAATGAAATCGCCGGAACGTCGGAGATCGGTAGGTGGTAGTACCCGAGCTCGAGGCTTTGTACCACTTAACTACCACTGACGTACGACTCCAATTGAAAGCGTCATGGGTGGAATCCGTTCTTCCTCAACCCAATAAGACCATCTCCATGACCTCAACTTTGTGAGCTTCACGAACCAGGACTTTTCTTCTTCAAACTAACTATTCGAAATTTACGTGTACAGCACTGCTAGCAGAAATCCACAACATGGGCGTTTCACTGTCTACTGCCAAATGGTTGGCTCCGCTATCCTTTGCTGTCGACTTTGCAGCTCAAAACTATGGCATGCTTAGCACTCCCAATATGAAGGATGTTCACGACGCCAACCTGTCATTTTGGTCGCCTCAGCCTTTCTTCATTGCTGGATTCTTCTTCCCTCAGCAACTTTTCCAGCTTGCCTGGCTATATCGCCTATACAAGGCAGACCCCAAAGTAGAGCCCATGGCCTCCGATATAGGCACTATGGTTGACTTTGCCCCATTTTACGCTGTCGGAAACTTCTGTATTGCTAGTGAGTAGCAATCTTTACACCTTTGTCTAGGTACCTCTTGAGTTGTGCTGATTGTCTTCAAAAGCATGGATGATCTTCTGGAACAAATCTGACCTGAAGGTTGCAAACATCTTCGTCGTCATCAATAGCCTTGCCCAACTGTACTTCATCTTCAATCGTCTTCCGCCCATGAACACAAAGTCTGTCAACTCTGTTCTTACCCACGTCGTTGCCAAAACCTTTGCTGGTATCGGCGTCTTGGACCTGCTACACAACGGTTCGGTTGCATACTTTGTTCACCAGCAGCCATCTACCACTGTAAAGGTTCTCACCGGAGTAGGGTTCGGATTGTTGTCGAGCATTAGTGATTGGATCTTTGGAGGCTGTCTAGTCTATGACTTAATTGCGCTGTCAGTCGGTCAATCAGCCTACGGCAACGCCGGTTGGAGCAGGCTGCTCGGCATCTACGCCGGTGGAGCTGCAGCCATTGTTGGCGCGCGTAATTTCCTGAGGTAAGACTTTGATCAGAAACAGTAAAGGAGATGCTTGCTAATTTTGCAAGACCGCCATATGTTAGTCAATCTACAGCCGGATACCAGCCTCTTTAAAGCGTTCAGTTGGCCTCTTGGTTGTATCTGCAAGCCGCCTAACAGGAGACTAGGATCGAATATGGAATTGTATTAATAGCACCAGTCATGCCATAATATCATTATATTTCTTTTTGCGACACAATTTTCATGCTTATCGTCAATCGTATTTGAAAATTCATGTGGGGGCAATCGTAACCATACTACCATCTTGCTCAACGCCGACAATCAAGTCCCACCTTTGCCTCTTCAATTCTATGTGGTATCAACGATGCTCTATACCTGCTAACGCCTTTGGATACGCCTCGATGTGTCCCCAACAATGCTGCTAGCCTTCTCAATCATTTCATAGGCGCCCAATTGGACAGCCATTCTCGCGCTTTATCCAAATCTCCTGAGCTCGCTTCGCATGCCGCTATGCACCATTCAAAGTCCCATACACCCTCACTCGCCAGCATTTCCGCTAATCTCCTCCGTCGTTGTGAAGCCTCATCGACGCAAAAGTGCATGGGCTCTTTCATCTCGGGAATGCTTTGCACGAGCGGCTTCACGAGCGGAAGAGCAGCCTGCGCGCTGCCACCCTTCGCATCAAGTCCAAGGTTGATCCTCCCTGACTTGCACCACTCGTTTCCACACCACTTCTTACCACAACCGGTCATCAGCTGGCCGAGATATCTTCTCTCGATACGTCGCCGGAGCGCTTTGCCCTCTGGGTCATGCATGCTGACGTAGAGGGGGCCGAAGCACAGCGAGCAGAGACCCAGGTCGTTACCGGGTCCCTGACCCATTGCTGTTCCGGCACCAACAACTCCAGCAGATCCGACGCCATGCAGGGTGCGGCCACAGTTGATGTTGCGGCAGATTTCGGGTTTTTTCCGAGCGATTTTGTCCAACTCGTGGTGCTTCATATGAGCTGACATATCTCGCATCCGTACGATCTTGCCACACAAGTGGCAGTCGGTGGTTCTCGCGCCATCTGCTAGCTCATGCGAAGTCAAGCCAGACAAGATTGTTTCTGCCGAAGGATTGAATGGATCCCCCTCTTGTGGTACCTCGAGGTGACAAAACTGGCAAAGAATGAGTTTGCCAGGACAGACACTTGTGCGGTGTAGCGCCAATTCCACCAAGGATGAAGCAGTGTATTCGCAGCCAAGACACTGCTGTTCAGTGTGACGCACGGCATCGTGTTTGGCCTTGCTCGCCAGCGAATCTCCAGAAGCATCGTCATGCTCGCAGTGCCAATGAGTTTCCCACTCATCCGACCCCTTCTTGAAGACACGTTTGCACTTTGGACAGGTAACGTTATTCCGAAGACAGAAGTTCCGATGCAAGACCATTGTCCGCTGAGGAATCCACTGCAGACAATTCGTACACTGCTCTTCGTCTGGAGACCTAGAGTCCCCGGGTTCCGAGCCAAAAGGTACATCTTTTGATGCTTCTCCCGCCTCAGCTCTGACCCTGAGTTGATAGGATGCTGGGTTTGGGACTTGATCGTTGCCGATCAGCGGATAGCAATAGATTGAAATGAGAAGCTCTTCAGCACTCTCCATTTCGACATTTGTGGGTTGTATAGTGATGGACTTGATGCCGTCTTCAGCAGGATTGAAGTTGCCAAAGACATATTCTGAATCTCGCGGTCGTGCTCGCTGTCGTGCTGATCTCGGACTGACGAACAAGTCGATACGATCAGGGTGAGGGAGTTTGGAAAGTTCAATCGTCAAGGGCCGGGTCCGATCCCAAGAGGGCAGTTCGTAATCGATGTATTCCCCCTGCAAAACCTGGCCGTTGACAGGCTTCCACACGTCAATCTCGCCTCCTATTGAGCTTCCACTAGAAGCACCAGGCTGAACTTTGGCCATAATCTGGCGCATAGTCTCGCGAGCCTGCTCCTCATTCAAAGCCTCAATGTCCACTTCCAGATCCGTATCAACCACGCAAATGCCGTCACCTTCTGGCAAGAATTTATCGACCAGGAACTTGAAGTCTTCGCCCTTGACGCCGCGCACAGACAGGACCGTTTCCTTTGTGAGTGTTGTGTAGCTTTCGCGTAGCTGGCGTTCGAGAAGTGATTTCCAGTCGTCGGGATCATAGCCGGCTTCGAGGGGTCTGAGCCGGACGTAGGTGCCCTTGGGTAGTTGCTTGGCGTGGACCGTCAACCGTGGTTCAGTATCGAGAACCATGCCAGATGTCGATTCAGATGGCTCTTTTGGGAGGGAATCGACAGAAAAGTCAGTAGGGAGTAGCCCTAAAGCATCCATGAGATATGGACCCAGCGCAATTTCCCCTTCCTCGGCCGAAAACTCGCGGATGCCAGCGTATACAGTATTTCCGTTCTTTTGATTGACCAGGCGAAACATTAAAGGGTTCGGCAGTTGCTGGGAGGTCTCTTGGTAGAGGCTCTGCTGCTGTCGCGCGTATGGATTGAAGGGGTCGTAGGAAGTGAAGGTCGAATTGGAGGGCGCGGGTGGTCTCGGAGACGCTGCGAGCAGTTGCTCGAGGGCGGACTGAGGAAGCAGGATCTTGTCGCCGCGCAAGTCTCTCGAAGCAGATTTGATGGGAGGCACGACCGCAAACGGTGCAGACCACTTCAACTCTGGTTGTTCGTTCTCCATATTGGCGTAGCGGAGTCTCGTCCAAGTCAGAGTAGGGTGGTAATCTTAAGTAAGGTATCGTAGGTCTTGTTGTTCGACGCGTCGGCCGTCGCTAAGGGTAAGGTGGGGTGGAGGGGTAACGGTTATCTGCTCAGAGGGCTGTTGATCGAGTTGCTGTGTTTGGGCATGGCCGGTGGATTGAAGTCGAGGTGGCCCAAGCCGTGAGTAGGCATCTGTAGAAAGTATAGCAAGTAAATTCCAGGATAGGATTTGTGTTGTCATTTGGGAAGTATCATGGCGACAGTGTGGATGAATCAGCAGGCTGGTTGGATTCTTCTAGATTCCACCCACAGTAAGTAAAATCAACAAGCTCCAGGTTGACTCGCTGACGACATGATGTGGGCCGCCTCCCGCAATGGAGAAAGCCGAGAGAGGAACCTAAGGTACATAGATCTGCGCCACATATCCCTAAACCCATTCAGGTCAGCTCGCGCCACAATTACATATCTTCCACATTCCAACCAAAGTACCTAGGTACTATGCTGCTTACCTAAGGTCAGCAACACTGAGGTGGTGTGATGAACAGTCGGATCCGGGACAGTTTGGCCGACCGCCGACCTACAAGTAAGGTGCGACCCGACGATCGCGAGAATGGAAACGAGAGAAATGCTTACTAAACCTCTAAGAGTCCAAATGGGAAGCTTCTCAGACCTTCTCAATTTACCTACGCAGGCGAGACAATGGGCATTGGCACATTGCCGGTTCAACAATCTTCTGCGCACGCCCTTGACCAATACTCTACATACGCGCAATCAGAAAATCAAGATAAAACCAATACCACTCAACCAATCATGCCAAATAAAGCTGAATCATGATGTGCGTCTGCCAGGAAGCCTCATATCCCAGCTCGCCAAACACTTGAACCACTGAGCGCTCAACCACTGCAACACAACCTGAGTCCTTGACACCTCATGCTTCTACTATTGGGTTCCCCATTCACCAAAACCAGCAGAAACAAATGTGGCCAAAACTCCCGACTCCGCGACTCCGGACTGTCACTCCGTGCCCCCCGGAGCAGGGCTGGCTAGCGGATCAGCGCGCCGAAACAGTACCCAAAATAGGCATGGGAACCCCCTCTAGCCTACCACCTAATTATTTATTGTGTATGGAGTACGGAGTGCGGAGCACACAATTGGTATGGATATTCGCGACTCGCAGCTCCCTGTGTTTCCCCAGCTTGCTCGACACTATCCAACGTCTTTGCAGCAACTCGCAACTCCGTACCGAGCAATGAGGCAGACATGGGACCTCTCGAGGCAGAGGCACGGACAGGCGTGCACGCACAGTCGCTCCGCTGCGAGTCGCAACTTCAGGATGAGGCAGCATGACCCGAGATACGCAAAGCGGTCACAATGAAAATGAGCAGTTCGAGTCGAGCGCCGGCCAAGGAACGTGCCGCTGTGCTACGGCGCCATCTTATCGGCGGTTGACAGCCAAAAGTCGAAGGCGGCACCACTAGAGCCTGGAGGAGTGTAGTCCTGTACGGACAATGTGTGGCCACCCGTGAGACTGCCAGAGTGGCAGCGCAGAGCAGCGGAGCGGAACCAGTCCAACTGGCATCTTGTTATTACCCCACGAAACGCTTTCGTTGAAAGTGAATAGTGCAATCCCACGAAGCGAAGCTGTACCATATGCAGCCTAGGTATGTGAGGTTGAAGTACCTCTCCCCTATGGCTCGGTAACCTTGGGGATGGGATCAAAGTCACCATTTCCGGCAAAGCCAACCCCAACCAAGCTTTCGCACTTGATTCGGCCAGGAACACCGAACAGCGAACCAGCAACAAGCTTGCGCTGCGGCAGTCGTGCTGTTGTGCAGATGGTGGTGGGCTTCAACAATCACCTAACCAGCCAGCCCAGCGATCCTCGCTCAGTCATGGCAGGTTTAAGCGGTTGGAGCGGCTAATTTGGTCATGTAACACTTTCAAGACATGCCCAGCTCGATAACCTTCATTGGAGCTTGGACTCCACAGACCTCTCTCTTGCGCGGGATGGAGCTTGATGGGGCGGAATGAGATGTCAAGAAACTGCGCTTGTATCCGTACTTGACCGTACATAGCGATAGGATGATGCTCAGCGTGACCGGGGAGACCTGTTCTTGTCTCTCTATAGCCGTACGAATGTCGCGCAATCATTTTACAGATCCTACCGGTTATCTCGGACGAGACAGGGCGGTTATGCGCATCAGGGCTCACTCAAGACCCAACCCCCATCAAGTCTTGACAACCTATCCAACATTGTTAGATCTCCAGTGTCGGTTTTCGGTGTCTCTTTTTTTGATGAAAGAATGTCAACACACCTGACCTAATGGAGCATTATACTTTATTGTAGGTACGCCTATCAACTCGTCTCATCTCATCGCACCGCACCAGAACTCAACAACACACCGTTACTCGGATCATCACCCCCAACCCTCCCCCACCCCCTTTCCACAGCCCTTCGGGCCTTCACCCAAGGTTCAAGCAATTTCCATACACATCACTCCCCACTCAGTGCCTCACATTTCGGTCCGTACCTTATTGGCTTTCCTGACTCTACGTACACCCTCTCTCTCTGTTCCCAAGCTCCCGCTCAAAGTCAGCAAAGGCGCATAAACGCCTGCATGCTTGGCACGGAGTAAGGTACCGAGTAGCAAAACGCGACAGACGGATACTTTGGAGAGATTCTCAGCATCAATGTCAAAGGTGCCAGCGCAGCGGACCTTTTCTGTTGCTCTGCAGTTGCCAAGACCGCACCAGGCGGCGGGTTGAAGCTCTTCCGTTTCAACCGCACTATTCTTTGCCCCCCATCTGCCACAAATGGCTCCATTGACTGGACACGGCCGATCTTCTCTTTCAGGGTCCGACGGTCGACCCAACCGGGCCAACCCCAGATGGATGCTACACGGTTACACTACCACCCACGCTACCACCTTCTGCCGATAATACCTGCCCTGCAAGCTCCTGGGGAAGCCAAAGGCGAGCAACAAGTGGATAGTGGGAACACTTGTGACTCTTGCGTCTCTACCTGCCCTCCGCTATTCGCTCTGTGCCAGCCACTACGGTGCGAAGGCCCGGATGGGAGGGGAGGGACGTGGGTAGGTAGCTATGGGACGTGGATGATGGCACGGGGCGGGTGTGTGGGCAATCTGGACGACCATCCACTTGGACCTTGGACCGGTCTAGCCTGCACAGCTCTAGCCTGCCCGTGCTGCATTTCTCGGCGCATCTTGTTGACTGTACGTACGGCGCGGTTGACCCCCAAGGTCCCTTGCTCGATGTACATCTACACAGTAGGTATTGCTTCCAAAGTTCCCTGTCTCGCCTTGCTCGACGGCGTGACGGGGTACCTCTTCACCGCAAAGCTAAGGATAGACACTCCCACGTTTCTTGTCTTGCCCAGGCACTACGTAGCCCACCATCGTCTCTCCTGTACCAGTCAGGGCTCGATGCTGTAGATATTTAGACCGACATGTCGTCCGCCCCAAGACGTCTCTTGTCTGGCAGTCTAGATCTCTACCTTACCAAGCCGAAAGCTCTTATCTTCCCATGTAAACAGTGAGCATCATCAGTCTGACCAAGTTCCGATTGCGATTGCGCTTACGACCGAGTTCTGCCCGTCCTCCCTTGACGGCCATCCTTCCACCTATTTAGCTTTCTGGCTCTCGGCCTCTCTTTTCCCGTCTTACAACAGCACCTTCACCACCTCTTAACCTCCAGACTGATCGCCGCAGACCCTCGAGGTTTACGGCCGTCGCGTAATACCTCGTCTCTGCTCCCACGTTTCTACCCTTCGCGCGCGTTCGCCGTAACATGCTCCAGGACGTCGAGGACGCCTACACGCTTTACCAGAATTCGGTCACCAATCTCCTCCATCTCCTGTCCAATCCTCTCATCCTCGCCCACACAGCTCCTCACCTCTCCGCTTATGACCGTCTGAGCCTTGCCTCCACGAGCCGAGCATTCCGAGAACTGATCAAACACACCTCTGGCGTATTCCGCCATCTTGATCTGATCCACGTACGCGCGGCGCAGTTTGAAATCGACGGCATTGATCGCGGTGGTGAAGTCTGGCGTAATGTCCAACTTGATGAGAATCTGACCGAAGATGAGTGCGTCCACTCGACCTTACTCCACTCGACCTCCTACCACCGTCGGTGACATTCTTCTCCCCAATGTCCCCCCCCCCCCCCCCCCCCCCCCCCCCCCCCCCCCCCCCCCCCCCCCCCCGCCCCCCCCGCCGGGGGCCGCCGCCCGCGGGCGGGCGGGCCGGCGCGCCGCCCGCGCGCCCGCCCCCCCCTCGGGCGGGTCCGGCCCCCCCCCCCCCCCCCCCCCCCCCCACCCCCTGGGGTCGCGGCCGGTTCGACGCGGTGGGGATGCCGGAGAGGGCCGACCATGGTGCGGTAGAACGACTCGACTAACGCGCGATTCTCACCAGTTTTTACTCCGGTCCGCTGAGAGGCATCTTCTCAGGCATCCGCCGACAGAACATACTCCAAGATGTCCAGACGCTGATCTTAGACGGCTTGTCCGTGACGGCTGAGCTCTGCCACGAAATCATTCTCGACCCATCCTACAGCGTGCGACTCTTATCCATTCGCGGCGTCAAAAACCTGAACGAGCGCAAGCTGTGCGCATCTCTTCAATATGCCTGCAGACCGTCGCGGCCAGAGGGCATGCCCCGGCTGAAGGGTCTCTACGTTTTCGGTGCCAAGGACACTCCGCTGCCCTCATTCGCATCACCCGGTGTATCCTCTGGCACCGCATCGCACGCAGCGCAGATCAGCGCAGGGTGGAATGCCAAGTCGCAGCAGGCGTTGACATCATCTCTTCGAAGCGAGGAAGAGGACTGGTATTATAGGAAAGGCCGCATTATTGCACGTCCGCTGGTCGAGGAGTGGGCCAACACTCTGGTCGACTGCCACGGTATCATTGCCTTTGATGCAGTTGCTTGCACCGGGCCTCACCATATGAACTCGCCTGCTTACGGCAAGGTAAGAACCCCGGCCTCAGCCCGGCAATGGGCCGTGGCGACAGTCGCCCTGGGCGGCTGTGCCGGTTGCGGTGCTGCACCCGAAGGCATGTCAGTTCACAGCGGGACTCCGGCGATTCAACGTCCTCTCCTGTCCCCTCCGCCTCTCCTAGCATCGTCAGTCAAGGCCGCAACGGCACCGCAGCTCTGCACCGGATCGGAAACGTCCTTCGTCGCTCGATGCATCGACTGCCTGCGAGAGAGATACTGCGCGGGCTGCAATAAGTGGTGGTGCGAGGAATGTTACCAGACACCCAGCGCCGTGACCGAGCTGGCCGATACCGACGTGATTGTCGTCGACGCCGACGGCGGTGCTTGGGTCCAGCACCAAGAGCACGAGAGTCAGCCCAAGATTAAGGTACGAAATGGCGCCTGCTTCCCAGACTGCATCATGGGCGAGGTCA
Organism: Colletotrichum abscissum; assembly: GCF_030869225.1. NCBI lineage: Eukaryota > Fungi > Ascomycota > Sordariomycetes > Glomerellales > Glomerellaceae > Colletotrichum > Colletotrichum abscissum. The sequence goes on from NW_026850043.1 coordinate 65,181, forward strand.
TTGATGCGCAGAGGGTGTTGCTGGGCTGAGTCGGACATCCTTTTGCCGTCTGGCCCGGCCTGTTCCAAAGTGTATGCCACAATGCTATTCATCGTCCGCCCCTTCCTCGTCCCCCTCGACTTCCTGTTATCTAGCGAAGAGTATGCGTCATGACCGGGAACCCGATGATGCTAACACAGGTTATCAACCTTAGGCTCGTATCGCAAAAAGCTGCTGGGAATGCGGTAGCAATGTAAGTGGCGATTCTAGACCAAAGTTCTCCGTCGACGAGACCCGAGCTGATGGCAAGAAAACAGTGTCACGATTGCATTGATCGTACACAGAGGCTCTGTAGAGGCTGCTGCGGTGGCTACTGCTTGGTTCACAACGAGGGGTCAACCTCAACTTTCGTAAGACCGCCTCTGACGAACGGTATCTCTTGGGCCTTGGCTAACATCCACAGTGTGACTGTTCGATCCCCGCAACCTCGTTGACGCGTTCAGATCGCTAACTCTTTCGGTAGGGTGCTCGAGCCGTGGTCGCTTCTTGCGACACCTTTAAGGGGGTGTCATCCGGGCGAAACGACAGACGCCGATCGCCGGTCAGTCACCGCAACCCACGGGGTTTGAGACCAACTGAAGCTGAAGGCTAGTGGCACTCACGGGATTGAAAAATTCCAAGACTTTTCTCATATTTGGATCTTCAGGCGCGGCAAAGCGGCGCTCCCAAGAGCTTCTCGTCAGCTTTGGGTCACGATTTACAGCTTGTCTCGGAAGGCCAACTTTGTGTACTGTTTGATTTTCTGCATGGGCTATATTTACAGAGCCGGCGAGCTCTCGTCACGTCACTAAGCGCTTTCATCGTTTGTGAGATACCCTTGAAGCAAAGCGTTTGAGGCGTTGATTGCCAATGGTTTAGCGGTATAGACGACCTTTTGACCTCAATCCCAACTCTTTTGCACCCACTTTTTGTGTCCCGTTTCTAGCCAGATTGTGTTGTGATGGTGAGACTTGTGCAGGTGACGTCTATAGGCGGTTGTTTGGATCCAACTGCAATTCCCGTTCATAGGCGAGACTATCACCATTGTGTTCCTGCTAGTGAGCCCCTTTCCTCGGGCTTCAGTCAGCCTCAGTCGTCATCTCCTCGATTCTTTCTCCTGCTGATTCAAGTCAGATCAAGTTCCGTGACCGTCAACGACATCTCGTGTGAGGAAGGAAGACATCATTCGATAAGGAGATGCTAGAGATGCCTCCACTACATTGTTGTGCCACCCAGCTGATCAATCTGGTTATTTCCGGGAATAGACAGTCTGTTTCACAGGCATTTTGCATGACAGTTTGCCTCGAAATTCATTCGTCGTCACGAGCCACAAACCTCGGCCCATCCGTGGAAGCTTCCAGATTAGTTTAGTGAAGGTATACAGGTCCTAGTGCGATGCTGAACGCCTGCCATGTGCCTGGGCTGATAGCTTCAAGGTAGGTTCCGACCTCGGCCGTCACCTCGACTATGAGGCTCTCTAGGAGCCACACTTTAACGCGCGCAAAGGTCAAGACCCTTCTCTCCGTATCATCCAATGAAATGAGATAGTCCAATGACCAAGTGAAAGGATAGAGCTATACGATACTGTGGAAGCAGGGCCTTATCGAGTAGCTTATATTTACGTAGGGGAAAGCTTGCGGTACGAGATAGACAAGCTGGGGAGTGGCGGTATCACGAGCTTACTTGGACAAATACAACAGTGCCTCGCTTTCTCTCCTCTCTTCCTCGGGCGCAACTTTGTCGTCTGGGACGACCCTCTGGACACTTCAAGTCACATGCCAAGTTGAAACTCTTTGTTCATAGCATATTTCCAGTGATGACCTGAAAACGCAGGCAGAAAAGATTGTAGGGACGATTGGAAGCTCTCGACAGGAATGAGATTGTCATTAGTCCTTGTATTGACATGCCAAGCCCGAGGAGATCCTTTGTTCGAGTACCCGTTGTAGCCAGAGTCGCTGTCTCCGTCCTGGCCGGTTCGGTTGGACAGTTTTGCCCTGACTGTCACAGGTGCAAGCATTTACCAGCTGCGAGAGGACGTGGTAAGTCGCACCGTCCCCTAGCACAAAATATTCAGGGTTTCTGTGCTTTGTCAGGGTCCTCCTATTCCCGAGATCCTGCCTCGTCTCCCTCCATTCTCTTGTCAGACGATATGTACGTCGTATATCGATCGTGCGCTGCGTGGGGAGATACTCGTGATCGCATACCCAGGATAACGGCATTGGCCTCGAGAAAGTTAGATGGAGATCCCAGCAGATGGCTTTCTGTGCCTTTTTGCTATGTCCTATTGGCCTATACTTCAAGCGGAGACTGCTCCGTTACCATGGCACTCCCTGAGATCTCGTGGTGACTTCCAAGGATCTATGCGTCCTACCTGGCCACTGAATTGAGCCTCACGAGCTAGTATAAGTTCGCCTTGTCCTGGGTCGCCGGAGGGAGGACGATCGATCTCGAAACGGCATCTTCAAGACATACTTGGACGCCTTCTGGACGCCTTAACCGTATCCACCTCGTCCAACATGGCCGTTTCCGCCCCGTCGCCAACCTGGCTTCTCTTGTCACTGTGTCTATTTGCGGCCTTCATTAACGCCACAGACGACACACTGTACCCAGATCGTGTTCGATCGCTTAGAACAAGTCCAACAGAACTTGATAAGCTTAATATTCTACCCGAAGATAAAGACTGGACGTTCAACTACTTCGCCCATGAATTCCACACCAACAGCCCCGGGGGCGTCGTCAACGCCAATGCCGCGACTTTCCCAGCAACGGTTGGCAATGGTATGACCATGGCTTGGATCAGTCTTGGTCCCTGCGCTATGCTGCCGCCGCATTACCACGCTCGTGCTTCCAACTATGTGGTTTCTGTCGAGGGGACTACCGAGACCTTTATGACGCTGGAGAACGGGGCTCGGATGGTGAAGACAACTTTGGCGCCCGGAACGATGACAATCTTTCCCCAAGGCAGTCTGCACACGATGCAAAACACAGGTGAGCTTCGTTACGAGCCTCCATATCTTGTCCCATGCTTACCACTCCAGGGTGCGATAATGCTACTCTGATCTCGGCTCTGAGCTCAGAAGACGCCGGTACCCATAATGTCGCCAATGGACTCTTCGATCTTCCTCCAAGCGTAGTGGCAGCAGCGTTGGGAGGAAACCCGCTGTCAGCAAAGTTTGCACAGCTACGACGAGATATCCCGGCTGTCGGGACTGGTGCTGCGGTTGGCACCGCAGAATGCCTGAAACGGTGCGAAGCTACTGGCTCGAAGTAGGTTGTCTATAGTATGCCCACAGCCGTACCGATATAGACAAAAGGGGTGGTCGATACTAATGGCTGTAAAGACTTTCCATGTTGTTGGGGACGAGAAAACTTGTTCGGCCAAAACGTATCGACAAAAGCTCGAAATATGAATACCCGGGGCAGATGGCATCGTGGAGCAGTCTGTTTGGTATAGTCAAGAAATATTCGACTGTGTAGAAGCCGGGATGGAGGCCGTTTTTGATTTCCATAGACCTGCGATGTACGCCCACAGGGCATACGGGGATGTGATGATTCTAGTGCTGTTTGATAGACCAACCGCTCTAGTTGATGCTTGGAATAGTGAAGGTTCAGACACCAGTGTTTCCAGAGCCGAATTTGCGAGCAACCCATGCGCCGCCGTACTCTTCGTACTCTTGTTTAGTGGCAGACAGCTTATGAATATCGGAGTGTTTGGCCAGTTCGGCACCGCCATGCCAGGTGCTTGTGATAGGGTCGACGGGATGCGCGACCCTCACAATACAGGCATCGGGAACTCTCTTGACAAGCTCCTTCTCCAGCCGCTGGATAAAGCCAGCAAACAAGGCGTTGCCGCCAACGACAACGATGTTAGCCAAGAGCCCCGGCCAAAGCCCAACTGGCAATTCGGAAAGAGACTGCATGATGACGTCCGCGAGGCCGGGTTGTCGGAGTCCAATGTCGGAAGGCTGAAAGAGTAGTTCGGGAACTGAAAAGCGTTCGTTTCGAAGCGTGAGTATGTCTTCGTCGTTGTCAGCGGCGCGTGCTGCCATCTTTCTTGCTTTTGTGTGCATAGCAGGGTCGTAGTCTCGGACGACGCCCTTCGTCTTGGTGTGGAAGTCGGGCAGTATGTAGTCTTTGGCAATGCCGGCTCCCGTCACGTAAGGCTCCCTCTTCTCGCCCCTCGTACCCTTCCAGGTCTTTTCGAGGTCGCCATTGAAGTCGAGTGAGACATAGCTTGCCTGTTCCTTGATCTCATTAACGATGTATGTGTCGTTTCGCATGTCGTAGTATCGCAGAGAGAGTAAACGCGTCAAGTAATTTGTCATGAGCTTCCCACCGACGTCCAGTCTTCGAACAGCGGAGTGCAGGGGCTTGCCGTTGAGAAGAGGCATGACGATAGTATTGGAGTAGCCAGAGTCGATGAGCAGCACAGCTTCAGCCGGAATTTGGGGCACCGAATTCGGGTCTCGGGGGGTCTGAAGGATACCTTGGATATCGTGGTACGCATTGAAGGAGGCCCCTGGGAAGACAAAGGTCAGCTGAGTCGACGAGACGTGCAAGAGGCTAAACTACATACCAATACCACGATAATAACTGGCAAATTGATATTCCTCAAAGATTACCTGATCACAGTTGGCCTGTAGAATAGGCAACGAATTGGGTTGTTCTGCAAGGAGCAGTCTGGTCTCGGAAGGATCGCACTTTTGCGGCGCCTTGTCGTCGAAGAACTCGTGGTCCCAAATCTCCTTTTGAGCTTCCCAATTGACAATGTACCCCTTTTCTACCGGTCGCCGGAATTGAACTTCGCCAAAATCATGGCATTTTTCGAGGTCGGATGCGACGTAGACCTTTCTCGCCCTGTCTCTGGCGATGCAGTTTGGTATTACTCGAGGCTCGTCAGTGTGGTCGTCGGAAACGAAGCCTGCTTTGATGGTCGACGCGCCATTGTCGAGAACCAGCGTTCGCGACGGAGGCACAGGGCCTGAAGACTTGGTATTGCGGCCACCAGCCATAGGGATGACTTGCACTAGAGCCAGGACGTCGCAATGGATACGATTGACGAAATCGTGAACTTTTCCACTGGGAACTTCAGGTACTGGAGCTTGGACTTCTTCCCGCCCGCCTATTGGACCTGGGCTTCCTCAGTCGGTGGTCGGCTTCCTCATCGCCGACACTGCTGACGTAACAGAGCCAAACCAGTGACATGGACAGGATGCGACTCCCGCTCTGCCAAGAGCTTCCAATCGTTGAATCTGTCGTAAACTCCTTGTGGCCTAAACTAATTGTCCAGTAAATCACAAACCTAGCTTAAGCCGAGGAAAGATTTCCTTGGGTGTGCGCTTTTGGGATATAACCTGGGCCCCGTATGGCACTGTCATTCCATGCATGACTGGTAAGGTACTCGCGACATGAGTACATTTAGTTAGTTGTACTAACTTCAAGTTATGAGTTGACGTGCTAGCGATACGGCTCCTGACCTCGCCTCGACGTATTCGAGGCTTTGAAAACCTCCATAACTGACTTCTCTGTTGGATTCAACTTCCTCTCGCTTCACGCATGCTATTTCAGGCCAGTCTCGGCCATCCAATATCTTGAGATTACATGACTAGGACACTCTTGCGGTAAGTAGACCACCATGGCAGATGCGGGAATGGCATCGATGAGAGGATGTTGGCGGCTGAAGCGCCAGCCATTGTGCGACGTGGGGTGCAGTTGGCGTTTTGATGTAGGTGCTCACCGCCGCCAACATGGTGGGATGGGTGTCTCAGAGAATCACGCGACAGTGTCATGGCATTGGTTACAGAGATAAGGCGGCAGGCGGTCGGGGCTTTTTGGAGATGTAGAGGGTGCCTCCATGGCGGCAGCTCGTGAGGCACCCCACGGAACGAAGCCGTTTTCCCAGCGCGTGCCTGTCTCGGACTCTTGCGTCGAGTCAATCCGCTGGACACCGCCACAGGTAAGCCTACGCAGCATAGAGCACAAATTGTTCAGATATCGTGTGTATATTGCAATTTGTACATGACGTTTTGCAGTGTCTAGCCCAGCCAGCACATGCAAACCACCTTGGCGTCCCTTTGTTAGTCGTACCTAGAGTGCCTGCAGGGAAACAAACCCGGGCTGAGACGTGCCGTGTAATTCAACCAACCTAGCACTCCTCCTGTAGGTCGATGACATGGTCCGAGGCTCGCGAGCATGAATGATGAAAGACGATTGTCTGGAGGGGATCCGTTGTTGAGTCGCATCGCATGGCGTTAGCGATTGACACATGGAGCAGCATAGGCATAGGCATAGGCATAGGCATAGGGTAGATGCGAAGGCGGGCTCCATCTTTGGTAGTACCACCATGGAGTCTTAGACTAAGGCAATAGCGGAGAGCGGTACGAATACATTGGGCGCAACAGGCGCTCAAGCCCGTGAGGCATCATAGCTTTGCAGGACGGGGTGTTGCGAGATGTCGTGCGCATGAAGCTCTAGGCGCAAGATTCATGGATTTAGGTGGGAGATGCCCGTCGGGAGCTTTGGGAGGCACTTGCCGCGTTGGTTCGGGACCAGGAAGCATTAGACGGCAAGGGGTGCCGCGGGGGTCATGGTGGATTGGATGAGACATGAGACATAGCAGCGATGAGTTGTTCAAGTGCCGGATTGGAGGCTGAATAGGGGGCACATAAGTGTTGATGGCCAAAAGCGTTCATGGTGTTGATGGACGTCAAAAGGTAGGGACATGAACTAAGTAACGACATACTTGTACCAAATCGAGTGACAGTTAGCGATAACATCAGTAACAGTGAGTAAATGGCAGTGACTGGTTGCGGAAAGACCGGAAGCAGGGTTTTCAGCTCTCACCTCATCAATTTCTCATCAAATCGGTCGACCCCTCATGATGGACAGGCGTGCTTAGCTAATAAGGGTGAGGAGGGCCTCATGGCTCAAGTGCATTTTGGAAGTCGGGGAAAGGAGGGGTCTTGCCGATGGTATGTTCCTTACCACCTTAAGGTACCTTGGGTTGGCAGGCACGCACCTAAGGTAGGCTGCAGATGGGCTCCACCTTCCACGACAACCTCTTGCCCCTCCGTGCTCCGTAGTCTCCAGCCCCTTCCTCTCTCATTCATTGGCGTCAAGAAAACATTGGAAGGTGCCGTGGACCATGGTGACTTCCACTGATGTACAAAGGAAAGAGGTTGTCGAGACGCGGCGGGCACTTCTCATGAGTTATTACGAATCCAGTGAAAAGAAAACACAGGAGTCTCTTTCCCTTAAGGTTTTGCACTCTACCTTACTCCGTATCCAAGGGAAGGAAAGACGAGTCCACTTGCATTCAGGTCATCTCCTGCCTTGCAGACTGGGAGTGCCTTCCAGGTCCCAAGAGCGCAGATCTGAGGCCAAGAAGCAAGCCGGGCCGGTGCAGCCAGCGATTTCGGTCCAGACTTCATCCACCTCATCCACCTCAGCAAACCGCCCCCAAAGGTAAAAGGTGCGGTAAGGTACCCAACGGATAATACCACAGTACACAGTAAATCCCCTTGGAAAAGGTACAATGCCCAGATGCCCAAACAACCAGCCGATTGAGGTACCCTTTCTTCTTCCCATAACTTAACCGCCCGATGCTTCTACCTTACCCATTGGAAACAATCCAAGGTAACCTCGCGCCGCACACTCGCCTAAGGTACTGCACCTTACCGGCCTCTCCACACTAGGATCCGATTTCCCTCTGTTGGACCCTGTCTGCCTTGATTCTCGGCCTCTTACACCCGCCCACCTTACCTCACTTGCACAATTTTGCTAGGTATCCTTTTCCACTTTCTCCAGTTCTCCTTCTTCTTTCTTTCCGTTTTGACAGCTTGAGTACGGATACAACGTCAGACGTCACATCTCCCTTGGCAACATCGGCGACAGCTACCTTACCTTACCTCACCTTACCTTACGTGCCTACCACCTTACCACGCTTACCTACGTGCCTGGGTACTTACCTAAGGTGAGGTGCCCAAGGTAAAACGGAAGTCAGCCAATAAGGTACCATCCAAGTAGGTATGTAGGTTCCGGTATACTGGTAGAATGAGTAGCAACAATCGGCCTTTCTTCTTCGTCTGTCATTCAGCTTGAAATGTTTTACATTTGTATGAATCAAATAGTATTATGAGCAGTCCTGCAGCATAGAGGCCACTTGACTTTTGTTGTCTCCCGTCGCTGCTAACCTACAAGGTACCTCAGCAGGTTGGTTACCTTACCTTACCTACCTACCTTACCTACCTTACCTTACACCTTGCTGAAGTAAGGTACCTTTCCTCCTTACGAATAGGTACCTTACCTTAGGTACCTAGGTTCCTTACCTGGCACTCCTGCATCATTGAGAACCTTGCTCTCCACTGCACCCGACAACCGTAACCGCGCCCCCCCGGCCCTCTGCGCCCGACAACTTTCCCACCTTCCCTTAAGCATCTGTTGCTCGTCCCTCCAACGACCACCTCACACTCTCATCTCTTTTGCTTTTGCATCTCCCCATTTGCCATCTTGGCAACACATTCACTCATCCCTTTATCCTTCCACCGGCCTGACTCAAGGTACTGTAGAGTCGCTCTGCGTCCTCTTGCGAAGCCCGTCTCCATACGCCTGGAAACCTTCACATCTTGGCTCGCCCAGCATCCAGTGCCCAGTGCCCAGTGCCCAGCCACGCACGTACGACATCCACGTCGTCACAAGCTTCCCCGACCCGACACGCCCGTCCGGTCCCAGATCCCCAAGCCCAGCACCACCACCACCACCACCACCACCACCACCTACCCACCCAAACACAACATCCGCTGACTGCGACCCCTGGACCGTCACCCTGCACCGCCAACACCATCCGTCCATCATCACCATCCCCGATATCACCGCCCGCCATCAACCCATCGCGCCCATTCGCATAGGTACACCTTACTACCTCTTATCCGCCTCCGACGATCAATAGCACCATCTGCCTCCCCTCACCATTCTCGACAATGCTTGCAGCTCTCTGCCACTTCGTCTGAAGGATGCGTTGTTGATTACACTCGGTTCATCCCCAACCATATTGCGACGGTACTTCACCCAGCATCGACAACACTGCGACCATACATCGACTACACCAACAACAACCACAACACTCTCTACCGGACTCATCTTGGCCGGACCACCCTCACTGCATAGTCTACCGCCGTGGCTGACACTGGTCCACCGCAGTTGTACTTGCAATCGTTATTCTGATTGAACCGGGTCATCGATCACCCGTCGTCGCTCTGTCCACTTCGAGAGAGCCCACACTCGTCGAACCCTCAAGCAACACCGCTCGGCCACACTATCGATAACCAATATGGGCAACAGTAGCACCAAAGAATCTCGTCCGATTGACCCGGCGACCGACTACAGGCAAAGCCAGGCCGCCTACCTCAATCACTCCACCTCCAGAGAAGCCGCAAATGATCATGCCAGCTCACGGAGGCAAAGCCGCTTTAGTAGAGCCGACCTAAATCTCCTTGGCCTAGGAGCCGCCGGATCTTCAAGTGCTGCAGGCAGAGAAGATGCGCCGTACGAGCGGAGGGAGACGAGGCAGGAACGGGAAGCCCGGCGACTTGAGAGGGACCGCGTCGCGAGAGAAAAGGAACGTGAGCGGAGTCTGAAAGAGGAGCACATCGATGGCGGATACCTTGTGACTCTTGGTACATACACTGGTCCCGAAGACTTTAGCAAGCCCGTCGTGCGGCAATTGCAGGTAAGATGGTTCCCGAATATCCTCATGCTTTGGTTGCAAAGGTTAACAGTTGTGGCCCCGCAGATTGAAAGACGGCTTGCACCATTCTGGAGAGGTCTTAATGACTACTCCGACAACTGGACCGAATATCAGCTCATCTGCGCCGGTCGCGGCCTTCCTATCCCGGCCGCCGATGAACAACCTCCACCCGAGTTCATTCCCCAGTCCAATACGCCCGCCTCTCCCACCGAGTCATCCCAGAACCTTGCCAATCTCACTGTTCCAATGGGCCCGAGATCTTTGTCAGTTGGATCGGATCGTAGTAGCTCAATGCCGGGCTCTGGAATATCGTCGCCCAACGCAGCCCAGCAGCGGAGTAGCTCACCGTTCAAGCCTCGGGCAAAAGCCCTTGCAGCAGCCTTGAGCGGGGGCTCACGCAGCAACTCGTCAAACGACGTTGCGCCCCGTGAGATCAAGTTGCCCAACGACCCCTTGGTCAACGGACAGCCATTAGAGGTTTTCCTGTACAAGGATGCTACCGAATGTCCCATTTGTTTCCTAACCTATCCTCCCTACCTGAATCGCACCCGTTGCTGCGATCAGCCCATCTGCAGCGAATGTTTCGTGCAGATCAAGCGCGCCGATCCGCACCATCCCGAGCATCACGGCGAACCGACCGAGCAGCCTGCGAATCCGACCAACCCGGAGGAAGCTCCAGAAATGCTAATATCCGAGCCCGCGCAGTGCCCCTACTGCCAGCAGACCGAATTCGGTGTAACCTATGACGCTCCCCCTTTCCGACGGGGTCTATCTTATGCCATTGGATACCCGTCACAAAATACCGCCATGTCGTCTCAGAGCTCTTTGAACTCCACTTTGTCGCCTACCTCTCCAACATCTGGGAGGCGGCGAGCTCAAAGCTTGTCCGCCAACGCCCCAAATGTTGTCACTACTGATCGGGTTCGACCGGATTGGTCGACCAAACTCGCAGCGCAACGAGCACACCAAGCACGCAGAGCTGCAGCGGCAACTGCTTTGCACACTGCGGCCTTCCTTATGGGAAACAACGAACAGCAGCGTGGCTTCGCCTTCACACGGCCCGGGCGTTTCAGTCGGAGAAACACCGGGAGTCGCACCCCCTCTGGACCATCCAACCCACAGCCGGAAGAGAGCCCCCATCGCAACCCCGAGGGTGAAGCTGCCACAGCTGGACCAGAGCCTGGACCTCGAAGCTCCTCCGGGCGCGGAGCTCTGGAAAATAGGAGAAGTCGGATGGAGGAGCTGGAAGATATGATGTTCATGGAAGCCGTCCGTCTTTCTCTCGCCGCCGAGGAAGAGCGAAAACGCAAACAAGAAAAGGCGGAGCGAAAGGAGGCCAAAAAGAGGGACAAGGAAGAGCGTAAAGCTCTCAAGAAGCAGGACCGGCAGAGCGTCTATGGGCCTGGTCAGAGCTCTGCTAGTGGTAGCAGCCTCTCGCTTGGCCTTGGACGACGCAGAGGGAATAGCACAACCAGCAACTTGCGTGTGGAGGCCACGCTTCAGGGTGCGCAGACGACTTCCGCAGGACCCAGCGCGGAGACTTCTCCAGTGGCTTCCTCAACACCGATTGGCAATACCCTTTCTCCCACCTCGGCACCCAGCTCGGCACCAAGTTCGAAAGGCAAAGCTGTAGAACGTCCGGCAGTTGAGACGCAGTCATCCGAGAGCAGCTTCCAAAGCACATCTACCACGCCCTCATTACCGATCCCGACGACTAGCCGCGGGCCTTCTCACTTGAGGCAGATGAGCAATGCATCTTCCATCTCATCATCTCTGGCTGATAGCGCAGCTGGCAGCTATAGCAACCAGGCGTACCTGGATCCTCGAGCCAGCGAGCTGAGCGTCGGCAATAGAAGCGAAGAAGGTGACCGAGACAATACGGAGCCCATGTTCAACTTCCGGAGCCTGGCAGAGATGGTCGGCGTTGACATTGAAAATGGCGAGGCCAACCATGACCAGGATATCGCCTCAGGCGAGGGCCGGACTGCAACTACGAGCAAGAAGGCCGAAGCGGAAGACGAACCGGAAGCGGAACACATGGAGGACGCACACAGTGAGGAGCCCGTGCAGACAAACGTCGGCACATTGAAGCCACCTCCAACGATTCCCGAAGAGCCCGTCGACGGCGCCGGCAAAGGCGACGTCTCTCCTTTGCTTGGCAGTGGAGCATTGACACCGGAAGTGACAATAACACCCGAGACCCCGGCTCCTATCTCGGATGAGGCTGCTGAATCGAAGAGATTGGGCCATGAAAGCATTGTGGAGAGTTCGACTGGAGTAACGCAGTAAGTGGAGTGCGGATCGACGGGCATGACGACGGGATGATTGCAAAATATGATGATGCCATATTTGATGGCAACGGCTACATGGGAGGAAGAGTTTTGCATACACTCTGGGGGTTGGGAACCCCAAGAAACTCAAGGCGTTCAGCGTGAACTTTGGGGGAGGAGGTCATTAGACGTGATTCTTTCTTTTTATTTCATCTATTCGCTTTTTCGCCATGTGAATGGCCAGCGCTCACTGTACTCTACCCGACCTACCTTTTATAGGTATGTGAGAAAAGCGGCCGAGATGTTGATAGTCTCGAACTGCTTGACAAATACCACTTATTCATGGAAATATTTCGCCCTCCCTTGTTACTTGATGTCTCGAAAATTTGACCTCCCATGCCCAGCTTGCTTGCAAAGGATTGGGTTCCTGCCAGGGTTACAAGTGTGGCTCGGCGGCGGCGGCGGCGGCGGGAGCGATAGCAGGAAGGGCAGCATCGATGGCGGCGACGGAAGGTTGGTTGACAAAATCTTCGCCAGGACTGGCCCAGCTGTAATTTCGCCATTCGCCCAAGGCCGGCCACATTTGTTCCGTGACCAAACGCTGAATCTTGTCAAGTCGACTGGCTTGGGCACCGGCGGGATTTGACTGGTCACTCTGGGCCGCAAGCTCGCGCATCATGCCCTGCCAGGCAAGGAACGTCTCTTCCAGTTCCGACACGGACGTGACACCCATGACGCTGACACCAACCTTGGCAGGGCCGTTGTACGTGGGCGGCAACAGCTCGCTGCCAAAGGCACTTCCTACGCGTGCCCAATTCGCCATGGCCCAGTACAGAGCGAGCTCTTCCATCTTTTCGCCCGCGCCCTCGGCGATTCCAACCAGGCTCTTGCATAGCTTGCGCAGGGGACTCGGAGCCGGATGCCAGCTCGCCATGGGCCCATCATCAACGCCGCGGGTGGTAAGCAGACCCATGCTCAGCATGCTCGCGTTGGTCACGACACCGACGCCGGCATCTTTCAGCCGTGTGAGGATCGCGTCGCTACCGAGGGTATCGTTCTGGATGCAGAAGTGCGAAAAAGATTGGACAGCGTCGACGGGTTCGCCCGTTTCGCGGAGGATCCTTTCAGCAAGCTCGCAGAGGACGGGAACGGGATAGCCGCAGATACCGACGTAACGGACTAGGCCCTCATCGCGGAGGCGGCGCAGCTCGCGGACAGCGGCGACTACCTGGTCGGGGGTGACGAACTCTGCGTCGTGGGTGTAGACCAGGTCTAGGTAGGTGGTATTGAGACGCTCGAGGCTGCGGAGGACGGAGGCGCGTATCCAGGCCGGCGAGTAGTCGAACTCGGTCGGGGCGATGCGGCCAGCCTTTGTGACGAGGAAGTAGGAGTCGCGGGGCGGTGAGAGGGTGCGTAGGGCGGCGCCGAGGATGGTCTCGGAAGGCCCGTAGTATGGGGAAGTGTCGAATGCGTTTACGCCAAGTGATAGGGAGCGGGAGACGATGTCGACGGAGGGCATGCGCGAAGGGTCCGAGACGTATTGGTAGTTGAAGGTCGCGGTGCCGAGGATCAGAGGCGGCAGGACGGCGGACAGCGGCCGGGTTGTGGTTGTGCGCGGGGCCGCCATTTCGGGGGTGGTATTCTGCGCTCTATAGATAGGAACCGAGATTTAGCTTCCAATGCGATAGAGAATCGGTGACATGTAGCTTCGATTCATTACTCGCTAGTAGAGATCTGCTGCAAAAGCTATCGTTGCTGGCCGTGACGAATGGTGCACAAGGCCCAGCTTCAGGGCCGGCGGCTCAATAGATATCGAGTCGAGCACGTCAATGATTGATAGTCAGGGTCCCCCGGCGTGCCTGAATGCCCGAATGCGATTTGCTCCGCCGGAAAGGTGGGGGAGTCTTTCTTCCTTTTCCCTTTGGGGACTTTCTGGAATCGGACTGGTCTTGTTCTGGCCGCTCCGGATAGGACCGAATAGACTGACGCGGAGCTCAACTCTAAAATGCTGAGATGAGGTTCATGGTATGGTGACTTGGTTGATGGGTAGCTTGATTTCGTGGCCATGACCATAGCTAGAGACTTTGGGGGGTAGCATACTAAGTGATGAGGTCTATCTCAGTAACCACAGATTCAACTTGATACATCTTTCTCGAGTTGCATGGACATGCCACGAGCTTCGTGAAGACCGGCCATATCAGTGACATTGTGGGGGCTCAGCGTGACGCGCGGGGTTCTGGAGGGGAAGCTGGGGTGTCGGGGCTTCTGGGACTACCTTGCCATGTTTGCGGTGAGGGCCGAGGTAGGTAGGTACCTGGACCTAAGACAAATGGAAAGACCGAAATATTACAATGGTTAAATTTGTAGAGGGGATCATGGAGGAAGAAGACAAGCACCGCTGGGGGTTTGCAGGAAACAGAAGATGGGTAAATTTGATCTTGATTCTCAACAGGCCACCAGCGCCTGCCGCACCTGCTCCTTCGCATTGCTGCAGGCCAAGAGGGGTCGCTTGTTCTTCCGGGACGGGCAGCGTGCCCTGATGATTCTGATATCACTACCAATCTTATCTTATCTCTGGTCTTATCGATTACCGGCACCTCAGGTTCGCATCGTACTTCATCTCAAGGTACCTAATCACGATGAACCACACAACACGTAATCCGTGGAGCTCCCGGTCATCTTCCATTTGCAATATTTTCAAATTTTTCCTCTCTTGAGATTTCTTTCAATAACACCAATGGTGTCTATTTGACCGGCTGACTCTGGGGAAACCCTGGCATAGTGAAATGTCTCTAGCAACGCGGATTTGTTTCCAAATTCTGCCCGGATCTCGTCGTCCAGTGATGAGTCCATCAGTCTCCGGGTAACCATATCGTGGTATCTTGAATTGCCTGCACTCTTTTGGATTCTGGCTAATACTCTATCAGGTAATGCATGGTATCGATTACAAATCGATCTACTCGCACTGGACGGCAATTAGCCTGAAGATCCTGCCAAGTGAGCTCTAAATACATTACCTCACTTCTCCCTATCAACCACCCAAGTGGCCTTTCACAGCCTCGCTTCCTTCAGGCTCTACTTGTTCTGCATCAATTTATTGTCTCGTTCCAACAGTAATGGCACCAATGTTACTCTACGAGTCTGACTCATATTGGCTGTCCACCATCCCTCGTCCGACCCTTTGATCAGCCGGTCAGCCGCCCCTTTGGAGAATCTACCCCCTCGCCGTTTACTCAGTGGCCTACCTAATTTGAACTCCGAGACAAGTGTCTGCTTGGGACCTATGCTATAATCTCTCACCCATCACTTGGTACTCTTTCGAGAGTCGATACCTACCTGCTGCCCCTCCTAATGTAAGGCCTGTAGGCAACTTTCCACCCATCGGTGTGGCCTCCATCTCCCGAATGATTGCCCGCGATGATCAGATCGTCGCTATTCATGGCGTTTGGGTTCCAATCTTCAAATGGCGCTATATGGCCGCCTTCGTTTCCAACCCGTTTTCCCCTCTATGGTAAAGAATCATGACCGGCGTCTCGAGAGCATTCATCCGCCTTGGCAAATAAATGGCTTTCAGATCTTCATATTGGCAACCATCTTCCCCTTCCCTTCTCGTACCATATTTTGTGACAATGTTGTTGCACCCGGAGTGTTTGGTCTCATATCTGTCTACCTACTATTTCCATACGACATGGCTTCCTCTTTCGTCGCTACGCAAGTCGACATGGATGAATGGGTGATTGCTCCGAACCACCGTTGATTATGGCAAATGCTGGCGTTAGCCTTCGGCTGGACTCCACTTAAAGACTTCAAACCCGCTCCTAGAGAGTCATCATCCTCATCAGAATGTTCCCATATTACCAAGGCCTTATTTGAAGACGAGAGAGTGAATCGACCGGCAGAGATCATGCGTTGTTTTACCACTGCACTCAGTGCTGTGGCGCTCATTAACTCGGGTAGGTTTTATTACCACTCGTATCTTAGGGGCTTGTACTAATTCATAGGACAGTAGCCATCGCCCAAGACCAGTCAACATACTGCGACAGTCTAGGGCGTTGCTTCGCTTCTTATACCAACGCAGGCGGCATTACTTACGGCATAGCCATACCTGAAGGGCCTGCGACGGGTCAACCATATGAAGCCATTGTTCAGATCACTGCCCCCATCGAGGTAGGATGGGCTGCCTTAGCCTGGGGCGGCTCTATGACATACAATCCCTTAACGATCGTATGGGTCAATGGCAAAGACGTGGTCGTCTCTTCTCGAATGGCATTGTAATAACCCAATTCGTTCCATGGAAACCGCTTGATCACTGACAATTACTAGTGGCTACTTCACTCCTCCACCTTACGAAGATGCCGAGTACACCGTTCTCCCCGGCACTGTCGTCAATGATACGCATTACTCCGCCACGGCTCTATGCCGAGGTTGTACATACTGGGCACCATATGGAAACGATCCAACATCTTTGGACCCCAACGGAGAAAACTACTTGGCGTTTGCTTACTCTGGCGTGCCAGTTGATGACCCGACTGCCAACGACACAACTTTCGGCATCCACGAGCGCGCAGGACACTGGATGCACAACTTCCGACCGGCCCAGGCAGTCAATTTTGAATCTTGGGCAGCGGGCAATTCTGAAGGCGAAGGTCCGACCAGGGCTGTTACCAAAACGACGCTGCTGACCACCTTGTCGACATCCACTTTGCATAGTACCACGACTCCCAAGACCAATGTCACCAGGACAGGCGCTTCACTCAGCAGCGCAGCGGCCACTGTCTCATCTCCGCGTTCCACTTCTACATCGTCCTCCATCGTATACAGCGCCCCTGTGCCTCCAGTCCCCAACTCGTGCTCTGGCGTCAGCGCCTTCCGGTTCGGATACCAAACTGCGAGTGGCTGGAAAGCCGTTAAGCTTGCTGGATCTCTGACAGGCCCCCGCGGATTGGTTGTCGACTCCGAGGGCAATTTACTCGTCGTACAATCGGGCAAAGGTGTCACGGCTCACACCTTTGGGGCCGACGGCTGCATCTCTTCCACAAAGACCCTGATCAGCAACCCTTCGCTAAACCATGGCATCGGCTTGACGCCTGATGGTAAGACGTTGTACGTCACCTCCATGACTACCGCATGGTCTTATGTCTACGACGCAAAAGCTCAAAGCGTGAGTGCGCAGACTGTTGTCGTCAAGGGAATGCAGCAGGGAGGTCACCCAACGCGCAACCTCGTCATTCCGCCGGCAACGCCGCATCTCCTCGTCATACAGCAAGGCTCTTACAGCAACTTTGACTATGAATCTCTCAACAAGGCAGTGGCACGTGCTGTGGTCAAAGTATTTGACATGCGCAGTGTGCCATCCGGAGGTTATACATACGCCTCCCAGGGTTGGTTTCTCGGATGGGGCCTGCGCAACGAAGTAGCCCTCGCAGCAGACGGAAACAATGCGTACGTCCAACTTGCCTTTCTTTGTTTTTCTGGTGAACGCATGTAAGCTGACAGTAATCGTTCAAGGATTTGGGGAGTGGAAAACAGCGGTGACGACTTCGCCCGCACAGTCAACGGCCAGAGCTACGACATCCACAACGACAACCCAGCAGAAGAGCTGAACTTCCGTAAGTCGCCATATCCTCCGGTCAAATAATCCAAGACAACTCACAGCTCGTCCAAGTTGGTGATCCTTCTCAACCGAACGAACAGTGGTACGGGTACCCAACCTGCTTCACTGTCTGGGAGCCGTCCGTCATCAAGGACAAGACCTTCAAGGTCGGGCAGCAGTTCGTCGTCGCTCCCAACAGCACCTTCAACGACGATACTTGCACTCAACGCTCTGTGGCACCCAGACTTTCGATCCAAGCACATAGTGCACCCATAGGCGCCGTTTTCGACAGCGCGTTCCAAAATCTGTACGTCACGCTGCATGGCTCGTGGAACAGGTCACCTGCTACGGGATTCAAGGTGTCTGTGGTGCCGTTCACTCAGCTCACCTATGGTGTATATGCTCCGGTTGCCGCTCCAGACTCTAAGACTGGTTATACCGATGTCTTCTGGAGCACAAACGTCGGAAGCTGCACGGGGTCGACCTGTTTTAGACCTTCCGGCATTGTCTTTGACAAGGAATTCTCGAGGTTGTTTGTGGCCAGTGACAACACCGCGGAGGGTGAACTCTTCATGCTCGTCAAGTCTTGAGACAGGTACAAGTCTTTGCTTGTAGAAGGAAAGCCGTGCAGACCAACTTCAAGATAACCAATCGCATAACTGAAGTCCATCTGTGACAAGCTAAATGTCCTTGCTTCATATTTATCCACAGACTGTGTGAATTCAGGCTGTGATCATCGTACCATCCACCACACGCAGCCGAAGAGGCGTAGTAATGAGATGACCATCGCCAAGTTATCATACATTGTTCTCATAATTAGCCTGAATCTCCATAGGGGGCTGCCTGGATAAAAAGATGAATTCCTAACCTGGCATACGATGTACCCAATTATATAGCCTTCAACGGAGTAGCCCATCAGCATACTTGAAACAAGAGATACGATTGCGACAGTGCCACATAGGTTCCAGCTGGTGCGGCTAGTTGATATGCATTTTATTTATCTTGATTGAAATTGAGTGAGCATGGACCAAGAATGAATGTCTCGTGATCAACGTTTCTTGATGCAAAACTCGCATGACAAGGAAGACCATAGGCAGTGTCTCGTCATCCGGGGACAAGATCGTTGTCTGAGTTTAATCACGATCCTGCTCTCTGTTTATACCAGTCGCCGATTCTACGGAATCGCGGAAAGGAGCATCATCTTGCAAGAGATGTTCAGAGAGATCTATCAATTGGTCAGGAAATCAGTGTGATGGAAGACAGGGGGCTTCGACCTACTATCGAAATCACTCCGTCTTGTTTCAATGGCACCGAAGAGCGCGTCCATGTCCTCCAGCTCCCGACCCTTGGTTTCGGGAAAGAACGCATATATGGCCTATAGCACTGATTAGCGTTTAGGGATTTCATAGGCAATAAGTCCGAGGTTTTCATACCGGAATGCAGATAATGTTCACGACCATGAATATGAAGTAGATGTTACTACCCATATATCCGATGCCCGCGGACCACACCATGGTGACGATAGAAGAACCGACAGAGGCACCAGCGGAGGCGAAATTCAAGCCTCGTGCTCGTACCGAGGTGGGAAAGATCTATAGTCATGTCGAGATCAGTGGTTGTCTCAAGGCACGGAAGAGGGCATCATCGAGGGGTACCTCTGTGTTGTATACCCATGCCGTTGGCCCAAATCCCAGAGAGAAGCCAATGACATATACAAAGATGAAGGCCACGCAGATTATATCTGTGGCTGGGCTTTCACGCTGAGGGTCTAGAAGAGGCACGGCTCCATTGATCTGAGATAAGCTTGTCAGCAATTGCAGCCCTTGCACACGGGTTCCCGTAACCTTTCACCTACCAGCAGTGAGAAAGCCATGATGATGCAGCCAGCAACGAGGCATTTCCTCCGCCCAAACCGATCAATGATAAACATCTCGAGAACCGTGAAACCTATCTTGACCGTTGATTCGGTAGCGCTGATTAGCAACGCAGTATGCGAGAATATGCCATGTTGCTCCAATAGCCATGGGAGGAAGTATTTAATAGCAGTAGCACCACAACTTGAGGCCATGAATTGTAGCAGGGTCGCTCGCCAGAGACGATTAAACAGTGGCTTTTGTCGGAATAAAGAAAGCCAGTTGCTGCCGGATTGATGGTACTCGTCGACGCTTTTGATGATGGCTGAGAATTCATGCTCAATTTCGTCGTCGTCGAAACTTCCCTCGCGGAGCCAGCGAAGGGTTGAACGTGCCTGGTCTTTCCTTCCATGTTCGACGAGCCAACGGGGACTTTTTCAGTGTTAGTACAAGCAGTCTTCTTCGGATTGGAGTACTGACGTTTCGGGGACCCAAGGCAACCCAAGCCCAAAGATCATTGCGGGGATTATCTCCAAGAGGATAGTCAATCTCCAGCCATAGAAAAGGCCTGCATCGGAGGACCAAAACCTCATGAAATATCCAACCCTGTCATTGTTAGAGGTTTCTCAGATGGAGGCAACATTGTCTTAGTTTACCAGAAACCCAGCGCTATGCCAGCGATGAAGCCGACGTGGTTCAACGTTACAAAATGGCCGCGCTTATGTGCTGGCGATATCTCACTAGAAAACCGATCAGCGCCTACGCATTGAAATGAGCTTAGAACGTCTAACGCTTGGTATAACGGCACTGAAGTAGACACGACGGCAACTCCAACGCCACTGATGAGTCTTCCAGCGAGCATGGTGCCGCGAGCTGTACTGCCACCACTTGTGGCTTGCAGTATGGCGCCAAGGCAAACGAAAGCTGTTCCCGACAAGGCGGCATACCGACGACCAAGCCAGTCAGTAATCGGATGGGAAATGCAGAGATAGCTGAAGAAGGTTCCAGTGTAGTAGATGCTGACTACGGTTCCGATTAAAGCGCGTGTTGGCTGATGTAGAGCTTCGCGCCAGCCTGAACTGACTATCACTGAAGACAGTATGCCAATGTTGTATCTGTATTGAGTAATTAGGATCCGCTAAGCTCTTGGAACCATCAGATGGCTTAAGGCCCCGGTTCTCTTATCAAAACCCAACGACATGCCGTGTCTTCGATGGCTCTCCATATTTAGTCGGCTAGTTGGAGTGGAGGACGAACTTACCCCCAGACAGATGCGCCAATGCCGAAAAAGATGCAGAGAAAATAGAGACGCGACTCGCCAGCGCGTAATGAAGCACTAAGCCAGGCCATATCGATGGGCGTAAACTTTGGAGGCGCGGTTAGAGGGGTAAGCGGCGGGTGGGCACAGCAGGCCGAAGGTGCGCCTTGCGGCAAGGAGTTGTTATCGATGGCTTGTCAGTATTGAGGAAGGCCTTTACTGACAAACTTCAATGTAGTTTCAACACAATTGGAAGCGGGGAGATGTAGTTGGACGGCTACTTCAGACATTATGCAATTCCAAGGTGAATCGCGGGGTCGCTTGGCCGAGACAGGTTGGATCATCTCGTGATTATGTAAGACACCTTCATGCACCACCCGCTAACTTACTTTTACCATTCAAAAGACAATGTTTTGTGCTGCTTGAGTACTCGGTGAATTTCCTAAGGAATAGTCCCAATCAGCACAAGTGCTGTGATTTCGTTTGACATAGAGAGCATAGGTTGAATCAACGAACATTTGGGGACGGTTGAGACCACCAACCCATGGGGAAGCTGCCCCTCTTCAGCTGATCAATATCCGCTCTTGGAGGTAGAGCATAGCCGCACACTCTATGCGCCGTGATCATGAAAGCGAAAAGTCCACTACAGTATTATCTACTTGTTGATTCTGACCTGAGCGTGGTGCCGATCTCAAACATAACTCTTTGAATCAGGTGTAAACCACCTGAGGCCTCAAGATTATGTATCGCCACCGATGTTACAGCCAGCTGTTGCCTCAACAGCGGTCCTCATCTGAAGTCATGGCGGCGCATGGCCTCTTATAGCGTATCCATCATTCATACATTAATTTTACAACGAGGCTTTCCCTCCTTACAAGCATACACTCTATCGAGGCACATACCCCGAGAAGTCGTACATCCCATTATGATCCTGCAGTCCCGAGTTCCAGTCGAGGAATTGGGGCTGCCCGTTGGCGTCAATCACTGGCGCATACATGCTCATATTGCTGGGTGATGGCCCTGACGTCGGCACCATGGTGCCATCATGGTAGCCCCAGAGTTGAGCGGCCATCTCCGGCGTCATCCCACTTGCCATTGGCATGAGTTCCGCCTGTTGGTCGAACATTGGCGGCTGCTGAGACAATTGCTGCTGCGAATGTGACTGCTTCTGCAGTGGGGGAGAGCCTCCGAGGCCAAAGTCGGATGCGGGCAGCTGTTCTATTAGGGGGTGCAGCGTCCTTGGCGGAGCAGAGCCTCTGAACTCTTCCGGGGTTGATGACGCCCTTCTGACTGTTCGAACACTGTCGGAGTGGGCGAGCATACCCTGCCCGTCGAATCCGCCTCCAGGGAAGATGGCGACAGACTGGCTATCTTCCGAACCCTCGTCGACGTCTACACCCGAGTCTGGACGAGGGACAGTGCGAGTCAAGTGGCGTGGGGCCAGGAGGCGGGACGGTGATGGCTCATTCTTTCGATTGCTTCGGTTCGAATAGGGCATGTTCTGTGCGTTGGCGATGCACTGTTCAATGACCTGGATGAACTGATTGCGATAGATGTTCCCGATGGTCTCCAGCGCTTGGGGAGTCATGCCCTTGTTTCGCAGGCTATCCTCAACATCTTTCAGACTGTTCATGAACTGGTTCTGCAGCTCGAAATGCTCGATAACGGGGCAGAAGTCTAGTCGGCGTTAGTACCTTGGGGTTGGAAAAACTGTGTTGGGCGGGAGTATATGGCATACCGAAAGGTTGAACCCTGTAGTCATCGTCGTCAGGGAACAATAGGTTCCAGATCTCCTTCCATTGAACCTCAGTGCTCATGCCACTGGCTCGCTTCCTACTGAGAAGCTTCGTCATTGTAGGGCCGTCGATGCCGGACTCTGGGTCGTGGTCGGAAACGTCACACATCTGCTCCTTTGGTAGACGCTGGTGATCCCTGAGATCCTTCTTGCTGGGGAAGTCTCGGTTGCAGCGGTCGCACATGAAGGATGAAGGGTCGTTGCGCTTATGTTGCTTGACGATGTGTTGCCTAGCAAGCGTTAGAGCACAGCTCGTGGGCTTCCAAGTGTCGGGTACTCACCTCAGCTCGGCAAACTTGGGGAAGTAAGTCATTGCACACGAATGGTGCTCTCTCACGTTGAACCTATGCGGATTCCTCTTACGAAACGGACAGCTCAGTCGAAGATCTCCCTCTGCCTCTCGTGGTGTTTGTCTGGCCCTCTTGAACGGCACGCTTGAGTCTCCATCGTCATCCGTCAAGTCATCGCCATCATCATCCCCATCTGCACGGCCGGTGTCGCCCTTCTTGCGCTTGCCGTTTTGGGACCCTCGACCTGACCCTGATCTCCGAGCTAGAGGCAGAGAACCATTAGACGACGTGGATTGAGTGTGGGTTAGCTGTGTTCCGGCGGGGAATCCATTGAAAGCAAATCTCCCAATGTCTTGGATAAATCTGAAGACGAAATGGCGGAGGAAGGCAGGTGGCATGGTAACCTCTTCCAGCTCCACGCCGTAAGTGACTTGCAAGACGTAGTCGAGAACTGCATCGGCTTCTTCATTAGAGAAGTCAATGGGTGTTGGGGTGATGGGTTCCCATGCACGCGAGAGACGATCGGAGCCGGAGTCGAAGCTCATCCTTTCATTGAGGGGCCGGGGTGGCACCCGCTCTTCGCGGGGTGACTCGGGCGTTTCGTCCGGCGACGGCGGCCTATCCTTGGTATAAGCATCGCATGTGGAATAGCACCGCTCTCACGGATCAAGAATTACCTTGGGGTGCCCGCCGTGTGAGGCAAGTCAGTTTGCTCGTCTTCATCTGGCTCGATGATGTCCATCCGCGGCAGTGGATCCTCCTTGTGACCCGCGCCGATGGATTCCGGATACGCCGGAAACCTCTCGCCCATGATGGAGTCCACAAACGTCGATCCCGAGTCGCATGATTCTCTGTAACGATGTCCGCTCGTACCGGACCGCGACGCAAGAAACGGTGTTGGTAGGCGCTCAGGGCCATCAATATCAGGAGTCGTAGCCCTTGTAAAGGTCGATGAGGTGGGGGACATGGGCATTGAACAGGTCGTCGCTGAGTCGGGGACATGAGTCGAGCTCATGGTCGATGAGGTCGGCGACCGGTCACGAAATGTCTTCCCATAGACACCTGAGATGATCTTCAGGCCCTCGGGACATTTTTGCTGGTGGTGCACAGGTTGCGACAGGCGAAAGTGGTGTTCAAATGGTAGTGAGTGAACTACTTCCTCGATTTTGGCATGCGAGGCAAAGGTTGAATCCCGGTGACGTGGCTCCCGAGGTCGGATGGGGATCTCGACCGTGAACGACTGCTCGTCGCTCATCGTGACTGATACTCTTTTATCTGCTCGAAGTCGCTGCTTCTGAAATGCTGACGCGTCTTCAGTGAAAGCTGAACCCGGAATGACACTTGTACCCGATTTACTGGGTTGGCCTTGACATTCAGTTCTCCGGCTGCCCTTGCTCAAGAAATCCCTTCTCGAAACCCGTCCGTCACTTGTCGTTATGATGGCGATGAGAACAAGGCACTGAAAATGATTAACGAGAGTGATGAAAGAAGACAGAAAAGCGAATGGAATCGAGTCTTGGGATGCGACACTCGAAGAAGGGTAATTCCCCCTCGGTCATGCTGTTGCCTCCAGACTCAGCCCCCCAAACTATGCGGAGTATTTAGAATGCGAACCATCTCAGCATAACAAGGGTGGGCTCAGCTGGAGGCTGTGATTGGATCATGACCACGACCGTCGTTGGCGCAAGAAACAAGTTTCTATCATTGGACAATGCGGGCGTGACGGACGAGGATGCCTCCCCTATTTCTGGCGCGCAGCTTGCTGCAGGCCAGCATACCCCCTTTAGAAGAACTGGACCTCTGATTTGCTTGTGGCCGGTGCCGTTCTGCTTCTCTGACAGTGGCGGGCAGGCAGAAACAATGTTTCTGCCAGTGTGGCCTGTTAGGGATATACTCATAAAAAACCTAGTCTCGCTCATAACGGTCCAACGGAACGTGGTATTTCCCTAACAGCCATGAACGAGACCAGCATGCTTCGTCTCAGGGCGCCGACCCAGGCGTCCGATATATCCCAGCACTGGCACCGTCAGTGCGCCTGTTCGACTGCCAGAACTGGCAATCAGCCCTATGAGGATCGCGTCTGTCCAACATTGCGACTCCATTAATGCACGCCATCGCGACTTGGTGGATGTCGACAATCGTCTGGACCTGAAGCGTTCCAGCTTCAGTTGAGATTAGATCGGCCAGGGTTCTCTGGTTGCCCCGTCGCAGGCCGGCCGCCGGTCCTTCGAATTTGCCCTGCCATTGGATAATGGCAACAACTGGTCCATTGCGCAGGCGGAGTGTATCGTCTACTCAATGTCAGAAGCGGAGCCAATGTCGAGAAGATGCTAATTCAACCTCCTTCGACCCTTTCTTGGTCTTTAGGGATGGAATTGAGCCTGCAATTGAGCCTCACGAATTCATCATGGTGTTATTATAAGAGCGGGATGGTAAGGTGAAGGTCATAATGGTAATGAGGGCAACATTGGTCCTTCAATTCGCAAGCGATAGGAAGGCGTAATCGCGAAATCCAACTGCGGATAATTTTCAACCTAACCACCAAAGCCAATTGCATCGTGACCAAACCGAGACCTGTACTTTTCTCCCCAAAATTGGCCGACCGCTACCCCAGAGTCGATCCGAACCGAGCGCAAACCTTGAAACTCTCAAGGAAAATAGTCTAACGAATATGTCACACTCTAAAGCCAGCTCAAGCCAGAGCCTAGTAGAGTATCCCACCGGGTATGAAACATATCAATTTTCTGCCTTTGAGCAACCGCACTGACAATGCAATATCGACAGATCTTCCCGTGCCGCTCCCTATAGTGTCGATCGTTTCATGGTCGAGTCATCTTCCTGGACACAATTGAGCCAAAGAACCGGCACTCCCCGCACGACTTACAACGACCTCATGCAATCAGACCTCGACAGCCTATTACATCAAGCGAAGCAGCGGCCACGGATAGCCAATAAATGAAAACGAGTGAAGGAAGTCGAGCAATTGTACGATACTGCATTACTACTCGCTCACTTGGTCGCCCCAACAAGCATCTCGATTGCAATGCATGTACAAAGGCGTGGAGGGTCAAAAGAGGATGATTCCCGCGCCTACGCGAATGGTAACGGAAATATCGGAGCGTTGGGCTTGTTGTATTCTTTGCTGTGTCACCTCGGAGACGCAATGAAGGCTCTCAATGCATGGCAAGACGATAGAATAGTTATCTTGACTAGTGAGATGGCAGGCCACCTCACCCGGGTATGTAGACTGCTATTCGCAGAATTATGTACGATGAAAGCATATGTGCTGTTGACCACAGGTCCAATATATACAGTGAAGACTCAAAGGAAGTGTTTGTTTACGCATCTCAACTCCATCTCAGATGCAATGCCTACTCTGCTGTATCTCGAGCAGGAACATGTAGGCATTTAATACCGGATGTGAACCAGCATGCGTTTACTGGAAGAGCTCAACGGTGTCGAAGATCTAGGACATGAGTTAGCATAGATACTTATAATTCAAATGATCTCTAGTCAGAACTTACGACACTGGGGCTCAGGTAAGTGTCACCACTGCTGCCGGAGATGACATTGATGGTGATGGTATTGGCTCCTGAAACGAGGGTGCCGGCAGGGATGCTGACGTCGTAGACCTCGCCGAGGCCGCGGTACGCACCACGAGTAACGCCACGAGAGTCAATCTTGGTGGGCGCAGCAGGGGCCGGGCCGGTCCAGCTGTTCACCTTGGCCTGGGGGCGGCCACTGGCAAAGGCAAGGGTGGTGGCGATGCGGAGGGTGGCAGCGCCAGGGGCGGAAGCGAGGTTGAACTTGATGGTGACGGGGTTGTTGACGGCGGTGAAGATTGCCATGGGGAAGTCGCTGACGGCAGATGTGCCGACGGTGTAGGTGAGAGGACCCCAGCTGCTCATGCGGCTGTCAGAGGGGTGCATGCGGAGCTGCTTGTCGGCGTTGCGGAAGCCGGTAGGCTGGCCGTCGTACTCGCCAATCTTCCAAAGGGTGGTGCGGGCAGCGAGGGTGCTGGCGATGTTGGCAGTGGTAGTCTTTCCAGCGGAGACGGTGACGGAGCTGGTGGCCACCTTGAACTCGGTCTGGTAGAGGACCATGGTGTAGGTGCCGGGCTTCATCAGAGGGGAGGTAAAGGCGCCGGTGGACGAGGCGTAGGTCCAGTACTGGGCGTTGGCGTTGTACCAGTGGACAACACGCTGGAAGCTGCCGGTGATGCCGGAGGCGGTGCCGGAGACGGTGCCGCGGCCAGAGGCAGCGACGTAACCCTTGAGGCTGAGCTCGCTGAAGAAGTCGTAGTTGAAGTCGGTGTTCTTGGGGATGCCGGAGCGGGAGAAGGACTGGACGTAAGGGCCGTGCAGACCCATACGGTAGGCCTCGGTCTGGGCGTGGTTGCTGTTCATGTAGTTGTACAGGTTGGTAGAGTCACCAGCGTTGTTGGTGTTGATGTCGCGGAAGAAGGGGCCGCCGGAGGAGAGCTCGAAACCAGTCTTGGGCTCGACGGAGACGCAGACGTGGATTTCCTCGGGGCTGGTACCGTAGACACAGCGGACCTTGTCATCGATGAAGCGCTCGCTGGAGTAGAACTTGGATCGGGTCTGGCCGCTGACGACGAAGACATCGGAGCCCTCGACGGTGGAGCTAGAGCCGGCGGTGGTGGAAACAACGCCGAAGGGGTATTCGCTGGGGAGGGTGTCCTTGTTCAGACGCGAGATCCAGCGGAGCTCACCAATGTCTGGCTCTGCGGTGATGTAGGTCGCCATGTAAATGTTGGCCTCACCCTCCTTGACAATGAGGTAGTGTGTAAGAGTCGAGGTGGTGCAGGTCACCTTGATGACCTTACCGGTGCTGGCCGTGATAGTGGTGGCCTCGACGGTGGCGGTTCCGAGACCAGAGCTGATGTGGCTGCCCTTGCTGGCATACTGGAGCTCGTTGCCACGGTACTTGATGGAGTTGATGTCACAGCTGGACTTGGAAACTTGGAAGACGAGAGTGTTGGATGAGCCGGCATCGACAACGAAGTTGCTACCCGAGGTGGTAACGCCGAAGGCGGCCAAAGCAGAGGAGGCGAAGGAAAGGATGGTGAAGAAGAAGACCTGAAGAAGAGTGTTCAACGCCATTTTGGCTGTAAAGGGGCTGCCCTTGCCTGGCGAACTAGAGAGAGTGAGAGGGCGAAGTTGGAATAAGGTCAAGCAGTCATAGGACAAGAGAGCCTCCTCCTCCTGGGTTTCTAGAACGAGGGTGATCGACTTTGTTATAAAGTCAAGAACAGTTCGTCTGGACTTGGCGCTTGGCACCCGGCCAGCGCACATCTTGGGAGGCCGGGACAATTCCTCGCCATGCTCAGTGCTGAAGGCCCCTTGGTCTCTTTCGCGGGATTCCAACTTCCAAGAGCGGGCGTCCGCCGGAGAGGTTACCTCTTGCAAGGGCTCGTGATAAATTGCAACAGCTTGTTGATTGGCGGAATGATTGTTTCATGGGCCGGCGACCAGGGCTTCCTCGCCGTGGCTGCGCGAGATAGATCACGAAGGGTGAAGCGGAAAGGGTGAGGGACAGGGCTCGAGAAACCAGGGTTTGCCCAAGTCCCGCTCCGGACGGGTGGAGGAAGAGCAGGGAAAAGGCATGATTGATGGGAATTGGGGACGACTTGGCAGGAACCCGCTGCAGCCGTGTGCCGTAGGATTTACATAAGAACGTTGTCTCTGATCTTTGCTCGATTGGACGGCGGATCTGGGAAATAAGCATTCGAGGTTACAGTGGCATTTGCGACTCCTAGCTGCTCGCGCTCGCAACAATGATGGCACGGAGAGTGTGATGATTGCGGGGAAGTTCATAACCACTCCAAAGCTCAAGGAAGCTTGCGAGAAGCTAAAGGCAGACAATTCAACCGAGGGGACTTTAGCTTAAGGTACTTTACTTTGGTGCTAACACCCTGCCGTTGTTTGGAGAACGCAGGAAGTGCTCCTCTGACGGGCTGTCGGCGGATTGTCCCCTCGGTCATCTTTATTGTCAAGGTGAGGGGATGAACAGTTGAGGAGATGAAGGGCTGACGGTGAAATTGGTCCGCAGGACAAAAGGAGACATTGCCGGGGGCAGTCCGCTGCAATATGCCCGAGTGAGCCAGGAATGAGGAAGAATGTTCAGACGAACGGCAGACCTGTTGCCTACTTTAGCGTTCGCCATGCACATGAAAGCAAAAGACCAGACGAACCAGCGGCGGGCAAGGCGCTGTAAGTCCCGGAATCTCGGGGCATTCTACGGTCTACCCCAGATTCGCACCGGCACAACGTGCAGCTACGTAGTAAGCTCTTGACTCGGTGCTGCAGAGACGGCAGATGAATTGCGGAGACTTGACCTCAGGTCATGATTGCTGCTTAGCTTTGAGCAATATTGAGTTCCGCAAACATTTAACTCCGCATGAAGCTTAAGAGATTGACGAGGCGGTAGACCGGCGAGGGAGCTCGTATATGAGGTTGGCAAGACGCGAAATCCATGCTTGGTACGTGAGATTGTTGATTTTGAGATTTTAAACGTACGGAGACAGAACCCATCTCGCTTTCGCAAGGTTCCGGCGGCGACAATGAGCCGAATGGCACAGTGAGCCATTTGAAACTTGCCAGTGGCTCTTCATTCCTCAGTGCTGGGTGCGATGCCCTGTCAATGTGGTTACCTATTATATAATGTTCGACGTTCCTCAGAGTCAGTGACAAGGTCTTCCCTCCGTACTCCGTACTCGGTAGAGAGAAGCCCAATATCCGCATATTCGCCCGGGGTTCTCAGGGGGGGGAGCTAATCGACAGAGTGGACATTGTGGGTTGAAAATCGCCGTGTCGACGCAAGGACCTCTTGGCTCTGTTCGGAAGGTGGGCAGCAGTGTCTCCAAAGAATCAGAGATGAATCGGGCATGGAAATCGAAGTATTTGGGGGGGGGCTCAACGAGTTTGGTGTAGGGAGTAAGGTAGTGGTGATGTCCCCCATCAGCATTCTACGGATACACAGGGTGGGCAGACAAAATGAGGGCAGAAATGAGACGGAAAACCGAGAAATGCGGGAATTGCTCCAAGAGTCCAGGAGGTCTGCAGGGGGCCAAAAGACCCGCTGCCGAGCCTCCGTGCTCATCTGATATCACGTGGACACAAGGGTGGATGGCGAGATACGTACCCTTGGCTGGCCAGGATATCCGCTAAGCTTAATTCGTCCAAACGTTTGTGGCGCTCCTATCAGATCCACCAAATCGCACATCGCATCATCTGCGCCACTTTATTCAGAAGCCCGTCATTCTTTTGGGCCTAGTCTGGTCTCTACCTTAGTCACAGTACGTACTGTATCTCCAGCCACGGACTTGACCCTCCGCTCAACAGGTCGGCCATCCCCCGACTGGAAGACAACCCACAAACTCATCCACCAACCCTTTGCAATTTCACTTGCATCTCGACATCAACTAATACTGTCAAGACCCAGTTCGGCTGTTTGTTCTGCGGAACAGGTCCTCGGACAGTCATCGTCTACAGAAATCAGACTGCTATTTATTGCCTCAACCGCGCCACAGCCGTTACGCTTACCTTACTCATCGGCAAACTTCACCCAAACCCGTCCCCGAATCCAAGCTTCCACCCTCGTTCCTTTGTTGCTTGTCGGTGTTGTCTTTTCATATGGGGATGTCGCAGATTGCTTTTCTTTGCCGCAAATTTGTTCTCCGTATGGCTCTCGGGTGTCAAATAGCATGATTCGATTTTTGCAAACGTTAAGGGTATAAACCATGCCGTGGATACTTCACATCTTCCATCATTCAGTGCTGGCGGCCATCAGAAATACCGATTGAGCAGGCCGTGGTCTAGTTCCTCATGTTATTTCAAAGTATCAAAGATATTAGTCTGTATTAGTAGATTCAATGACTCAAGTTCAAGCCTGGCCTAGGCAGTCAGCACGACTAAGGCGTATCGGCTAGGTCGGGAGCCCTCAAGAACTTAATCAGATATTAGTCTCCGGTCGGGCGTCACTTTCCGTTATTGAGTGGATGGACGATTTGCTTCACTAGTCAGGTCATTCTGCCTTTCTGTCTTTGTCTCATTTCATTCATATCAGGACTCCTTATCTATATCATTCATTCTTCAAACCCCACATCACCTCCCCTCTTGCTTAGAGTTCGTCGGCCCAGTGCCTGAGTCCGATATCTTTGTCCGCGAGTCCTTGAAAACTTGGAAAATGCCGGTTTGAGGACTTGAACACCTCTTTTACAAAGCTGTGTGCAGTACCCAAGGCAGGCAAGCTCACAATCTTCTTTTCTAGTAAGCAGGTCTTCTGTAGTTCCTTCCTATTGACTTGGAGTCTTGGGCAGCTTTATCTGCTCAACAAGTGAGACCGTCTTGATAGCTGATCCATAATTAATGTGCGCTGCACCTTCGGTACAGAGTCAAGTCGCGCGTTGGCAGTGCACAATGTGCCAGGATTGGACAGCTAAGTAATGGAATCTTATTGTTGCGGCGTCTCCTATCTTTAGGATCATCTTTGGAATTGCGATTTGCCTAGGCGTAACTATCAACGCCTGCCGTTCCACCTACCCCGGATATGATACTTGTCCCAATCCATCTGGCTACTGGAAGGCGCTTGTCATGGCGTCAGGATGCGTAGCGTCCGCATAGTCTTGTCGCTACACGTACCTCTAACGCCACGACACAAGTCGCGTCGTGAGATCAGTATACCTAATTGGTCGTCGGACAAATACACCCAACTTTCTCACCCGAGTCTCATCCGTTCTTGAACCGTGGTGATCCTTTGCTTTCGTTCCACGCGTGCCGTCAAATGTCCTCAGCGTCCTAGGCAAAAGTGTTCCAGGGGCTCTTCATGAGCTTCCGACAGGTACCTTAGGCAGGCAACGAGACAACTTACAATTCTGTTACCTATGCCTAGACGCTCTACCCTTGATAGGGAATCGATTACCGCGAGATTTCAGTCGCTCTACTGCAGTAAGTCAGAGCAACGTTTCACGAAACGAGCTAGCTCACCGATGGATGATCCTCATCACGAGGGATCTTCTTGTTATCTTCTTCATTCATTTCCCTATCGGGAAAGAATGTTACTGTTTCTGTAGGTGAAAAACACCTGGAACACTTACACGTACTCTATTCTAAAGTGGATAGAGTGCAAATCGGGCACGTCAATCCGTGTTCGTTGATCTCCACGCCGGCACCACATCACTGATCATTGAACCAAGTATTAGTAGCTCGATTGTCCCTAATGCCGCAACTCTGAGAACATAGGTGGATTGTGTAGAAGGAAATCACTCTGGGGAGGCATACCAACGAAGTTGAAGCCGGCTGTGGTTGTGACAAATCCATAGAAGTGCCGACCTACCCATGTAGAGTACCTAACGACAAGCTAGTCTCGCCTATTGACTATTCGGGGTTCCGGTGCTATGAACTAGGCGCAAGTCGATTGGGCCACAGTATTGATAGGCTGCGATTGAGGGGTTTGAAGGAGCTCACAGAAGCTAGCAGAGCTGTGGAAGTTTGTTATTCTTCAAGCCGGCTGGAATCCCAGATTTTGTACGACCCGATAACCCTCTACCGGTCTGACAATAAATCCTTGTTGGTCAATTCAAATGCCGAGTGAGGATATCATAGGTCACAAACATCTCTGAATTGATGAAATGACGTCTTATGGGTGGATGAATTTGAAGGGTGGCCTAACGAACGTGGGCTAAGGAATGCGTACCAGACTGTTACGGCTGATTTGAAGAGCATGTTGCACTCTCCAAGAGAACTGAACATAGTACTTCAGGAGAAATGGTCTATTCTTCAAGTCGGGACGCAATCTATCCGTCGAAGATAAAGGTTCCTCCGTCTCCTGCCCAACTAGATAGGTTTCTGCTGATCAACTGGGGAAACAGGTACCGGGAACGAACTGATCCGAAGGTCAGCTTTGTTACGATGGAGAATATGGAAACTTTGATGGGACGTGTTCATCAGATCATTGCCTTTGTTGACATGCCACGTAGGGATCCCAGTAACGTGGAACACTGGGTAAGACAACGGTCTGGCGGCTTCCTTGACGCTCCCGGCCCTCGGGATTCGGATCGTTGGCTTAGACTATCCGGACAGCTAGAATCCGGGGCTTTAACGGCTTCAGCCATCCAATAAGAAAAGACTTAATTCCGTAGATGTAAGCTGCTATCCCGACGTGGACATTGTTCTCCCCGGATCTGGGCTGGCCCGGCGCTAGTGCCTGGCAGTCTACTAGCTTTAAACTCTTGGTCACAACTAGTGCCAAGGCTTGACGAGACCATCATTTCCCGACTGGTGTCATTTGACTGACATTGTTGAGAGACAAGTGATTGAAACGGCACCAATGCTACCTATGGATGACGATGATGGAAGTCGGCTGCGCTTCCAGCCCTGCCCACGTCGCACTTATAAGCTGGACATTGCTCTTCTTTGATGAGCGTTGGAAATACTCGCCAAATTCTTTCTGATACCTTGCATCACCAAGTCGACAATCGGGCTGTATCAGCTAATCAACATGTACTGCAAAAATATCGCACTTGCTCTGGCTATTGCCACAGGCGTCATTGCCCAGCGCCCTGCCGACACTCCCATCTGCGACTACTACACAACGGCGCTGTTGAAGAACAACACTGGCGCGAACCAATACACGCTCCTTACGCTCTTGGTCAACACTGTTGTTATTGGAAATTGTAAGTCACACCGCTGTTGTGTCTCAAGGTCCCTGCCGCTCACACGAGTATAATCAGATACGATGCCGAATGTCGGAATAAAGGTCGATGGTATCCTGGCACCTGGCATGTACAACGGCGCTGAGGTCAACCTCCTTCCTTACTTCAACGGAGACTTGGCTTCATCGAACCGGGGCGGCAGTTCCGGTGTGTCAGTCAACTTCCTCGATGGAGGCGGTGCTGCCCCGTTGATGAAAAACATGCCTGCCAATGACGACACATCCAAGCAATAGTGAGTTTAACCCACTCAAGTCTGTTAATCACCCGAAGAATGCTAACGTGAGCTTTCACTCAGCTTCCTCTTGACTCACTTGTACCAATTCTTCGGTGCCCTTCTCGGCTGCTCTCAATACGGCATGGCCGGGTTCCCCAAGTACAGCGGCTTTGCTTCCATGTACGAGGTACACAAGTTCATGGACTTGGACCAAAATGAGCTTGGCTATTTCATTACCCAGGTTGCCATGGCTGCTGCCTCTTTTGGTGTCGCCCAGGACGACCTCAAGGCAGTCGGTATGGCTTTGAACCAACTCTTTGGCATGCGCTGCAGCCCGCCTGCCACGGCCATCCCAGAGCAGGGTCCTCAACTGCAGGCTATTTGCATTCAAGACAGCTGCCCCATCTCTACCAACTCTACCTGCGCTAGCTACCAGCCCGCCATGGCCCCGAAGAATGCCACTGCGACGGGAGGCATGAACGCTACCATGACCTCAACGATGACGGGTGCTACCATGACTTCGACCATGGCACCGAGCACGGTCCCAACGGCAGGTGCTGCTGCTCAGGGCGTCAGCTTAGCAGCTCTCATCGCCGGGCTGCTGGCTTGCCTTATCTGATAAAGCTATCACCAGTGAAGACCAAGATCTCAGGAGAGGATGAATAAGATAAGACTGGTAAATACCAAAGAGAGAACCCGAAAGAACTTTATCTTCGCTTATTTAATGTACCTAATTTCGAAACTTTGAAAACTCCAGGCCAAGAGTTGATTTCCCTGGCCATGAATTGTTTAAGAGAGATATGGCGGCGCAGCCATCTTCAGATACAGAACTGTGACATTGACCTCAAATAATTGTGCTCACGTGCGTCTTCTTGGGTGAAATATCACTTTTATGTTCAAATTTACGCCATCCAATCGTGATGGCTTGTCTCACAGGTGTCCGAGTCGTGTTAACCTGGGCATGAGTGAGTCTTCCTCACATGTGTCAGCAGCTATGACGTACTTACAAATGCCATCTTGTCGAAGGGGGGCATAGTAATATAACACATACGCAGCATAAGAAGGACGGGTACAGAAGCTACAGAGGAACGCCTTACGGAAAGACTTCTGATTACACTGTCAATGGTAGATAAGGATGTACGCATGTGCCCTCAAGGCTGCTTTGCCATGCAAACTCTACTCATACTGCGCGAACTTTTAGCAAATGACCACAGTGACCTTGAAATCTTTAGGAAGGTAGCTTATGGCACAACACATAACTGATCTTGGCGAGAGTGGAACGTTGGATGGAGTTCGAAATGTCGATGATTTCAAGTGAAAGCATGGTTTCAGAATTGCCTAGGTCGTTGGAGCAGGTACATAAAACATAACACCGGAGGCATACCAAGACACCCAGCATGGTCAAAATGAACATAATTTCGTAGAAGAGGATTTGAGTCATCCGGTTTCCTTGTTTATAATATCACGAGTGAACGTACCTGCCGACGATTGCACTTCGATGCGGACCAAATGATCCCCTTTTCTGCTGGTTCAAGTGAGGAGAGTCCACGAGCCTGCAAACGGTTCCACATTCGAGAGTTGAGACCTGGTCCTGGGTGAAGACAAAGTTTGAAGTAGTACGATTCCTGTCACGTGGTGTACCGTATACTTGTCTAGGCCTGTCCATGTATGAACACTCTCCTTTGACATGGCAAACATGACCACGTGATTCATGCAGCGTTATTTTTGCATCCAAAGAAATCGGCCAAGATGAAATGATGATTCAATGACCCGTGTTCAGAAGGAGCCAGGTCGTGTAGCATGCACTATGCCAGCTAGGACCGTGAGTTATGTTCAAAGATGTTAAAGCATTTATGTGACCATCCCCCGATTGTTTACAAAGCAACCCTCTTGCGCTGTTCAATTGCGTATGTGTTACAGTGAACAATGAAGAAGCTATTCAGTCATTTACGCAAAAGCAATCACGTTTAGAAAGATAAAGGAAGAAAGTCGTGTTGCAACCACTTAGGAATGATGGACTCGCTGCGTCCAATCACGGCTGTGGCAAACAGAGTTTGCACACAGCTAAAAGAGAATAGTCTACGTATCTACCCACTACTTTAAGCTGAATATTCGTTGCATGTGAAGTTTGTCAAATGCCCCCCTGTTGAGGTGTGGTTGTACATAATTCTAGTATTGAGGAAACTAGCAACACGAGTCCAATCTAGTGGACGGTATGTGGCGCTCATGACAGCAACTCTGTCCAAGAGGTAAAGGAGCGATTACAAGACTCACTCGCAAGTCTTTCAAGAATGAACTTAGTATGGCGTTCAACTTCCATGCTTTAGACTAGAATATGTGTTCCACATCGGGGACACAGCAGACGCAGAGACTAGATACTGATATAAAAGGATGACTTCCTCGCCAAACATGGGAAAACTTCGACACGTACTCCTCGTTCACAATCCACTCCACACACTGCCACTACCTCGTACCTTACCATCAAAGCTTCAGTCTCCGCTCAGCAATACCATTTTCACTATGAAATCTCAGGCCCAGACCTCAACCTCGAACCCTACCTCAGCCCCGGGCTTGAGCAACAACAGCGGCGGTGATGACGGCGGCGGCGGCGACGATGACAGAAAGCGAATCAATCCCAACAGGGCCCACTACAAAGATGTAATGGATTTTGCCGCTGGAGACACAGAGAGGCCGTCCGAAACGCAAGAGCAGGCTGCAAAGAGGGAGAAAATAGAAGAATTTGCCTTCGACCGTGACGCCAAGGGCAACCTTCAAAATTCCAACTATCGTCATGTCAGTGGGAGGTACAACGAACATGGGAGAACTGGCAGCGACACTATTCCTGAGGAAAGCCCTTCTCCTTCCTCGAAGGCAGGCAAGCTCAAGTCAGGCGAAGGAGGCAACGAGGACAATACTGGTACTTCCGCCAACGATAAGACAGACATTCGTGATGAAGCAGGCGACAAGAAAAGCGCTGATACTTCTGCCGATGATGGGACTGGCAATTCTGACGAAGAGAGCGACCAATACCCTCCTCCTATCACTCCCTGCAAGCCTCAATGAGATGAGCAATGCTGGTGATAGCGGTGGCGTTGGCAACCCTTTTCCTTGAAGGACGGAAGCGCCAACAAGAAGAACGCCAATCGCATTTGGATGGGTTCTTCTGAAGGCAACTTGTTAAGTAAAGTCACGCCACAGCGTAAACAGAGAAAATTATAGTTGTCGCTAGCAAATCCAATTGGCAGCTGATGCAATGTACTTGGTCTGGTGTGAATGATGATGACTTGCAAAAGGCCTCAAGCTTTTTTGGTCTCGCATGTCACCATTGTTGTACAATTCCTAATTTTGAAAATGCGAGATTGAGCCTATCACTAGGGACTTGCACCTGTTCCATCGAGCACCGGTAATTCGCTACATCGGCCGCATCAGGCCGGCCATAGAAGAGACCTCTAATCACACTGGCCTTCTCAAGGCAAATGGAACGTTCCATGGTCATATAAAGTTTTTCTCATAAGCTGAAGACTAAACTTTTGTGCAAAGAAAGTACTGACTGCCACTTACTTTGAATTGAGTTTCATTTTCTAACTACCTTATCCCATCGACTGCTGCAAGGCGACAGTACAATGGTCTCCAGCTTTTCTCTAAATTCTCTGAGATATAAATTTTTTGATTTGCGGATATAGTGGAAATGAATCGGAATAACGCCTGGTTAGTTCTTCCCCTGCACTCGGATGTACTGTCGCCTTGCAGCAGTCGATGGGATAGTAACGAAGTCAGCAACCCGAACAACAACAAGTCTTCTTCTATAGTAATACCTGAGCATTACGTTAACTGATCTTTGAAAAACCTGGAAGTCAAAGAGGAGGGTGTGCTCGAGAAAGTGGTTGTCACACTCTATCTTCGTAAAGATGGGGCGGTCTCACTTCTTGTGTGAGGCAACAATGCGAGAAGA
Organism: Colletotrichum abscissum; assembly: GCF_030869225.1. Lineage (NCBI taxonomy): Eukaryota > Fungi > Ascomycota > Sordariomycetes > Glomerellales > Glomerellaceae > Colletotrichum > Colletotrichum abscissum. The sequence continues at coordinate 102,904 of NW_026850043.1, forward strand.
CAACTCCTCATTTGGTTGACCCACTTACCTTTGGCTTAAGGTGTAAATGGCTAGGAGTTGGCCAGTGTCCCTGGTGCTTCAGTTTCTCACAGTTAAAACACCATTCATAGACAGATGGACAGTATAAATCAGGAAAAAATGATGCAAGGGTTTTCTGGTCCAAACCACATGTTTGCGACCCGTACATATGCATATGAGATCCATTGAAGTTGTGTACCCCGCTTCGTGTCCCCGCTTTCCTCGTTGGAACCGTCCTAGTCACTTATCTCGCCCAGTGTCCCAACAAGGACCGCTGGCGCAACGGTAGCGCGTTCGACTCCAGCTTCGGCTCTATCGAAAGGTTATCCGTTCAAATCGGGTGTGGTTCAATGCCTCACAGCATGTCTGGATCTTTGTGAAGCTATTCACACCATCCTAGAATGATATTTTTGTGATTTGGTGGTGTTGTGACGATTTTTGTCTGGGGATGGCGAAGAACAGCGCAAATGTGTGCGCTCTTTCCCTGGGGAACCAAAAGTGGAACCAGCCTAACTGCCTGTTACATCTGACAGCCGATTGTCCCTTCGCTCTCTGCAAAATCGCAAAAAGTCGACCTCAGAAGCCGACATCTTTGTAGAGTCGTTGGGGTTGCTAGGACTCAACTAGCGATACAGTCTACTTCCTAAAACTGCATAGAATACAGGTCAGCTGATCTACCACGCGTCCTGAGGTTGTGTACGTTTCACCCGACAAAGCGTGGTGGCTATGTTCGCCGTGGCGCGGAGGCTACAGTTGTATCACGACATTGTCTCTGGTAAGCTGAGCCCAGAACACTCTTGCTTCCCCATTACAACGTGACACTCTTACTCAACCATGAAGCATCGAAAAAGATAGTGTGTAATATGATTGGAGTTAAGCTGTGATATTACAAACTCAATGGTGCAAATTCTCAACCCGCTGAGTCCTCAGAAACGCCAATTCAAGTCAGACCATGACAAAACACCACAACTCATCCTCGCTTGCCCCCAATTCCCTTCAATGAGCGAGCTTCTTGGCTTCCTTCTCTTCGGCGTACGCAAGCCCAGAATAATCAGGAAGTTGCCAGCCCGGCACATCATCTGATTGGAGTCGCTGGAGAATCTTGTCGATCCTCAAAGTAGACACCAACCACAAGATCGTGTACAGAATTGAAATAACCCACGACGAGTTGGGGTAGATCCAGGACGGCTTAAAACCAATGTCTTGAACTTCCTTCATGAGCTCCAAAATCTCATTGTTGTATGACTCGAGGGCGGCAGGAATACCGTCCGTCGCCTTCCCTGAAGACCCCGAGCAGTGTTTGGAGATCTCGCCAGCGAGCACGTAGGCACCGATGAACGCACATGTCGTGCCCCGGCCCGTCAAGACGCTGGGTGCATATCCCGCATCTCCAAGAAGGGCCACGCGGTTCTTGTAGCACTTGCCCATGCGTATCTGTCCAATCTCGACACAGTAAAAGTCGTTAGAAACACCGTCTTCGTTGAGCGCATCGCAAAAGCGGTCGGCTTGCCAGCCAGCATCCTTGAAGAGCTCTGACCACACCTGCTTCTGCCGTACAAGATCGCGGCTTCTTTCCGTTTCGATGAGAAGCTTCTCCGTCTGCTTGTCTGGTGGACACACGGCGAGGTATGCCTGGGTCGTCTCAGGATTGTCGTTTCTGGAAAAGAGCACACGCTTCTTGGGACACACGCACACCGTGGCGTAGTTGTCGTCCGTCTTCCATTTCGGGACGGTGTAAAAGGCCATATGCACGCCAAGAGGATAGAACGGATCCTTCTCGCCAGGGCTGAGCATGAGCCGTCTCGTCTTGGATCCCTGACCATCAGCTCCGACCAGCAGGTCGAATGTGTCCGTGGTTCCGTCTGACAGGTGGACCGTTACCGAGCCTGCATCCTGTTCGAACGTCTCGATCTTGACACCAAAAATGTACTTCACTCCAAGTGCAGTCGTCTTATCGAAAAGCAGCCGAACCAAATCGCCGCGCATAATTTCGAATTCTGATGTAAAGCCCTGCTTGCCAACACCAGATTTGTTTGCTTCAAAGGTCGCCTGTGTCTTCCCTTTGCCGTTGACAAATCGGACGCCAGCTTCGTTGACCACCTTGTCGCGGATGAGTCCTTCGAGTCCCATGCGGCGCACAACAGTAACTCCTTGGCCTCGAAGGTCGATTTGTTGACCCTGAACGCGAAGGGAAGGGGATCGCTCAAGGATGGTTACATCGTGGCCGAGCTTTGCCAACCAGAACGCAAGGGCCGGGCCGCCAATGCCTCCACCTGAGATGAGAACTTTGAGGGAAGACATGTGATTGGGAGTGGTGCAGTTGAATAGTAGATTGGCGTACTGGTGAGAGCGTTTGCAAACTGTGTAGCTTGGACAAGCCACTCTGCTAGCCAGGCCTGCTGGGTGATGAAGGGTATCTATAGCATTAGTAGGATATGAATTGAAACGTTGTGCTCGATATGCGTCGCGATGTACACGGTGATGGCATCTCGATGGGCGCGACAACTCGGCGATGGGTATGGCCCGCAAGCCGACATCCATTTCGGGCTTTACGAGAGCGCTGTGGCATTAGTGACGTCAAGACTAGGAGCCGATTCCCGTGTGGCTGTGGTCGCACCGGCCAGCTTTTGGCTTCCATTGGTTGCTCCGAGTCAAGCGCGCCGCTTGTAAGCATGAGGAGAAATCGCTGTGAAACACTTCGGACTATTCAAGAAAACACCGGTTCGGTCCTGTTAAGACCTTCGGCCTTCGGACAGCTGGGAGACTCACTAACCGCAACGGTCCTACCGTACTGCCGCGTATTCGCTGCTGCGAGCTTTCAAGGGTGGGCCGTAGTCTCATTCGGCCAAATACAGTATTGTACGACCGGTCCGTATCACTTGTAAACAGGCAAGGCATGTTCCTGTCGGTCTTGGACAGACCGAGAAGAGTAGGCGGGGCTTACTGAGGTTAGTCATATGCCCATAGAATTGTCATTAGATAAGGTAGATATGGGGAACCAAAGTTTACGATGAGACTCCCTTTCGTTGACCATACCAATAACATGATGACTCTTACTAGGTTATAAGAACTATACACTCTAAAGGCGGAAAAAACTTGGGAAGTGTCAAAACGAGTTGCTGTAGACTCTCGAGCCCATCAAGGCAAAATTTACCTGATTCTTTTTATTCAAGCTTTGGGTGTAATCTTTGACGCATGCCACAAGCCACGTCTTGGTGAGCAGATGGTCTGTCTAGATTCCTGTAATCCTAACATAGACAACTTAGACACAACTTGGACTACTGTCGCGGCTCCTGAGAGAGAGCTCTGTGAAATAGCAATAGAGCGATTGAAACCTGTTAGGGGGCTACTCAAAACTTCGTCAAAAGGCAATGTTTCTTGTATTTCGCCATGAGCTCAAGAGCCATTTACACTTAACTATACCGGCTAAGTCGTATGGAGCTAGTACGGCAAGGCATGAAGAGCCGTTCTTAGACGGTACCGCGTAAGTATCATGACATATGTCCATGATCTTTCGATTGGTTCATTGCGCCCGCAGAAGCTTCATGACAATCTCTATGAACGTGAAATGTAATGATCAAGGCTAAAGCGTCACGTACAGTGGTTCTCGATGATTCAGTCTCGTCGCTTCTAGGTTAATATGCTCGGTCGACTAAAACCTATTGCGGAGATATCGAATTCCTGCGTGCACTGCATCAGTCGGCCGAACTTGCTCACCCCGTCTTTCTGGGACTGTACTTCGCAGGCGCTTGATCCAGGCTGCCTGGCTTTCGCATGTCTTTCGGCGTCTTTTTGGACCAGCTTCCATTTTTGCTTGACGGGATCTAGAGGATTCTATTGTACGAGAAGAATTGGATGAAGTTTCACTATACACTATGGACTCGCTGTGTCAAAGTGGATCATTTCTCCCACTTGTTGTTTGCCTTTTCGCAACGGACATACGCTAGCTCATCTCGAACGACAAACCTGCCTATCTACGGAAGATATCCTTTGGCTTTGAATGCCCGTTCAAGGATAGCACGGATGACGTTCTCTTTCCTAAAATTATATTCCATCACAGTCTCACCCAGCGAGTTACTCATGCCTGCGGCCTCCGTCTTGGTCTTTGCATACAGATCTCTGTCATCGTCATGTTCAATCAACCACTCCTTCATGATGAGATGTCTGGCCAACTCGGCCGTCCCGACTTTGAAGACGTGTAGGTTACAGGAAAACGGCCTGTGCATGGCGAAGAAGCGATGTTCGTGCCACTCGGGCTCGCGCAAGAGGAACTGGAAGCCGGCCTTCTCAAGTGCGGGCGCGTAGGCGGCCTCATCCGTCGGGTTCTCGACGGCGAGGTCAATGTCGATGACGTCCTTGGCGGGAAGGTTTGGCACCGATGTCGAGCCGACATGGCTTATGCTGACAGCTACAGAACCGATGGCGTTCTCTATGAGAGACTTAATGTCTTGGAAATGTTGTGGCCACTCGGGGTTTGGGGGTTCGATGGAAAGTGCAGGTTTGGATGTTCGCGTTGCGATGCGTTGAATGATTGTTGGATCAAATTCATAGTGTTTGACAATCTCTTCAATTGAGCAAGACATCTTTCCCAATGTCTTCTTGAATGATTTGTGACAGATTTCCTACAACACGCTGGACAGAATAATACGTGAATGCTGTCAAAACTGGTTTCTAGATTAAGGGGTTGAGTCTATGTGGTGATGTGTCTAACGTGCTGTTATGAATTACTCCAATACAGTCTAAATCGTCGCCAACCAAGGTGTGTTCCAGGGACGGCGTGAGTCATTCGGCGACTGTGTGGCTAGCATCGGATGCTACCTACAGCATCTGACCCCAGCTCACATCATCTTGATGCCTTTTTCATGTTGCATGCCACGGCGACCGAAGCATCTAGGGATCCTCCAAGTCGACAAACCGATATGCCCAAAATGCGCACCAGATGAAAGTGATGCCACACAAAAAGAAGCTGACGAGGTAAAACACGGCGGCCTGGGTTGGTCAGTGATGCTCGTGAAAAAGAGCGAACCGGGTGATCAAACCTTGCTTGCTCCAACCCATCCCTGGCCGTCATACAATGGCGCGCAAACGTACACCGTCAATCCGCCGAGGAAGCAAATGGCCGAGTAGGCCATTAACATCATAGGCGCCTGCCACGTGAAGATCATGTTCCACCGAACCTCTACAAACGGCATCTCCTTTGGGATCCACCCGCCCTTCTTCTTAATCTTGATGGCACGGATCTGCGGGATGGGAGGCACCTCCTCGAGTGGCGAGTGCATGGGCTCGACAGTCCTGCTGCGACGTATATAGAGGATCATGGCGAGGTCTTTGTCAACATTACGCGGCGTCGGGGATCGATGAAGAGTCTGAAAGATGAACTGCTCGGAGGCAGCGAGGAGGATGGAGAAGAGGGAGAAGGAGATGCTCGCGTGCCAAAATGCTGGGCTGAGCCAGTGCAATGAGTCGGGAGGCGGCCATGAAAAGCAACCGATGACGGCAGCTGAAATCAAGGTGCTCTGCGAGGAGTGAGTACATGATCCCGCAGAGCGAAGGCGTTGGCGACTTACAGCAACTTGAACGAGCTGAAATTCGCTCAACTTTCGATCTCGCCATCGCTTCAGTTGTGCTGAAATTTCCTCGTCGGATTCGCGATCTTCAACAGCTTTGGCGATGGCTAATATCGGTAGCAACGTGTTTTGCTGATAGAAGCGGTTGTATGGAAGGGTCAAGATGTCGGTGGCGATATGAGCAATCTTGCTGCTCAAGGTCACGGCAATAATCTAGACTGCGTCAGCGCAGGATGACCACGTTATACAGAATAAGGTTAAGTGAACCGTACGGCAATTTTGAGACCACGGTCGCTCTTGGGCACGCCTGGCGCATTGCCTGGTCCCCTTTCCGGATCCATCTCTGTGTGCATATCTTGATTATGATATTCATCTCTGCTATAGGGGCCCGACGACTTTATAAAGGTCACATCTACGGCGTACTGTAACCAGGCAGCTGGCTTGCAGGCCATGTGCAATATGTACACAAAGTAACGGATGACTGGCCGTCTTCTCGTGACCGCGCTGCTCCCCCACACTAACAGGTGACGTTTCCCCTCAAAGACTCCAAGTCATAATGTCTTAGACTGGCACCCTCACGAGCGGCGACTGACAGTCAGCTTGGCGTCAACTGACCAATCAAAGTCTTGTCGCAGCTATCAGGTAAGGCGAAGTGAACATGTTTCATGCTCGTCAACCAAACCTTCATAAGACGCAAGGCAACTTTATACCCGCGTGGAAGAGGCGGATGAAGGGCGAGGCCGCGCTAGCTCCCGTGTGTAGCTGAATACGACCACATGGTTGGGTGTGTGCAGGCCGAATTGGGCGGCTCAACCCTTTTTGATTTCAGCCTGGAACTTGCCAACCCACTGGGAAAACTCATCGCTTTCCCCAGTCCAAGGTGACTTGAGAAGTTCCGAAAGCCCAACGATCTCATCGAAGCACAGCTTCATTACTCGATCGATTTCATCAGGTGAGAGCTCGTAGAATGCGCCGGCAAGCTCGTCGAACATGTGCGGGAGTTTCCTGAGGACCCGCATCGACTCGTCCAGACGCTTAGGGATATCCGAGTTCTCGGCCGGAAGGGAGGGTAGTGTCTTGAGTCGTCGCTTGATGATGGCCTGATAGAGCAGCGTTGTCAGTCTCACGCGCTTCAGACAGGACTCGAGACGCTCGCGGATCTTGTCGGGGTCGTCGCGAGGAATCGTCCCCTGGTTCGCCATCATGTCGTCGATCATTTCCTGCGCCGAGGGCATCATGGAACCTAGGGCCGAATCGTGGTCCGCATCATTTACGGCATTATCATCATCATCGTCGTTGTCGTCATCGTCGTCGTCTTCCGGCTCTTCGTCACCCCACTCCTTGAGCTCCTCCATGACATCCTTCAGCGTCGCCCTGAACTCTTCAACCTTTTTGATGAAGCAGCCGCCGATACCTCCGGTGGCGAATTGCACCAGATCGTCGCAAGCCGACCAAATAACACCGGTGGCAGCCATACTGCCCTTGCCAGGTGCACCCGTGGAGCCTGACTTTTGCGCTGCTGACAGAATCTTGCCATCCCTAGGGATCTTTTCAACCAGACCGCGGAGCTCCTTCAATACAGTGTAACATTTCCAAGCCAGATCTTTCCGAACAGTAGCCGTATATCGGTCTGCGTCACAAGCCTGGCCTGCGGTGGCGATGCCGGGAATCGGGCCGCCAACGAGTTCTCGGAGGACTTTGATGACGGCCGAGGGTGTGAAGGGTTCGTTGATGATGAGAACGGAAATCTTGGTCGAGTGCGCCTTGATCAGGGTAGCTGAATCACGAGCGAGAGCAAAGGCATCGACGGACGAGGTATCAGTCTGCTGAGGGGTGTCTTTGCCACTGTTAATGTTCTGGAGAACAGCCTCCAACTGCTGCATCAAGACGACAGCTGTGTCGGACAGAGCATTCAGAGCTGCTGGTGTAGTGGAGGAGTTTGAGGAAGCCATGTTGACGGGTCTGTGTGTCTCGCAAACACCTTGCAGGCCTCGGTGGTGGTCGACGCGGAGGTTTGCTCCGATATTGAAGATGTCCAGACTACGAAAATTCAATATGACCAAAAATGCTGCAAAGTCATTGTGCCCCGCGTACTGGATGGAGGGGTATCTGGATAAGATACGTACCTTCTTCGTCGCTTGGGCAGGTACGTACCGATCCTTCCCGCTCAAAAAGTGTCCAGTGCTCCATCCTCAAGACTGGCAGCAGTCTCCAATTAGAACCCATAGTGATAAGAGCTGGTGGGGCAGACAGTGCCGATGATAGAGATACTGACACGTGACCGTCTTTGCAGCTGCCAGTCGCCAGCTCCGACACCCCTGTCAGCCCAACCCACCTTAGGCGTTTTGGGTGAGCTGGAAGTTCCACGAAGTAGTCCCGTACCTTCCTCTCCATAGGTAGTGTACAATACCTCACGTTTCCAACCCTCCAGTCTGTCACTTTGGATTGGATCTGGATAGCTTCACAACCACAACAAATCCCACAACAACGATCGAAACGCACGGATTGATGATCGATTCGATATCTTGAGAACCATCAAGATGCGTCAAAGCTACGGCATGGTGCTTTTGGGCACCTTTGTGTCTGCTGCTGCGCCCATCGCTGCAGCTAGCTTGCCTAGAGGTGTCGGTCCTGAATGTGAGTATCAGTCGGCAGTCGACCATCCAAGTCTCACCCAAATGGAGCAATTAGGCCATTTCAAGTTCATATGGGAGAAATGGAACAGGGTTTCTTTCTCTACATTCCCCTTCCTTTGTTACCTGACCAATTGGCCTGAAGCTTTGTCTTGAAGGTCCATGATCTGTCACTAACATGATTCCTTGCAGTCGCCAAGTTCTTCGAGCTCAAGCCCTCCTTCAAGTGCATAGGCCACCCCGAAATCAAACTTCGCTTCAGCCAGGTCAATGACAATAGTTGCGACTGTCCTGATGGCTCCGATGAGCCTGGCACTGCTGCCTGCGCTCACCTCGACCCCCTCTCCCCTCAGCAGCCATTTGCCGGCTCCCTGACGGGCACGACCAATACCTCCAATGCCCTCCCGGGCTTCTGGTGTGCCAATGAAGGTCACATTGGCGCCTATGTGCCTTTCATGTTCGTCAACGATGGCCACTGCGACTACGACGTCTGCTGCGACGGAAGCGAGGAGTACAGCAAGGTTGGAGGCCTCAAGTGCGCCAACAAGTGTGCGGAGATCGGAAAGGAGTATCGTCGCGTTGAAACTGCGCGTAAGGACGCCATCGATAAGGCTGCTAAGAGACGCAAGACGATGGCCAAGGAGTCTAGAGAGCTCCGCCGTCGTGTCGAGGCCAAGGTGACTAGCCTGAAGGACGAGGTCGCGGGTCTCGAGACCCGCAAGGAGGAGCTCGAGCAGAAGCTGCACGACATTGAGCGTTCTGAGAAGGGCAAGATTGTCAAGGGCGAGGGATCCGGCGGAAAGCTCGGCACTCTGCTCAACCTGGCCAAGACTCGCGTCACCGAACTCCGCGAGACCCTTGAGGATGTCGTTGCCCACCGCGACGAGCTCCAGAGCAAGGTGAAGGAGCTTGAGGGTATTCTCAGCCGCTTCAAGGAGGAGCACAATCCAAACTTCAACGATGAGGGTGTCAAGCGCGCCGTCAAGGGCTGGGAGGACTACGCTGCCAACCTTGCCAACGACCCTCTGCCCGATGGCCTCGAGGCCGACATCAAGGAGGTTCTTGTCGAGGACAACGAGTCTTCAGGCATCAACTGGAAGGAGTTCGAGGAGGATGACGTTTCTGACACTGACATTCGTACGCGAGACCCTTGAACAAGATTGATGGTGAAAAAATATGGCTGACCATGCCTAGTTTACAACTTCGAGGCCTACCTCCCCGAGGGCATCCGCGAGTTCATCCACGGCAAGCTCTTGTCTTTCAGAGTCTGGATGATTGAGAATGGCCTGATTGCTGATAACAACAACGGCGGTGCCGAGTCTCGCCTGGTTAAGGCTGCCCGCGAGGCATTCAACTCGGCCAACAACGATCTCTCTGACAAGAAGCACCAGCTGGAGACCGAGCAGAAGGATCTGGAGAAGGACTACGGCACTGATGACATTTTCCGCATCTTAAGGGACAAGTGCGTCAGCACCGAGATTGGCGAGTACGAGTACGAGCTCTGCTGGATGGACAAGACCAACCAGAAGTCGAAGAAGGGCGGCGGTCACACCAACATGGGCAACTTTGTCCGCATCGACAAGGAGATGGCTGATGACGAGGAGCGCGTCGATGGCAAGAGCCTCGGCAAGGGCCTTCGCATGGTCATGCGGTACGAGAACGGCCAGGGTTGCTGGAATGGCCCTCAGCGACGTACAGATGTCTGGCTGGCCTGCAGTGAGACGGAGGAGCTTTGGAAGGTCACGGAGTCGGAGAAGTGCGTCTACAAGATGGAGGTGGGCACTCCTGCCGCCTGTGACGAGCTCCTTGAGCCTCCTATGCCCAAGGGCAAGGATGAGCTGTAGAGGCAGCAACGGCACGCAGCGTGTGTCCAGGAAGAATTCAGCATTGGGTCTGCTTAGCTTGGCGTCAGGTTCGTCTGCCTTAGACCGAGTAGAAAGGATGCATTAGGAATGGCCAAAACGTTTTTCGGTACTTGCAAATGGTGGTCTCTGATTCTTCGCGTAGGGTGAGCAACATGGAATAGGGGCCAAGGGGTATCATTTTTGTTTGTTCATTTGCGTTACAGCATGGCCTTTTCCCAGTTGGGACAGAATTAACCTCTTGATGATGCCATCTTCCTCCGCCTGCTGAGCTCTTCTTGTTCAGCCAAGACCTTGGCTGTTAATGATGCGGCCATTGGATTGTTAATGTTGCTCGTCTTGCTCTCCTTCTTTGCAGCCTTTGCATCATCCGTAGCCCTCTTCTTCTCAGGCTTGTCGCCGTTGCCATTTTCCTTGGCATCATCCTCTGCCTTGCGCTTCTTTTTGCCGCCAGCTTTCTTGTCTTTCTTCAAGCCGTGTGTAAGCCCTGCAGCGGTCAAATCGTCCATTCTTTGCACCAGTTTCCTGAGGTCGCGCTCCTCGGTTGGCAAGATTGGTACCACGTTCTCGCTCTTGAACTCTTCACTGCACTCTGGACATGCTGACTCTTGGATCTCCTTGATAGCAACCTCGGCAAACACATGCCCGCATGGTACCAGATAGACGGACTTGACTTGTGGGCCCAGCTCCTTGAGAGAGATGGGACAGACCCAGATATCCTTCTTGGTGCCTGGTGGTGTATGCTTGTGGAACTTGAGCTTGACAATATCGCGCAACGACTTGATGCCGGTCGAAGCAAATGTGAGTTCTTGGGATTCGGGATTAGATGGTGGCGACTCGGTGCTGTCGTCGGATGGCATGAGGCCTTGGAGGATGGATTCGTAATTGTATAGGCGACCGCGCCAGTCCGACACAATGTTCTCTTTGTCGAGGGGTTGATTCGATAGAGGATCGTTGCTCCAAGCGTGACCGAGGGACTCGAGGACGTTTGCCTTTAGCTCGCTGACGGTGAGGGCGCGGGCGGATTCCTTGACCAGCTCGCGACGTTTAGGAATGGATCCTCCATCGTTACCCATGGTGAAGGAAGAGTGGTTGAGGGAGGAGGGATTATGGAGTTGAGACGTATGGGCGAGACTGCGAAAGTCAAAATGGCGGATGCTGCAGTTACTTCAATATAGAGCAGAGTGGTCTCGCTGCTTGTGTCTTGCCGTTGGTGTCCTAAGGTACTGTAAATGTTGCGCGAGATGTGATGTTGAATCTCGGGTGGTGTCTTGATCCAAGACTTCAAGTCGCGACGGAAGAAACACCTGGATGCGCATTCCTGAACGATAAGATAAGAAGACGGGGAAACGGAACCGGTCAAGTGGACAGGTCCCATAGCACCTTAGGTACCTACTCAGCATTAGGAATGGGAAGCTACAGGGGTAGCAACCGAGGGAAGGTCAGCCGAGAGACTCCCACCCACCAAAGCCACCACCCATCGCAGGCTGCAGCCGCTGAAGCTTCGGGGCAATTGGTTTAGGAATGGGGGTGCCACGGTGGGGCTGAGACCGGCCGAACAGTGCGGGGTATAGCGGGGCAAGGTCAAATCTGGGCAGCAGTGGCAGCTAAGCACTGCTGAGGTACGCAGTAGAGTGAGCCGGCAGGTACCGTGTGGGAACTGTGCATCAAGGTACCTTCCGTTCTTGCGCCGTTGCTCCCCCATGGTTGACCCTCCATTCCCGTGTCGCACTTTCCGTCACTGCAGACTGCAGACTAACTGCCCTGGCCTGGTCAATTCATCTTTTGAACCTCCCGTCGTCACTTCCATCCCCAAAGACCTCCTTCATCACATACCTTGTTTGTGCAACCCAAGCACTCCCACCTTTTTCTCTTTCACCTCCACCACTTCGCATCGCAACGGACAGTGGGATTTGGTACAGCTGTCACTTTGACAATCCCCTCTTTGTGTACCGTTCCATCGCGCGCGCGACTCCTCATTTGACAATCATCCACTGCGAACAAGCACCAAACGACGAGCGCTGAGCACCACGAACCCCAGAAACCCTCGACCCGATCCGATTCCTCCTATACTCAGTCGATGTTTCTCCCATTCTGATACTCGAACGCTCGGGTGCGCCAGCCAGTGAGCCATGGCGACCCAACAGCAGATCGCCCTCGAGCGACTTGACAATCTTGTCAGGGACTTGAGGTCTCGGTATTTTCCCTTTCCCCCATCTCCAACACCAAGTCAACATCAAAATCGATTCGCCTTTTGAGCAGCTTCTAACCAGCTCAAAGATCCTCAGACGAAGTCAGGAAGCGTGCAGCGCTGCAGCTTAGAGAGCTGGTGCTAGTCTGTCATCGAGGTAAGCCTTCCATCCCGCTCTCGGCACCATATCATTTTTGCGACAGCAAGCTGACAGCCCACCTTTGCAGACCTTCCCCTCGATCAATTCAACACCATCTACGGTCAGGTCAACAACAAGATCACCCAGCTCATCTCCCACGGAAATGACTCTTCCGAACGCCTGGGCGGCGTCTACGCCCTCGATGCCCTCGTCGATATTGAAGTTTCCGAGCAATCGACAAAAATGTTTGCTCGCTTCAACCAGAACCTCAAAACCATCCTGCGCGGCAAGGATATCAACCCCATGCAGGCCGCCGCGATCGCTCTGGGAAAAATGTGCCGGCCAGGCGGTTCTATGATAAGCGAGCTGGTCGAGTCCGAAACCCAGATGGCCCTCGAGTGGCTGCAGAGCGAAAGAGTCGAGGAACGTCGATACAGTGCCGCTCTTGTCTTGCGCGAGCTTGCCAGGCAGGCACCTACACTCATGTACAACTATGTCGGCTTGGTCTTGGACCTCATCTGGAACAGCTTGAGAGACAATCGCCACCTCATCCGCGCCACCTCCGCAGAAACCGTCGCCGCATGCTTCCGGATCATTAGAGAGCGAGACCAGGAACTCAAGCAGACGTGGATGGAGAAGGCTTACGCCGAACTTATGCGCGGGCTGCAGCACGGCACCGTCGAGTACATCCACGCCTCTCTTCTTATGTTGAAGGAGCTTCTGGAACAAGGCGGCATGTTCATGCAGGACCACTACCCTGAAGCCTGCGAAATCGTCCTGCGTTACAAGGACCACCGCGACGTCACCATCCGTAAGACCGTCGTCTTACTTATCCCAGACCTCGCGAGCTACTCTCCCGCAGAGTTTGACCGAAGTTACCTCCACAAGTTCATGGTTTACCTCTCTGGTATGCTGAAGAAGGACAAGGAGAGGAACGACGCGTTTCTTGCTATCGGCAACATCGCAAACTCGGTCAAGAGCGCTATCGCCCCGTATCTCGACGGTGTTATGACCCACGTCAGAGAAGGGCTAAGCTTGGCAGCTCGCAAGAGAGGTTCGGTCGACGCAGTCTTTGAGTGCATAAGTCGCCTCGCTGTTGCCGTTGGCCAGACCCTCAGCAAATACATGGAGGCTCTCCTCGACCCAATCTTCGAATGCGACCTGACACCAAAACTGACGCAGGCCCTCGTCGATATGGCTTTCTACATCCCGCCGGCCAAGGATACCATCCAGAACCGATTGCTCGATATGCTCAGCATGGTCCTTTGTGGAGAACCTTTCAAGCCCCTGGGAGCCCCTCACCCAAACACTCTTACAGCTGTGCCCGCTGTTCCCAAGGATTCAAAAGATCCTTTGGCCTACGAGCATCGCAAAGCAGAGGTCAAGCTTGCACTCAACACCCTTGGCAGCTTTGACTTCACGGGACACGTTCTCAATGAGTTTGTCCGTGACGTCGCTGTGAAGTACGTTGAGGATGAAGATCCAGAAACAAGAGAGGCTGCTGCTCTTACTTGCTGCCAGCTTTACGTGCGCGACCCCATTGTCAACCAGACTAGTTATCATGCACTGCAGGTCGTTGGCGATGTGATAGAGCGATTGCTTACTGTGGGCGTATCGGACCCTGAGCCGAATATTAGACGGACAGTCCTTGCTGCCCTCGACGAGCGTTTCGATAGGCATTTGGCCAAGGCAGAGAACATCCGCACCTTGTTCTTTGCCCTCAACGATGAAGTCTTTGCCATCAGAGAGGTTGCAATCTCGATTATTGGTCGTCTTGCCCGATACAATCCGGCATACGTCATCCCCTCTTTGCGCAAGACCCTTATCCAGCTTCTTACCGAGCTTGAGTTCTCTGATGTTGCGAGAAACAAGGAGGAGAGTGCTAAGCTACTCAGCTTGTTGGTTCAAAACGCCCAAGGACTGGTCAAGCCATATGTCGACCCAATGATGTCCGTCCTCTTGCCCAAGGCCAACGACCCCAGCGCTGCTGTGGCTGCGACAATCCTGAGGGCCATTGGCGAGCTTGCCACTGTCGGAGGCGAGGAAGTGTTGCCATACAAGGACAAGCTGATGCCCCTCATCATTGAAGCTCTACAAGATCAGAGCTCAAACAACAAGCGCGAGGCTGCCCTGCATGCTCTCGGCCAGCTGGCCAGCAACTCCGGATATGTGATTGAGCCTTATCTGGAATACCCGCAGCTCCTGGAGCTACTCCAAGGCATCATTCGAACAGAAGGCCAACGCGGACCTCTTCGACAGGAAACCATCAAGCTGATGGGTATTCTGGGAGCTTTGGACCCCTACAAGTACCAACAAGTGGAGCAGCGTCGGCCGGATGCTCAGAGACGTGTTGAGACCACGCAAATGACGGACATTTCTCTCATGATGACTGGTCTCACTCCATCCAGCAAGGAGTACTTTCCGACAGTTGTCATCAATGCTCTCCTGCAGATCCTCAAGGACAACTCCCTCTCGAGTCATCATGCATCTGTGATCGAGGCAATCATGAACATCTTCCGCACCCTTGGCTTGGAGTGTGTGTCCTTCCTTGATCGGATCATCCCCGCCTTCCTGGGTGTAATCCGTGCCGCAGACAAAACTCGCCTGGATTCGTACTTCAGCCAGCTGGCTACTCTGGTGTCAATCGTCCGACAGCACATCCGCAACTTCTTGCCTGAAATTGTCGAGATCTGTCAGGAATTCTGGAACACCACGACCAACCTACAATCGACCATCATGAGCCTGGTGGAGGCCATCTCTCGTTCCTTGGAGGGCGAGTTCAAGATTTACCTGGCAGGCTTGCTGCCTCTCATGCTTGGCGTGCTGGAGAAGGACACCACCACGCGGCGCACGCCTTCTGAAAAGGTTCTCCACGCCTTTCTTGTCTTCGGATCTAGTGCCGAGGAGTATATGCACTTGATCATTCCTGTTATTGTCAGAACGTTCGAGAAGCAAGGGCAGCCCCCTCCGTTGAGAAAGCAGGCGATTGAGACGATTGGCAAGATTACGTATCAGGTCAACTTGAACGACTACGCCGCAAAGATTATCCATCCCCTCACTCGAATTCTCGGCAGTGGGGATATTGCCCTGCGGATCGCAGCTCTAGACACGCTATGCGCCTTGATCCAGCAACTCGGCAAAGACTATCTTCACTTCATGGGCACGGTCAACAAGGTTCTCGCCCTGCACCAGATCCAGCACCAGAACTATGACTTGCTTGTCAACAAGCTCCAAAAGGGCGAGGTACTCCCGCAGGATCTCGGCGGCGGTGACCGCTTTGTCGACCGGGTCGATGATCAGGCAGCCTTTGCGGATCTGGGTGCGAAGAAGTTAGAGATGAATGCCATTCATCTCAAGCAGGCGTGGGATACGAAGGGCAAGTCAACCAAGGAGGATTGGCAGGAATGGCTTCGTAGATTCTCCACGACCTTGCTCACCGAATCACCCAACCACGCGCTCCGTGCGTGTGCCGCCCTCGCTAGCTCGTACCTTCCGCTGGCCCGCGAGCTATTCAACTCCGCCTTCGTGTCTTGCTGGAGCGAGCTTTACGAACAATTCCAAGACGAGCTGATTCAAAATATCGAGAGCGCCATCAAGTCGGAGAACGTACCCCCTGATCTGCTCGGCCTCCTGCTCAAC
Source organism: Colletotrichum abscissum (assembly GCF_030869225.1). Classification (NCBI taxonomy): domain Eukaryota; kingdom Fungi; phylum Ascomycota; class Sordariomycetes; order Glomerellales; family Glomerellaceae; genus Colletotrichum; species Colletotrichum abscissum. The sequence goes on from NW_026850043.1 coordinate 118,953, forward strand.
CTCGCCGAGTTTATGGAACACGACGACAAGGCCCTGCCCATCGACATCAGAGTTCTCGGTCGAGAGGCTGCTCGTTGCCACGCTTACGCCAAGGCGCTTCACTACAAGGAGTTGGAGTTCTTGCAGGACCAGAGCAGCGGTGCGGTTGAAGCTCTTATTGTGATCAACAACCAACTCCAGCAGTCTGACGCAGCCATCGGTATCCTCCGTAAAGCACAACTTTACAAAGAGGGGATTCAACTTAGAGAGACGTGGTTCGAAAAGCTGGAGAGGTGGGAGGAAGCTCTTGCTTTCTACTCGAAGCGCGAGTCGGAAGTTCCGGAAGATAAGCCCGTTCCTGTCGAGATTATCATGGGTAAAATGCGGTGCTTACACGCTCTCGGCGAGTGGGAAGCTCTTGCTGGTATTGCAGGCACAACCTGGGCCAACTCGTCGCCCGACGTACAGCGCCTCATTGCGCCGCTCGCAACAGCCGCCGCATGGGGCCTCAGCAAGTGGGATTCTATGGACAACTACTTGCAATCCATGAAGCGGTACTCTACTGATCGTTCCTTCTTTGGCGCTATTCTCGCCCTGCACCGCAATCAGTTTAGGGAAGCTGTCAATTGCGTGCAGCAAGCTCGAGAGGGACTTGATACCGAGCTCAGTGCGTTGGTTAGTGAGTCGTACAATCGCGCGTATCAGGTCGTCGTCAGAGTCCAAATGCTGGCCGAGCTAGAAGAGCTCATCGTCTACAAGCAGACAGACGACAAAAAGAAGGCGACAATGCGGCGCACCTGGGAGACGAGACTCAAGGGATGCCAGCGCAACGTGGAGGTTTGGCAGAGAATGCTGCGCCTTCGCAATCTGGTCATTACGCCCACGGAGAACATGCACATGTGGATCAAGTTTGCCAACCTTTGCCGCAAGTCTGGTCGCATGGGCCTGGCCGAAAAGTCTCTGAAGTCAATCATTGGTGTCGAGGCTCCGCTGGAGACCTTGATCCCTTACTGGAACGAGAGACAGCAGCCGAACGCCGCCATGCCGCGAAACATCCCATCGCAGGTCATCTATGCTATGCTCAAGTACGAGTGGGAAGTCGGTCAGCAGCCCGCGTTCCGTACCTCTGGCATTGCTGAGCGCACTTTGTACTGCCTGCGCAAGTTTACAAACGACTCGGCGCACCGCTACGAGGCGACTAAGGCGCATCTCACGGCACAGGCTCCCAATGGAATGGACTTGTCGAGTGACTACGGATTCCCGCACCAGATCGACCCCAGTCTGATGAATCCTCAGACTCAAAAGGCACTCTACGACCAGACCGTTCTGTTGGCCAAGTGCTACCTGCGCCAGGGTGAATGGCTCATCGACCTGAACAAGGAGAACTGGCAGTACGAGCACGTCCAGGATATCTTGACCTCGTACTCGCAGGCTACCAAGTACAACCCGCGCTGGTACAAGGCTTGGCACGCTTGGGCTCTGGCCAACTTTGAGATTGTCCAGGCCTTGTCTACTCGTGGTGAGAGAACTGATCACATGGTTGTTGAGCATGTGGTTCCGGCTGTCAGAGGCTTCTTCAAGTCAATCGCGCTGTCTGCGGGAAGCTCTCTGCAGGACACACTCCGCCTTCTGACACTGTGGTTCACGCATGGTGCCAGTGCCGATGTTAATGCCGCCGTCACTGAAGGTTTCACCAATGTCAGCGTCGACACCTGGCTGGAAGTCATTCCCCAGCTCATCGCTCGAATCAACCAGCCGACGCGCCGCGTTCAGCAGTCGATTCATAGCCTCCTCGCAGATGTTGGTAGGGCTCATCCGCAGGCGCTGGTCTACCCGCTGACGGTAGCGATGAAATCTTCGCAAAACACCCGCCGTTCGAGGTCTGCTGCTCAGATTATGGATAGTATGCGTCAACACAGCGCCAACCTCGTTTCCCAAGCCGACATTGTCAGCCACGAGCTTATCAGGGTCGCGGTTCTTTGGCATGAACAATGGCACGAGGGCCTCGAGGAGGCATCGCGACTGTACTTTGGTGATCATAACATCGAAGGCATGTTTGCCACTCTCGAGCCTCTTCATGATCAACTCGAGCGCGGTCCAGAGACTCTTCGCGAGATCTCCTTTACGCAAGCCTTTGGCAGAGATCTCACCGAGGCTCGCGAGTGGTGCCGTCAGTACGAGGCCAGCAGAGACGTCAATGATCTCAATCAGGCTTGGGATCTCTACTATCAAGTATTCCGGCGCATCTCACGACAGTTGCCCCAGCTCACTACGCTTGAGCTACCTTACTGCTCGCCCAAGCTACTGGCCGCCAAGGATCTTGATCTCGCTGTGCCTGGAACTTACCGCAGTGGTCAACCCATTGTCCGCATCATGGAGTTTGAGGGTACCTTTACTGTTATTAATAGTAAGCAGAGGCCTCGCAAGCTCAACATTAGCGGCAGCGATGGTGTTTCATACGCCTTTTTGCTCAAGGGCCACGAGGATATTCGCCAAGACGAACGAGTTATGCAGTTGTTCGGTTTGTGCAATACCTTGTTGGCGAACGATTCTGAATGTTACAAGCGTCACTTGAACATCCAACGATACCCGGCTATCCCGTTGTCACAAAACTCGGGTCTGCTGGGTTGGGTGCCCAACAGTGACACTCTTCACGTGCTAATAAGGGAATACCGTGAAAGCAGGAAGATTCTCCTTAATATCGAGCATCGCATCATGCTCCAGATGGCTCCCGACTACGACAACCTCACTCTCATGCAGAAGGTTGAAGTGTTCGGCTATGCACTGGACAATACTACTGGCCAGGATCTCTATCGGGTATTGTGGCTTAAGAGTAAGAGTTCAGAAGCATGGCTGGAGCGCCGCACCAATTACACACGCTCTTTGGGCGTCATGTCGATGGTTGGATACATTCTCGGTCTTGGTGACCGTCATCCGTCCAACCTCATGCTCGACCGCGTAACAGGCAAGATCATCCACATCGACTTTGGCGACTGCTTCGAAGTGGCTATGAAACGCGAGAAGTACCCAGAGCGTGTGCCGTTCCGACTGACCCGCATGCTCACCTACGCCATGGAAGTCAGCAACATCGAGGGAAGCTTCCGTATCACCTGCGAGCATGTCATGAGAGTCTTGCGAGACAACAAGGACAGCGTGATGGCTGTCTTGGAAGCGGTATGTTTCTTCTCCCAGTCCATGTCTTGAATCCTCCAAGCTAATCGCCTCGCAGTTCATTCACGATCCTCTCCTGACCTGGCGCCTTACTAATGCTGCCAGTCCGGCGGGACCTAACTTCCGATCTGAACGCGAGACTTCGCTTGCTGGCCCGCAAGCTGCCAGAGCACGCCGTCCCTCTGTTCTCGACGCAGACGTGGCGCCGTCGGAGCTGCTTGCCACAGGAGATCCCGGTATGCCCGGGGGCCCTGTCGCGCGCTCCCGGTCAAGAACAAACTCATCAATGGCACACGAGGGCAGTGTTGTTAATGGCAACAACGGACCGGACCCCACCGAAATCCAGAATGCTCGGGCCGTCGAGGTGCTCGATCGCGTCTCTCAGAAGTTGACTGGCAAGGACTTCAAGCCGAACGAGGAGCTTGATGTAATAAACCAGGTCAATAAGCTCATCACGGAGGCGACAAAGTTGGAGAATCTCTGCCAGCACTACATAGGATGGTGCAGCTTCTGGTAATCCCGATGTTGTTTTAGGTTTGGGTGAGGGATTGAGAGCACCCATGGTTCTCAAAGGGCTTTCATGTGGATACGAACTCGGTGGGTTCGTGGGAAGGGTTACGCTTATGTGAGCGCTCGCGGCGGTGTTTGCGGTATTTCTCTTCAATGTGTTTTTAACTCTTCTGGCATGTTGCCAGGCGTTTTCGTTTTCGTTGGTTTTGTTAGTGTATACCAGGTCAAGGGTCAAGGGCTTTAGCAGTACATTCTGGACTTTGCAGACGGCCTCTTTTGTTTCTCGAGGTATCATGGCATGGCGTCGTGGTAGACAGAAAATCAATCAATGGGTAATTTCAAAGGGAATGCATCTAAGTGGTGTCTAAGGTATGTATGTCCAGGTAAACGTAATCAAACGCTGGTTACGGCAATGCATTCTCGTCTTTGAGATGACACTCTTAACTCAATGGTGACCTCTTGGCCTACGCCTTTTTCAGGGTGACGCCGAACGGTCGCGGCGAAATGCTCTCGGCCGACCCATCCTCGGCAATGGTGATGGTGAAGTCGTCCAAAGCGAGGTAGTTGTAGGTCTTGCGATCGATCAAGCCCCATGTCTGACAGTCGCCGTCGGGGTATACAAGTGTGTCACCAACGTCCGGCTCGTCGTGGTTCTTGTACACGGCACGCCATGACCACTGGTCGCCCTCTCTGATGTTGGTGGGGTAGACCCTGCCGCTGACGTTGAAAGCCTGGATCTTGGAGCCGACGCCGTAGCTGGGGATGTGAGAGAGCACGTCGAAGCCGCGTACGGTGTAGTTTGTCAGAGACAAGCCTGGGCCGTCGTCGATGGATAGTGTTAGCGTCGAGTTTGATTTCTCGTCGATGTACTCGCCCGCCAAGACTGCGGCCGCGTGCTCCTTGTTCGCTTTCTCGAGGGCCGGGATGAGGGCTTGGATGACGGGGGAGATGACTTGAGAGGGGAACTGGAAGGTGCCTGCGGCTTCGGCACCGGCGGTGAGGATGGAGATGACGAGGTCGTAGTCGGGGATGAGGAGGAGGACATTGGTGTATAGGCCGAGGTCGCCGGACTTGGTGTAGATGCTGACGGGGACGCCTGAGTCGAGAAGAGTGGAAGTGGTCCAGATCTCCCAGGGTGCGCCGATGGAATAGCCGCGGGAGGAGGTGAAGGCGCGTGGCTTCAACCAGGAACCTGTGTCGATGCCGACCTTGTCGGAGAGAATCGCGGTTCCGAAGGTAAGCATGTCGCGGGTGTTTGTGTAGATGCCGCCGGCAGCAGCATATGCGCCGAAGTCGCCGCCCCAGGTGGGTTCCTGGAAGGGAATGAAGCCTGAGCCCTTTGCCGGTGTGGCGATGGAAGTCTTTGTCAGGCCGAGAGGCTTGAGGATGGTGTCGGTGAGGATGGTTTCATAGGTTTGGTTGGACGCCGCTTCGACTGCGAGGGCGAGGAGGGCGATGCCGATGTTGGAGTAGACGGGGGTGGTGTGTGGGCGGAAGACGAGGGGTTTCTCATTGAGGCCGTGGAGAAGGTCTGTATGCTGTCAGAGGTCCGCCGTGGGATTGTATAGATGGGAAATATGGCTTACCTTTTCTTGAGCAGGGCTTGGTGCCGAGGAGACCGGAGCAAGTCGGCTTGGTGTCGTTGGACACAGGGGGAAGACCCATTGATGCCCAGGCGCCGGGGAAGACGGCGAGGTCAGTGGCGACTTGACACTTTTAGTATTGTAAAGTTGAGGAAGATTGACGAGGAGTAAACCTACTGTCGCCGCCCAGTCCGGAGACATGAGAAGCCAAGTCTTCAATAGTGATATTGTCCCACGGGATGAAGTTGAGCTGGCCTTCATTCTTCACGGCATCGGTCTTGAGTTGCGGCAGGTACCTGGTCACGGGATCGGTCCCCTTGATTTGCGAGTTTTTCAGAGCGGTGAGGGTTGTGAAGACCTTGGTAATGCTTCCTCCACGGTATACGGTGTCGATATCGACCTTTGCAACACTGCGGTTATCTGCGACGGGAGGTGTGTAGTGCCAATCGAAGAGGGGCGCATCTTCGTGTATGGACTTGACGCCAATGGAGATTGCAGTGAAGTTCAGAACGGAGGTGAAGTTGACGAGGCCTTCTTGGATTTGGAGGATGGTTTCTTGTACTATTGTCGAGTTGCTTGGTGTTTTGGTGGAGGGTAACGTCGGCCCTAATGGCGGGCAGGGATTGGCTTGGGAGGCAGTGATTAAAGAGATTGCCGTGAGGGCAAGGAGTGAGGTTTTGAGCACCATCTCGAGAGATGCTCAATCACGGATGGTGAGTGGGAAACGATACACTAGTAAGATTCGTGAACTTGAGTTTTCTCGTTGAGAGGAAGCCCTTCTCGAAGTCGTCGCCCATCCAGACTCAATTATATCGTTTTTACAAGACTGAGATTCCTAATACGTTTGTACGAATGTTTCGCCCTGCGACGCCCTGCGAGTCTCTAGGCAGAAGCTATTCCTGGGTCTTAGACTATGATGAAGACTAAGCCACGACGATGCGCGACATAAAGCTACAGCAAGCGACGTTGAGCCCTCAAAAGCTCGGGACAGAGCCTTTCAAAGTCCGGCATCGCCAATCACGGCTCGTCTGACAGACGATCAACAGCCATAGCGTCCGGTTGGATGAGCAGGATAGACGACGCTATACTAGCGGGGAGGAGGTGGCAGCTTACCTTATATGGCATGGTTTTGGTCAAATTAAGGTTAATTCTAGGGACATTGGCCTTTGTTGCCTGTGCTCAGCCACCAACCTATGGCCTTCCAATCGATGACCCCTGTGACAAGTGTACCTATGTGGGAGAGAGGAAGAGCTGGGATGACGGGGGAATTGGGACGCGGCAACAAGGCCGTAGGTCCGTAGGGCGACGCAAAGACCGGGAACGGATTGAAAAGAGACCCGTTCATCTGGGTCTAGCGTACCGTGTGGGCTGAAGAATGGGTGCGGCGTCAAGGCAGCAAGGAACAGAGCCACTGAGCCAGTGAGACGGTAGGTTGGTCGGTATTTGCCGGTGACTGTATGATGCAATGTCAGGGGTTGAGGCTCTTTTTGTACGGTACATTATCTAGAATCACGGATACGGATACCTTGGTTGGCGTTGATAGCAGAGGATGGGTACCATGTAAAAGAAGAAACAGGGCCGTAGGCAACGGGATCAACGGGCGCCCCCGTATCCGCACCGCTGAACCGCTGAACCGAGTGGGATCCTGCGGGGGCCGGCTCGGGGCCCCACTACAGCTCAGCGATTGGTCCGCTCGGGACGGTAGTCCGAGATCTGTGACGAATCAGAGGCGCGTAGACCCGCGACTTGGCCCCGTTAAAATGGGTAATGTGCCGTTGGGGCCCGTGAGCCTTGGTTCTCCCAGCAGAAGAAGGTGCGCCCTGGGTGGCCCGCTGAGCTGCTCCTTCCCCTGCACGAATACGGCGCATTACAACCTGGAAGGTGCAGTCTGCAGTCTGGAATTCTAGGCTGAGCCGCTTCCTTCCACTTGTTCCACAACCCGAGTCGCCCAAATGCAGTGCAATCAGACAACCACACACACACACAACTTCACCTCTTCTGGCGCATCTCACCACGATGGGACATGGGCCTGCAGCTGGGGCAGTGACAGGGCTGACATCTGAAAGGCCACTAGCCAAACTATCCTTGGATTACCTCCTACGGATACAGACTACGTTACCTTTCCCAGTGCCCGACCTACCTTGACCACCTCACCTTGTCGACCCTCGATTTGTATCCGCTATTATCCCCATGTCGCGACCGTCACCATAACTCCAGGCAGAGACATTCTCTGAGCTCTCGTTCGACAACTCCTGGGAATCCAACGGAATCGTCTCTACAAATTGAGAAGCTTGGCTCAACAGAGTACCGTGTCCGCTCCGTATCTATCTCACCTGCTACCTTGTTACACCTCGGCTTGGGCGGGAATCTCGCTTCCATCACCTCAAATCGCCAGGGAGTGGATTTTTCACGGTTAAGGGTTCCGCTCCTCACTGATTGCTGTAGACCTAGCTTGTTGCAAGGGGGTCACCGTCATCAATTGATGCCAAAGACTGCTCCGTGCAGAACGATATACAAAGGTCGCAGGTTTCACTACAATACACTAAATGGCACCTTGGCCGTGATTGCTAGACTCGGACTTGACACCTCGGATCCATAGAGACAGAACACCACAGACCAACAACAGAACAACGACACCAAAGTCCCAACGCCGCTCCATCAGGAACCAGCCGTGCCAGCCCAGAGTCCAGGAACATACAGTACTGTCCACTCTACCTCTGTCCCTGCAGACCTACGGGAGCTCGGCATCATGAGCACGCCAGACGACCCGCAAATCAAAGACCCAGCAACCACGCCGCCGGCGTCATTGCAGGTCCCCTCAGGCCGGAAGGGCACCAAGAAAGTTCGGACTGGATGTGTGACCTGCAAGTTGAGTCCGAGCCTCCCTATCAATCCCATCACTACATCTGCCATCCCATCTCCAGCCCATGTTCATCTTACACTCATCTAACTTCTCTCCACCTTTCTTGCTAATTCCTCGTCCAAACACCTAGGATTCGAAAAGTCAAATGCGACGAGACGAAACCCGCATGCCTTCGCTGCACCAAGACAGGCCGGAAATGTGACGGCTATTTACCCGCGTCGAAGCCGGGGAGCAGCAATGATGGCAGTCCCGGTTCCGACGATAGCATTTCTCGCTTGAGCCCAGCAGTCTCAGCCTTTGCCGACTGGGCCGGCGGCTCTAGAGAGCAGCGTGCGTTTGACTTCTATCGCAACTTTTCCGCCCCATCCATATTTAGCGACGGAGTCGCCTCGACTCTGTGGAAGAAATTGGTACCGCACTTTTGTCACGCCGAGCCCGCCATTCGCCATGCCGTCCTCGCTATCAGTAGCCTCCATGAAACACTCACACTACCCTCAACTTCGGATCCAATTACTGAAGAAGCGAATAGCCCTCGTATGCTTACCAACACTTTTGCAGCGGAGCAATATGGCAAGGCCTTGAAGTGCCTTCAGGAGTGGAAACCGACAGCATCATCGCCGGCCACCGTCCCGCTCTTGGCATGCTTGCTGTTCATATGCATCGAATTTATGCTTGGCGACGAGGGCGCATCCCAAGTACATATCAACCAAGGCCGCACCATTCTGTCGCAACTTGAGCCCTCTGCCGATGTGGATGTGATTAAGAAGCATTTCGTGCCCATCTATAGTCGACTTGGCCTCGCATCCTTCCTCTTTGGGAGCTTCCCCGCCGCCATACCCGCCACCCTTAAATCGAGTACGGCAACGAGTCTATACTTTGCATCTGTCGACGAGGCCGAAGTGTCATTATACGAACTCATCGATGACGGCTTGAGGTTCACGACACAGGCCAAGAGAGCCGTGTATTCCTGCCAGCCAGACGATCCGACCTTGCTGGACCTGGCCCATGAACAAGACGACTTTCTCGCACGGTTGTCACGATGGCACATTGCATTTGTCGTGGTCTCAGCCACCGGTATTGACGACAACCTGAGCAAACGAAAGTTGTGCATGGTTTATTACCACGCAGCCAAGATTGCGATCAGTACGGCCATGGACCCCAAGGAGATTGCTTTCGATACGCACACCACAGCCTTTGCGTCCATTGTCAGCAGTTCGGCAGAATTTGTACAAGCCACACGCAAGACGGTTCGTGACCCGTCGGAAGCCGCCAAGTCGATGCCCAAGTTTGTTTTCGACACCGAGGTAATCCCGCCGCTTTACTACGTGAGCATCAAATGTCGACATCCGATGCTGCGGCGAGCGGCCGTGAATCTCCTCAAGCAAGACGCTGTGACGAATCGGAGGGAGAACCTATGGGATGCCCAGATGCTGGCTGAGATCGGCAAGCGCTGCATAAATATCGAAGAAGAGGCGGCGCGTTACCGCGAGGAGGCGTTTGATATCACAGCTAGTTGGGATACGGCGTCTTGGGAGGGTTCCGATGGCGTGCCGGCCGGCCTCTTCCCGACGGAGATGGAATCCGGGATGGAGTGTGACTACCCCGTTCCTCGATTCCAATACCCGCAGATCCCCAAAGCAACAAACTCGCAACAAAATGAGGAGTATGAGAGAACGCGGATTCTTGTCAATGATCTGATGCTGGATAGCCACCTGACGCCCGGGTCTGTGTCTACGGGATCAACGCCATCATCCGGGAGCATTGGTAATTTTGGCGCCTACCAGCTCGAGCCGCCCTTTGGCCTTCCAGAGCATGCGAGGATCAAGAACGCTCTGATTGACAATGAGCAAAGGCGAGGTAGCTGGGTGACCATATTTATGGATCCTGAAGAGGCTGGGGCGGCGAACTGGAAGGTTACCAAAGAGTTCATATCAAGGTGAAGCTTAACCTTACTTGCTTTGATGAGCGACTTCAATAGCCCGGTGAATAATTGTTCAATCTGTCTTTTTTGAATTGAGCAGCATGTCGAGGATAGCGTGCAAATGATCGAGAGCTTAGTAAACACGCCGTCGAGTAGATCAATGGCAATAAAGATAATGATTGACTGCGTATTGAAAGGGTGGGCAACACAATTGCCGAGTGTCGACAGAACTTGAACCTTGGCTCCATGCCTCTCTTCGCCTTTAGCTGTGCCTGGACATGGTGCAGTATTTGTAACTTCTTCCATAGGAATGAGGGTCGGCGCCCTCTTGATATGCCCCGATACACGATTGATACTTCGTTGGTGGCCATTGATCTATTCGCTGAGCCGGTTATCCAAGCCGCCTACAGATTCTTTAATGCAACTTCTTGAAGTAAACCAATGTCAAATCGGCCTCTTCCTCTTGGCAGACGAGATCCCGATGCCTAAACATGAATTTGCGCTGGTGCCGTACGCAACCATGACAGAGAATCTAAAGCTCCAGTCAACTGTGGACCATTGTGAAGGTCTTCCCCCCAAAACGCGTCGCCGCCCCTTGTCCCATGAGATCTGAACAGTTTCCATACATCCAGAAGCTCGCCGATCTGGTCTAGAGTTACACATACCACTCGCCGTTCATGTCGTAACAGCTGAGAGCGCCGTCCCGACTGACCCAGATCCCTTGAGCTGCAACGCTAGTCAGCAAGGCAATGATTGAAATAATCATGCAATTGAATACCCACAGAGATTGATGGACGGCGACTTGTATCCCTCTAGCCAAAATATACGTGGCTTGCACTCCTCGCACCTCAGGCCGACATATGAATCTGCAGACTTCTGGAAGACGCCGCATTCATTGCACCTGAAACCGCCTCTATGAAAAGTACTGTTGTCAGCCAAAGTTCATCAACTACAACATGACCATCTACAACTTTCCTTTGGAAAGCATTCTGAACTTAAAGAGAATCATACCTCGGTGTCCACTCCAGGTTGCCGTCCCAGTTGGCGATGCACTTCTTGAGATCGAGCTTGGTGTAAACGTAGTTGCCTTTCTTGTTTTTACATTGAGCAACGAGGTAAAGCGGGTCTTTTTCTTCCTTCTCTATGAAACTGAAGTTGGTGCATATGTTTTCCATGCAATCAGACTCAAGGGGGCATTTTCGGTCCAAGGTGGCAGCACGAGTTGCTAGAGCGGTAAGGTGGGTTGCGAAAAGGTGGATGGAAAGGAGGGCGGCGAGGATGGATGACTTCATGATGGCAGATTTTGCGACGAGTTTACTCGACTTAGTAACTAATGAATTTGAGTTGAAAGACTGAAGGCGGTGGAAAGATTCTGTGGGAGAAGACGTTCTCGAACCCTTTATGAATCTCATGGCGATGCATGTCGAGCACACTGAATTGAAGCCAAGAGGCTTCATGACCACGTCGTTGCACCAAAGCACGAGGGATATTGTGAGTACAACCCTGGGCTCGGATAAGTTTGTTGATATTGATGTTTGGTTACAAACTGTGTTCTTGCAGTACTACTTCTCTGAAAGGAGGTCTGTTCTCTAGGGGAAGCTTTGCCCGCTTTGAAATACCCCTACATGCGCCCAAAGGGAAACCGATATCCCTATGGAGGTAGGAAATTGTCCCACGCGTAACCATATCTTATTATTGCAGACTCGATTTCGTGGTCTCCGCACTAGCTGTACCATTATCTCATGTAAGACAGAATGTTTTCAGCTTGACGTCGAATGATTTGCACTTCGTATTACTCTCACTTTCTATCTCTTTGCGACATGTACTGGCATGTTTGACACCACAAACATGGGATTTCCCTCGCAAACAGCAGGTACCAAGACATATGCGTTGGATTTGATTGCAAGATAATGTATCTACCCCTTAAGCTAATATATGGACACTCAAACTCAATTTGCGGTTCCGAAAGGGGATGTTGAGAATGAGTGCCATGACGAAAGTGCCCAACTTCAAAAGAAACGCAACCATTGCATGCAGTCAATAATACTTCATCATCTCAGCCGAGTTTCCGCTTGTTTTTCTATCAATTTCCAAAGCGTCAAGTGTATGCCCTCTTGGTTCGTACCTTGGTCTATTGGTCCCATGAAATGACGGCGACGTGCGGGCCTGAGTCACTCGGTCACCGGCATGGTGGAATGTGGCCCTTGATATCTCTTCCAGCGATATAGCTTCCAACGCCGGTCGTATTATCATGACCAAGTATGATCGCCAAGTGCTTCATCAACAGATACAGCTGTAGTAGCTGCGCCACGTTTCCCCGCGGGTTGCGTGAAGACCTCCATGGGATGTGGGGTATCCCAATCGGGCAACTTAATGCGGCACATGGATCGTAGTCCAAAGTCTGACCAGCCAAGAGATTGTGCCTATAACATTACTCGATCGGGCCAAATGAGCGAGTATATGGTCACATTGCCCCTTGACTTCATATGATCGCGAAGGCATTCGCGCACCCAACTGCGAGATAGCTTCGTATAATAGTGGGTTCATTACGAGAATTGTCCAAGGCGCACTGCCGATTGCTGCAACACCGATGGAACATCGTCATTAATTATCTGACTGATCGTTGGAACTCTTGCAAGACCTAGCCTAAGAGTTCGAAATATAAATTGAACGGGTCTTGACCGGAAGAGTGTCTATGTTCTCGATTCCTTTCCTGAGCAGTTTCACTTTTCGAATACAGCGCGCTCAAAGACTGGCACATCATTCTTCAACTTTGTAGTGCCTCCCTCAAGCTTTGTGTTCGAAATGAGACTCATCATACCCATAATTCTTTCCTTGGCTTCAAAGGTTCTTGGGCAAGACCCTGGCTTGCCGGTTGCCAATCCCACCATATCCTACTGGCAACTTCCCCCTTTGGAGGGAGTTGCGGATCATCAGTCCGAACACCTACCGACGGATGTGGATGTTGTTGTTATAGGCTCGGGCATGTCGGGAACTAGCGTCGCTTGGCACCTACTCAAGGAGAATAACAGCTCAACGCCGCTGAGGGTAGCCATCATCGAAGCTCGGCAAGCTTGCTCTGGTGCTACAGGAAGAAATGGAGGTCACATCAGACCGTCTTCCTATGCCGAGTATGCTGGCGCCAAGACGGCAGTATCACAGTCAGAAGCCGCCAAGATCACAAGGCTGCGCTCCGCCCATGTGGACGCGCTGATATCAGCAGCCAACTCTCTTCCGGAAGAGGGTAGACTCGCTGCAGAAGCTCGTGTTGTGGACAGCATCGACGCCTTCTTCGATCGAGAGAGATGGGAGACAGCTGTCGAACAGGTCAAGACCCTCAAGGATGAAGTTCCGGATGTTGGAGCTGAATGGTCCATCTTTGAAGGTGAAGAAGCTCGCAATGTAAGTCATCACAGTCCACCAAGTTTGGTATAGAGGCTCACGGAATGGTTAGATTTCGCTTCTCACTGAGACCGTTGGGATTCTTACCGGGACCACCAAGATGGCTGGTGCAATTTGGCCATACCGCTTCATCACGAATGCGCTGAAATCACTTCTGAGCACCTATCCTAACTTCACTTTGGACACCAACACAGTTGCCTTGAACATTTCTGCCATCACCGAGTCGGCCAGTCCCTCAGACTATGAGGTTCACACTTCCAGAGGAAGCATCAGAACCAAACACGTCGTTTATGCGACCAACGCTTGGACACCACACTTCGTTCCCGGCTTACAAGGCGCCATTCGCGGAGGTCGCTTGCATATGAGTTCCCAGCTTGGAGGCAACGGCTTGCCCAAAGCCGGAGAGTGGCCATCGTATACCGGCAATGGAAGTTTGGCTGGAGGACGTGCCTGGTCACTGTATCGAAATGGCTTGGATTACATTGTCCAGATGCCTCGGAATGGAGAGTTCATGTTCGGCGCAGATGTTGACGGAGATGACGCCAATGTCGACACCTACGACGACAGCCGGGCTCCCCTTCACCTTTCTGCCTCATATCTCAACGGAGCTCTACCAAATCACTTCGGTTACGACACTTGGGGTTCTGAGAGAACTGATTTTCCACAATCTTTGGATCCCAGTGTCTGGAATGGTCGTACGAAGCGCGTCTGGGTTGGCATCGAAGGCAGCTCAGTGGACTCCAGACCATTTGTAGGCCGTATCCCCCAGTCCGCTACAGGCCGATCTGTAAAAGCTACTTCGACTGGGAGTGAGTGGGTGTCTGCGTCTTTTGACGGCGAAGGGATGTGCTTTGCTTGGCTCTGTGGCCGTGCACTCAGTCGAATGATAGCGAAGACCGGCTCTGGAGCGAATGCCAGCAACGGCAGTTCAACCATCCCAGAATGGTTTCCAGAGTCTTTCTTGGTTACCGAAGAGCGTTTGGAAAAGAAGAATGTTACCAAGAGACAAGTACGTCAGTGGACGCACCCACGCATGGCCAAGGTTTTGCACTGGGAGTAGAGTAGCCTTGACTTGGAATGGGGGTGCTATGATTTATCAAACACAGTCTTGGATGTCTTTCTACACACCGAGTACTGTTTTGAAGCTCAAGAATTTGTTTTATATATGTTTGGCGACGTTTGAGCGCCTCCTCAGACAGAAAGCTTTCTTCAGTTAGCTTGTTGACATAAGGTACTTGGCGTAATGTAGCACCCATCTATTGTAGGATTTTGATCTTACCAAAATGTGAGTTATTCGCTACGACATCATGAGGCAAGGACCCATTGAATAAACTCTGGCAACTCATGGATCTAACTGCATAGAATTGTCGAGCTAAATATTTCCTCGGCGTTAGAGGAAACAGAAACAACTTAATTGCGAAGCAAAAGTACTTAGCCTTATTCAAACCAGCTTGACATCCATTAATGAGAGAAAGAAACCATGTTATATCATCTCATTTGGCAGTCTAGCATTCATTATAACCACCTAGGAGCTATCATTTGCATATAGACTTTGGCTCCATGTTTTCCATCGCATTAAATTTCTCGTTGCTGGCCAGGGTCTTATCACGACATCGGGTTTTCCGACAAGGGAGACATACGTTCTGCATTTTCCCCCACGATTCGCAGAACATGATACGTAATAAGGGACAGCGCTTGCTTGTCTAGGACCAATTCTCTCAAGACCACACTCAAATTGGAAGATTCTCCGACGTGAGGTGAGGCACCTCGGCTGTTCTTCCAAACTATTACCAACATAGGTCGGAATCGTGCTGAGTCAGCCAAATTTGCTAGCACGCCATGGGTGCCAAGTTGAGATCATCGAAGCTATCTGCACAACCCTCGTCGCTTCTTATCTGCATACGTACGCTGCTACCATGTTATCTTCAGTTGACAGCGGAGGTCACCGGCAATCACCTCGGCTGCCACCCCCATCTACCAGAAGTCTGGAACCCTTTTGGTGCGACAATCGCGGAGATGAGAGAGATGCCTCCAATCAGGGTCCCAATTGCGTGCTCTGCTTGCAACGTCGCGCAGCACCCAGCCACGTGGGAGTGGTGTTTCTCATAAATTCTTCTCGGCAGTGATGTCAAGCTTCTAACATCTTCACGACGGAGCTTCTTGTTTGGGCAAATCTTCTCTCTTGGATCATATCTCTGCCAGCGAGTCAGCATCTCAAGTTGCCATATTGAGGAGATCGTCACCGCTCGAAAAGACAGGCCTCCATCCAAGATGGCTGAAAAGGCAGACAGCGTTTCCGATACGGCGCAGCCAGTTGAGCAGTCGGAAAGTGTCGACGGTAAGATAGTTCGACACGTCATCAATCTCATTCATAAACTGACGTCGTGCAGCGAAGTGGTATCGGACACCATTTTACAATGCCACGATTCTTGGCATGTGTAGTTTTGCAGCCCCCGGTCTTTGGGGTGCGATGAACTCTTTGGGTGCTGGTAAGTCTCATCTGAGGATTGAGGGTCCTTGTGCATCTATGGAAAATGAAGCGTCTGACAATGTTATAGGTGGTGCTCAAGAGCCATACCTTGTCAACACCGGAAACGCACTTACCTTCTGCCTCATGATCATCTCATGCTGGCTCACAAGTTCTGTTGTCAAATATGTCGGGATCAAGGGTGCCTTAGTCATCGGCACAATCGGGTTTGCTCCATACAGCGCAGGACTGTACCTGAACAACCGTTACGGCGTCGAGTGGCTCGTTATCCTTGGCGCTGCTTTCTGCGGCGTATCAGCTGGTATTTTCTGGGGCTCGGAAGCTGCTATTGCTATTGCATATCCTGAGCCTCACAACAGAGGGCGCATGATTGCTTACTGGCTTACCTGGACTCGGGTTGGGCAAATCCTCGGCGGAGTCATCAACCTTGGCCTTAATGCGGACCGCAGTGGAGCTGGCAAGGTGTCGTACAAGGTTTACCTCATCTTCATCGCCTTACAAGCTTGCGGACCCTTCGTTGCCATGCTTTTGAACAAGCCAGAAAAGGTCCAGCGAGCCGATGGGAAGCCAGTCCAGCTGACCATTGCCGACAACCCATGGCAAGAGATCAAGGCCACGACCAAGACGTTCCTCACCCCCAAATTCCTGCTCCTCGTTTTGTGGATTGGCCAGGGCGTGTACTCTGAATCGATTTTCTTCACATATATCGCTCTGTGGTTCTCTGTCAGAGCTCGCGCCCTCGGGTCACTTCTCTCCGGTATCGTTGCAGTCATCGCTGGTAACCTCCTTGGACTGTGGCTCGATCAGAACCAGATCGCTCTGAAGAAGAGAGCTCGCTGGGCTTTTGCAGTCATTATGACCCTCCAGGGTGCTTGGTGGCTATGGCTGACCATTAACGTCACCGAGTACCGTCGAACTCAGCCTACACTCGACTGGAGTGACCCAGGATTCGGCAGAGGCTTCGGTGTCTTCATCTTCTTGGTCGCTGGCTTCCAATTGAACTACAACTTTGCATTCTTCATAATTGGACAAATTTCCGAAACCCCTCAGGAGACGATCCGCCTGTCAGCACTTCTTCGGGGAACAGAGTCAGCCTGGCAAGCTGTCAGTTATGGACTCAACGCAATCCCAATTTTCGCCTTAGTCGGCGGGCCGTACATCAACTTTGGGCTATGGTTTATCTCGATTTACCCGGCTTGGCTGGTTGTCAGACATTTTGGCAATGACGAAAAGAAGACTGATGCAGAGACAGTAGCTCAGTCGGAGTCAGTCCATGAAATCAAAAGTTGAAGGGGATGCTGGGCACTGCTGATTGATGGGCAACAAGTCAGGTTGTAGCTGAACTTGAGGTGTTACTTGTCCACATCTCGATCAATACTCTGGCTTTTATCCACAAAGACGCAGTTCTGAACATAAAAATACAACATATTTTTTGAGTAAACATGCCCTCTCACTTTTTATTTTTCTTTGTTCTCTCATTGTAACCTCACATGCGTAAATGATAATGCGATGCTGTTGGAAATTCCATTGATCCGTACAACAGCAAAAGAGTTGGAGTATCACTTCACTCATAGTGACTGTGCTGGATTTGATGTCTTTGTCCTTGCTTGTTTGGTGAAAGATTATGATCTTTCAAGCTAATATTCATGCTATTCTTCCACGAATTAGATTGATGTCATCATGCCCGTGGGCAGTCTTCGTGATCTCTTTCTATTCTCACATAACTTTAGATACATACAGTTGAGGTCCACGTAGAAATCCTGCCTCAATCACTACTTTTCGACCTAAATCGACTATTCGACTCGTTAGTACGGAAAAGAAGGATAACAACGGCTTATTTGAACATTTTCAAAGGCCAAAGCCGGCCAGTAGTACAGCTCGAAGATCGAAAGGACCAGCAACAAAGATGGACGCATACACGCAATATACTCTGCCAAGTGCCTTTCTCCAACTGCCACGGGAGATACGCGACCATATCTATGAGTTATCCGAGCTTGTGCCCTCGAGGTGTGAGCTAGATATTTGCGAGCCAGTTGGCAGTCTACCATGGGCTGCAGCATATCCAACATCTCCTCTCTTCGAAGTCTGTCTCCAAGTTCAAGCCGAGGTCCTCGAGTTGTTCCACAGCCAGAACCATTTCAGGTTCTGGCTTGGACGGAACAGGTGGTGTGGGAGCCAATCTATGTTTGGCTCTTTCAACTCCACATTCACTGAAGCGCAATTCAAATCGGCAGACCTCCCTTCTCTCAGGGGCATCAAGCAACTCTATCTGAACTTCTATAAAGGCACCGGACCAGGCCAAATAATTGCGTCGGAACTGGCTGCATCAGCCAGTCTGGTAGAGAGAATCGCAGTCTGCCTCAACAGACATAGCCAGGATCCGGCTTCTGACCAGTTTCAGACTGCTCTTCTGAGATTCGTGAGAGACATCCAGGAGCAAGTCCCTTTGGTGCATACAATCAGGCTCGCTCACCCCATTGCCAAAGAACTTGCTCAGAGAATAGCTAAAGAGACTTCGTTGCAAATCGAGGCCATCTGTGCGAGAGAGACTCATGACGAATGTGACCGCAAGCTTCCATTGTCACCAGAAACTTTTTGCGGCTCAGCTAGGTCTCAGAAAGCCCAAGAAAGTGATTCAGACAACAAAGCATTCTAAAATATACAGGGATATATTTGGACTGTCAGGAAGTCGGTCGAGCGATGGCATCAATGGTTTATCTCCACAGGAGACTTGGTTTGAAGCTCGAAGCTTTCTTAGATTGAATAACTGGAACTATTGTGTGCCTATATTCCCCGGGATGAATATAAGTCGACTTTGACGGTGAAGTAGGTGAGCCTGTCATTGCATGTCACAGCATTCAGTACTGTCATATATGCCACATGCGCCATAATTGATGCAGGATGATTCTATTACTTTTGACCAGGCCGCGTTGATCACATATGTACCTTTGCCTGGCTCATCTGTGACCTCATCACGAACTAAACTTCCTTAATACAACCCCAAGAGTAAGAGAAATGAGAAGCTGGAGACTGGTAGAGAGCCTTTTCATCGTTGCGCTCAGTCCACAAATGACACTATCACATGCCACTGGCGAAACGCAGAATACCGTGATCATTGCGTGGTTGATAGGATTGGCGGGCTCTCTCCACTGGTTTTCCTTGATGAAAACCCCAAGCCGAGGGAGTGATCACTAACCAGGGGCGTTGTCTTCTGAGACAGGTCATTATATACCATGATAAGAGCGTGTTGAGACCTGGACTGTTTGCCTTGCATCCAGACAGGGGTCGCCTTCTGGCCAACAGGTTGGATGTAATAAGATTCGACCACGGATAATCACATAGCAGTGCGCAATAATTCCAATGGCCACATCCTTTTGCAAAGTCCCATCATACGACTAGATGCATTCATACGAGCCGATGATAGCAGTGTACGCTGAGAAGCTAGAGGTCGCGTCCACAGGGTGGGTTGAGCAAACCAGATTGAGTCAAATACCTCAATGCACATTATCGACGGAAGACACTATTAGCATCCCTGCAGGCATTGGGAAGCCTAACTTTTGCTTCCCAGCTCGACTGTTCCTTTGAGTTTATCGACGCGGGTCCGAGACATGCGGAGGAATCCGGGGTAGATGTGGAGGTCGGAGACGGAAGCCGGAACCCGGGAGGGAAGCTTTTGCCAGAAAGGGTTACCTCTTTGTCTGGAAGGACAAGACCAGGACGGCAAATATTACTTATTCTGGAGTCTTGCATTCAAACATCCCGTTTAGAACAGCTGGCAAACCAGGTCAAGGCAGGAAGTGACATGATCTCATGTAGAAAGTAGTCGATGTTGGTCGTTAAAGACAATGATTGTGAAGAGGGCCAGATCATGGAATGCACAGTGGTCCACCGACCAGTCTTGGTAGCCAATCTGGGCCTCTCGAAAGACCTGCGGTCCCTCGATCTCTCAGACTCTTAGTCTTGGTCTTCAGTGTGACCTCCGCAAAAAGCGCTCCAGTCTCCAGCGCTACCCCGGAAGTGCAGTCCCACCCCCGGTCACAAAAGTCTTCCGAGTCATGCCCTCCACGCCTCGGTCTTGCCAAAGGAGGCAGTCTTTAGCATCTTGAGGCTACCAAAAGATGTTGCATCCACGTGGAAAGTGCGGAGAACTGGGGAGGTCTCAAGCTCCCTTGACGAGTGTCCATGGGGAAGCTTGCATTGCATCCTGTATGTGCTTTTTCAATCCAGCATGCTTGGAGTATAAGATGCGTGAAGGTCCCACCACCCTCCGAGATGAGAACAATTCAAAGCAACCTCAACTCGTAGGGGGACATCATCACGCGTTCCGGAATCAACCCAGTCCTGTGCAACCTCGGGCTGCCAACCACAATGGACGCCAAGAACGAGCCGACGGTCCAATATGATGACAAGCAGAGAGCCGACCAGTTTGAAGATGCGAAGGTGGCCGCAACAGCTGCGCTGCCAACATCGCAAGCCAACGAGAAGCTTACTTTCAGCGATCTGTGGGAGAACAAGCGCGTCCTGGGCTTCTGTCAGTTCATCTATCCCTATTGATCCCTGCAAAGAATGATTCGCTAATACGATGTGTGGCGGTGACAGGCTTGATGATCTACCTTTTGCCCATTAACTTTGGTTACGAAGTCTCGACCATCGGAAAGCTCCTCGCTGTAACCCCTTTTGCTCAACGTTTCGGCCACGAAATCAACGGAAAATGGCAAGTTGCCGCTCGGGACCAGCAGATCCTCAATGCCGCGGGCACGATCGGAATCTTCGTCTCGGCATTCGCAACAGGCTTCATTAGCGATATCTTTGGCCGGAAGAAGACCATTGGCCTCGCTTGCTTGATTTGCTGCGGTGGCACGATTCTTCAATACTTTGCTTCAACTATCATGATGCTTTTCGGCGGCAAGGTCGTTGCAACTTTTGGATTCGGTCTAGGTCACTCCTTGGGGCCTGTCTTTGTTGCCGAGCTCGCACCCGTCAAGATGCGTGGTGTTTGCCTGGTTCTTGTCAACACAATGATCACTGTTGGCCAATGGCTCAACTCGGCGACAGTACTGGCAAGCGATCACTATCACAATGACCTTTCTTGGCGAATCCCTTTAATTACGCAACTCATTCCTCCCGGACTGCTCCTTTGCGGTTTGGTATTCTTGCCCGAGTCCCCTAGCTGGCTTCTCATCAAGGGTCGTCGTGAAGAAGCCGCCAAATCATACAAAAGATTCAACGGGCCCAGCTTCGACGTGGATGCCGCGTTGGCGATCGCCACTGTTGCCATTGCCAAAGAGCAAGAGGCCAAAAAGGAACAGGAGTCAGCTCGCTGGGTTGACTGTTTGAAGGGAGTCAACGGCAGGCGCACAGCAATTATTGTGATGGTCTATCTCTCTCAGCAAGCCATTGGTGTGAACTTTGTTTCGGGCTACCTCACGTAAGGCAGCCACTTTTCTCTACAATTCCATGTCGAAGGTCACTAAACAGCTCGCAGATACTACTTTCGCTTGGCTGGAATTAACAATCCGCTTGCAATCGGCCAGGCAGCCTACGCAATTCAGTTCGTCGGCAACATGACTTCCTGGCCACTTGTGGATCGATATGGAAGACGTCCGTTGATCGTGGGCGGCGTATTCACCATGACAGCCCTTTTGCTTCTCATTGGCGGTATCAGCACCATCGGCAACCAAGCCTCACTCACCGCAACGGTCGCTTTCATGGTCATTTGGGGATACTTATATCAGGCAACTTTGGGTGCGGTTGCGTACTCTGTCGGAGGAGAAACTGCCAGGTATGTTTACTTTCAACTCTCAGCTTAAGTTCTTAGACTTTGGATTGGATTCTGCATCGCTGCAAGCCATCAGTCCAGACTTCAGTTCAAGTGGTCTTGGTAGTATTAGCACGTGGTATTGCTCAGGAACATAGGCTTGTGGGCCTTCAACCCTGACTCGTGGATAAGAAGAACAGGGGCATGCCTTGCTGACGAAATGACAAACAGTGTGCAATTGCGACAAAAAACTTACAGCATCAATATCATGTGCTCGACCGCGGCGTCCTGCTTAGTATTGCAGGTGATGCCCTACCTGCTGAATACAGACCAGGCCAACCTGGGCGGTAAGATTTGCTTCATCTTCTTCGGCCTATCGTTGCCCATGTGCGCATGGCTTTACCTGTACTTCCCCGAGATGAAGGGTCGCAACTACGCCGAGATTCAAGAAATGTTTAGCAATCGCGTGCCGGCCCGCAAGTTCAAGTCTTATGTTTGTGAGGTCAGCGCTGGGGGCCAAGAGGAGAAGAAGCTTCAAGACGAAGCATGAAGGGGCGAGCGGTGGATACCGCGAATGTAATCTCTACGGCTACCATAGGCTACAGCAGTGAAAGACAGACCACCTTATCCTGACTTTGCAAAGGGTGTGAAGCGTTCGCGAAAAATCTGGAAGCCATAGGGCTACCGTTAAGAAGCTTAAATGAGGCACACAAACCGTTAATGAGCACACGATGCTCCGTGCAGCCATTGGGTGGCCTGGTCCCCTTGGACTCGCCTTTGCGCATTTCGGTTGGCTCACTGTCGAAACCCGGCCGAAATGACATGGGACTAATGCAGAGGCGATGATTAGCGACGTTTAGGATAAAGCAAAATAACGCAGTGGGCCGGGATCATAATCGGAGATTAGAGTGATCCTGACCGGGACTCCTGCTTGTCAGAGTTCTTTGCTCGAGTCCATGACAATGTTGACATTGTAATCGTTCAGTCTTCCAGGGCGCGTCCACAATTTTCTTTTAAAATCTCCGCTCTCCACGGTCTTCTCCAGATCAGCATTCTTTTTGGGGGCAAAAACGTCTGGCACAGCCTCAGTTGACAGTTGTTGGTCCGTCGATCGCGAACACTTCGCCGTTACACTCATTTACAACTACACTCATTTACCAGCAACCATGTTCTCTCAGCGCCTCTTGTGGCTTGGTGCCACCCTTCTGGCCTCGTGCTCCCAGCTTGCCAGCGCCGAGTTGCCCGCCGACGCCATCGAGCTCGATCTTGTCTTCCCTCGTGGCGATGGCAAATATGCCGAGACCACCAACGGCTACCCTGTCCTCCTCAACGTCCAGAACCCCGACGTCGCGTACAAGTACGGCCACAACTTTGTCTGGGATATCTACTCGAGAAATAAGAACTCGTACATGCGCACCGCCGCCCACGGCATTTTGGGCGCTTCCATCGGAAACGACAGCACCTTTGGCAACGGCCCGCACCTCGAGGTTGGCAAGACCGGTCACCTCGCTGCAGGCGACTACACATTCGCCTGGGTCTTTGGCATGGGCGCCCAATGCGAGTTCACCGAGCAACCCGACTACAGCGAGTTCAACCTGAATCCGCGCATCGCCAACGGTAGCTTTGACTTCACCGTCGAGACCAGCGGTAAGGAGCCGACTTTCACCACTTGCCCGAGCGCTATTGGCAGCATGAGCTACGTTTCCACGACGACATACAACTCCGAGGCCACCAGCGTCTGTGCCGTCACCGCTTCCGTCACCCACGATTCGCAACCCTGCTCCGCTACCGTCAGCAACGACCAAGCTACTAGCGTTTACAGCGAGCTTGGATATGCTCGCGCAACAGGATCTTCCGGAGCCGCATCGCTCAACTCGAACTTGCCCTCGTCTCATTTCGCTCTCATTGCCGGTGTATTCGCAGCGGTTGTAATTCTGGTATAAGCGCGGTAAACGACCTCCGTCGCAGATGCAATTCACAGAGAGACGCGCCAATGATGTTACGAAGAGCGGCAGCTGAAAGCGATGGGCATTACGACCTGCCCGATTAGCAGCCCTATGAACACTTCAATTCTTTGCTCTGCGAGGATGGGGGGCTGAGTAGCCACAGCGCATGCAGGCTGTATCAACAGTACTCCGTACCTTATCAAAGTTTGCTGTGCCGTTCACGTCTGCCTTGGACTGGCCCATCGTGCAGGCGGCACAGTCCTGGTTCCCATCCACGTTGCTACCCCTCGCGGTACAGCACAGCAACCAAAAATAAGCCATAGATCTGCAAAAGGCGCAGTCAGAGATGGATCTGGTCCTCCGGGAGAGGCTTCGGGTGGTCAGGCTTGATGCGGGCAAGGGACCTAAGTGACAAGATACCGCTCCTCGAGAGAGACATTTCCCCAACCACCAACATCTTCGTGCAAGGGTTGAACGGGTTGGTTCAGCCCCCAAAGGCCCAGATCACTTCCTTGCTCGGCGTCACATCCTCCACCATCAATGTCAGCCAATGATGGAGCATGTCGGCTCACGTTAGCATTCAAAAACCTTGAAAAATACAACGGCATTCGTCCCACTCTTCCCAAAGTTCCCATGTAATGTATGTGATATGCGGCATCGCAGTTGGTCCGCACATGTGCATGTAAGCACTGCAGACTTCCAACTCAAGTAGCAGTCACGCTACAATGCCCAGGCTTCAAAAATCTGTCAAGCTTTCTCGGCGTGTTTCCAAGTACTTGAGGCTCCCCGGTCCCAAGCCACCATGCAACTTTCCGTATGTTTGCTTTTGTGCCCGTATTCCTTTATCTTCATGCACTGAGCCTTTCTGACAGCTGCGACCTCGATCGAGACCCGGCAAACAGCAAACATGTCACACAGACAACACTCGCACAATGTGAGCACAAGCTCGGCTGACACGATTTATGTCGAGCAACCGACAAGCCCCTTCATCCCTGGATCTGACAAGAGACAAAGTCTGGGATCGTACAAGGCGTACCAATCAACGTTTGTTTCTGTCGATGACGTCTCTCCCAGCGAGCCTGCTTTGAGCAGCAACGGAGAATCTAGACGCTCTGTTCCCTCACGCTGGAGCAGAATCTCCGAGAAATCACACATCAAGTCCGAAACGTTCTCGCCATCTGGCTCTTGGACTTTTGAGATTGTCAGTCTTTGTGTGACCATCCTTGCCTCAGCCGCCATCATTGGTGTTCTCGCAGCATACGACGGGAAGCCACTAGTGTCATGGCACTTTCAAATCACTATCAACGCCGTTATTGCCCTGTTGGCTACCATTGCAACTGCGACTATGGCCCTCGTCCTTTCCAGTGGCATCTCTCAATTGAAATGGATTCATTTCAAGACTCGCCGCGAGCCGTTGTCGGATATGGAGGTGTTCGATGATGCCAGTCGAGGAACCTGGGGAGCTCTCATGATGCTCATTAAGCTTAGAGGAGGGTAAGTAGGATATGATTGTCAATGGCTTCGACCCACGTAAACACATTCAGCTGATTTGAAGTCCCGTATAGTCTTCTTGGTTCTTTTGGCGCGTTCGTTGCCATCTTGACCCTAGCATTCAGCCCCTTTGCCCAACAAATTGCCACGTTCCACGCACGCACGACCAACACTACAAAAGGAGCCATCAACCTCCGAGCAGAGGAATACTTGATCGCTCTGAGCAGTCAGACTGCATCTGAAGGCTTCATTCCGATTCTTCCTTTCAAGGCGGCCGTGTACAATGGTCTCTTTGCTGAGAACGGTAAGCCCTGGCTGAGCCTCCCTGTCAACTGCCAGACAGGTAACTGTACTTGGGAGCCTTTCGAGACTCTCGGTGTCTGCAACACCTGCGTTGACATGTCTGAGTTCATGACGCGATCATGTGAGGACGGATCGATCCCTGAAGGCGACATGACAGAGTGCGGCTGGTCAGTCCCAGTAGGTGCTCGCCTTAAGACACATGCCGACGTGTTCAGCATGACACCAATCTTCCCTCAAGGTCTTGGAGATTTGTCCTACTCGACCATCATGAAGCTTGTATTTATGGGCACTGAAAGACAAGGGGGTGTCGCTGGTGCCCTTGCACCCTGGGCTCGCCAGTGCACCCTTCAAGCCTGTGTACAAACTCTGGACTCCGAAATCGTCAACGGCGAGCTGAAAGAGACCATTATCCATACCAGCACCAACGATTCCTTCGCCACAGCAACCCAAGACACACTTGAGCCCATTTACATCTCGGGCCAGAGTGGCAATGAGTCCTATCCGATTGACATGAAAGTCATGATGGGCGTACGTTCGTGGTTCTCGGACCTGTTCCAAAATGGGTCGGCCTCGCGTAATGAAGAGGTCATCAACAAGACTATTACGACTCCAGACAATGTTATAGTCAATCTCACCGTCGGTATTTCCAGCGGCGAGACATTCTTTGATACCGACATTGTCCAGGCCTTTTACTGGAACTACTACGAGTACCCAACAGGGATTGATATGCTCATGAACGATCTTGCAACCAGTGTCACCGTCAGTTTCAGGAGCTTTAATGGCACCGATGTTATTGGCATAGCGCACACTGTTGAGAGCTACGTCCATGTCGAGTGGAGTTTTCTAGCGGTTCCGCTCCTCACTGTCTTGTTGACTACTCTTTTCTTGATCGCGGCGATCTACCAGACGTACCGCCAAAAGGCTAGTCTATGGAAGAGCAGTGTACTTGCAACCTTGGTTCACGGTCTAGATGGAAATGCCAGGGAAAGACTCGAGGACCTTGGTGGCTTAAAAGAGCAGCAAAAAGAGGCTAAGTCTGTGAGAGTGCAGCTGGATGACGGTGACGGTGGACTATTGAGGCTATCCAAGTACGATGATATCTGAGTTCCCATCTGAGGTTGATTCTGGGCGATCAAGTTGTCACGGATCTTGGTACTGGGGGGGATTTGTGATCGCCAAGTTTGGTGTATTCGCTTATACGCTCTTTACGACTTTAATGATAATGATAATGGCTAGAGACGTCTTAGGTTCCATCTTGACCGGTGTTGAATAAAGATGAAATCGCTTATGTTGCTAAGCTCTGTTTTTTACAGATGAAAACTCTATATAACCCTTTCCATGGCCATCCATTCCACTCATAGGCAAGTAGTAACTTTTGAATTCTTTAAACGTACTCGGCGCAGATGAGGTCACCTCCAATATCCATTACCTCTCTGATAGTTGCGTTGGGCATAATATCGACCATCCACAGGTTGTGGTTCAAAGTGGTTTCGTTGCCACCGTCGCCAAAATAGTCCGTCAGGGCCGCACTGGGGTACTCCATGCCGTTCTGGGTAAGATAGCTGGTAAGAGGGATGTTGCGGCCTCCCATGTCCGTCAAGCGGGAGCTGTTGACCTGCTGCCACTCCCACCAGAGACGGTCGAGATTGGTGTGGTGCAGGAAGAAGAGCGGCTCGCCAGGGCTGCCAACGACATCGAGCATCTGAAGAGATCGTGTCAGCTTTGATCACACTTACATCGGCGGGGAAGGGGGTTACTAACGGTTCCACCGACTGCAGAGTGGCCCGCGGTGTGAGGGTTGACCTGGTAGCATTCGAAAGCCGCCGTGTAGTTCTCAGAAGCGAAGCACTCATCAATGTACTGCTGCTGTCCGGTCTGAAAGCCGTTTGAGTTGAATGAGCGGGTCAAGCAATCTTCAGCATAGTTGGAGGTGGAGTTGATGTGGAGAGTCAGGTTGACGAAGGGGCCGTCAGTGACACATCCACCGTCGCTGTCACCGCCGAAGCCGGTGTCGGGATCAAATACAACGGAGGTGTTGAGTGAGTCCATGTCCAAGACCTCGTTCCAGTACGGCTGGCCACCCTCGTAGCCACACTCGGACTGGAGGAGATACTCGTGGACACGCATGAAGTAGCGGTGCCAAGGAAGGAAAGATCCCTAAAGATTAAGTATTAGCCAAGCTTTCTCTTGCTACACTGAACTTCATTGTGCATACAGTGTTGTGAATGATGTTGGATTGAGTGATGTGTGCCCAGTCAAGCTCATCCCAGCGGTTGATGGCGCCTTCGATGGAGGTCTTAGCTGCAGTAGACTGGAGGCAGAGCTCGGCATCGATGTAAGCCTTCTTCTCAGTATCGGTCATGTTGTTCCTGTTCTTGGCTTTAGCTCCAGATTCCTTGGTTGAGTTCTAGAAAATTATGAAGTTCTTACCATGCTTTTCTCTGAGACTTGCTCGTGCAAGTGGTGTTCCAGGAAGCGGCGGCTGCCAAGCCTGTGGTCGCGAGGAGCGAGACTAGCGAGCGAAGAGTGACAGTCATTATGGCTGTTGTTCAAAGAGTGAAGAAATCGAAAAGTAAAGACTGGAGTGCGATCCTCGGATTTAGGCTGAGATGCTGAGTGGTGATGAGAAAAAAATGTCGATCATCTCGGCAGCCACCTGGGTTTATAACCTTTTTCTTTCATTCATCAATATCACAAACTCTTTCCTCCATCTTCTCAAGCAGAGCCGCGATGTTAGACATGGGGATGTGAGTGTGCACTGCGCAATCGGCCAATGCGCCTCACTTGGCAGACCGCGTCACCCTTGCTTCGTTCGGACGAACCGTAAATTTTACCCACTTCCCGTCCTGTTTCTCCTATTTTGCGGAGTGACCACCACAACAGCCATGTGGGATGTGCCATTGATGCTTAAAGCTGCCCCTGACTAAGAACCAGAATAGAACTGAGCTCCCCACAGATATTCGTAACGGCCTCCCTTTCTTTTGAATGAGCGGTGCGCAACCCTTGACCGTGGCACCGTGCTGTGAACTCTGGCGAAGGCGATTACGTTGTCTCGGGTTGAGCGGCGCGGCGGCAGTCACATCGTGGGATTAATCCCACAGGGAAGCTCCTACGAGCTCACTCCTGGAGACGTAGACGCATACTTAGCTTGGGGGAAATTGTATCCAGTAGATACCCTGCCTATCATGCACGGCAGTTGAGAGGGCCTAGCTGCCCACTCGCCGCGTCATTCTGGCGCAGTCAACAAGCATGGGCGAGTTATCAGATCAATCTTCGTGGTGACATACATTTGGTCGCCTCCACAATTACCTAAGGCGAAAGACACGACAGCTAGAAGCGCTTCATCTTACCGCAGGGATGATCACTTTGGCACGCAGCTGAAACTCAAAGAGCGACTGAGAGAACATTGTACCAAACAATTGCAAATTCAAGACGACTTCTGGACCAATTGGTAGTTGAATGCCAATGGAGGGGGGATGCGAAGAAAGACAAGCTTCTTATTAGCATCGCCAGGTCTTGGCGCAAAGTTGGTTTACTGAACGCGGCCGGGTCGTCCCTTCTCCCCGGATCAGACAGACATTACTTGCAGTCGTGGGTGCGCTTTGACTACATCAACCACGTTACATTTAGACGACACGTCCTTGTTAATATGAAGAGGCGCATCATCAGGCTGAGTAGGAACTTCAGTGGCTGGGTCGAGAACCGTTCAAGGGCCTGTCGAAACATGGACCTAGCGAGATCGGCCCAGACGCAAACCTGATATGCACATCCGCTAGCTTTTTCTTTCAAAGTGTATGCTGCCGGCCTAAGATGAATACGTCGAGGTTGCTTAGTGGTATCCGGTTGCTGTATGCAATGACCCGTAATATGCGTTCTTCCAATTCATTGTGCACTGGCTGTCTAGAGACTGAGCATGTTTTCCTCAACTTAGGAAATGCCCCTGTCAGGCACTCCACCGCCTAAACACAACTACAATCCGCAGACTTTAGCTATGTTGACTTTGCATACCTATTGCATTCTTTGCAAGGCTAAACAAGAAGAACCAAAGGAAATGCTGGACTGTGATAGTTTGACAATCTTTGAATACGAAAACCACCCCTGTCCAAGGAATGCCGATCGGACTGCGCGTCAGGCCCACCGGCGTCCGGCGGGCGCATTGAGCCAAACGCTATTAGATAAGTATCCGTGGACTTTCTCGTCAAGTGGGAGGCATGCCAAGATGCCAAACCCTCTATTTCCACACATGTGGAATGCCCTATCGACGGGTTTTTCGGTTAACAAAAGTCATCTGTATCCTTGGCCCCTTGGCGAATGTCCGTCCTCACACTTTCAAGTCTGACAAGTTGCGGCCATCTTCGAGGCTGTGCTTAGATCGAGAGTTGTACTATCTCCCTGTCTCGGTTTCCGAAACTAACACCAGCCTCTGGCGAATCAATCCGACATTGGCTCGCCTTCCGCCCGACTATGAAGGTCAAACTTCGGCGACCGCGATTAGCGCGGCAAAGACACTCAAGAAAGTCCACAATGCCTAACGATTGACGACAACAGTCCAACGAGCCATTCTCTCATATAATCACCATTGTCACTCGAGTTGGTCTATCAACACAGTGGTCCTACTTGAGCTCTTGAATTCTGGGCAAAGAGATAAATCTCATAACGCCAGTGACAGGCGAGCAGTTCAGGTACTCGAACGTTGCCTCTCCCTTCTTTAGTACCGAGACCTCATGCCAGGTCCGAAACTTCCTTGACTCTCCCCACGTTTTCGCGTGTTTGATGGCTCCAATGTATATAGCCAGGTGAGAGCGATGCGTTTTGGACCACTCTTCCAATGCACTCAGGTTCGTGAAGAACCCAGCACCGCAGGTCTCCTTCTTGGTATAGCCATCGGCGTCTCTGTTGCCCAAGAATCGCAATCCCATAGCACCACCTTTCTCACGATTTCCCCACAGGTATCCCAAGCCCGCCCTCAAGGTCGGTTCCAGCTCCGTCTCGTATGACTGTGCCTCTTCAACGCAACAGTTTTCCCAAAATTGACCGGATCGGATGTGAACAATATTGTCGTAGTTTGTTCCAATTAAGTGCTGTCCTAGTCCGATCGGGATATCTTCTGGCTTTGACGCCTTCGCATCTCCACCCTGTTCAAAAAGGTCATGAGCGGAGGCCGGAATTCGATCTCTTGCCGCTCCCCAATATGCTGACAGCTGATGCTCTTTTGTACCAGTCTTCGGTAGCCTGGCCAGACCAGGGAGATAGTCGAGTCCAGAGTAATTTGTTTCAAGGCGTGAGATAGGCGTCGTGAAGCTCTCCCTCCATAAACCAACGAGCATTCGGTGTTCTGGCGCGAGTTTGGCGTAAAGAGACGCGATGTCAAGTTTTTGCAGACTTGCTTCTCCTTTTTCAGCATCGTCCCAATAACAGACCCAAACAAATGTGTTCGGGGCGTCATCCCCATCTAAATGGTTGAAGCTCTCGGTTGAAAGCGGTCTATCTTCCGTGTTTGTACTGAGCCATGCCTCAACCGCCTGGACTGCCTGTTTGACGAATGTTGAACTATCAGAAGCGCCGTGATGAGATTGTATACCGATATATGCTGTAAATACTTTCTGTACGTCTTTGCAGAGGGTAAGTTGCCATCGTGGAACCGGCGGCCGATGACGCTCTGGTCGCCGGAGGGGATAAGTTCGCATGTCTGAGGACATTCCCGTTGTCGTGTGATGTCTTGACCGATGTAAAATATCTGAAACATTTGCTCAAGTGGCGGGAAGGTTCAATAAATGTCAAGAGCAGCTCCGTGATGGTGTGAGCATCCGGAATCCAGATTCCAGAACGCAGCTCGACCTCATGGCCGCAGTCCACTGTCAGCAGGCTATTACTAACACTCACTGTCATTGGTGGGAACTCGGAGCTTTTTCTGGCCCCGACGGTTTGGACAAGTCCGCGGGCTCAACAAAGGTGCTCGTGACGCCTGAAGGCGCGCTCTTACGTAAACGGGAAGACCTTCTAGTCATGAGTATCATCTTGGTGAGTACTAGTTAAATATCCAAACTTCCCCAGGCAGAAACAATGCAGTTGCAAGATGAGCGACAGGACTGTCCGTAGCAATCATACGTTTGGCACATTCCGAGGGTAATGTACTTTAGCAACCTAGAGTAACATATTCGTAGCAGGGCAAAGAAGGTACTTAATATGTTCAAGACTTAAGGGAAATACCAAAGATATCAGACCCCCTTTACAGCAGTTTCTCGATAAATGGCGTCCATCTTGAGTTTAATCAGCATACTGATTGGATGTGGTGTTGATTCTCCAAGTATGGAACAGACGGAAAACGAAAGCAGCTGCAGTCCAATGAATAGCAGAGGTCGGCTAAAAGCAAATCTATTACACAAAGATTATGTGTTGAAATCGCCGCAATATGTACAGGTTATAAAGAACATCAAAGAAACTTCCAATCATTACTGCGTAGAGACTTCAGAAGCTTGTTTGTTCAATGCCTACCTACTTTAGGTTTTATACTTGAGTTGCTTGTGGCTCCGGACCACTGCAGTCCTCCTGCAACACTTCGACTCACATAATTATAAACAACAAGGTGTCACCAATCACCAACAATCGAAACTCCCGCTGAAGTATTTCTACCCGATTGCTTTTTAAAGCCATCACCCATAGCTAACCGTAGCAGCCATGTCAGCTACAAGCGCCAAAGGATCCATTCAAAAGCCCACTCGTTCCAGGCCCATCCTGAGGCTCGATATTGCTGCCGCTTTGGGGCTGGGGAAAGTAGGCAAGCCGATCTTGGTCAGGGAATATCAAAGTCCAACATTGACACTAGAATCGGCGAAAAGGGAAGTATCCAAACACCCTCTACCCGAATACCTACCTGACATCGTGGAACAGCAAAATCATTCACGAGAAAGACTTCAACGATCCGGTGACGCGGAGACTCACGACTGTCTTCATTGGGCTTTACAACATACCTACGACAAGCAGCCACGAAACTCATGGGATAGTTGCAGCTGTGTAGGCGGCACTCACGAAATTGACTCGGATTATTTTGAGCCCATGACGGAAGACGAATTTGTTCAGAGACGTGTCAGACTCCACGAGACATACGAAGACCTAGAAGCCTCGACACAAAATCCAGTGAGCACTCAACTTCGTGCTGGAAGTGCAAATGATGAAGTCAGAGAGACTTTAGATATGGACCTCTCTGCTTTTCCTCTTGTACAAAATCGCCTCCAAGAAGTGAATATCACAATCGAAAATCAGAATAACGACCAGTCAATTGAAGATGCAGTTGGGCCAGTGGAACTCTTGGAAGAGTTACAAAATGATCCAGAAGTTGCCGCATCTGTTGTGATGCATGGCCAAGGGAATCAAACAGATGGTGGGACTAACAGTACAGTTGAAGAACCAGAGGTTGGTCGTCGCACTAGATTCCACGAACACTTGGACTCGCTCGATGCACCAGTATTCCGTTTGAGTTTGGCCGGCCTTACTCCTCCTCAGCAGTCGACTCCAATGCTGGAATCCAACTGTGTAATGGGGACAACTTCTTCTGGTAACGATTCCGAGCAAGCTTCCTCTACTTTGCGGCACAAGGGAATATTCATTCCGACTTGGCTATGGTGTGTCTTATGGATCACTCTCATCGGCTTTCTGATAGGTTTCTCCATCATGATGAGCTTGTTCGTTGCTTTGAGACATGAGGGCAAGCTTCATGCCGGAAAGATTTCTCGTTGCAGAACTCTCCAGCCATGCGTGTGCAATATTTCTCCTTCGCCATTCAATGGTGCGCATGGCATGGATGAAAGCATGCTGAACGATGACAGGCCTGAATGAAGTGCGACTAGAAACTTGAGCTTAGGAGCGTCACCATTCGTCGCATGTTTGAAATACAACCTGGAGTTTCCCTGAATAGCCTGAAGGTCTCAATATCACGCATAAACCTCGCAACTTCATCATACAAGTGATGTCGTTGGAGGAAACATTGAGCAGTAAATACAACTTCCTCAAAGACCTCCTGGCTCAATTTTCCCTTGGAACTGTATGCCTGCACTTGATCTTTCCGATACGGCTTTAGTATCTATAAAAACCTGTGGTTCGAGCCACACTGTGACTGGACCTTCCTTGACTTGCTTTCCTCCTGCTCTATCTGGCTCTTTCTACTATCGTATATAAGGCTCGGAACCGTGAGCACTGTCGTGAAAGACGAATAGGTTAATTAACTAAAAGGGCACAATACGAAACAAGCAGAGTTCATCTCATCGGCCGAGAGCTTCCGCCCTATCAAACCCCAGGCTTTACAGAAAGGTTGCATAATTAAGCTCAAGCCCTCGGCTGTCGGTTTCTGAATGAATTGACGAATTCAGACGAAACATGGTTTGGGAACGTTCATCAGCGTTTCATGCCGTTTCATGGCATATACAGTCAGCAATTAAAGACGTGGTAATCATTCGAAGACGTTGAGGCAACGAATTCTTGGCGACTTCACGACGGCATTCAATAAATAGTGACGGTGTCCCTTGAGGCTGCAAAAAAAAGGTCCTTATACCACCTGCTACAATACCCTCCAATCATTTGCAAGATCCAGCATAGAGCTAACATGCTGCCCGTAAGATTTCACGAATTTCCCGCATCTACTTCGCATGGTTCGGAATAATTGCTGATTCCAGTCGATGAAGATTTTGCTTCTGAGCTTCTCCGGCCTTGTCAGCGCCTGCGGGCTTTCCCGACGAGACTCCCTCGTTTCCTTTCCGCCTCTAGGGTATGTTGGAGCAAGTCTCGCATAAGTTCAATCACCTGACAGATGACAAGTATCGTTGGAAGAGCCAGAGGAGGAGATCCGTTACAGAGTCTCCGCATTCTGAATCCCTATCCGGGCATATTTGCTTATTATGATGGGCGTACTGGAGAGCGTTTCGCTTCCGACCAGCCCAATTGGCTCGATGATGGCGCGTTCACGCTGGGAGTATCGTCATATTCCATCATCGACGGCAACGAGGCCATCATATACGACTCTCACATTACTCCCGACCATGCAGGTGCTGTAATGCGTCATGTTCAGAGCCAAGGTGTCACCAAGATGTCGGTGGTGATCAGTCACTTTCACAATGATCACATTGCTGGCACTGAAGTTTTCTCCAAAGGGGGAGCCACAATTGTCGGACATGAAATCACGGCCCGGACAGTGAAGAGGAATACGCAGGACCTTGCTTCTGATAGCCCAGCCATTGTTGCTGTGCCCCCTACGGAGCTCTACACTGGGAAGAAGGAGATGAAGGTGGGCAACCTCTCTGTTGAGTTGCACAATTTCCAAATTCACACTCCTGATGGAACTATTCTTTACATCCCTTCGAAGCAGCTGATCTTCGCCGGTGATACTGTGGAGGATACGGCGACCTTCATCGCTGATGCCAAGAGCTTGCCGATGCATCAGATGGAGCTTCAACGAATGGCGACTTTCCCTATCTCGAAGATCCTGCCTGCACATGGAGAGCCAAACAGGATTGCCATAGGTGGCTACAACTCAACTTTCATCAATGCAACACTTCGGTACATTGCTGCGATGACAGAGGATGTGCCGGAGCCAGCAGCTTGGAACCAACCTTTGTCTCAGGTTGTTGATGCAGACGTCAAAGGCGGGGACTTGATATACTTCGCGCAATACGAGGAAGTGCATCAGAGTAACGCAGATACCATTCGGAGAAGCCGCGGGAGGGGCAAAAATAACTGATGCGACTTAGTAAGGAATAAACTAAAGCATTGTGGTATTTTGAAGTCGGGATTTGCGAGCATGTGGGACTACCCGAGCGAAAACAAAGGGCCCAATTTTGGTTTCAATTTGCTGGAAGATTTTGCATTGAATGGACCCCGGCGTGCTGAGAGAGTACAAGAAGGATGTTCTATTCTGGAGTTACTTTTCTTTTAATTGAGGGAAGAATGATACTTGAAATTAGTGAGATTGGGTGAGATACTGACAGCTGCTCATTAAGACACTTACTTCTATGCGGATGAGACTGTCTCCTACTGTAATTGAGTGTGTGCCAGTGTAGAGATCTAGAGTTTTGGCTCCTCCGCACATCTCATTGTTTGCTTTAAGGCTATGTTCGTGTCTGTTGTACGTCTCTAATTGCCGTGGCGTTTTCAGAAAAGTCGGGGGTCTTACAATTGTAGGTGAGCAACCATAGTCCTCCGTCCATTACTTCATAAAAGTTGAAACTCAATGGCGTTGAGCGTCGATTCCGCAACAAATCTACATTAAGACTAGACGTGTTCAATCGGCAGCCCTCATATCGGTTCCCCCACTCTTGAAGTCGGAGAAGTTCCAAAGACCTTGCGCCTCCGATGCATCCCCCTCATTCTGTCGTACACTCTTTATCTCCGGATCCTCGACTCCATCGAGGTAGACGCTGAGATAACGCCCACTTATGCAACTACAGGGACATGTAACCAATTGTGGCATCATCCTACCTGATAGACAATGTCTCACCGAGGTACGTCAGCTATTTCTTACAAGGTCTCTGGCCTGTCTCACCATAGAAATCTCTCAGCACAGCGGCACTATCATTTTTTTCATCGCGGAACGGAACTCTAATCCCTGGCGGAACGTGTGACCTGTAATGTTCCGCAAGACGAATGTGTGACGTCGATGGTGAAGGCGAGGGGTAAATTGGCGCTACCACTAACAAAACAAGAAGTATCCCAACAGCACCATTCCAGGGCGCGTGCTACCTCCTCATACGGACCAGTACAAAAGGCCAGTGAGTCGTACCCTTTTGCTTAGCCTTGGCTGTAAGCTCGTACTGCCCGGGGACCTGAAGAGACTTTCTGACTCGGCTTCTTGTCTACAATCAGCCGACCAGAACCGAGACCGAGAACCCCGAACCAACTACCGGCCCCTCATTCACCATGCCGTCAATTCGCAATACTGCCTCCGATGTCCCGGACATGAACCTCTACAAGCTCAACCGGGTTCACCGCACGCTTGACAAATTAAAGGAGAAGAACGAATGGGAGGCAGAAGACACAAAGTCCTTTGACTGCATGCACTACCTGGGCGATAGTGCGATCGAAACGGCTGCCAAGTCTTTGGGCCTGCAAGCCGGGGAGCGGGTGCTCGATATCGGATCCGGGTTCGGTGGCACGGGCAGATACCTCTACCGACACTTCGATGCTACGACAGCTGGCATTGAGCTGCAAAAGGAGATTCACGACATTGCTCAGACAATTAACGCAAAATCGGGTGCTGAGGCAAATGCGACATCCACTAACGGCAACTTCCTCAAACTCGACCCAGCTGAAATGGGTGCGCCGTTTGACCACATCGTCTCATTCCTGTGCATCCTGCATATCCCAGAACGAGAAGCCCTGTTCAAGAAAGCACACAGCGTCCTCAAGCCAAGAGGCAAGATGTACATTGAAGACTTCTTTGCCCGAACATCTCTGGACGCCAAGACTCTCGAGGTCTTGAGAAGCTCGGTTTCCTGTCCGGACTTGCCTGACAAAGAGCATTACATTGCAGAGCTCGAGAAAGCTGGGTTCGAGGTCACTGACTGGGTTGATATGTCAACCATCTGGACAGACTTCGTGCATGAGCGTGCTGAAGCCTACAAGAAAGATCCGTCGATAGATGCTGATCTCACCGCATTCTATGATGCCGTTGATGAAGTGTTCTCTGGAGGCCAGGTCGGAGGCACCCGAATTACATGTCAAAGAAAGTAAATGCATCGGTTGCCTGTCTCTATTTTCTACCTTGTTGTGAAAGCTTGTTTATCACAGCTCTGCATAGGGAGATGGTGTTGTTACGGCTTGGACATAATCATGCGGACTATGTCTGCGTGATGTGGGCGTCAGTCTCTGACAGATGCATACAGTCTGGCATCTCATCATGCTTTGGAATTAAATTCTGAAACGTAGCCACGGAGAATTGACTTACACTGGTCAAAAGTGCGGTAGTTTTCTCGCGATAATCCATGCTGCAATTAATCCTCGGTTTCTCCGTTGGGCACCATTACTTAACCTTGGGTCATGAAAGATAATCCGATATTCCGAGAGTGTGCACACATTGGCGCAAGAGACAGCTAGGTCTTCGGCGCCGGGAAATACTTACGTGCCACCCAACCGCAATCCACGCTCCCCGCGGACAATCTTAGTAAATAAGACCCGAGCTTCCTCTTACTTCAAGTGAAGAGCTTCTCGACTCTATCCGTACGTGATTCTTGTTGCAGAGTAGAGCGTCGGCGCAATGTCCAGAATAACTTTAAACTTTACTCAGACACAACAGGCTACTTCCCTCTCCTGTGAACACTCGGTATCCAAAGACACTGCACGCAACATGGGATGACTGGCGAGAACCTCGTGGCTCGGCCAGGGACACTGACACGGCTGCTGTGGGATTTCTTAATAAGGGGCACCCGTACTGCTCGGCATTGTGACAGACACAACTCACACACGCAGCCCACACCCACCCACCTTTTGACACTTTGCGTTCCCCGGAGCTATCCAGGGAGCAGAGTTTGGGTAGCGGTCTCAACTGCACGAATCAGGCAAGTTTCCGGACGGGGAACAGTGCCCTAAAATGGCAAAATAAGAGTACACCGCTAATGACTGTACAGTGTTTCCGTTTAGCAGCGGCGTAGAACCGATAGCGAGCTCTTTTTTTTTTTTTTTTTTCTATCGGCTAGTTTGCGTTTGGGCCACCTCTTTCCGGGGACTTAAGGCAGAAACAATTTAGGAAACATACAACCTCGCAGGAATGCAAAGCGTATTGAAGCTTTCTACACACGTCCCATCCCAGCGAGTTTTCGGTATCGGTCCGAGTTTTCGTAAAACCTGCCATACTATACGAATTTCTGTAAAAGCACTCTGCCATGCGTAGAGTTCGCACTCTGTAGTGATCAGCGTCTGTGTCATGTCAGCTATTAGTGATTACTGAGGAAGGTGATCCTTTACTCGCGCGCCCCTCTTAATGAGAACTTGGCATCACCCGCCCCTCGGTTGGCCAGGGCGAATTTTGATGGAGATTAGTGATCTACGCCTAGTGAGACAGGGATTCAAGTTTGGGACTTTGGAGCCCCGTCTATGGTCGGAGTGCTCCGCCATGCCATGGCCGATTCAAGAAGCGTTCGGCGATGATGTGGACGACGGGTGAAGTCTATGATGGGATTTGCGAGGTTCCACCTCTCAACTGCCGTTTCATCAATTTGCTGATGAGAAGTGTAATCAGCTTATATGAGAAGCTATAGTGTAGGCCAGGTGTTTCAACACAACTCTACGTCTACGATATCAAATCAGGCCCCAGTATCCGTACTGATACGACAGTCTCAATCTGGTACCTACCAAGACAGGCAGGCTCAAACATCTAGATAGTCATCAACGTTCCTGTATGGTGCACAAGAGGCGTAGAACTCGCTAAGCATACGCTCTCACTGACTCAGACTCGCATGATGCGCAACTTGACAGGCCGATAGTGCGGCTGTAGGTATCGATGGCGCAATGCAGGCTGAGAAGGAGACGGCAAATCAGAGCATCCTTCCATCCCAAGCTAGCAATAGCTTGTATTCCCGTATAGCCTATTGCTTTGCCGCCTGGCGGTAGGAATGAGGCACATGAGCTGCTATGAATGCGAAAGTGTGGCGGGCATCCTTCCCATTACTGATTACATGCGTGGCGGGCTGGGATTGGGCGCAAATGGGTATAGTGTTTGTAAGACTTGGCCCTGCAATTGATACACTGACGTTTATGTGTTCGTATGGATACTTAGGTAAAGATGCCGAGACGTGAAATGAACCAAAAGCTTGATTGGCCTGGCGGTGATAATAAGAAGAATGCCCTACGGAGTAGATGGTCGACCTACGGATTACCTCTCCCGAGGTAGGGGCGTACGGTCTCATTAGTCATTCTGTGCCTCCAGCACCCATTCCAGAAGGTTGTTAGTGTTACAGGTAGCATAAAAACAATATGGGTTGTGGAGACCGAATTCCGTCGTTCGGCTGTGTGTGCGTGTGTGTGACCTTGCGTTGGACAGGGCGTTAGAGAAATGCTAGAGCCTAGAGGGGACTGGTTCGCCCCAAACTTGTACAGTAGAGGCACGGGTCCCTTCAAAGTTACAGAGTTGTTCGCTTTCGCAAAAAAAGATCCTTGATTGGGCCCCATATTGTGGGATACCGATATTGAAGGGGATGCCATTCTCGGATTTGTACGACATTACGAAGTCTCGGCTACTATGGAGGGGTCCTTCCTTGCGGCCGATGAACTGCAGGAGGCCGGGCTGTCCGGACTTTCATTCCTCCACCTTTGGTTGCTTTCTGCCTCCGTGATTTCTGTCATGCTTGACTATGGATGTGTAATCCATGATGTGAATGGCGTCATTTGAGTCAAGCTCTGCATGCCAGTTGTACTATTGGGGGGAATGTACGGATACGCCTCAGGGATACACGTATCTCGGTAGGTATGCACGGCTCACTCAGGTCTCAGGAACGCAAATCCAAACCACAGCCACCGATTGTTGTAGTTTGATGTCTGACAGGACCTCTACGGTCACACGGATTCCGAATACCGAACGCTCGTTGGCTGCATTGAATAGAGGCACTGCGGAGCGCGCACACTCTATCACCTAGTTGCATGAATAATGGCGGGTGCGTAAGGGTATATCGGACTGACCGTCCGCAGTAGATATTAGAGTTGCACCAGATTGTGATTGAGTCACAGAAATAGACAAGAGGGCGGATAACGGGGGAGCAATATGGTTCAGCTGGACGAAGTTGCACTGGGTTGCGCAGAGTTTTGCTACGAATACCGAGCCAGGTAGGTAGGTATCGGTATCGTGAGGCGGCTTTGAGGAGGCATGGAAAGGCTAAAGTAATGACCTGTCAAGAGAGAGTTTATGACTGTGCGGAACGGGTTATGTAGCTTAAGGACCAATAAGTAATCATTGAGACGGACAATGGGGCGCCGGAAGCAGTTTAATGTTTGAGAAGGGCTAACAATTTACGATGCAGGCAAACGGGCTACGGGAGTAAGTTGGACAGTTGGACAGATTGGGAGGATGTGTGCGTGCCTGAAGCTTGGTTTTGAGTGGTGGTGGATCGTGGAAATAGTTTCTTCATTCGGTAAGGACGTCAACAAGCATTGCAAGCATTCTGTGTTAGTTTGGTTGGTTGGGCGTTTGCGCCACCGGTGCGCCTGTGAGGTGAGTGCGCATTCAGTCCGACGCCAAGAAGGGGCCCGCAAGTATCAGTTGATTTTGCCCATGTTCCTCTGTGTGTGTGTTCGGCTCACAATCGAGGGTGAACGGCGCCGGGGGGGGGGGGGGGCAGAAGGTCATAATATCAGGTGGTACGTATGTACTCCGTATGGCTAGAGAGGAAGCC
Organism: Colletotrichum abscissum; assembly: GCF_030869225.1. NCBI lineage: Eukaryota > Fungi > Ascomycota > Sordariomycetes > Glomerellales > Glomerellaceae > Colletotrichum > Colletotrichum abscissum. The sequence goes on from NW_026850043.1 coordinate 159,736, forward strand.
AAAAAGTCAAATTACGCTCTACTGTGATAAGATAGCCGTGGAAAGGAAAAGCACGGCGACGGGTCCGTGGTATAGATCTCTACGGCAGCCGGCAGCGCATGGTTTGGTCCATGGTGCGTGCATACATTTCCGGGAAAGGGGGGTTCAAGTTGTAATTGGATCCACGGACAAGATCCCACGCGGGCCGCGGACACGGCGAGCGAGCGGTTTCGAGTGGGATAAATTATAAAAAGGCATGTTTTGAGTTGGACTACGCGGAATTATGGTCCGTCTTGGAATAGCGGCATCATCTAAGAATTTGAATCCGCAACTCTCTCGACTGAACTGCAACATGGACGAGGGAGTGGTTGGCAGGTGTCGGGTGTGTGCCACCGCCTAGTGCGTGCGCTGTACGAATATTTTGTACCACGGTTCGTGTTAACATAGCTACGGAGTACCTAGAGGCTAGATGAAAGACAAGCCGAGGGTGAAAACGTGTACTTTGTATGAAGTAGTAAGGTACGCGGATCTCGGGAACTACCCAGAGGAATAAGGTAAGCTGTACTCCGTAAGCGGGCGGGAAACAAGGTGCAAGCAAGCCAATGTTCGACGGCCCTGATCACGATGCCGATCGACCTAACGTCTCCCGGCCTTTACAGGCTGATCCAATGTCCCGGTGAAAGTGCAAATGCGCCAGGAAAGTAATAGTTTGGCAGGGGGTCCGTGATGAGTCGCGTGGGACGCCGGGCGAAAATTACCAAAAATGCTCAATGGTAGACCAATGAAAGACGCTATTATGGACTGTATGACGGCGCGATATACCCATGCCCTGCCTTGCAAGTGGTGCCAAGTCACGGGTCCAGTTAGGCTGTAGAGTACGCGGAGATACGGAGTACTAGCCAGTGAGGGTCTGATTGAGTCTGAATTACGTTCTGTCAGACCGGTGGGAGAGTCATGCCCAGACTTTGCCATGCAGTCTTTTAGTCCAATGTGTTTGAGAAGAGTCGGAAAAAGATGGGTGAGGTGGCTGCGCATCGATCCGAGGCTTCGGCTTCCTCGTAAAGCCGGTTAGGTTAAGAGCGGCGGTGATGTACGTTCTCACACTCGTGTGATGAGATGAGATGAGGTGAAGTGAGGTGAGATGAGATAAGGAGGAGGTGAGCACTGAGCAGTGCAAGTGAGCGACTAGGGTGGTCATTCATATAGCATGGCACGCATGGCAAGCCGCAAGGCCAGGGTACGAATACTTACTGGTGACGGTGATGGTCAATGGTAAGCTGGTAAAGTACGGACAACGGAGTATCCGTAATACACCAACTACATAATCATGGGAGCATGGCGGCCATTGGCCATAGCCTGCCAGGGGCGCGGGGCGCAGGGTGATACGGGGATTTGGCGCAAAACAGATGCCGTGCGGATTGCTCCCGTCTGCTTGGAGGCTGGAGCCCATGGAACCCATGGAGACCTGTAGCGAGCGAGCAGTGAGAAGCGAGCAGCAGGTTCGCTTTCCCCCCTCTTTAAGGGATCAATGGTGTGGTGATGGTGGTGGGTCCCCGGGTGTATGAGAGGGGGAGGGGGGGACGACTGAGAGGCTAGAGGCACGGGGATGATGGATCGATGGCAATCTTTTGTGTCTTGAAAGTTTTTCTGCCTTGCCTTCACGAGAGCGAGAAGGATGAACGGGTCCGGAGATAATCATTAAGGACTCGGAAGTCGGGGGGTGGAACATGGAAGTATGAGCCCGACGGCGTTTGAGAGCAGCGAATTGGCGTGTTTTGGGGGCCCTCGCTGAGGAGGACCCTAATGCGATGAGATGCCCAATGGTGAGGACATGTTCGGCTAATCGGATACGTGTAATACACTACGAGGCGAAGGCCACGGCCACAGTCCAATACTTTTGAGCTGGATTGGGATGAGTTGGGACTCATTGGAAGTTGAACCATCAGTGAATGACTGTGTTTAGATGTCTTTGGAGAAGCGGGCTTGGAAATGAGTGGGCGTGGCGCTGAGCTGAAGGGGAGCTTAGGTACGGATTCAGCCTACCGTGCCACGAGTGTAATAGGAACACTGTAGCTAAGGCTAGGCATGGGCGTACGAGTGCTCCGTACCTTCGTATGGTAAGGTATTATAACGGATACGCGGTTGAGGAGGGATGGATTGGTACGCCTTACCGTCCGTACTTCGTAAGGTACCTTAATGAGTGAGTGGGAGCCTGTGAAGCATGTACCTCTGCAGCTTCTGTGACGGGGGTACCCGCCCTTCGGAACGCTACGTCCATTTCAGAATAGGTTTTCCGATGAATGGTGGGCAGCGGCGGATGGCTCCATTGCGTGAGATTCAGGTAATCAGAGTGCGAGAAGAGAATAGTGTTTGAGAAATGGAGAGGCAGAGAGCGAGTGAGAGTGAGACCAATACCGATGCACCTAGGTACCTACCAGGAGTGATGATGAGAGTGAAGAGAGAGAGATGCGCGGACTTAAGATACGCGGTCAGCCATAGAAAAGTGTACGTAGTACGTACCCTGGTACCTTGTGTCAGCAACTCAAAGTGAATGGAAGGTGAGGTGGCCTGGAAAAGGGTTAAGAACTTAGCAGATACGTACCGATCCCTCCAAGACGCTTGGCCGTAGGGTCGTCCAATCCCAGCCGGGTCTGAGAGAGCAATGTCTCTCTTTCCTTAAAGGCAAGCGGAGGAGCAGAGAAAAAAAAAAGAGACAGACAATAATTCAATTTCCTGTATCCGTAAGAGGTATCCGTACGGCGCAAAGTACCTAGGCGCTGATAAACCAAAAAAGCCCCTCCCCCCAGAAACAGCTTGCATGTGCTTGACACACAACACACCTCACACACGCTCTCTCAGATTATCTATCTCACGACACATGCACACTCTAGCCCAGTCAGACGTACCTTACTCCAGCTGTCTCTAGTCTAGCTTGGTCTGGTACAAGTAGCCACCAAATGAGCACTCCGCCTACGGATACGGGTACTTCCACACGGTATGCTGGTCTTGCTTTTTTCTTCTTTAAAGTATTCATCATTCTTCTCGGCCCATCCTCATTCCACTTGTCTTGCTACACACTCCTGCTTAGACACCGTACACCCATCTCCCTCCCCCCTATGAGTCTTCAATCGTAGGGATAATTTGGACACCTCGCTTGTTGTACAGAAAGTAGGATCGTACTTTCTCTCTCTTGTCGGTTGGCACGGGCTCTGGCTGATTGCCAATACCTCAGAGGATCAGTAGAACAGCAAGCAAGTCAGGTACGTACTTGGCGCTGAGCGGTTCCCATTGCTTTACCTTGCCTTACCGGGTACCTATCTACCCAGTAAGGTATTGTACGCAGTCTCTCCCTTTACCCTCACTTTGCCTTACAGTCCTTACCTACATTACCCTACCTTACCTTTACTCCCCGGTCTGGTTGGCCCTTCCTCACCTTGTCTATGATGGCATGATAAGACTCGAGAGGAAGCAACGGGCGGCAGAGGCGCACCTGTCATTCTACGTTAGCTGGCGGTTATTATGTAGTAGTAATGCCATTCACTGGCAGGCCCAACAGCATTTGCTCTTTCCCAAAACAATGGACTAATTTCCCTCCTTCCTTTCTTTCCACTCCTTGCCCTTCCATACCTGCCCTCCCCATATCCGTACCTTCCCATCCTTTACCTCGCCTCACCTCGAGGTACCTACCTAGGTAGTATTCACCTTAAGGTACCTTACCTTGCCTTTCTTTCTTTACCTTGACCCATCTTACCCAACATATTTGTCCGTCATTCATCATCCAGATCCATCCATCACCAGTCATCGCTGGTCACCTTCGCCTTCACCTTCACAGTCACTCGCTGTTTGCATCTTCCTTCTTACCCTTTGTTGTTTGTCATCCTTCTACCGCCTTCTTACCGACCACGCGCCCCCGTTTCTTTCATCTTTTCTTCACCTCCCACACACCCAAACTCTGCGCCTTCCCACACCCCCCGGTCCAAACGACTTCACCTTTCCAAGTGGCAAGTACTGGCGCCCTTGACAGCTCCCAGTTCTATTTTCGATCACCACCATACCGATAGACGAGGGGTCCCGCATCTCTGCATCTGGGATCTGGATCTAATTCATTTTCACTCTATTTCTGCCTGGCAACTTATCCTAACCGGGACCGAGCAGGTGTCCGTATGAACTATCCATACAGGCAATCCCAATAGGCAGACGTCGTTGACTTGCCACCTACACAACTCCACCCACGACCGGACTTCTCGCTACCACCGCCGCACCTGCCTACGCTGCCTGCCTACCAACGCCAAAGTCCCTTTCATCTTAACGACTACACACCGAGCGAGGCCCCATCACCTTTTTTCTCTTTGCCTTTTGTCGACTCTTCATCTCACGATTCCCTTTGTCTCAGAGTCGTCTTCGAGTCTCATCGCCCGAGCCCTCTGCGGCATACTGCTTTACGGATCACCTCCCTGCTGCCGTTGCAAAGGACATCGCATCCGTCTGCAAGCTCTAGTCAAGAGTTCCACCCTGACTAAGTGACTAATCATCGACATTATCCGTCCTTCGTTTCGCGGATTACGAATCGCATAGGAAAACTCTCTGGGTAGACTACTTCATTGTGGTCATTGAGTGGATAATACTCCATTCGACCCTACTCACACAGAGGTACTGACATGACCGATATACCACCTTCTTCTTGCGTAATGCCGTTGACCCGCAGGGTTGACATATCTTGAAATGCAGTATCTAATGCCATGTTTGAAATAGGTTCTTGTAGTGGCCGAGTCTCGGGCATGGGTCGTCCAAACTGAGTCAGTCGGTCAACCTACTATCAGCAGAGACCTTGATTAAAACTTCTGCCGACCGGACGAGACAGACACTAATCCTCGTACAGCAAACTCCATCTTGTCGTCATGGCGAGTATCTCATCTTCCACTGCGACCATATCGCAAAATGGTCAATCGGATCTAGACCAAGATCGTAAACGCTGGTTTGCAGAGTTCGAAGCGCTCAAAGCCCGCTTTGAGGCTGAAAAGGAGAATGTAAACGCCAAATTCACCCAGCAGCAGCGTGACGCCTGCCACGATCTCGACGAGGAGGCCCGTTTCGCCGACACATTAAATTTGCCACAGAAAGCTCGCGAGCTCCTTCAAAAGTATCAGCACGAACTTCGATCCCATCGATATGCCGCCTGTCAGCAAAGGCGTGATGTCGAGGAAAAGGACCGCGCAAGACGCGAAGCAGACGCTCTTCGAGAACATCACATAGGTTTCCCCGTGCCCGGCAACTACTCTATACGCAACACCGGTTATCCCCCAAACGCTGGCATGCTGGGACGTACGCCAACAAACCCGTCGGCTCAGATTGTTGGCGCGCGCGTTGGTCCAGCTGGGCGCGGCTCGCCTTCAACCATGCCGATGAGCACACCTCCCCAGCAGGCACGTCAGCCCCTACCACAAGGCCCCATGGTGCCAAATCAGCCTATTCAGCAGCGGCCGACAAACGGAATGCCCGGCCACGGCAGCTCGGCCCCGATGCCGTCTCAACTCGACCACCAAAGTCGCCAGTCACAGCAGGTCAACCAGGGCCACCCAACTCAAGGACAGGCCTGGATTCACCATAACCAACCTGGCCAGCAGCAGGTCTCACCTCGAACTTCAGCCTTGTATCACCCGAATCGGCCAGTCAATAACCCGGTGACAAACGGTGCCCCTCGGGTGCTTCCTTCGCAACCACATGTTCCTACATTGGGTAGCAATCATTACGGCCCTCCGAGAGCCGGGTCTGGACAGCCTGTCAATGGCACTCAGCACAACCTCGCCGATCGTAGTAACCGGGTACCTCTGCCGCCCATGAATGCTGGCCCCATGGGTTCTCGCGTGGATAGACTACAGGCGAGTGATGGGAGAAATTTTGCGCAAGGCGCCATGTTACGAGCGGAAGATGGGTTGAGACATTCTGTAGACTCCCACTCTGACAGCCATAAGATGGCCAAGAGGAAGTCGGATGCCAGCGACATGTCATCTAGAGATGCAGATCCGAAGCGCGCAAGAACTGATACGCCACAGTCAATAGCTCCCAGGACGATCACCTTTGCCGAAGTTTACCAGGACGGCAAAGCGGAATACAAGCACAACATCGTCAAATTTGAGGACGTTTTCTATATTCTGCGATGCGACGAACACGGTGTGCATTTCAAGCAGAATGCACTCGCAGCGGCAGCCAAGCACCTCCACGGCGCTTCCCATGGTCATCAGAAGAAGGAGCACAAGTTGGCGGTCGAAACTATCGGATTCCACGTCATGGATTGTACGGAGGAGCTCGCTGCAATGAACAACGAATGTGTCCGCCTTGCTTTCGAAAATGGTTACAAGCCCCTGAACCAGCTGCACGGCCCGAAATCCGGTGGCAAACGACAATCGGCCGCTCACACGATGGCTCCTGTCAGGGACCCTTCAGTTTCCGATTCATCATTCCAGGCAACCCCCAATAGCGCGGGACCTTACCAAACGAAGTTGGAATCGAGATCACAGGAGGAGAAGCAGCAACGTGGTGGGGATCACATTATGAATCCAATTCCGGGTGATATTTACCACGCAAAATGGCCAAGGAGCAACAAGCTCTACATCGTTATGATACTGGGCTGGACATCCTTGAAGATGTGCGGATGGGATGGCTGGCTCAGCGACACACAGCTTTGCGACAGGAAGATCAGGCCTACGTGCTATACGTACAACGACGAAGGAATTGGTGGCTGGGCGCCTGGTTACGGAGATGGCGAGCCGCGTGAGTTGGATAGGGATGTCCCCGTTCTGTGGTTTGAAAAGAATGGCAACACCAGATTGGGTTGGCTTGGCGTTAAATTCATTCTGAAGCCTTTGCTGCTTGACGACCCTGACCGATCCACCGATCCCTTGGACCCGGCCAACAACGCGAGAAAAAAGTATGCTGAGATCCGTGGGTACGACTCGTTCGAGGCCATGCTGGCCCATGTGCAGGCAAGTCAATCACCGGCAGGAGCAGAATTGGAGTCGACGACAGAGACGGCGACGACGGGGACAATTCCCGCGAAGCTGCCGTCGTTTGCTTCGGCATCGGACTCGGACCCTGTACCCGATGTTGACATGTACGACTTTGGCGACAATCCTCCTCCAGCTGACGATTCGGATGACGAAGACTACGTGGAACCGAAGCGCCGAAATGGCCAGGATTCAGATGACGACATGGCGGATATCGACGAGGGCCCAACTACGCCTCAGCAGCCTCTCAGGCGGAGCACTCAGGAGGTGCGGCCTACGTCGCGGCTGAGCGAGAATGGTTGGATGACGGGGAGATCTGGAGCTGCTGCTGGCACTCGTCTGTCGGCCAAGAAAGAGAAGACGGTGGTCGATAGGGATGATGTGGCAATGGACGATGCTGTCCAAGTAACGCCGTCCAAGGATCAAATCGATAGCAAGGAGAACGCGACACCCGTCACTGCGCACACCAATGGAGGACGTGTTGCGGTCGCCCTGGGAACCCCCGCGACACCTCAGTCAGCATCCGCAGAGATTGCTGTGAACAGGCCGACCTCAGTTCCCAATTCCGCTCCTCAACCTGATGGCAGCGCGCCTGTGAGCACCGTATCACCAGGCTCGAGCCAGACGACGGTTATATCGGCAACTGAGCGGCCTGCACTTACTGAGATTGCGGGGAGTAAAGCTTCTCAGAGACCAAATGCTCAAGATAGCGCGCATCCGGCGGTAGAGGATGCAAAGCCCCGGCAAGACAGCGAGAACCAGTCTCCGATGGACCAAGCATCAATGGCAAGCTTGGCCCAGAGCGCGATGAAGGCTGCTTCCAAATCGCCAAACCTCAACAAGGAAGTTCCCCGTGTAAGCCCCAAGCTGCAAATTGCAGACTTGGTCAACGACACAGCCGGCTCTGAAAATGCAGCCCGTCGGCCTCTACCATCCAAGTCGTCCCCAGGCGCTATTGAGCCAGCGCCACTCCGACACCCATTGCCTCAGAAGCCCAGTCAAGGTGTTCATCTCGATCAAATGACGAGGGCTAGCCAGCAGCCTTCGCCCGCACTTTCGACGAAGAGTATCAAAGAGGCACCGTCGCCGGCGTTGAACGGCCCGTTTCCTCAGCCCCCGCGGAGCGCTAGCGCGGCCAGCGGCGAGAGCGCTGCTCGTCGACCTGATCCTCGCATGAGCATCGCGAGCATGAGCAGCAGCAGTGCTCACGATGACCAGGAACGAGGGGCGATCAAGCAGACGGTGGTCATCAGCACGAGCAACGGCACTGCGTCGGGTAGTAGCACTCCCAAGGTGTTGACGCATGCCAGCTTGGTCAACAGTGAGCAGTGGCGTGCAGTTCGGGCATCGGAGTCACCTCGGGTCACACCTGCGGCGCTTCAATCGCCTCTCATCGACCGAAGTGCAGCGGCGTCTCCTGCTCTAGGAGGCAAGAGAGATGTCGAGAACTTTATCGACGTGTCAGAGTTTCACCAGGGCAGTCAGCACTGGGTGCAGCCGGGAAAATTCCTGCGCTTCCACGCCGAGGACGAATCGAGCAGCATCATGCGAAGCAAGCAAGAAGACGGCATGGAGGCCGTTGTGGATGCTAGTCTGGTCAAGGCAGCAAAGATGGCGGGAACGACAGTACAGTTGGAGCTTAAGACGGAGAAGGGCGAGAAGGTTGAGCAGAAGCTGGTGTTTGAGGCCAACTCGTTGACGGGCAGCCAACGCGGAGCAAAGCTACAAGCAACCAAGTTCTACAAATGGCTGTCGGGAAAGAATCCAGACATGCAGCACCTGTATTGAAATGAGATACTACTGCGGTTGAGGAACCCAAGAGCGGTCGGTGTTGCGTATGTCCGACTAAACGGCGTCATGGGGTTTAGGCTCTTGGTTTTTTTTTTTCCCTTCTCTTTTCTCATTGACCGTGAACCGCAATACGGGCTCGGTTATCGGCTGTTAGACTGGCTTTCGCAAGAGATATGGGATATTCCGAGGCGGAAAGCGATGCTGCTTAGTCGCTCGGTATAGTGATTCGGGAGTTTTGGGACAAGGAAAACGTTGGGGATTGTTAGTTGTGGGAGAGCTTTCCGCTGGTATTGAGACGGAGATGTGTTGTTAGTTGAGCGGTATCAGGCGCATGCCTGCTTGATTGAGAATTATAGCACAAATTGATATTACATAGTTGAAAACACGTATGAGGGAGAGTTTCAAGAACGTGGTACCGTAGCTTGTGAGTGAAGATGGTGGCGATGAGATTGGGATGTTGATCCGCAGTTCAGTTAGGAGGTTACCTTAAGTATCGGCCATTTGTTATCCGGACTTGAGTCTTGCACTAGAACCCATCATGCATGCTCACGACTATCCATGCGGGATGAGTTGCAGCTGGGATGAATAGTGGATCAGTAGCTTGCCTCCCTGGTGTTACCCGGGGATGGATGAATGGAGGAGGGATGGGAGCTTGGGGCGTCTACGGTCTGGGTTGTGAATTTGCATGTGATTGCCGGGGTTGAAGTGAGAGGGCTCAAGTGAGATGTGAGAGGTGGTGAGTGAGAGGCTGGGTGAGATGGAACTGAGTGTGAGCCTGAGCACCGGCCGGAGCTATGCGAAGTACTGCGGGAGGTACCCCCAAATATCAGCAGGCACGTGGACGATGACCAGTCGCACCTTACCGGCTTAAGGCAGGTAGGTACCTCAGCCATGGATGGAGCAGCTCCAGCTGGATGCAGCAGCGTAGCTCTCGTCGCAATTCTTCAGCGCTCAACTCAACTTTGCCCGGCTTGATCCATTTCTCGATTCTTTTCTCCTTGTACAACTACTCTCCTATTTCACTTCGCCCTCCTCTATTTCGTCTCTGGCTGCAAATCAACAGGCCAGGCAGTCCGATGCCGATGCCGCGACGGACACTCTAATGTGCGACCAGCGAGCCACTGCGACGACCTGATCCACGACTACCTTACTCGACTACCGTACCTTACGAGTCTACGACTGCCCGCCTGCGACCGAAACCGATAACGACGTTGCTATCCACAAAGTCAGACAATTGCGATCGAATTCGGCTTTGGGAGGATATGCGCATGCCATTGCAGAAAGCCTCGTTCCCTCCGTTCCTCTAACCCTCTTCTTCAACCATCCTGCGACAACCACCGCTGTGCCCTTTCGCTAGCGAATCACCCCAACCGCCAATACTTGATCCGAGTCGAATCTTGCATTCTACAACCATCGAGCACGACAACGAAGACAAGAAAGACGCGCAGAAGCCGCAGCGGCCCCGAAAGTCTGCGGAAGCAGTGGAGGACCACGGACATTGATGGCTGCCTTTGTGAGAGAAGAGACCCTCCCCGAATCACCCCCACCCCCGACCCTCGCCCACCACATCCTTGCCCTGTAGTCTGTTCGTCATTACGGAGCAGCCTGCGGATACCCAGACCTTGAAGCGCACCGGCTCCGCCCTGTTCCGCCGTGGCCGAAAAGAGTGACAGCGAGACGGAGGCGGGCATGTTTGAATGTCTACCTCCCGATCTTGTCTATCTGGCCTTGTTCATGACAGTAACGCTAAGCTGAGCTGAGCTGAGCTGGACTGAGCTTGGGACAGCTGCTGGGAGCAGATGGCACACAGACAAGACTGAAAGAAAAGACACGGTCACGCCCGTCACGGAGCTACCCCGGTTGTCTCTTGTGTGTGTCTCTCTCTGTCTGTGTCTTTCTGCTCTGCTGCCACTTGCGCTTTGGCATCCTTCAACGCATCAGCCACGTCATAACCTTTCCGCTCATCTACCCTCTCTATCCGTACACTTTGCCTTCTACCTCTCGTTTCTCCTTTCCCACCCAACCTCGTCACGCATCGCATTCCACCCCAAATGGCATCCAGTCTGCACACCTCATCCCCCCTCCGGCCTCACTGACGGGCGGCTTGCCACGGCTGCATCCATTTACCTACCCACCTACGCATCCATTCTTTGCATAACCCACAGCCAGGCTAACCATTCCGTCACCTGCTGCAGGATACGCCCTGGCTAGTCCACATGTCGACCCCAAAGGCCCACCGCGGCGCCGATGCCGACTCCGGAAACGATCCCTCCCAGGGCTCCGGCTTCGACGGCAACCCCTCCGGCGCGCCGCCCACCTACGCGACCTTCTCCCCCGTCACCCTCGCCGCGACCACTCCAAGCCGATCCTCCCGCCAGTCCACCATCATCGTCCATCAGAAATCTCCCCTCCTCCTAGCCACGCCGCCACAGATCACCCGCGCATTAGCATACTCGCATCCCTTTCTCCTGCCCCTCAATAAGCTTGCCGGGCTGTTGACATGGACGACCGACGATCCGTGGGAGAGCTTCCTCCTGCTGGCATCCTTCTGGGCCATTGTCCTCTATGGCGACGTCGTTGTGCGCATGGCGGGGCCGATCGTCGTTGTCCTGACATTGATACTGGGGATGTATGGCAGACGCTTCAGTCCGCTGAGCAGTAGTGGGTGGACAGAGCCAGCTTCCAAGGACCCTGGCGGCGCGCAGAACACCGGAGGAGGTGCAGCCGCGGGCAAGGCACAGAAGTCGGCACCCAAGAGCAGCACGACTACGAACACAACAAAGGGTCACCAACGAGGCGAATCAGAGGCAACGAACACAAGGCACCAAAAGACACTGGACGAGATTGTCGAGACACTGAAGGAGTTCACTGGGCGATGTAACCTCTTGCTGGAGCCGCTTCTCGAATTGACCGACTTTCTGAGCACTCAACGAACCCCTACGTCTGCCACAACACGACCAGCCTTGACGACGCTGTTCGTGCGCATCCTGTTCTGTACGCCTTTCTGGATGGCCTTGACGCTCCCACCATTACGCATCATCACAACTCGACGAGTGGCTCTGCTTTTCGGCACCCTGGTGCTTACATGGCATGCTAGATTCCTGCGAGTCGCCCGGACGCTGTTATGGCGCAGCGCCACAATCCGAAGGACGGCAGCCTTAGTCACGGGCTTAACGTTTGAGAAGCCTGTCAAGGCCGTTCCTGTCCAGATCACCGCGGCGGCACAGAATGGCAAAGTGCAGGCCAAGCCGGCAGCATCGGAGCTCACCAAGGCGCTGCGCAAGCAGTCCCACAGGCATGGCAACAATGCCACGAGCAAGGATGCAGGTGTCAAGTTCACCTTTATTATATACGAGAACCAGCGACGATGGGTGGGCTTAGGTTGGACACAGAGCATGTTTGCCTACGAACGGTCGGCATGGACTGATGAACATAATAACCCTGTGCCGTCACGAGACACGTTTGAGCTGCCCGAGGTGGAGGATGGTAGTAACATGCGCTGGCGGTGGGTTGACAGGAGCAAGTGGAGGGTTGACGGGGTCCCAGACGACGGAACTGAGCCCATTGACTATGACGGGGAACCTGGGAAGAATGGATGGATCTACTACGACAACAAGGTGAGCGAGCTCCGACTATTGTAGCTGAGTGAGTGCTGGAGTGTATGTGATGTGACTAACACATGCCGGTCAGTGGCAAAACGGACGCCGCGGCTCGGACGGATGGGGGCGTTGGACACGGCGGAGAAAGTGGTACCGCGACGCCGAGCTGGTGGAGGTTTCGGAGGACGAAATGGCACACGAACTGGACGCCTCACAAGCACCGAGCTCTGCCCGGCCGGGCTCGCCCACAACAGGTCCCCCGGGTCCCGCCTTGACGACGCAGAGGTACAGCACGCTCGAAGAAAAGATGGTTTCCCCTACACACTCGGCGCAAGACCTGACCCTATCAGATAAGGACCTGGAAAGAGAAAAGGACGACACGGCTTCCACTCTCTCGACGAGCTCGGGCGGACGATCATTTTTCAAAGCGCCGTCATTACGACGAAAGGTGACGGATAAGAGCGTCGCCAGCAAAGCCGACAAGGAGCAGGACCGCAGTCGTAGGGCGAGCGAGGCCAAGAGCGAAGAGGAAGCTGCGGCGCTGGGACTCAAGTTGAACCTCGCTTTACAGGGTAAGGAGGGTGGGCAATGGGGAATCGGCGATGAGGCCAGAATGAGTTTGGAGTAAATGGACGACGACGTCCCCCGGGTTGGCTCAGAATTACGAATGAGTCTTAGTTACTATTGATTCCTGATTGGGACGGCAAGGTACTATACGGTGCGGTACGGTACGGTACGGTACGGCATACTGCACGGGAGGGGTTGGGCATGGACGCGGCGTTTGTCGGCTGTAGATTATTCATGATTCGACAAGGGAAGAAGAGTACTTGATGTATGATTTGGGGTGATGAGACAGAAAACACACACGTGTTGTATGTATGTGTGTGTGTGTGTGTGTGTATGTGTTTGCAAGTCTACCAGGCATGGCAGGCCGCAGGCTGCAGCAAGTCACTCACTCACTCACTCTTTTTGGCTTTGACATGTGGTTTGGTTTGATGGGAAGGCGGATGTGCTTCCTATGGGCAAGGTACCTTGCTGCTTGCGCACGGGTGTGACCACAAATATGCGTGATGAAGTGTGTGTTATGTGTTTGTCCATCACTCTGCCTTGGGATGGTTAGGTTATCCGTACTGGTCAGTGGTCACTGGATAGGTGAATATGCGCGTGGTGTCGGCTGGACTGGCGGGAACGAGAAGAGTCCAAAGAGGGCGAACGACGATGAGTGGTGCGCAGGCGAGCTGGGCATCGAGACACGGGGTCTTGCGGGTCCGGGGTAACGGGCCTTTGCTGCGGGGGGTCCGAGAAGGGCAACTTTGCCTAGTACCTGACTGGTGGGAGGTCCAGGCCTTGGGGGGGTGGAGGGGCAGGGCAGAAATAAATAGGTAAGAATAGTGTAAGAGGTGCCTCATTAGGTAGGCAGTGAATAGGTAGGGATGAAGGGGAAAAGGGCTGAGGGGGCACGGCACGGGGGGTGGATGGATGATGTGAGATGGAGGGCTCAGGTGCGACGCGGACGGGAATGGTGACGGGGTCAGGTGGTCCGTCGCATGTCGGAAGAAAGGGAGGCCACACAAACCTTTGAAAGGGAGAGAGAGAGATAGTACCGGTACCTAGGGCCTAGGCAATGCTGGGTAAGTATCCGTAGACTTGTGTAGAACTGTAGGTAAGTAGCTGGTAGATAGGCTGGTAGACTTGTGCGAGAGACAGGAGGAGCCAGCTGAAAAACACAAGAAAAAGGGATACACAGCCCAATGACACCAAGTATCTAATTAAGGGGTTCACGCACATAATTCCGTGATGCCTAAAGTTTCTTGGGGGTTGGAATTTGTCAACGTGTTGTTCCTTGGTTTGTCCACACCCAATTCAAGCTTCTCTCTTTTCTTCTTCATCACTCAACTGTGTTGAACTGAGTTTCTTACACATATTCTCCTCGTCGGGTTGTGCTTCTGATTCTACCTCTGCTTCTTCTACATCCTGTTGCAGTTATCCGCTCGTCGCCGACTTTACGCAAACCCGTCGTTGAGTATTATCGAGCACCTATACTCCATCTAATTACCGATCACTCCTCCAAAACTCCAAAATCTACAGGGTAGTTGGAAACGGCGGGCAACTCGCATGTCTACACTGCGTATCCCAACGCTGTTAACCTCGGCACAATCGAACCGGATTGAGCTCATCAGCCTACGTCTACGCCCACATACTACGCATCCACGGTCGCGATACCGATCCCGATGGAAGCCGCATCTCGCCTCGCCTTGATGGCCATCGTCACCCGGGCAGGAAGCCCGCAACAGCAGCTACGGCAACATCTACAGCAGCAGCGCGTGCCAAAGCAGCATCAACAGCAGCAACGAGACGAAAAGACGGCGTGGAAACATCTTCACCATCCGCTGGTAACAGTCGTCGAGTATGACGTTGAAGCGCAGGCGGGTCTGGGTGCAAGAGAAGCAGCAGCAGCAGCAGCAGGGGAGGGGAAGAGAATGTTGGGGAACCTGGGCCACCACCACTACCACCAGCAGCAGCGTTCCTCGGGACGGGGACGTCGGGGGAGCGCGGGGAGTTCGAGCTCGCGGTCGAGTGACGGGGAGAACGGTGCGATGGCTGCGCGAGGTGGATTGGAGGCCGTTGCGTGGTGGATTCTGATGGGGTTGGAGTTGTGTGTCGTTGGTGGCGTTGAGGGCTGGATCATTTACATGGTCTACAATGCCGGCGGTGATTTTGCGATTTGGAACTGGTGAGTATTCTCTCTTCTTCTTCCTTTTCTCCATTCTCATTCTCCCCACGAAGCATCGAGCATCATTCGAGGAGCATCGAGTACCTGTCACCCAGGGAGGGTTGGATCTCGATGGAGTCTTGATCTCGTGTCATACAAACAAATCAGGCATAGCTAACGATGACGGCACCCGCAGGTTATCCCAGTTCGCGTCGCCTGCCCTGATGATCCTCCTCAGCGTCTCCCTCTCGGCGGCCCTGCTACGCGGGGTCGGCTGTCTGAACAGGCTTGGGGATTTGGGGTTCCAGGCGGCCGGTCTGGTGCTGGCCACGTTTTGCGCCGTCGTAGTGTGCGCTGGTGTGAGTGGTGTTGAGGAGGGGCAGGGGGAGAACGGCGACAGGTTGGAGAAGAAGGGGGTGCGGGTCGTCGTCGGGTTGGCTGTCAAGATGTGGTGAGTAATTCGTTGCCCTTTTTTTTTGTCTTTCTTTTTCTTTACTTTTTCTGTCATTCTCTTATCCCATCACGTGTCGCTTTACGACAATATCTCTGGCTGGTCCGGATCAGTCCGTTCGTTGGGAGAAAAGGGATACCTACATGTAGGGATGCATGTAGTTTTGGCCTTGGCTTGGCTCAACACCAGAACCGACATGATGGACTAACGAATTGGGTTTCGCTAGGTTCCTCTTCTTCATTGGCTTCCTGTGTGCCGTGTTCCAGTGGTACAGCGAAGACCGGCAGAGGACAACAACATCTACGACGAACCAGACGCCGCTACTACCAAAGAAGGGGAAGAAGAAGGAGAGGGGCTACGGCACTACCACGGGCGGATTGGCGACCGTCGACGAGACGGTTGAGGGGTTTGTGAGCGACCTATGAGAGGCGCGCGGATGGTCTTCTCCCCTTTTTGCCATTACTGATGATGAATTCTTTTTTCACGAAGAGCATATGCATGATGAGAGCGCGCGCGCGCGCGCGCCTACACTACAACTGAGTTCCGCGACATTCCGATACCCCCTTTTTACCCGGTTCCTTTTCATCCGGCCGTGGTACTTCTGCTTTAGCCTACGAGCGGCAACAGCTGTCGTCCTAGATACTGCAATTCTACTGTACTAGAATAGCCTTTTCTTTCGTGTCACTGTCATATATAGCTAGCCTTTTTCTTTGTCAACCTGGTGAGATGAGATTACTCGTATCCATCTTACTGGCTGCTTCGGCGGTTACCTCTGCTCGGCATCAATTGATGTAGGACAGGTTATCCCACCCGAATGATAGCTACCTTATGCTGCCGTGATTCGATCGCGTTTGATGCCACGACACATTTACATGTGATAGCTAGCCATGCGACAGCCAGCCAGCTCGTCGATACCAGCGATTGCACTGCATGCGCATCTATACCCATCAGTACAGTAAGCTCACATCTATGTGGCGCGTTGGTACTGGACGACACTCTTTCGCCGATTCTGGCTTTAGTGATGATGGAGGCTCTCGGAAACTCGATACCTGGGCATCGCTGCTCCTTGGGGAGACGAAACGGCAACTTTGAGTTTAATCGGACGGCAGGGCTCGGTTTCGCCGCCGGCGCTTCAAGGGCGATGGAAATAATACTTTTACTGTGTTTCTCGTTTCGTCGGGTTGTATTCCGCCTGCCGAACTCGGTAGTGTTTTCATCATCTCATGATAGCTTTATGGCTCTACGGATTGCTGCCTCTCTGCTCATGAAGCCGTCCGTGAAGGTTGCTCGCTCTTCTTCTTGGCTTTTAGTAGACTGCAGTTTGCGGTATCGGTTGAATTAGTTTCCCGTGAGTCGGCTTCCAAGTTGTCAGTCGCGGACCAGCAGGTGGTGGTTCGGCAGAGCATTACTGGTTATCGAATTTAACCTCGTCTGATGATGTTGCCCAAACAATCAAGACGACGTGAGCAACGACCAGCCCCTGACCTTAACGCTACCCCTCTTCGAAACAACGACGTTGATCCTCCCAACTTCAGAGATATGCGCCCCGCGTTAGATAGTCAGTTTGGGGCAAACTTGTCTCCTCCTGACCAGCTCCATCGCATACAGCATGTTGATCTCACTGTCCGTCTCGTTCCCATGGGCCGTCCTGGTCACCGTGGTACGACTCATTGTGCGTGTATCTGGAATACAACGACTAACACTCTCTCGATAGGCATGGGCCTTTGGCCAAGACGCCCCAAGCCCCGGCGCGCCCATCCCGGGCTACGGCATCTTCATCCCACGATGGGAAGTCCCTTCGCCCGACGGCAGCGGCGAGACGCTCTCCTTTCGAGGCACGGTCGAAGAAGTAGCGACCCAGATGCGCGACATGCACCCGAGCTTCGACATTGACGACAAGTTTGGCAAGATTGCCATGCCGGCTATCGGGAAGCGGGCCACCTTTGAGGATAATGACCAAACACTGTGCCACAACTTCAGGGAAGGCAACAGAACGGCTGCACATGTCAGTATCGATGAACTGAGGACCGTTCAGGGGAAGCCTGAGAACGGGGCCGGGCCTGCGAACTGCGGACGGGTTAGCTGTCGGAACGGCACCGCTATCTGGTGGTGCAATGATGTGAGTATCTTGCTTTCCCCTTCTTTGAGGACCTTGTTAGGGTTGGCCTAGCATGGTGAAGTGTCTGATACGTTTGTTCGATGCAGGCCAAGAGCACCAAGCAGATAGATTCGTTTGGCGACATTGCCGACGGCGCTCAGCGCGTCTTGTCAAAGTGCAAGGACAAGCTGGATGCCAATCAAGGGCAAGGTATGACTGTCAGCGGTCAGGCTTTCCACAAGGATAGTTGGAATGTTGTTGTCCGAGGCGGAGACAACTGCGATGATGCAGGTGTTATGATGAATCCCAAAGGCTCTCGGAGGCTTTTCAAGGCGTAAGCGCCTTGAAACCAGCCGCAGTGTGTGACGTTAGGAGAATATGGGTGTGGCGAATCAAGGACTCCGAGCTGCGGCATATGAGTTACGGACATCGAGAGTTGTAGATTGCTAAGACGAGAGACAGAGTGGCCAAGAGAATGGATTTTCATAAACTCGTCATGTCAAGTCATGTTCACTATCTTTTGATGCTCTGAAGAACCCAGTCCTCTCCGTCTCTCCGTAGCCCTCCGGTAATACCTGATGCCCTCAGGTGCGGTAGCCTGCTATCCTTGTTGGGTGTTTCCTCGACATGATCCCCTAGTAGCACACTCTTCTCATCTGGGTGCACTGCCAAGAGTGCCGGGAGAGGCGAGCCCTTGACAATCTCAATGTCTAGACTAGCAGTCTCCACCATGATGATGGCCAAGGTCAGAATCGAGAGTCCGACCTGAGCCGCCAGTAGCGTCAACCAAGGCCACCGGATCGAGACGAATCTCTCCTCCTGCCACGCAGTCCCGCTGACGTTACTGACCAAGAGACTTCACGGCGTCAGCTCGTATTCATGTACGCTCAACAGAAACGCAAGATTCCCCGAGTACTTACGCATTCGTGAGGCCACTGGCAATGTTCTCAGTAAGGTTGCGAAGCGTTGTAAACAGGGCGTCATCCAGCTTCTGAGACTCGGTTGTCTCATTGATGCCGATTGCAGCTCGCGATAAAGCTGTCCCATAGATTTGGGTCCCGTTCTGAAACATGTATGTACCACCGTCAATGTAGGTCCCCGATAGAGTCGAGTCGAGAATAGCAGCAATCTCAGCAGGTCCCATCCCGTCGGCCACATACTTCTTGCCCGGGTTGTCTGGAGATGTCAAGTATGTCACGTTGCTAGTCATGTTATAAGTCTCCACAAGGACCTCTCCCGTCTGCGGATTCGTGTAGGAAGTGACCTTTTGCGTGACGAGGAGGTTGTCCTAAACTATAACCCTGTATGTGTTCACACACCAGTGCAGCATGATCTCAGTGGCTCGTAGCCGGGGACCGTTAATCACGAAGAAGTTCCATATCTTGGCTCCCATGGCGTCGGTACCGTTGAATGCTAGACTCGGGCCGCTGGAGATGTTCAAATTGCCATACCCATAGCTTCTCTGTAACTTCAAGCCGTTAGGAAGCGAGGAGTTCGTGCCCATTTCGATGGGGTCGCCATCAGTCTCGAGAAGGTCTGTGACATCTGAAAGAAGTTAGTTTACGAACAAGGGGAAAAGTAGAGTGGCAATGCTCCTACTCTTCATGTCAACGCATACGGCAAGTGAGGTGAAGTCGTCCCAGGTGCAGTTGTTCGATCGGCAACTGGCTTGATAATAGGGCATTACCTCGTTAGGTGGGGTGTAAAGACTTCGAGGAATAATCTGGTTGATCGGGAACATGATATCTCCTGCAAAAAGGTCAACTTTGAAAATATATGTATTAATTGGGCTAGATGACGAACTTCGAGAAGGTCCGTTGGCAGTCGCCCAGAAGTACTCATTGTTCCTTCGTGTAAGTGCGGTCTCGTTTCCGGGAATCGCAATCTGACGAGTAGGGTAAGTGACAACGGATTGTGTCAGCGTTGAGGTCGCAATCCCAGAAACCAGTATGACGGCTGAGAGAATTCCGACCAGCCTGTATCATCTCAACTTGTCAACTCTCTGCTGCCGAATCGCACCTGCTTGGCTTGAGGTGATTCACGTACCGGCCCTTCGTCCTAAGCAGCAGCTTCAAGCTGCCCCACGGCCCGCGGCTGGCTTCGTCAAAGACCGCAAAATCACCCAATGGCCTCGGCGACTTGTACCAGTTCCATTTGTACTGCGATAGACTTTCGACGACTGGGAGAACGAACGACGTGCGACAGAATGTAGAGATGAAGGCCACGACGGTGTTGAGCGTCAGACCAAGGGGCCAGTTCGGCAGTGGCTGATTGTCGTACGACCTGAGCACCGAGACGAGAACGATGATGCATACAACGCTGATCAAGCACCATATGATCTCTGGCCACCACCCTTTCAGGATCTGCCATCGACGTCGCGGAGACCGCCTTGTGTTGTTCCTCGTCTTCTCGGCGCTCGATGTCTTCACCAGCTCGTATTCCGTCTCGCCGCTCGCAAAGGTTGACTTGGAGGGTAGATCTCTTCCAATCTCCGTGCTTCGAGGTTCGTCGGAAGGGCGTGCCGTGGACTCAAGCTCCTGTTCCCAATCGTAGACGTGGGTATGCGCAGATGAGAGCAGCAGGGCCTCGTCGTACCCAAGCGGCGGAACGTACGAGGGGACTGGTTTCCGCCGTACTTGGCGCGTCTCGTCATCCTGCCCTCTTGAATCCATCACGAAGGTTTGCCTGCCGCTGTGCCGCTGTCACGCATGCGAAATGTGGGCGTCTCGGGTGTTGTCCTGCGAGCTTATCGGTGTACCAAGATCGAGCTCCTCAGCCTCTCCGTAAAGTTCCATGTTCCGGGGCGGTCTCTTCCCTTTTTTAGATCCGGAAGCCCATGAAAATGCTCGCATTGTCACCGCCACGAAGGGGCGCCTAAGTGTGAATTTGTGTCATAAGCACTACCCCAAGTTGGCGTAGATCACCCAAGCACGGTTTGATCATTCACGCTGCGAAACATCTTTAAAGTAGCTGCCTGGGCAAGCTGACAGGCTAGGTCTTACCCGCCACTCGCTAAGAAATAGCCCGACTAGCGCGGGATTCAGGCCATTTGGAGCTGGCTCTTTGGCAATGAGAGCTTGCGTGAATCTGTCGGGCCATCAATGTTTGTGGAACAGTAGCACTGTTAACTTGTGAGCTACTCTAAAGACAGGAAAAGCCCCTCATTCGGACGAATAGCAGCAACCTCGAGTTTAATGAGAAACTTATCCTGCCTCTCCGCCTTCAATCAGCCCATTTCCAAGCTAAACCTTGCGAGATCTATGCGAACTTGACGCCGTTCTTTAGCGTCCCGATATTGGTGATAGTGACTTCCATCTTGTTTCCAGGAGCAAGCCATTTTGGGGGCTTGAAACCCGCGCCAACGCCTTTCCATGCCCTTAAGTCAGTACAAGGAACGATCAACGGGTGCGTGCTGGATTCTTACCTCCTGGTGTACCCGTCATAATGACCGAGCCCTTCTGCAGTGTAGTCCCAGAGGATAGATAGGAAATAATGTAGGCACAATCGAACAGAAGATCATCAACGCCCTCAGTTTGCCTCACTTCGCCATCAACCTTTGTCTCAAGGTGAAGCGATTTGGGGTCCCCAACAAGATCAGGTCGAACGAGACAGGGTCCCAAAGGTGCAAATGTGTCAAATCCCTTGGAGAACCCCCACTGTGGCACGTTCCCTGCAAACGCAGCATCACGTTGGAGTTTCCTTGATGAGATGTCGTTGCCACAAGTGTACGCAGCAACATAATTCAGCGCATCTGACACAGATACATCCTTGGCGTCTTTTCCGATAACAAGACATAACTCGCCTTCGTAGTCGGCCTGGTCATCCTGGCAGATCTTTGGAATGATCACATCTGCGTCATGGTCCAGAACAGTTGTGTTGGGTTTGAAAAAGATGAAAGGGAACGGCGGCGGCTTGCGGCCGGCCTCTCTGACTGAGAACGTGGTTAGTATCTAGCTTATCATGCAGTGCGTTTGACTTACTGTGCGTTGCATAGTTCAGCCCTACACATCGGAGAATAGGCACATCCTCTTGCGCTAAAGGGCCGAGAAGCTTCTTCACTACAACAATCTCATCGGTGACCTTGGTCTTCCCTGAGGTGTCATATATGTCAGAGCCCTCAATAACTTTTGCCTTCAAACTTGTCTCCTCGGTAGTGTTTCCCAGGTCGAATCCCTCATGAGGGAGGATGGGCTCTCCTCGGAGGATTCGCCCATCGCTTGCAGCAAAACGAATGAGTCTCTGCCACGATACCAACATTATGGTGGTTTGGCGAGTAGACAACGTGAGTAACGGTAGTGTAGAAGTACTTTAGGAAACTTTGTCAATGTATGAACTGAATATCATCTTGCTTTTGTCACCACGATATCACGCCACCCCGCAGGCCCTTCGACTGTTGGCAGTGATGACTGCCGTCACACAAGCCGCTTAATAACGGCATGGAATCGGGGATATTGACATCTCCCCGCTTCGCAATACACATCGCAGGCCGTCCAAATTGACCTTGGGATAATGCATCCGACTTGCGGGACGATTCCGACGGCCTCTCGACAGGGCATCGCTACCGCGCGGAGGTTGTGGGGAGTCACTGAATGCGGGGATCCGGGGAGTTAAGGCTTAGTTTACCAGGGTGTTCACGACGCTCAATCCACGGCAATGGGCACGGGATGCATCCGTTACCAGGTCTGGTAGCCGCGAAACAATGAAGGACCTCTTTCATATGAACCCAGGATTCGATCACAAATTCCCAATGAGGTAACACGGTGACGCTTCAAGTTGTAGACGATCTTTCTATCTAGTCTCCGACTCCACATTCCCTCCATTTCAACTTTTTCCAAAATGCCCGCTGCTACCAAAGTAATTCAGCCTGTCTCGCAGGACCTATTCGTTCGGTCTCACAAGTCACAGAACGAGAATGAGCGGACAAAAGGTCACGTCGGCGATGAGTTGCACAGTAAACAGCATAACGGGCTAGCTGGCCATCGTAAGCCACTTTCCACGTCTTATCCCTCCAATAGCCTCAACTTTCTTCGAGGCCTGAACTTCGAAAAGGATGGGAAGATATCAGAGAGCAACCCATCAACGCTGATTGCTCTTGATATCCTCATTGTCGGAGCTGGTCTTGGCGGGCTTGCAACCGCAGTTGCTCTGGCGAGAAGTGGCCATCATGTTACTGTCTTGGAACAGGCCGCTCAATTATCAGAGGTAAGCTTGCCTGAAACCCATCCATACGATGTCAATCGGAGCCTCTTGGGCCATCTGACCACTAATTATAGGTTGGCGCCGGCATCCAGATTCCGCCAAACTCCAGCAAGCTCCTTCAAAGATGGGGGGTGATGGATATCATGGCAGAGCAGGCAGTACGGCCTGACGGCATCTCGTTCCGTCGCTGGGAGAATGGCCATCGTATTGGCTTTACTGATCTCTCTGAAACATTTATCGAGCTCTGCGGGGCACCATACTACGTCGCACATCGTGCTCACCTCCACTCTGCTCTCTATCAGCGGGCCAAGGACCTTGGGGTTGCGGTTCGCTTGGATAGCAGGGTCGCTGGCTATAACCCTCACCTACCAAGTGCGACTCTGGCTAGCGGCGAGACTTTTTCAGCTGATCTCATTGTTGCTGCCGATGGTGAGCACCTCCTTCATGTTATAAGATGCGGTCTTGATCTCGGCTAATATCCCCTTGCGACGTAGGCGTCAAGTCGGTAGCTAGAAGTCTGCTTCCCTCCAACCAAGTTGGGGCAACGAACTACACTGGCTTTGCAGTCTACCGAGCCACAGTAGATGTCAGTAAGATGAGAAAGATTCCAGAAATTGCCTGGATCCTTGAGAAGCCTGGATTGCACGTCTGGTGAGTTCATATACGACCAAGTATGTCAGAGATGGCGGTCTAACATGCTCCATAGGATTGGCGAAGATCGTCACGTCATGACTTACACTATTGCTGCCGGCGAATCCTTCAACATGGTGCTATCTCACAGGGACTCGAGGGATCCTTCAACGTGGGAACAAAAGACACAAGCCGAAATTCTGGGAGAGATGAGAGCAGAATTCCGGGGTTGGGACTCACAGTATGACCCCAGTGCCCGTTTGTTTTCAAAATATATTTGCTCAACTTATTGACATATCGTAGGCTCACCAAGATCATCGAACTGATTGACACCACAATCAAGTGGCCCTTGATGGCTGGCGTCCCGTTGGATAATTGGGTCGCGGATTCCGAGCGTCTTGTTATCCTCGGCGATGCAGCCCATGCAATGCTCCCCTACATGTCGCAGGGGGCAGCCATGGCGGTTGAAGACGGTGCCGCTCTGGCTGTGGCCCTCAACAATATTCAGAATCGTGAACAGCTCGGTCTTGCGCTTCAAGTGTTCCAGGGAGAAAGGAAATCACGCACCTCAATGATGCAGGAGGCCAGCATGGTGAATGCCCTGCTATGGCATTTTAAGGATGGCCCCGAACAGAAGGCTCGAGATGAGGCGATGCGTCCCGAAGTTGAGGGACGCAAGTTTGCGAGCAGCCCAAATCAGTGGTCCGACCCCCTCACTCAATCGTGGGCTTATGGATACGACGCCGAGGATAGGATGTTGGAGAAATGGAAACAGGAGAGTGAGGCGTAAGAATATTGATATCGATATGATTGCAGGTTCCAATAGATTGTGGAAAGATCTGGTCGATCAGCTAGACTGAGAAAGTTTGAAAGTTTAATGTTGGAACCAATGAGAAGGATATGTTACATGGCGTTTCATCTTGCAGACCATCATGGGATACCTTGCAGAAGGTCGTAACAGTTAAGATAGTGGATGACAAGCTGTTCGTTGAATTGTTCCAAGGAGATGGTACCTGTCCATATCTGTATCGACGAAATTTAGATGCAAGATGTATTCTCGAAGCATGCCTCCTAAACCCTCCACTAAGATAACTTTCCGTCAGGAGCAAAGACTCTTATTCAGCCCTGGAAAATTATAAGTTGGGCAGCTTCGATTATACAACAACAGTTCACTTATTCCTACATGTAGTGACCAAAATCAAGTGTCTAGCGCCTACCAAAATAAGTCCCCTGTAGCAAAATCATCCATCAACTCAGACATGGAGAAGTTTGCACCAGTGTTGGGGAAATCGTTGAAGTTGGGTGGGAGATAGTTCATCAGGGTAGAAAAGGCGTCGTCCATTCCGCTATTCGCCGATATATGCGTGCTTTGCGCGTTCTCACCTCCATTCGAGGGAATTGCGTGGCTTGGCCCCATCCCTCCCACTTCATGAGCGATATCGTCCCGACCCGGAGCTTTGCTGAGGTTAGTCTCTGTAGGAATATATTGTAAACAAATTCGATCACGTACTCATTTGCAAGCTTTGAATCATGAAGATCAAGGTCGCAGTGAACTTTGCGCACTTCTCTACCATGGGGTTCTGGATATCCAATCGCGCAATGCAACTGACTGCACTCTTTAGAATATCGTCAAGCCGTATAGCGGTATTTGTATATCCTTGATCAAAAGGCATAGACCCATAGCTATCTTCGACCAGCTTTGTCGCAACAATAGTCAAAGAGGCATTGAAGGCTTTTGTGAGATTAGCTGGCATCCTTCCAGGTAGCAGGCCAAACTTACTGAAGTACAGGCTAAACCACCATGCTCCAAGGAATGAAACGGTAGGCTGGACATCATTCGCAAGTTTGCAGGCTTCAACTAAGCGAATGATAGCTTCCGCCGACCGCAGGCATACTGTTCTACTAAGATGCCACGCCTGTTGCAGCGTGGCTGCTTCCTGAAGAGACTGAGGGCTTCCATCGAATGATTGTAGACAGCGGTCTAGTATTGGGCGATGCGACAGGAGTTGCAAATTATGATACCGAAGTGTCAGTATCACTCGGAACTTCAGTAACATCAACTTCCCCTCAGGGCTGGCGACTTCACTCGGCTCTACAAGTTGCATCGATAGAGGTAAAGATGCCTGCCAATCAGCCAATTTCTGTCCAATCTGTATCACACTAGCCACTGTGTTTGTTAACGGAATGGCAGATATTGACCCGATATTGCTTTCGTATAGATCGTCAATCACGGCGGCGGTCACACCGTAAAGCGTGCTAGGTAGACAGTTATTAGTCAACATTAGGCAAGGGGAGGCTTTGTGGTAGTCAAACATTGATGCATTCCAAAACATAGTGCTCTCTTCCTCGTTAGACCATCTCGAGATATCGGAAGTTCTTTGATGGGAAATGAAATGTCTTGGCAACGGTGTTCGAATATAGTTTTGCGGAATAATGGGCGGCCGGCCGAAGGTCATACTCAGTGTTCTATATCCCGATAGTGATCTTGTTAGACATAGTTCCTTCGACGGGCTTCTAGATCCACCGAATATGCTACTTGCCTATCGAGTACGACACATCCATACCAAGTGCGTATTCTTATTTCTCTCTCGAGTGGTTCGAATCTTTGAAGAGCCAATTCGGAATGAAACCCTAACTCGAGTGCAGCTTTCACAGCGAGCCCGTGTATTGCCCATGTCTGTATAGACCGTTGGCTGCCTTGAAGGTACTGTGACATCAGGAGCATGGCCTGGACTTGAGAGATTTGAGGTCAGCTAAGGGAACTAGCACGTACTGGGGAGATATAGCAGATACTGAAGACGGAAGGGAAGGGACTGCAGCAGTACCTGCTTCTACGTTGGCCCCTGTCATCATCTCAGTCATAGAGAGGGCTTTGGCGCGCCGGTAATGAACATCTGAAATTGCCTGTCGATCGCTCAAACCGACACCTGTAGCGTTCATGGTACTCGTTGCCATGGCCAAAACCATGTGCAATAGTGCAAGCCAAGCGGTTTTCGCATTTTGCATGCCCGTTTCTCGGTACTGAGCGTACGTTTTCCAGAAACTTTCTTCGTGTATATAAGGAAATAGGAGACCTGTGTCACGGAAGAATTGGCGCACAAGATTGATGACCTCTTCTTCGGGTGGCAAACGCAATGCCTCGGATGGCTTTTCGAGTTTCCTTGAGTCGAAGGAATCAGTGACTGGTGACTGAGATCTCGAGACAGCCAGGATGTGTTGTTGTGCATGTTTTGCAGGTGTCGAGGATGCATCTCCGCGCTCATCTTTTTGGGTCTTATTCAATAAGTGGTCGAGCGTGCGGCGAATAATTCTCGTGAAGGCAATATTGGATGACGGCCCTGAATGATTGATGATGGAATCAGCAGGTATAAAGGGAACATCGAGGCCCATGGCCGTGAAGCCTAGTTTATTGTGTCATACCGAAATACGCCCAAGACTCGTCTGTGGTAAATTCAATAGTACCAACACCGTCTGTCGCGTCGGGGGTGATCCCCTGCGTGACGCTTCCATCCTCAACATTCAGTGACTCCTCGGGATAGTTGACTTCCGAAATGTCGTCGGTACGGCCAGAAACACTACGTGGAAAGAGGACGTGTTGCTTTCCTTGTAGAAACGAGGCGGGTATAAGTCTTTTCAGCCGACTGATTTCTTCTTCGACATCGGCTAAGCGGTGTTCAACTTGTTCGAGATATCTATTCACAGAGTAAGATAAGTCTTGAAAGACTCTGCATAAAGTTCCACTAAACATACTGTTTCGGTACCAGCGCATTGCTCCCACCAGAGTTGGCTGCGTAGATACATTCGATACCTTGTTCGACGCAAGCGGAGCACTGAGGCCTAACACCATCGCACTTTTCGAGAGTGTATTCTGATTAGTCTTCTTGGACAGCCAGTGGCACCTGCTGGGCGGAAAAATCCCGTTCAGGCGAAAACTGCCAATACTGGCTCCCACCAGCGTGGTAGTCTGAGAATCTCGCACTCACCCTCGACTTCCGAGCACGGCAGGAGCTGCAAGCAATCGGGATACGCTTCCGCTTCCGAGTCGACGCGCCTGTTGGCCCGGGAGTGCTGTTCTCCATTTCCCGAGGAAAGTCTTCATACAGCTTACAAGTTGTGCGGCACGATAGGGCAGAGACTGGTGGAGGCGGGGATTTAGAGAGAAAGATGATCAAGTCCCCGGTGTAGTTGAAAGGGGAGGGCGGGGAGTTAGGGAAGAGCACCGAACTCTAAGTGCTGTACGCCTAACGCTGAGAGGCTGTGCTACGACAAATCGCGTACGGTTAGCGTTGTGGTTGGTGTCTTTGCTGAGCCTCCGACCATGCTATTTCGGCCAACAGCTTAAATCCCCGAGCACACCTGTGTTCGTTTTGTAACTCACCGTCACGTTGACAGTATTGACGAAACGCGGTTGGTCTTCATGCGGGATGAGAGTTCGGCAAACACCCGGAAATCATGTGTTTTTGATCAAGTCATAAACACATCTCGTCAACACTGAAATGTCGCTACTGTATCTAAGCATCATTCAAGAAGAGTAAAGATAGTCAATCAATACCTTACCACTTCACTCGAGCAACTCAACGTCGTATCATCCTGACAATCCGAGAACTAGCCATGTCTTCAACGACCGTCACAGAAACTTCGCACCAAGCCGAGCCGGCTGAAGACCACACCGCAACGATGTTGCGCGCCGCCGAGGCCAACCACACAAAGCCTTTGTGGCTGCAAATGACCAAACTAAACCCCCCTCTGCCCAACCCACGGTGCACACCCCATCTTTGGAAGTATTCTGAAATTCAACCCACTCTCTTGCAAGCGGGTCAGCTTGTTACCGAAAAGCAAGCTGAGCGTCGGGTGCTTATGCTCGTCAACCCTTCCAGAGGTACGCAGCCTGCACCGATGGAGCTTCAGATCTGTTATTACTTCGAATCATTAGATCTGTTCCTGACTCAGAACCCCAGATGCTCCATTCACGACTGACACTCTTTACGCTGGGCTGCAACTGGTCATGCCCAATGAGACGGCACCAGCGCATCGGCACACGGCTTTTGCTATGCGCTTCATCATTGAGGGCAATGGCGGCTTCACTGCCGTTCATGGAAAGCGCATCCAGATGAACCGGGGAGATGTAATTTTGACCCCCACTTGGAATTGGCATGACCATGGAAAGGATGGGTCTGGCCCGATGATCTGGCTTGACGGCTTAGATTTGCCCAACTTTACCCACTTCCCTGTTCATTTCGTCGAGCATTTCTCATCTCCACGATACCCAGCAGACAATGTTGATACATCCCAGTCGCCCATTGTCTTCCCATGGAGTCGGATGAAAGCAGCACTTGACGCCGAGGAAGGACAATATGCTACACAAAGTTATCTCCGTGCAGATGGATCTGAAGGTACTTAATTCCCGTTCTGCTTCATTATAATTGTTGGAACTTGGACTGACTTGTGCAACGCTCCAGTCAGCAAGGTTTTAGGTGGTCGTGCAGCCCGCTTGACCTCCGGTGCCAAGTCCTCTCTGGTTCAGGAGACCGCATCATCTGTTTATCATGTCGTCGAGGGATCTGGGCGCTCTCGTATCGGTGATACAGAACTTGTTTGGAACAAGGGTGATACCTTCTGCATTCCATCCTGGTATCCTTACCAGCATTTCGCGGACGAGGGTCTGAAGACAGATGTATACCTGTACCGTTTTGATGACATGCCTATGCTGAAAAGTCTGGGATTCTACCGCTCAGCTGACATGGATGTGGAACGTCTCGTGTCGAAGTGAACGATTGTACGCTGGACCATTCACGTGTAGACTAAGTAGGCAGACTGAATGAAATATCTTTTACTGCGGCAAGTGTACCTACCTAGAATTCGGGGTCTAGGACAGAGTTTGCAAACTTACAGACGGTTGATTCTTCGCGCCGGAGCATGATTCACGTACCGCTTGGTGCAAGTGTTTTTTGACAATCATTGATAATGTTAAATCACTCCAAGATATCGTCCATCTCAATTGAATATAAAACTTTCCAACTCATTATGGATTCTTAATTGTAACAGAGCTCTAGTAGTCGAGAGCCCGAATGTTTTTATTTGCTGCCAGAGAAGAATGATAGACGGGATTCGTACGCTGGCGTTTCTACATCAACTGCACTACCCCTGTCCCGTCTAAGACTACTCTCTTAGTCTAAGCGAGAAATGCAGTCTTGCGAATGACTGTTTCACTGAAGAAGTAGAGGGGGATCACCAATAAGTACACCGCCCAGAGAATTCCCGCCATCGTACCAAACTGAGCGACGGGTCCCGCCTGTGCCATCCAGCTTGTGGCCGCGTAAGAAACTCCGAAGCCGACAGAGTTCTTGATCAAATTCACCAGCACTCCGATGTGGCTTGCTCTAGGTGGCATGGTGTCAACAGCGTACGTCAGTAACACATTCGCCGAGCAAGTCAGACCTGTGGCAAGCATGCCATAGCCAACGCTGACTTGCGCCCACTTCTCCGGTGATGCAAGGCCGTACCCAATGACCAGACATCCAGCTGGGCTGATTAGACCTCCGATAATCACAGCAGGCAACCTCGAAGCTGGATCTTGTTTTCCACCATTGCGACGTGTATCTCGGTTGAATAGGTAATCAGCCAATGCGCCTCCGATCGGAAGACCAATCAGAAGACCGACCAATGGGCCAACACTAAGCAGACCGACGTCTCGGGCGCCCCAGAGTAGGGGCGGGGGACTGTATACCACCGAGAGCAAGATAGATACCAGAACGGTCCAGCCAATGGTGAGACCAAAGACCAAAGTTGTGACAATAACCTGGGGCGCGCCTAGAAGTTGAAGAGGCTGGAAGAGGCTTGAGGCGGCGAGCTTCCAGTCCATGTCGACATATGCTGTTGAGAAAGAGCGCAGTCTCCATTGTTTTCCGAGTTCTCTGGGCCCTGGAAAGCCTTGCTGGTTGGCGTTTTCAACTTCGGCGTAGGTAGGGCTCAAGGGCAGACCTTTGGGGTTATCTTCAGTAATAACGGGGTTGAGCTCAACTTCAGCCGTCTTTGGCGAGTCCGCGCGTGTTTCCGGGAGCATGATCAGTGATCCGACAAATGTGATGAAGATCAGGGCCGAGAGGATACGGAAGTACCATCTCCAATCTCCAGTACCATCCGCGACAAGACCGGAAATGATCGGTCCGACAGATGAGCCCGCAGCAAGGAGTCCAACGTAGACAACCATTGCGCTTGCTAATTGCTTGTTTGGGAATGCCTCTTCAACGAAGCTGGGCCCCAATGCCTCAACAAGCCCGCCAGCGAGCCCGCCGAGAATCCTTGAAGTTCGCAGGTCATTGAATGTTGTTGCTTCCCCTGACCAAAGGCAGAAGACAAAGAACATGACGAGCGATATCAGAATCGTGTATCGTTTACCAATGAGAGATGCGGCAGGGAGGGCGAAGATGTTCTAGAGTTGAAGGTAAGTTAGTTCGTGTCTCTCAAGAAACATACATCAAAACGTTGAATGTTCTCATTTTAAATCAGGCTTACCGAGAGGCCAAGAGTCAAAAGCACATAGGTAGAGAGCTGGGAGGCCTCTTCCGAAGTGCAATGAAGCTCTGCAATAATGCGCGAAAACAGCGGAGGAGCGCCTGCAGCAAAGGCATTTCCCAAAAGGTTGTAGAAGCTGACGTTCAGGAGAATCCAGATTCTCCACGAAAGTGGCCATCCCTATCGAGTCGTTAGAGATTAGTCTTCAAAGCCTATGATCTTGTGACATCCTTGAACTCGAGGACACCGGCAACACTTACCAAGACGCTCGACTCCATCGCGGAATCATTCGATGTCGACATGTCTGTTGATTTTGGACGTACGATATGAGTTGATTTTTCAAAGTCTAGTTCGATAATCTAGACAAATGCTTACACGGGTTTTCGCAATTTCCGCTCAACACCGGCTCCGCCTTGTCCTATCTACTCCAGCCCACCCCTTTACAGATCATGTCTTTCATTACAAGACCAACTTTACCAACGCGTAGCGTGCCATTGGTCTAGCGAGTCATTCGGGGAGATAAACCTAAGGGTATGCGTCCGCGGAGAATTGTCATAACCCCGGATACTACCCCGCATCCGCAGCGGCCCGCGTCCATACTGGAGACCGGGTGACGATGGTCTGCTTCCATGATCTCGGGGTCAAGCGGGGGAAGCGGGTCTTGTTAGAGACTCGCCGCGCGCAGTATGAAGCATATATCAAGGACTGACGTTGACTCAGGCTAAGCATTGCGACACAGCCGTGTCTGGCACGTCAGCCGATCGAGTCAGTTGGTCGCTCGTTAGCAAATCCAAACACCACCAAGGCTATGCTGAGCGATGGCACGTTACCAGAAAGCTTGTTAATTATTATGAATCAGTAATAGTTACATTAATTTAAGATCTCATCGTCATGCTTTGCTAGAACACGAGCCTGACAAGTATCAGGATCTCCTATCTCCGCGATGAGGCGGAGTCACAATATTAACATGGCTTGGTTGCAGTATTGAGGTGCTCCTACATTGTGAAGCCCAGAGTCTCAATGGAATCTACCTGTACGTAGCCTGGAACTTCTTTATTCATCCTTTTCCAATCCATCAGCCCCCATCAGCCCCTATCAGTAAGCGGTAAGTAAAAGGGCATCTTAAAGTCAAGATAACTTTATTGAGTCGAATTGGTCGAGGATTCCTAGTAATTGAGGACAAATCGACAAGATTGCAAAAGTTAGACGCTTCTAGCCGCCAAATGGGTTCTTTTCCCTCTTCGCTGAGAACTTGATCCTTTAGCTTATCACGATATAGCAAAGAGAAAGTTAGGCAACGAATTGGGTTTCATCGCAGAGGAATCGATGTGAGGTATGACATAAGGGTTCAGGTAGCAGTTCCTGAACGGCTTCAAGCTTGAATACATGAGTTGACGCTTCTATGGCTTAATGTACCTCTCTTTAATGATAGTAATTCAAACTGACCTCAACCATGTTCAATGATTTCTTGTCTAATGTATTTTACACACCATCAGGTTCATCCTAGTGTCAAGGAACAGATCGATTATTATGTTGAGTATTCTGAGACTTGATGAGGCGTCACATGGTGAGCTAGCAGGCTTGGTAGGGAAAGCTGCTGTGGAGAATATGGAGACTCTGATAAAGAGTATCGAGGATTGGGTGTTAGAAATCTGGTAGGTCGATGGTAATTATGAGTGGTGAAATATGAATGATGGCAGTTTTTCTTGTATCACAATGGGACCAGTTGAGTGTGAGGATTGAAAAGGATCTACTACAGTATGTCCTGCATTTGCTCTCATACAAGAGGCATCTCCCGCTAGGAAGACGCTTCCTTATTTCCTCAGCTGTCCCTAGATGTCCAGGGCTGAAAGTTTGATCATGAGCATCATGAACTTCATCGGAACAGCCTGCCACTTTTGAAATTCTTACGGCTGCTCTAGGCGAGCAGCTTTTCGAGTCTCACACAAGTTGCAGGTCATCCCGAAGAACGCCATGAATGCAGCCAATCAAGTGATGAACGGTCCAAGGCCTTTCCTGGGGTTCTGGGGAAAGTCCAGCTCAAAGCGCCAACGCTAGCCGTGATAACGAAATTTGCAATCACATATGCAATTTGAGTTTTCGTTACGTTTCCTTTCCGCTAAAGTAGAAAATAGCCGGGGGCCCTCTTTCGGGGTTTATCTCGGCTAACCGCTAACGTTAAGAAGAAGCGGGAGCTAGCACGACCGAAGCGGGGCCCGACCGTGTACGTTGAGCGGTGCCGAGATGTGGGGCTCCGGAGGCCACGACTCGGTATCGTGACCGTGTACGTTAGGAAGAGCCGGGTCGGAGTCAAAGAAATGCGCCGGACAAGAAAACTTTGCTGCCGCTAGTTCTCGGGGCCTGGACTGAATCAAGAAGACTATGTCCGTTCTTACGCTGGCCAATTTGGTGTATAAGTAGCCACCTTCCCTCTTTCTTGGGTGAATTTGGGGTTTCTTCCTATCTCATCTGTCTGATCTTTGCCTTTCAAATAGTTGATATCAACCTCAACATTATATGTGCCATAAAAGTATATCAATTTCACATACTCCTCTTTTGTACCATCTACTCAAGACCACGATGTGGTCTGCGGCCTCCACGATGCCTCTCGAGATCAAGATTGACGATCACTACTCGTCCAAGATCTATACCAGCGGCTCTCACATCACAGGCACCGTATCTGTCTGTCCAGACAGCCGCACTCCCTTTCACTGCATCCAAATCGCTCTCATGGGCACCTCTCACACTCGGGTCGACATGCTACCCGTCCCCAAGATCACCACCGACGTGTTCCTCAACCTAGACATGCCCATTACGAAGACATCCTACCCGCAAGGACGGGTCTTTGCGGCAGGAGAAACCCAAACTATCCCATTCAACTTCACCATACCACGAGAACTACACAAAGATGCCTGTGAGGCTGCTTCAGGCGATCACTCCCACGATCAACACATGCGACTGCCTCCATCAATGGGTGGTTGGGGCAAAGACGACATGTCACCCACGATGGCCCAAGTCGAGTACAAGATAGTTGCTCGACTGCTTCGCAAGAGATCCTCCAGCCCAAAAGATACCACTGAGGCCAGTCAGCGGATCATGGTCCTCCCAGCCTTTGCCGAAGACCCACCCCTGAACATCAACAACCACGATGCACGATACACGCTATCCAGGACCAAGTCCGTCCGCAGAAGTCTTCTTTCTACACAGAAGGATCGCATCGTTATCAATGCGCTTCAGCCTGAAGCAGTCTACATCAGCATTGGCGGCCATCAGCTCCCCGACTCTCACGCCTCCGTAACACTGGACCTAAGCTTTGAATCCAACTCCTCATTCTCATTCCCACCGGAAGTCACTCTGGGCCACGTCAAGCTAGACACTCAGACGTGGTTCACAGGAACCCCCATGAAGATGTCGCCCGACCTAGGAAACCCCCGTGAGGCGGCTGGACTGCGCCATGAGCTGCGGTACTCTACCCAAACCAAGCTCCCTACGACAGACACGGGAGTCATCCTATGGCACAAGGACGACCAGGCAGAAAACTGCAAGATGTTCTCCTGGCGATCAAGAACCAAGGTTCCTATCCGCCTCCCTACCGCACATAAGATGTTCCTGCCCACCTTCTTCAACTGTTTCATTGCTCGAAGCTACATCTTGCGCATGTCTGTCAATTTCAACGGCTCCAAGACCAATCTTTCTGTTCCGCTGCAGATTGCGTCGCAGTCGCTCTACCCTCAAGTGATGGAGCCAGAGGTGGAGGACCTGCCATCCTTTGACGCATCTCTTGCTTGGAGATGACGGAGTGTAGCCGAATCTGTCTCTTTTCCTACGTCTACTTGTTATCTTTTCCGAGAATTTTAGGAGGCGCACTCATATCTGCTGGGTGATTGTGCAAGCTCTTCCACGGAAGGCTGCCAAATGATTGGGATGTGGCGTTACACGTGGATGATCAAGGTTGCCTGCTTTGGTATTTGTTTCCCTTCATTATGGATTGGAGGGTTCCCATGTCGGTAGCGACTGGATTGATATTTATCGATCTCTATTAGGTCATTAACTATGTTTAGCCAGAGACCAACCGGCGTATTTGATCCGCGTTGTGTTTTCTTCTCTAGAGTCTCATTATCATTACCACATTTACACCGAAGCCCCATCGTCAAAAGCCTTCTCCTTTTGACTCTGCTTGTTCTTGACACTTCCGGCAGTCCACTGGCGCATCTTCTTGCCCCAGAAGTAGAGAATAGGCAACCCAAGAGATAAGACGATTATTGCCTCCGCATATAGGGCGAATGTTTGAAGGGGTCCTTTCTCGGCGATCCAGACAGTCGCCTTGGAGGCGATGAAGAACGCGACGACAATGCGGAGTGAAGAGACGTTGACGAGTACCGGTCTGCTAGTGTGTCAGCCGTGCACTTCCTTAAGGGTGATCGAAATTGAACATACCCTGCCCATTGCGGGTAGCTCTCGACAATGAAGACATTGAGAATGGTCATGGTTGTCAAAAAGGCAAAGACGATCAAGAAGGAGCCGACCAGTAGAACCGCCCAATGCATGTTCTGCTCACCGGCAGTTCCGAAGACGAAGCAGCCCGCTACTCCCGAAACGAGCGGCAGGATCAAGTTGGCAAGGTGATGCTCCGGCTCTCTGCTTCCGCCCTGCCACCTTGTCACAGCGTTGGAAATTTTGTCAGCTACAGGGCCACCAAAGACGTAGACCAGCGCCGAGGCGGCGAAGAAGGGAAGCACGGTGAGACCGGTCCACTGGAACTGCCATCCTTGGGCGAGGAGGGCAAACGGCGTGATCTGCTGAGCGGCCTGGTTGATGACGATCATGGAACTGTTGGCCAGAACGCCCCAGATGATGGCCGGGAAGTACGTGGATCTGAGGGCATCAAACATGGACTTGGCAGCGCGCTTAAACTCGAAGCCGTTTTGAAAGACACCGATGTTGGTCCACACCGTGCGTGGCGTGTAGTTGACATAATCAAGCTCCGGGCGGTTCTGGCCAGGCAAAAGAGGAACGGTATTCTGACCACCTGTGACGGGTTAGCTGCGCTCGAATATACCCTTTGGGGGTAAGGCGAGACATACTGAGCTCTTCCTGGGAACGAGTCCAGCGAGTCTCAGGCAAGAAGGCAATGAGTATGGCCCAAGCCAAGATACCCATGCCAGAAGTGATGTAGTACAGCCACCTCCAGGTGTAGTTGGCGGATACCCATGGTGCTGCAACACCAAGACCGATGATGATGATCCCCTGACTGGATACTACAGCCGACATGGCCTTGTTTCTCTGGTGGATGAAGACCATATCCTGAACAATCAGAGGAATCAATGCCTCTACCGCACCGGCGCCCAAACCCATGAGTGCTCTGGCAAGCAAGTGCTGTTGCAGGCTCGTACTGAAAGCAGCAAACAAGCCACCAGCCCAAGCACTAGTCGCAGCGAACAAGAGGACCGGTCGACGGCCAATCCAGATGGATGTGGGCACCAGGAAGTAGCTCGCAATACCGTTTGCCAAAAGGGGCATCGTAGCTAGGAGAGCGACTTCATCTAGGGAAGCTGGCTTGACGCCAGGTGGCACGACGGACATGGGATTGATGTTGAGACCGCTGCCGCCACTCTGGGCCTTGAATTCGATGTTGTTGAGGATGCGCGGGTCGACTCCCGAGTACTCGAGGATGAAGACGGGGAGGAGACCACCGATGACGACCTCTGCTGACAGGGCAAGTGCACCGACTGTGAGAACTAGTCAGTCTCTAGCGGCCCTTTGTACGGTCAATGGAACGTCTTACAGAAGCAAAGGGCACCGATTGCTGTCCATTTTCGCCATGCGGGGAGGTTCAGTGGATCTATACATTATTCTCGTATCAATCATCATTGCTCGTTGATATCGAACGGGGTTTCTCAGAACTCACCCTTGGGATCAGCCGTGGGCATCTACACGTTGTCAGGAAAGCCCTTGAATCAAGAGGATATGTCAAACTTACAGGAATCAGCCTCAGCTGCCCGTCCACATAGAGATTTGTCGTACCGACGACCAGCGTCTCGTTCTTCTCACTGACCCCGTCGTCGAACTCGGACACCGACACGGCGGGCGCACGCTTAGGACCAGCCTGCTCATCCTGGAGCGGCCAGCGGTTGTTCGTCGCCATCTTGTCAGTTGTTATGTTTTGCCGTGATGGAGTTAGAGCTGTAGCGCAATCCCACCGCTCCAAGATCCAAGGGTCAAGCTCGTCTTCCCGCCGGATATCAGCGCAGCCTTATACTAGACCTGACATGCCCCCCTGTAGGTGATCGGTAGCAAGGGGAGGGGGATGATGATTTGCAGGTTCGGAACGTCCTCTGGATTCCGAGTTGGGGTTGAATTAGAAGAGTTGGATCTATACCAAACAGGTGAAGGGAAGGAAAGCAGAGAGGGATGGGAAAAGCCGTGCGCTTAGATCTGTAGTAACCCTAGTTGCGTCTGGTCTTGTGTGCTTGTACTCGAATCGGAGACGTGCCTGGACGGATCCGTCGCATCAGGCGAACCGCCAATCGCACGACACCCGCGACGATGATCAACTACGCCAGTGACACTGGAGAGACAGACCCAGACACGAGTGTACGATACTGTCTCTGGGCAAAGTGGGTGTGTGTCTCCCTCCACATCCCGCCCGCCGGGGGCGGAAGAGGCCTCTCCCATGTTCGCCCAAGTTCCCCTTTCTCCCAAGCACGGGCGTGTCATGTTTCCACCTGACAAACGTTCGTCGCCGCGAGACCGGGAGCTAGGATATCGAACCTTGGAAAAAGCCCATGGTCTGTGATGCTGGTGTCTGCTTTCGGCAGTTGAAGAATTTCTGGATCGCCTGATGGGGCGGTTGGGTGGTGCGGGCCGGGGAGCTAGGGCGAGACTAATTCGTCGTCGAAGCAGAAGAGTCCCACGCTTAACACGGTGGGATTTGTCTAGAATATTTGGCATGACACAGCTGCGTCTTGCGCCTTGTAGGGATTGGGACTCTTTGGGTACGGTGGGATAAGGGGGTGTGACTTGGTCTGGGGTTGGAATGCGGCATGCGACGGTTTGATCGACGTTCTCGCGCGCGCGCGAGATAAACCCTTGCCTGTCGTTCTTTGGCGTCTTGAGATTCCTCACGCTTTCCATCATGCCTTACACCTACAAAGTTGCCCCTTGCATCGGGAGACGTTGCGGAACGTATGTAAGTAGACTGCATAGGGCTCCTAGCGTCCAGTCCATGGGGCTGATGTGGAGAGAATCTTAATTCAATCACCCCTTGAGCAATGGCATACAGACGGTCAGTGTCTTTGAAAAGCTCTACCATGATATTGCCCGTAGTGAGGATTTTTAGGAAAGCCAACGTAGGCTCAAGTAAACTCTGTCGGTCTCGACGCGCTCCAATCTTCATCGCATCACAACCGCGCGCGCCAGTCGGCCGGATCAACATCCTCCAAGTCACATTGCATCCAAGACTTCAGACCGTTTCTTTTCTCTTGGAACAAGTTGAGATGAAATGCCACAGAGTACAGAGGAAGGCAAACAAACCTTTCCAGCATGGCAGGAAGTTCATAAGCGACTATACTAAGACGCAGCTAGTGTACTCCATACGGGTCGCGAAGAAAGGTTCTTGACTCAACGCATGAACGCAGCACCACCACCTTGTTACAGACCCCCGGTCCGAGTGCCTCAAGCCAACACAATTTAAGACGTTTGGATCTTCGACAACTTCGCCTCGTTCTTTTCTTGATCCGGCGCACGGATGGCGATGCAACGATACGCCGGATTTGATACATCTCAACGTCCCAATCACAGAGTGGACATCCTCAAAAGCTGCAAAATTGCGTTGCACACACAGAACCTAAGTCAATATCACCACGGCAATATTCCAACCTGCCAAGAAGGTTACAATCCTGAGGATTTGACGGGGAGAGTTGACGACGACTACGACCACGATCGGCGGGTGACAAACTCGCATCAGCTCATATCCAACCCCCCCCGTACTGTTGTATTACACTACCTTTCGTCTGAATTACATTGACTGGTTTGTCTGGTCTCTGGGCTTGGCCCTCCTCCACCATGACTTCATGCCGGCGTTACACGTTTCGGTTTACCAATGAAGCAGGTATTGGCACACTCTAGCCTCCACGCCTCTAGGTAGTCTCTCCTGTACAGACCTGTTTCTCTGCCAAGCCCACCGAACGGCCGAAGCCCTTTTGTCTGAGGCTCTGAGCTGGGTGCCCCCATCGTGATCGTCGCCGGTCGGCGCTCCATGTGTCGAGTCTGATGTTTTCTTCAGATGATACCTATCCGTCGGCTCATCCGTTGTGCGTCCTCTACTCCTCGCCGTCCACTTTCCGGTGCGGCGACCCGGCTTGCTGGCTTTGCCTGGGCACCGCGTGTCCACTTGTGACGGGCCAAGGGCAGCTTACGAATCTACATGTACGGAATCAAGTGATCGTCGAGAAGACCACTTGAACAGCAACCCTGAGGTTTGAATTCATGTTTCGCAGAGAAATCCATCGGCCCAATACAACGTGGAAACTTTTTCAACTGCAGTTGCAATCGGATCAGCTTTGGCCGAACTCTTATTAAGCGGCGTTCCCTCATGCGATATTCCGCGATTATCATCTCTGCAAGTATTTGACATGGAGTCTGATAGTGACTCTCGACATATGCCACGTTGTTGGAGTAATGGCTCCCACAATGGCTTGGCCGAAGCTCGCGATATCCCATGAGCCATGGCGAGGTACTAGAAGCGAAGGCTTGTTCGAATTTTGCTTCCAAAAGCCAATCCTTTGGTCAAATCTAGAATACATTGGTCATTCGAGTTTTACCAACTTATAATCGGCCGTCCAAGTCCCATCTATTAGTAAGACTGTTGTGCTGTATATCACTCTGGTCCGTCATCAGAAAGCCCAAAACATAACGCCATGCTTAGCCCCATTGTCCCTTTACACACGATCTGACTCGCTTCTCGAGACGCAACAGCACTATCCAGCCAGAAATCGTACGCATCTGAAGCCGCTTTAGTTGTCGCTCGCACCCAAGACCCTCGCAAGCAGTACGTAGAAGAATACGACACCGCCGGCGACGAGCAGCTTGTTCTGATTCAGCCAGCCCCGG
Source organism: Colletotrichum abscissum (assembly GCF_030869225.1). Lineage (NCBI taxonomy): Eukaryota > Fungi > Ascomycota > Sordariomycetes > Glomerellales > Glomerellaceae > Colletotrichum > Colletotrichum abscissum. Next base: position 199,826 of record NW_026850043.1, read on the forward strand.
CCGGCATCTCGTTGTTGCACAACAGCATCGACGACAGCCTGGGCTTGGTGGCCACTTCCATTCCCGATGCCAAGTTGGGGCCCGCAGGAGGCCCCTGCTGCCGCTCCCGTCCTGTTACCTGTCGCCAAGTCAATCTTGGTCTCCTTCATCCACTCCCAGTTGGCCGTGTCGACTTCGGGCCATTCGGCTCGAAACTTTGCGCCGCCGTCACCGGCCTTGACGTTGCCCTTCGTTGCCACATTCGATTTTGCGTGGGATCCTCCGCCTGTTGAGTTCCACCACTTTGTTCGTGCTGCCAACATCTTTCTTTCGACTTCTGTGCTAGATACGGAACCGGTCGTCATTTCTTCGCTGGTCATGAAGGAAAGCAAGCCTATCAGAATGGTGGACACCTCCCAGGCAGGGTTGAAGGACTTGGGATGGAAGTCGGAGATGGACAGGCAGAGGCGCGTAGATGGCTGAAAGCGACCGGAAGGAGTGTGCATTCGAATAGCTGGGGGCGCGAAAGGGTAATTCGGGGGGAAGACCAGAGTTCCCCAGTACTGGCCGCCATGGTACGGTGTGTTTTCGGGACCGGTGATGATATAGTGCCATCTGTCTACCTGTTAGCATGGATATCTGACATGGATGCGATGGACGACTACACACTCGAGAATGTTGGATTCAGAGGGGTGTGCCTCGATGTATGGTGGCGGGTTCTCGGCGATAGTCTTGTACTCGCGAGTCAACTGTGTAAGAGTTAGTCGAATGCATCTCATGGAAATGATATGCCAGTGCATCTTACCCTCTTCTGTGCGGCTCTACTGGCAGCCATGGTTGCTGAGGATTGCCGACGAGATGCTGTGGTATCGGGATCGACGGTGGGCGGCGAACGACGTAATGGGGAGCACGATCAGTGAACGGTGGCGGGTGGCCGGTCGAGAGAGAGCGAAGAGAATGATATGGGTAATGTACAGAAGATGGAAATTGAAACGACTGAATACACGCAGTTGGATGCAGATGTACTGCTCTCTTTCAACTGTTGGTTTGTATGGTGTTGGGGTTGTTGTTGATATAGGATGAGCGAATGGGTAACGGAGATGGAATGCGGCGAGGCTGTGACAAGTGCCGCCAGTGCGTTGTCCACTCAAGGTGCTTTTGGGGGGGGGGGCTTGAGGGGCCTTCGGGGTGCGTCAAAACGCAAAAGACACAGAGACGGAAAAAGGTACGTATCTCCGGTGTCCGGTGAGTCCACGCCGAAGAGGCGCCACAGAATTATGTCACTGGTCGAAGTAGTGGATCTCCACCAGCCACATATAACACCCTGTGCCTCGGAATTTCCACCAATTTCCATTGGATAAGTGGCCGCTTGATGTGTGGCTGGAGAGCAGTGAGTACGTACCTATCTCAGTGGACAGAGCTTCCAGAATGTGGCTGGAGCTTCTTCTCCCGAGTGCCCCAGAAGCCCCACCGAGAGTGACCTCGTCCCGATCCGTTCCCTTGCGCCCGTGCTGCATCTCGAAATTCAACCGAAGCTCTCCGGCTTGTGTGATTTTTGTCTTGTCCACCCACTTACAAGCTGCAACGTTGAGCTCACGTCTGTCACAACTCTCACCAAGGCTCCAATGGCTTCCAAGACCAGTGCGAGCGGAAGCTCTGTATAGTCTCCCTTGTCAATCGTCTCTAAACCCTCCAACGAAAGCTAATGGAACCCGCGCTTTTCTTAGGCTTCCAACCCGATTGGCAAGCTCCAGGCCGGGCCCGATGCCTTGCGCAAGGAGGCAGAATCCTCAGCCGAGTTCGAGAAGCTCCAGGAAGAGGCCAAAATCAGAAGGCTGCAACAATTGGCACGCTCTTACCCTTCTCTCGCTCAACGGTCCCTGACCTTGCTAATGCGCGCAGTAGCTCTCCGACCAGAACTCGCAGCCCATGACCATCAACCGCTTGCAGGTTCACGGCGCTACCAACACCCGAAGAGGCTTCCTCGACCCTATCTTCACCCCGCTCTTGACCGAGGATGTCAACAGCTCCTCCACGCTTGGCGAAGTAGCGGCGCGGTTGGGCGACGCCAGAGGAAAGCTGGAGAGACTCGGTATGGGCAGCATCCGCCTTTGGAAGAGACATTATGGTCTAACGCTTACTCATAGGCATCTTCCACCCCGATGTCAAGGTCCACCTTAGCAACGCCAACAACACCGATGCTTCGTCCACTCCGACCGACGTCGACGTCGATGTCGTCGTCAAAGAGCTCTCCCGCTACAAGTTCAACGCCGGAACCGATGTCGGAAACAGCGAAGGCTCCGCTTATACCTCCTTGCTCTGGCGCAACATCTTTGGCGGTGCGGAGCAGCTTACTGTCAATGCCAGTGCTGGCACAAGAACCCGTTCCGCATACAGCGCGACCTTGAGCGCACCCGTCCAAAGCAACCCCGATACGAGAATCGCACTCGAGGGCCTCGCTTCCGCCACCGATAAATCCTGGGCAGCACACGAGGAGGTTCTGAAGGGAGGAAACCTGCGCTTCTCATGGCTTTCTGGCCTCAAGGACATGCACACGGTTGAATATTCCGGCATTTGGCGTCAAGTCACTGGCCTCCGCGACAGTGCCAGTCCCACTGTCCGTGCCGATGCCGGAGACTCCGTAAAGAGCTCCATCAAGCACACATACCAGAGAGACGAGAGAGATAACCCGCAGCTTCCGCAAAGCGGCTACGTACTCAAGTCCGTTTGGGAGCTGGCTGGTCTCGGCCCCCTAGGCGGTGACGTCGCCTTCTCCAAGAGCGAATGGGAGGTGGGTGGTGCGCTGCCCGTCCCTGTTCCTGGCGTGGAGGGACCATCTGGAATCTCGATTGGTGGTGGATTGAGGTTCGGTATGCTGTACCCGCTTCCTCTTGGCTTTGCCTCCGAAGGCAAGTCCCAGCCGAGCCGCATAAACGACAGATTCCAGCTCGGCGGGCCCACCGACGTCCGTGGTTTCCACTATGGAGGTCTTGGACCCCACGACGGATCCGATTCAGTCGGAGGAGACGTCTTCGCAGCTGGCAGTGTGAACATGCTGTTTCCTCTGCCTTACAAGGGCCCCGACTCCTCTCTCCGCTTCCAAGTGTTTGCCAACGGCGGCAGATTAGTCGCGATGAAGAACAAGGGCAAGACTGGTGCTTCAGCCACCGAGGGCCTCGACGCTAGAAGTGTCGCAGGCAGCGCGTGGAGAGCGTTGAGTGACCTGACGACTGGTCTGCCATCAACAGCCGCTGGTGTCGGTCTGGTCTACGCTCATCCTGTCGCTCGTTTCGAGCTCAACTTCAGTCTCCCGTTGGTGCTGAGACGCGGCGAGCAGGGCACCAAGGGACTGCAGGTTGGGGTCGGCATCAACTTCTTGTAAAGGCCTCATTTCCGACGTACGGATAAAGTTCACGTGCCGGCATACAGCACAGCCTAGCCAGGCCACATTGTACAACAAAATCACTGTAGATACTCTCTAATTGGAAGATTACAACATGAAACTACCGACCGAGTTCCCGAATACTTCGGGACCGGGTCATTCATCCCACACAACGTCCGTCCGTCGCGCGATGCCTATCCCTTCCTGCGGGTCTTACCACGGTCCCTAATAGCTTATTCAGCGCAAACCTGGGATTCTATAGTCGGCCTCCGATCGCCGGGACTCTTCCGTCTCACAAGGATGCGTGGAACTTGGAAGCCATCGTGGCATTGTTGCAGCGTCGGCATAAGGGTTCCAATAGTCAATCGGCACGAAATCCTTCCAGAATATCCCATTCGCTGGATTTCGGCCTCCGGGTGGTCGACTGCAGGGGTAGGACATCAGCTCCAGGATAGGAAGTTGAGCCAGCGCAGAAGCGACCTCAAAGTCTACGGGCGATGTAACGTATAGTTCCCCCTCACCGCAGCTCTGCTGCCCTCGTGTAAAATGTGCGGCTGGTTTGTTGGGGGCTGGGCAGGGTAATCACAGCATTCTGGATGTTTTCTCCGTTGGTTCCAAATTACACCGTTCAGGGGAACGATGTTCTTTGGTGCTGATTAAACCCTGCTGACAAGTGCATCCCACGCGATATATAGGTTGTCGATTCCAACCTTGGCGGATTCCATGACTCGTTGGTCACTGTACGAGCCAGGTCCCTGGATATAGGCTGCATGTAAGACGGCATCAATGACACCACCTGGATGATACAAATAAGAACATGTCGTCTGCTGCCAAAGGCTAGGGTGCTGCACCTCCGCCACCTTCGACGTTCTCAAGTCATCAAGTACAATGCGGCTCCTCTCCTCTCTGTCGCTTCTCGTCTCGGTGGTTTCCGCCCTCACCGTGAGAGTCCCATCCGTTGCAGAGGACTTGAAGACGCTCGTAGCAGCATCGTCGTCAGTAGCTGTTGACCTCCGTGCGAGATGGAGTACATACCATGCTCCCATCCCGTCTATCGTGGTGAATGTGACGACGGAGAAGGATGTTGGTGCAGTTGTGAGTTTTCCCATCAAACGTCGCATCATGAGCTATGTTCCCTGATTTTTGTACCAGGTCAAATACTGTGCGAGCCGTAAGATACCTTTTACAGCTCAGAACGGCGGTAACGGCTGGGGCAAGACTTTCAACCTCGGCAATAACGGAGTCATCATTAACTTGGCTGGTCTGAATGCCGTCACTTTCAGCAAGACGAAGACGGAAGCCACTATCGGAGGCGGGGCCATCATTGGCGACACAATCAAAGCAGCCAATGCTGCGGGTGTATTGGTCCAGACGGGCAACTGCAACTGTGTTGGTGCCCTTGGTGCCATCCTGGGAGGCGGTTACGGTTAGTGCACGCACGACATTGACATAACAAGACAGACCTTGAACTAACAGCATGACAGGGAATCAAATGGGAGAAGTCGGCTTTGGCGTTGACAATGTGCTCTCCATGCGCGTCGCAGTCGCGAGCGGAGAGATCCTTACGGCCTCGCCGACCTCCAATCCAGACCTCTTCTGGGCCCTCCGCGGCGCCGGACCCAACTTTGGCATCGTCATCTCGGCGACGGTCAAGGCGCGGCCCATGCCGACCGAAGGCCGCAACGCCTGGCTCATGAATCTCTTCTTCTCGCCGGACAAGCTCCCGCAAGTCGCCCAAGCCATCCAAGACCTGCCCCTGAAACCGGAGCAAGTCGTCTACCTCGTCCTCACCAACTCGGGACCACCATCTAATGCCCCCGCCGTCCTCGTCACCGGGTTCCTGCGTCAAGGCAACGATGTGACTGGACGTGCGGCGTTCGCGCCGCTGTATAAGCTCGGCCCGATCTCGAACAGCAGCAGCGTGGCCGGGTACGAAGGCTGGAACGCGGGCAACGACAACTTTTGCGCGCGCGAGGAGCGCAAGCCGGCGTATAGCACGACCATCAACCACATGCAGCCCGAGACGTGGCCGGCGATATGGGACCTGTACACGAAATTTCAAGCCAAGGGGCCCAACTCGGCTGTGCTGATTGAGCGGTATAACCTGACCAAGGCGCAGTCTGTACCCAAGGGGTCTGCGGCGCTGCAGGAGGCGTTGAGGAGGGACGCGTTTGCGCAGGCGATTGTGATTCCTTGGTACACTGATGCTTCGCTGGACAGTGAGGCGGAGGCGTTTGCGAGCAAGGTGAGGGATATTTGGAGTTATTCGCCGAGCGCGGTGGCTAATCCGACGTATGTCAACTTTGCGCATGGCGATGAGACGCCTGAGGCGGTGTATGGGTCGAGTTTGGCGAGATTGAGGGAGCTGAAGAAGAAATGGGATCCTTTGGGGGCTTTCAATCAGTGGTTTCCAGTCGGGGCATGAAGTATTGGTTCGTCACGACTTTGATCCAAACCTTTGAATGGTATAGCTATGGTCTCTGGGTAAAGTCGCGCCCTGTCCATTGGCGTTCATCCGACTCTAGTATATCGAGTTGCCAAATCTCATGACTCTAGCTTCTGGACCTTAATGGCCAGGGCCAACGTCCCGATAGCGGCATGTTAACGAGGACGGTGTTTAGTGATGGCGGTTGGTTGGAACATCGGACGTGACATTTCTGGGCTATCCTTGAATACTCGGACAAGGAACCACGGGCATCATCGGATAGCCGGGCATCGCGAACCTGAGGTGCATGATTGTATTCCATCCCTATGAGAAGACGCCGATTCCAAGACCACATACTTCCGATACATTGATCAGTGGCATCTCCCCTAGTTTTTCAAGAATAAGGCGTATCCCTTTCTCCTACATCGTTTTCTCAATTCAATCATATCACTATTCTGAACCAAGTAGCCGATGCTAGGTCTGTGTGTAGAGCCAATACTTTCCGTGGAAGGCGCAAATGAGTGCAGTGAATGTGGACTTTAAGGATTACGAACAGTAGCGGATCCGAGTCCGGGCTCCATTTGGAAAGTGCGGCCCCACCTCGGCTCCGGATGTATATGCGCCGGACCAGTAGCCTGGGACTCGATCATAAATCGGACGGGACCTGGATCGGTTTCTTGTCAGATAAATAAGATCCCAGCAGCGGATGGAGGGGTCTGGATTTAAGTGGCCCAGTGTCTCGGACAAAGCAGTCGGTGGTCTGACGTCGTTAGGGAAGCATTGATGACATAATCTATAGTTGTACTCCGTACCTTGATCACCTTAAGGTAGACGAAGTGCGCCCGGAGATGAGGTAGCTTCAACGGTAGTGCACCGGCGGACCTGGTGGCTTGGGATTCAGGAGCCTATTTCCGTGGCCACCACGGGCCTGAACGCAAAGGAAGCTCGGTCGGTCGGCTGATTAGAGCCTCAGAGGTGCATCCGCTAGGGATGGCGTTGAATCTTTTGTCAGATTGTGGTGTGACTTGCAGCGCACCAACTGTCAAAGACCCGGAGCTAAAGGAAAAGTGATGATGGTGGTTTGTTTGTCAGGGCATAGGCATGAGAGAAGAGGATGCAAACAAAACAACAAACAGATCTTGCCATGTCAATGATTCCTTTAAGGGACGGCTTCCTGCATCCCTTGGTCCCTTTGCTAGGTAGATACGAATTACAACAAGACCTATTCCCTTGTACATTGTCTACGCATTATCAGGAGAAAGGGGATGGGTAATGTAGGCTCATCTCTTGATTCTTTGACTCGGGCAATCAACGGTTCCTCCGGATAGGGACCAAGATGAATTGGCCCGAGGTGAGCTTCCCCTTCACCTTCTGAGGTGACTATGTACGCAGTACGCAGTACCAAGGTACCTTAAGGTGAGGAACCTTCCAATCGGTCGGTACGTGCCTTTATAGTGGGCCGTGGCTATAGCTCTCCAGAGCCAGACGATCTTGGGCCAATTAGATCGAAGTTGGAAGCTCCAAGTTCGGAGTACGTACCGGGAAGATTGAACCGCTTTTTATTTTTTTTCCTCCCGGTCTTCCCTCAGGCTCCTGCGGGGGTAAAATTTTGTGACGCAGCCCCGGTTTTTGTCATCATCGGATTTTTTTATTTTTATTTTTCGGTCTCTTTTTTTTTTTTTTTTTTCTTGCCTGACCCATGCACCGGCCCATGATCTGTGAGTGAGTGAGTGAGTGCTCCCTGAACCAGCTTCGATATCTCGCCGGGTAGGAGCAGGAAGCACCAACTCCAGCTGCAGTTCTTTCCTTGGCCTGGGTGGATGCCTATCTGCGTACAGGAAGGAAGGTACAGATACTTGATGCCTCAGTGACTTCCATTTACGTGACCAACGTCCCAAGACCTTAAAATAAAAACAGAAACGGTCAAGCCAGGCAGGGACGGAAGCTTCCTCTTGCTCTTGCTCTTGCTCGCACCTTCCTTCTTCCCGTCTTATTAATCGCTGGCTCTTGGACGTTTATTTTCCACCTCCACCTCCACCAACAACACCCAAGTGCCTTAACCTGTGACCCAACATTCAAACACCCCGTCATCCAAAGGGCCAAGAACGTCAAGACCCAAACGGCCCGTCTTCTTGTCTTCTGCTTCTTCTTCTGCTTCTTCTCCTTCTGCTGCTTCTTCTTCTTCCTCTTTCTACCCCTTGATCCTTTGCTCCTCCACTTTCTTCTGCTTGACATCCCATTGTCACGCCTCTTTCACCACGCTTGGGAGACCCTCCACTCCACTCCCTCACGTCTCCCCTCTCCTCATCTGTTTGTACGGATACCTTGACCTTGCCTTACCTCATCACGCAGCAGAACCGCCTGAAGCTGCTCGCTGATCTGTTCTGTCGTGCCTCGCTTTGGCATAACTCCCTCCCACTTCTCTTCTTTTCCCTCATTGCATCTCGCTATTTTGCTTCTTGCTTCCTCCTGCATTCGCCGTCTGGAGACATTGGTGGCACGCATCAGCACCCGCATATCCCCTCTATCATGCGCAGCCCACACAAAAAGAGTCACTAGCTCTGCTTGACAGTTACCTTGCCCCCCCCCTTCCCCCTTCCAAGGCCACACCACAACACAACTTACAATTTGCGACTGTTCCATCCAGCTCGACCGCCTTTCTTTCTCCCTCAGAGATATCCACTTTCTCGTCGGAGTAGTGTAGTCTACTCTGCGGAGAGACCGCCCTGAGTCTGAGCCTTCCAAGTATTGCCGCTATCGCCGAACCGACAACAGCTGCTACCGCCTACCGCCAACAACCCCCGGCTCCTACTCCTCGTGTGGCCCCGGCACACACAGCAGCCCATCCACTTTCAATCTTGGGGCCCGGTCCGCCAAGTCAAAGACCGCTTCTCCTTGCGCTGCGAGCTCAACAGCACCCTTCCAACATCACCACCACACAACCCTCCCGCCTAGCCTCGCCCACCATGGCTCCCAACGGCAATCCGAAGGCGAGGAACGGTGCCGGTGTCGCCCATGGAAGGCCCAACGCTGCAAGGCGTGTGGTTCCCGTCATTCCCCTCCCCATGGACCGTCGCGTCAAGGCCAATGCTGCTGCAAAGCAGGCCGCCGCTGCTGCCCAAGCCGCCACTATTGCGACCATTCCTCGACCCGCCATCACGAACGGCTCTTCCTTGAAAATTCAGCACGACGTCGACTCCGCCCCCAGCACGCCCAAGACCATCGATATCGAGATTGCCACACACGAAAACGACAAGGGACAGCCCGTTGCTGCTACCAATGGTGCTGAGGAGACGCCTTCGCCTGCCGACCCGGAAGTCGATGACACAAAGGATCGCGAAGGTATGCAGGAATTTTTTGCCAGGTTTCAACGCATTCGGAGAACATCTCACTCACTCTTCTCTACTAGCTACCGATTCCCAGGAGTCTTCTGCCGCCATCCCGACCCCGTCCACGACCGAAGAGTCCGAATCGACCGACAAGACCGCCGACCAAGACCTCCCCCGCTCTGCTGAAGAGCCTGTTCGAGGTATGCCCGCTCTTGGCACTTGCAACTCTGGTCGCCACTACTCACACACCGCAGGTAATAATCACGTCGCCTCTCCGCCCGCGGTGGCCCAATTTGGTAAGAAGGGTAGGGACCTTCAATCTCGCGATATCCTCACGCCGCGAAGGTCTAATCACCATGCTACAGACAATACGCACCAGCAGCATCCGTCGACATTCCGACCCCCTCCCGTCATCCCTCCGACGCGTTACAACATGCCGCCTAATCCTCACAATGGCTCGCGCCCTTCTCCCGTCGTCATTAACGGTACCTCTCACCGGGGCCCCCGATCAGTTCACAACGGTCCTCCACACATGCATGGCCCGCGTCCCAGCAATGGGAGCCTTCAGTTTGGAGGTTTCGCGTCCAACTCGTCTTCTCCGGCGCCCCCTCACTCTGGAGGCTTCATGCCCCCTCCTGGCATGCCTCTCCCCGACGGACGATCCTTCAGCGGTGCTGCCAACGGTTTTCACCGCCAGATGCCCTACGGTACGGAATTTGTTCCCGGCACCGGTGTAGATGGATTCGGCCGACCTGTTCCAGGCTATGGAGGCATGGAGCAGTACCCTCCTCATCTCAACGGTGGCTACGGACCTTCGACTCCTCATAGTTTCCAGGGGTCGCACTCTTCGGCCCATGCGGATGATACTGGTGCCTACAACCACTACCCCGCGCCAGGCGTCCCCAACGGTACGACACATGTCGATGACGGTCGCCCTCACCCTCCTGCGGCTGGAGCTTTTGGTGCACCGCCCCAGCGAATGATGCCTGGGCCTATTCCGCCCCCGCATATGATGCATCCCGGCCACGAGCACCAGGGACTGGACGACATGGCCGCCTATCTGCGATCGCAGTTTAGAGACCCTGCCTTTGCCGACTGCACCCTGGAGCTTCGCTATCTCGACGACCGCGCTCCTCCCGTTCGCCTACCAGGTCACCGCCTGGTTCTTGCCAGAAGCCAAGCCGTTCGCAATGTTCTAGAGGCTGATAACGTCGAATCCAGCTCGCCCGGCGCTAACCGCACCATTCTTCTGCAGTCCGATGATAAGTACCTCCGATCTGATGCCTTCTGGATGGCCGTGCAGCACCTGTACGCCTTTCCGCTATTGGACATGCCTGAGCCAGCCTCGAATGGCAATTTCACCATGGCTGGCAACGCCGATGACCGCTTCGACTTTGCCCTTGGCTATGCTGCCGCCGGTCATATCCTGGCGTGGCAGCCTATTGTTTTCCGTGGCCTGGAGATAGCGTCTCATTCCCTTAGCTGGTCGACGATTGAGCGCGCTCTTGGCTTCGCCCTCGGCGATTTGCCTAGTCGCGCTTCAGCTGACAGACACAGCCAGTTCATTTATGGCGAACCTGTTCACGTTTTGATGAACGGCATCATCTCATTCATCATCAACAACTTCCCACCCGATTTCACCCTGGACACGTCTGTCGCCGATCCTGAGCGCTTTGCCCGACTTCCTATTGCTTCCACATCGATACCACCCCGCGAAGGAACACCCACGATTGCTCGCGGAACGGCGGGCCAAGATCGTCGCCCTCGCCCCATGCACATCCAGTTCGGTGACCTCGCTTTGGGCCCTGACAACACATCAAACGGCTCGGATTCGACCTCACAATCCTCTCAGCACAATAGCATCCGGTCGACGCTCTCAGCCATTCTTATCAACCTCCCGTTTGCGTACTTGAAGCCAGCCCTCGAGTCCAGTGGCTATGGTAATGTCAATGGATGGGCGAACGTCGAGGCTCGGCATCACATCATGCGGGCCGTCGTTTCTGAGCGGGAGAATAGACGGTCGAGAGTGATTGAGGCGGTCAGATCTGGAGCGGTTCCGCATGCCGAGTCCATCTTGTATAGCCTGCAGAGTGCCGATCCTCGTCAGAATGAGGAGTGGCATGCCCTTGGCTGGCGCGAGGATGTGGTCTCGTACGTTAACGGCGACGCGCCGTCTCTCGGCCGGCAGTGGGTTCCGTTGATGGCGCCGCAGCAGCAAAACGGCACCGGACATGTGGAGGTTACCAGCCGAGCGGCCTACCCTTGAGATGGTGCAATCTCGCAGCTGGGATTATGATGTTACGACACGGGAACTAAAAACACCAACAAGCAGTGGATGACCCGCAATGGACTGCAATCGCATTTGCATGATGGAGTACAAAAAGCGGCAGCAATTCCTTTTTTTAGGTTCAGGGCGAAGGTTTCGGCATTGCATATGGTGTTGGCAGTTTTCACTTTTTTGTCTTTTTCGGCAATGGAGCCAGAACATAAAAGCTTTGGGAAGCGCGCGGGCGGTCTCGCTCAGCGCCTTGTTTTTGCTGGTAATGGGCGTTTACTGCGCCAGTTTCCTTTGTATGCGCATGCAAACAATCTGACGAGGACTGGCCTTGGTGGAGGCTCATCCCTTTCTGATGCTGGTCGATTCCTTAGGGGATGGCTTGACAGAAAGGGAAGGGCGTTTGGATGAGGATAGACGAAGGAATTCTGGAAAGATTCTTGAGCTACCCTAATTCAGGCAGGAAGGATATCCTCAATCTACCGAGCCAGCCACGAATGACGATGGCATATGACGATATGAGGGGAACCAAAAAAATATGGCGAGGGAGGGACAAAAGTTCAGGCCAGGATATGGCTGCCGGCTGTGGGGATGAAGGATACCCAGGTTGAGTGAGATGAGAACGGCTACTCTGGTTTTGCCGAGGAAGTAAAAGGCAGGGAGGAGGAGAATGGCAGGGCATGAGACGTGTGTTTTTAGCAAGGGAATGAATGGCTCGCGAGGCCGTAAGTGCGTGCATTGCGAAAATGGTAGTCATTGAAGATTGACAAAGACGAAGTATAATGTGATGATGAGGGACTCACTATGAGACTCAGTGAGCCTCTCGCTGTGAGATGTGAGTGAGATGGAGGTGAGGGAAACGGTCATGTCCACCTCAGGTGCCTCGGCTAACGTATCTTGAGATGCCTACCCACCTTATGAGCTGTGAGATGGGGTATGACCACAAAGGCGACACAAGACTAGACTTGTTTGGCCAATGCAACGCCAGCAGCAATAGTCAACACGAAAAAAGTCAACAAGATGAAAAAGACGAAAAACCAAGACGCGACTTGTGCTACGTTTGTGAGAGTGGATGATGTGATGCATGAAGTAGTCATTAAACTCGGGGTGTCTGCAAGTGACGAGTGTGGGGGAGTCCCCTGCTGCGGGGGGGGACGCCGTGGACGCCTAGGGAATTAGTTGGGTTGCATGGGCCTATGGGAGGCACCCGTTTCCGTTTGTTTCTGCCCCTACGGATACTGGACCCCGGAAAGGTAAGGAACTATTCACTGTACTGTAGGGATTGAGGTGGGATAGTTCCAGGTTGGGCCTGAGAGCCGAGGCATGTGCTTTTGGAGCTTTCGGCCGCCCAAGGAAATGTTTCCCGTGACACTCTCTGACGGTTCCCCCCCGGACGGAACCTTGGGTGTTTGGCTCGAGGGGTTCCAGGTTGCTCCGTCCAGTCCAGTCCGTTCCGTACCGTTCACAATCCTTCCTCCCACCATAACCACGCGCAGCAGCAACCATTTGGGACTTGCTTTTTCCCATTGCTGTTGCTTTTTGCCTTTCTGCGCTCTACACCATTTTAACTTCTTGCTTCTTCTTTCTCGCCTCACCTTCAACAGCTGCTGTTCTAACTTAATTGCGTCTTTCCACGACTCGCGCGCGTAACCCTTCCCCTTTACCTCTGATACCACGACTACCTTACAGTACGTTCGTCATTGAAGCCATCACCGTGCACACGCACTTGGGCGATTGGCAGTCTGCCCAAGGTCTCGGCTTTGGCACGTGCTAACCAAGAGCTACTCCAGTTCGGACCAAGCACATTTTCCAACCACCAACCACCGAGGAACACACATCACCCATCACACATAAACATAAGCAAGCACGCACTATTCGTACGACCACGATACTAGAACGACTACACCCTCTCCAAGGCCTCGATTCAAGTAACCGACACAAGTCTCTGCTGGCGTCGCTCACCTCTCCCTTCAGGCGCCTCATCGCAGCCACTCACCACCACCATCCCATCTCGCGATAATGGCCTCTGCCGCGACCTCGTCGTCGCGGCCAGGCCCGACAGCAGCCTCCCGTCCCTCGCAAACATCGAGCCCCAGGCCCTCCGCAGGCGGCCCTTCCTCTCGGCCGCCGCCCTCGCGCAATAGCATTACCGATCCTATTCTCCGAAACACCCTGCGATACACAATCTCCGCCAAGGAGTATGCCACCCTACATAAGTACGTCTTGTCGCGCTCGCGGCTGCTGAAGAGGGCTGCGCCGAGCGTCACCGCTGTCGAGCGCATCGTCGATGGTGACAAGGCCGCTGTCACAAGGCAAGGAAATGCTGCTCCCGCTGCTCCCGCTGGTGCTGGGGCTGGTGCTGGGAGAGCTGTTGACGATTACAATGCCCGCGCCGTGCGGCATTCGCTTCGCGTATTCTTGGGGACAGCCATGGCGTTGAAGGGTTGGGCTCTCATTTCTACCAAATTCCTGGGCGGAAAGCCAGAGTAAGTTGCCACTCCGATCAATCAAACAGGCGAGAAAGACGGTATGCTGACGATGCGCCTTGCACACTTCCAGTCCTAATGCCAAAAAGCAACCCCTCCACAAGTCACCAACCCTCCGACTCTCCCTCTCGCTTTCAGCTATCCTCCTTCTCTACCGCATCCTCTTCCGTTTCCTCAACCGCCTACGAGCGCACCTACTCGACCCATCAGCGGCGCCCTTCCGCCAGCGCAACCCGCGCACAACTGCGACCTTGACGTCCCCCTTCGCTCCGGCCATTGGCGCGTCTCTCGCTGGCGCATTCCTCGGCGTGTACCCCGCCCAGCAGTTGCGCGTCACCATTGCCATTTACACCTTGTTCAGAGCCCTCGAATTCGGCTGGAATCTGTGTGAAGAGGAGGGCATGATTTGGGGCTTCAAGAACGGTGGAAAGGTCAAGAGGGAGAGACCCTGGTGGTGGGGCAGCTGGCTCATCCAGCCCTTTGCCTTTGGACAACTGCTTCATGCTGTAGTCTTTGACCGGGATTGCTTCCCTGAGGTAAGGAATGCTGATGATCTTTGTAGTTGGGAAATGCTGACCCCTGACCAGTCATACGGAAACTTCATTTTCAAAAATTCAACAGCGTACATTCACCCCAGGCCAAACGACTACCCATCTCATCTCAAGTGGCCCAAGGCCATGGAGATTGTCGACAACCTTGCCCAGATGGCAAAGCTGAACTGGCCGTGAGTCTCCCTGAATCTTTCCATAAAACCGCCTTTTCTAACAACAGCAGACCCTTTGTATCACCAACTCTGTTCCCGAACAAGGAAACACTGCCACCAACGCTCAGCGCCGTTGCGCCTCTCACTTCATCAGCGCATCCCATCATCACTTCGCTATCATGCGCTACTCTTCATCCGTCCGACCCATCTTGCCTTCGGACGTACCTCAACTTCTGGCTCGGTTCTTTCCCCGGCCTCACCAAATTCTTCCTGGTCATTTACTCCGTCATGACCTTTGTTCCGCGGTTCCGCTCGCTGTATAACGCTCCCGTCACGACATTGCAGCGCGTTATTGCCAAGTCGTTGCGGATGAGCACCTTCTTGACCGGTGCCATCTCCACTGCCTGGGCCAGCATTTGCTTCTTCCAACAGTGGTTCCCTCGCACATTCCTGCCAACTCAGAGGTTCTTCTTTGGAGGCTTCCTCGCCGGTCTGTGGGCGTGGGTGGAGCGCAAGAGCGGACGTGGTGTCTTCTTGTACTCAGCCCGCGTGAGCGTCGACTCTCTGTGGAAGGTCGGCGTCAAGAGAAGGTGGTGGAAGGCCATGAAGGGCGGAGACGTGTGGGTCTTTGTCATGGCGCTGATGCTGACCGGTGTTGTCTACGAAAGAGACGCGAGGGCTGTCAAGGAGGGCAGCTGGAGAAAGGGCATCAGCTGGGTCCGGGGCGAGGGCTTCAAGGACTGGAGCATCGAAGAGGAGTCTGAGGACGAGACCCTGTTGGAGAAGACCGACTAGAGTGCGGTGAGCGATTTTGCCCTGCCGTCGACGCCGCCTACGCCTTCTGGCTCGCCAGAGCATTTGGCCACGAAGTATCGAACAACCCTTCAGATGTGGGTGGAGGGGATGACGCGTGATTTTGAGTCGGACATCAAGCCTCCGATCTATTCTTCGCCTTCGACGGTCTCGAGGAGCGAACTAAGTATAATCGAGGAGGAAATCGACGATGAAGACTTGCCTTCCAGCTGGGGCGCGCCCTTATCATGGTCACCACTCATGAAAGCGAGTATGAATGAGAGCACAGTGCTTTTGTAAATGAACCCTGTACGCTTCAGTGTGGCTTTAGTCATGAGTCCATGGCGAGCTTGTTATCCTTGGCATTCATATTATATCAATGCCGACGTGCCCATGCTTAATGGCTGTTTTAAAATACC
Source organism: Colletotrichum abscissum (assembly GCF_030869225.1). Classification (NCBI taxonomy): domain Eukaryota; kingdom Fungi; phylum Ascomycota; class Sordariomycetes; order Glomerellales; family Glomerellaceae; genus Colletotrichum; species Colletotrichum abscissum. The sequence goes on from NW_026850043.1 coordinate 215,616, forward strand.
TCCCTAGTAATGCAAACTTTGTAATCGTTTACATATGCTTATTATCGTACGAGTACACTCTCTTGCCCTCATTTCTGTGTGTATGAAGTAGATGTGTCCTTGATCAAAATATCTAGTGAAATGCAGCGTCTAATGGGATTCGTCTTAAAGGCTTATTACAATAGCGAATGTTCTGACTAAATGTAGCTGTGGTCTATACCCATTTACGAGCCCATTCTATCGCATTGCCGCTGGCCATGTAGGAACGACTGACGAAACCATAACACCTGTCATTTTTGACAGCTCTCGAAACTGCTTTACACCGCAGTGGAGGACACACGCTCATGAACGGAAAACGAGCCGTACTTGCCACCTTTCCCTCTTGAGCTGTCGGACCCTGTAATGACAGTCCCAAGTGCACTCTGCTCCGACATGGGCACATAATCGCCAAAAAGCTCGTCCATCTGCTCGAGCGTACGGCCCGACGTCTCGGGGTAGAAGAAGTAGTAACACAGCGCCGCGACGACGTTGAAGACGAAGAAGACGTAAAAGAACTTGAACCCCACGGCCGTGAGGGCCTGCGGCGAAAAGGAGACGAGGACGAGGTTGATGGTCCAGTTGGTAAACGTCGTGAGCGCGTTGCCGAGGGCGCGGATCTCGAGGGGGAAGATCTCGGCCGGGTAGACCCAGCTTATGATGCCCAAGGGCGTGAAGAAGAAGCCAAAGACAAAGTTCATGGCGACCATGCTGCGTAGTTGGTCTGCGTTGGAGCGGTCTAGGTACTGGAACTGGACGGCGTTGACGAGGAGGGCGGCGGCTAGGCCTACCGCTGACGCGATGAGTGGTCTTACGCGGCCTATGTGGTCGAGGAGCCAGAGGCCGACGGTGTTGTATATAATCCCCAGCGCGCCATTGATGCCGATGATCATGAGCGAAGTCTGCGTTCCGATGCCTAGGAGTTCGTAGATGCGGGGGCCGAAGTAGTTGATTACATTGATACCCGAGAGCGGGGAGAAGGCCTGGACACCGCAGCCCAGGAGGAGGCGTTTCCGCCAGGAGGGCTTTGTGATGATGGCCTTCCAGAGATTGCCGTTCTCGCGGAGGGCGGACTGGGTGCGGACGGCGTGGCGGATCTCGTTGTATTCCACGTCGACGGCCTTTTCGTCGACGCCGACGCGGAGTTTGTCGAGGCTGCGGCGGGCTTCGGCGTAGCGGCCCTTTTCGACGAGCCAGCGGGGAGATTCTTCGAGGAAGTAGATTCCTGTTGCGATGATGATGCCGGGGATGCATTGGAATGCCAGTGGGAAACGCCCTGGTGTGGTGTGTCAGTCCCATGGTCCTTCGCCGTTCGCCAAACAGGTTCAACACCAGAAAAAAAGCCTTCACGGGAAAGGGAGCTCGTAATGCTGCAGAGGGGAAGTATCAGAGGGGCCTCACATGAAAAGTCATTCGTCACAAAGGAACACCCATAACCCAACCATTGCGCAACCAGGAATCCCCAACTCAGCATCCACTGCAACAGACCCGACAGTTTCCCACGATGCCTCGCCTGCGCGAGTTCCGAGGCGTACATGGGAATCGTAGACGTCAGCACGCCAACGGCCGTCCCGCCGACGAACCGCCCAACAATGAGAGCGACGAGATTCTCCGACCCGGCCTGGAGCGCGGAGCCCATGATGGAGATGAGCGAGCCGAGGAACACGGTGTTGCGGCGGCCGAGCCAGTCGGAGCAAATCATGTTGATAATCGTGCCGAGGATGGCGCCGCCCTGGAAGGAGGATACGATGCCGGCCGCGACGGCGTCGGAGGGGTTGAAGTAGGATTTGAACGTCTGGAGGGCGATTGTGGAGGTGATGATGCCCGAGTCGAAGCCGAAGAGGAAGCCGCCCGTGGCCAGGAACGCGGCTGACCAGATGGTTACATGGCGGCCCATACTAGCTCGAGACTATGGGTAGTGGGTAGTAGTCGTGAATGTGACCACACTGTTTGATTCTTCTTGAGAGAAGAAAGTTGGCGTGTTGTCAGTTGTCTCTGATGTAACCGGTTCCCTGAAATGGGTAGCTTGTATGGACCGGACGGCGTGTAAGTGAATCTGTATCATGCGAAAACGGCTCCAGTTGCCAACGTTGTATCTTGGCAACGGCTTGTTCTGTCTACTCTTCCCCACGAACGGAGAAAACAGAAGAGGTGAAAGCAGAGAAAAGAAGAGAGTAAGACAAAAGAGATCTAGGGCAAGACGTATGGGAATTCGGATGCATTTCTAGAAAGGCCTGTGCGAGAGCTGGGTATGTTCGGAACGCAACCTCCCAGCTACAAGGTAGGTGAATGACGGCGGGAAGTGGCGGGCGGGAGCTTATTGCGTAAGTCGTCCAGTCTTTTGTCTCCCCTTGAGAAGAAAGAAGAGGGAGGTAGGGTAGGCAAGCGAGAGTGAGAAGGAGAGGTGTGAGGTGTGAAACTTTTCGCGATAGGATTTCCCAACATAGTCAACGTTGAACCGACGGCCGTTGAGCTGCGAGATCTCACGCTTCTGTCTGTCTTGCTTCAGTCTTTGCTTCCTTCTACGCACTCTGTAGCAGGACAAGGTTAGAGTTCCCGGTGCCTTTCTCTCTCTCTCTCTGAAAGCACCAGCGGCCGGTATTCCTGCAACCGCACAAACGAAAGACGCGCAACGCAAGTCCGTTTCCTGCACTTCCCGCCCCGGCTCCCCGCCGCTTGAAACCGTCACCAAAACGTAAATCTTGCGATGATTATCATATGCTTTTGTGATACCTGTCTTCGGTCTCCGTCCCGGTCAAACTGTCCATCTCTATTGTGTCCCGATCTTCTTCTCACCTTTATAAACTCACATGTCTTCCCGACTTTCACTCCAAGGTTCTGTTAGCCAGGGTATGGACTCCTTTCCGGCTCAAGATGTTTGGGGCTGAGCCAACCCCAACCGCTTTCCCGTCCGCCCGCCCGCCGCTCCGGGGATGGATGGATTGTCAAATACTTTTCTGGCCGTCGCTGGCATGCCGCACCCTGTCTTGGTACCCCAGCTTGCCCAGTATTCTATCCGTCTCCCCATGTGGTTTTTTCCACACTAAAACATTGTACTAAAACATTGATGTTTCCTTGTCAAAGAGGCTGCTCTTCAGACGCATGGACTCGGGCGAAAGAACGGACGATGACGCACTTGGTTTCCCGGGCTTTTCCTCAATGATGGGGATGGAGGGGGAGGGGGAGCTTCTGCTTCGCTGCCTCGACACAGACCATCATGTCCCGAAATAGGTGAGGAACGCAATACTCGCCGCATTGGTAATCAGAGTTGGAGCATGACTCTTGTCATAGCTTCAAGTTCGGGCAGCTCCATGTTCTACTCGTCAAATCGTTGATTCATGTACTACCTCAAGGTCGGCGGGGTTATATATACAGCCGAACCGGAAAATCCGCCAGATTACCGTCACAGCTACATCCTAGCTCGCGTTTCCCCTGCTCCATTCCCCCCCTCCAGCTCGCAACGTTTCTACGCGCTAGGCTCGGCCCACTCGTAAGTGGAAGCTTGCGGGACGCCAAAGTTGGGCGTGCCGTCCGCGTTGGCGGTGATGGGCTGGACCATGACATAGCGGTTGTCGTCGCACGCGCCGTTGGCATTCGCCGTTGCGTGGAAGGTGATGTACGTCTCCGTCTCGTCGGGGCTGCGGAAGAAGCTGTTGTGGCCCGTACCAAAGTTGCCGTTGGCCGCCGTCAGCTGGCACCCGTTGCTCTTTGTCCAGGCCGAGGGGGAGGACGGGTCGGTGACGCCGTCCCACTCGAGCAGGGCGACGCAGTAATCGGGTGTCCAGCAGTAGTTGGCCGAGTAGGCGATGTACGTTTTGCCGCCAAAGTAGAGACCGTAGAAGCCTTCCTGGACGGGGACCTCGCTCTGCTCCCAGGGCTGGTCGGGCTGGGAGATGATTGTGATGTTGGGCGAGGCGGAGATGTAGTCGTCGTTGAGCTTGCGGACGCAGGCGGACTGGTGCGAGACGCCAGTCATGCAGGAGTAGACAAAGTAGTTGCCCCAGTCGTTGAAGCGGACGACGGTGCCATCGAGGGACCAGTCGTCGGTGACACGGCCTGCGTAGGACCAGTCATCCCAGGGAGAGGCGCCGCCTGAATACGAGTGTAAGCATATGTCCCTTCTGTTGACTTCATGGCATCACAACTTACCCTGCAAGACATGCATCCTCTGGCCATCCAAGTTACCGTCGTTGCCGGCGGTGTAGTAGAGGTACCATCTACCGTCAAAGTAGTGGATTTCGGGAGCCCAGACGCTGCAGCATCGCGTCGGGTTCGAGTCGGAATAGATGACCTTGGGCGTGGCCGTCTTCAAGCCTTCAATGGTGGTGGCACGCGCGAGTTGGAGGTTGGTCCACTCGGTCGAGATGAAGTAGTAGTACCCATCGAACCACGAGATCTGAGGATCACCACCGCCGGGGTTGCGGATGGGGTTGGTATAGGCGGCAGCCGAACCGAAGAGGCTGAAGAGCCCCAGTGAGGCCGAGACGATCTTGGACAAGATCATGGTGTGTTCCGGGTCGGTGGACTTGACTGCAAGATCGTGCCTTGCTTCAGGATACTACATGATGCCTTCCGACGGGAGAGCTTCACGCATCTTTATAGGTCCTCGAGTCGTGACATCGGCGGACACGAGGTCGCAACGAGACTACCGACATCATCAGTTTCCCGAGCGTTCCTGGGGTAGATCCATGCGGGAAGGTATTTCGGTGGCATGGTTGCGGTCCCCGGTGGATGCTGTCAAGACAAGATGCTCAATCGTAACTGGAGCGCTTTCTTCCACATGTTGAAAGCTGCTCGAGTCAAGACGAACAGCCAGGGACGATCCGGCAGCAAATCCAAGGTAAACCCCATCAATCAATCCATCTCGGTGCTCGGTTCGGGAAAGACAACGCTCAAGATGCGGAGAGGCCAAGACTTGCTAACGGGCGAGGGCACCCGATGTCGACGTCGACTACCAGTACCTTGCTTGAGAGAGGTTACACCGGATTGGCGCGCGAGAAAATGAGAGCGACGGGCGGCGGAGATGGCGGGGTAATAAACGAGAGAGCTCGCACTAACTTCTAACAGACGAGCCAAGATTCTTCTCCCTCCCTCTCTCTCCAGACTCTCTCCAGTTTCTCTCACTTTGGCCATGTTGTCCGGGGTTTGGAGCCACCGTTGTCACCTTAATCTGTGGGGTTCGTCCGGTCATTGTCACCGAGGAGGCCTGCGAGAAGCCCCGGCATCTCCCACATTGTCGTTGTTTACCCCGTATTCGCCCAATCTGTCTCCCATGTCAATGAAGCTCGAGTCTCGCGCCGAATCCACTTCCAAGTTTCTCCGTGGGCGCGTGATAGTCCTGCCCCGCGTATCTGTGTGTCTCGTCAGTGGTCACCCAGCCTCTCGAGGCGGTGCACATGCACGGGGGTTCCATCGTGAATTCTTTTCCCAAACATACTTCTATTAAGCGCTTATTGACGTCACAACCCAGCTTGAAGTCTTTGCCATGGCCCTAGCCGCACCCATTTACCTCCTGCTGTGGTGCGCTTATAGATACAGAACTCAATGTGATTTAATTGAAAGGAACATGTGCTATTTACGAAAGTCATTACAAGGATAAACGGAACTAATTGCAGTCCACTATACTTGGCACCGTGACGATCCTCAGCTACCTTATGCGACAACTCTCTCGTAGCCCCGAGGCTGTCGCGAGGCAGAAACGTAGTACAATGTAAATTAATTGACCGTCCGATGGAACGGCTAGATAGATTGGTCGCCACGAGGCACGAGTAAAGGCACTCCAGAGCTCCGTCAAGCTCTCCTGGCTCTGAACGATCGATCCTCGATGTGATAGTTCAACTGTGTGAGGTCTTTCTATGACGGTGACCACGAAAGCAATTGATCGCAGCAATCGCATGTGTAGTCGACTCAATAGTCAAGTTGAGCCCGGATGGCTACTCGCATGGGGCGAGTAAATGACCCCTTCAGCCGTCAACGCTGGGTATCTTACTCTCTCTTCCTCAGTGGATGCAATCGGGCAGAAGTAGTAGCCCTCGATAATTGATAGACTTGTTTAACTACGCTCTCCCTAGTATCCAATGTTTTCTTTCGGAGTCTCAAGTGCACTGAATGCGAAGCTGTTCTTGTTCAGCGACTTACAACCGTGGCAAGGCACAATGTCTGGAAACTGCTGAGCTACCCAGCCTCCAAGATGGCCCAAACTATAGGGTTTGCCCTTGTCCGCTATGAGCCCCGTCACATAGACAGAAAACCATAGATCTTACTGAGATAATGTACTACTTGGCAACATTTGGGATCCGGTGTTTGCTGAGAAAGCCATATGATTGATATCACATTGCCGCTGTTCATGATGGCCGCACTAACTTACACAGCAAGGTCTCATCGCGATTGGTAGACTTGGGGCGACTCCTAGCGGGGTTTACCTCATCCATAGAGCTGTGTTACCTCGAGCTGTTTACACCAGTCATATGTAGGATTTTAATACAGAGCAGACCCTCGGCCTTGGGGAAGGTAGGTAGCAACAATTAGGCAGTGGAATTCGAGGTTGAGAGAAGGGAACGCTTGAATCGATGACGAATGGCAACGGTATGAACCCATAGAACCAGGTATCGAACTTTTCCGTAAATATCAAGATGGAAAAGTCACTAAGGCGCGTTAGTAACGAGCTGGAAATTTGAGCAACAGACAAGCCCCATAGCGAAGCAGTGTCATTTGACTGAGACATATCCTCACAAGGATCCATGGAATTAACAGCAAAGCCATACTACACACAAGCAGCAAGCTTTTGAAAGGAATGCATTCGCCCAAGTAAGTTGACAGCCGACGATATTTAGATCACTATTACTTTCCGTCTTGCTTTACCTGAGACTCTAGCGCATTTGCTGGGCAAATCACACAGGACATCACATCCAAAGCATTGAATACCTCACACATTTGACTGCTCGAACCCTAGACTAGCACGAGGACACGATTTTTGATATGGCACCAATATCACTATGCTCAAGTTGTTGATGCTACTCTGTGTTCGATATGGGCAGCTTTCGATTCTTCAGTATTGGTCTCAGCCCTGGAATCGGATCTTGTAATTGGCTAGTGCCAGAATCTCGTGGTGACTGCATGGAACTGGTGAGCTCGCACGCTAAGCCACATGGGAAGAGATTAGATCTGAGACATCGATCAGCAAGACTCTCTCAAGGTGAGATGTTTGCCCTAGCTTTGATCATGATGGGTGGCACGCAGCAAGCCAGCTTCCGCTCCCGTCTCACATGACACGATATAAGAACCTTGCAACATGTGAGTGTCTCTGACACCTCTGATTTGGGTGCGTCTTCTGAAAATCCGATGGGTTTCGGAATAGTAGTACTGGTGGTGTCGTCACTTCAAGATTTCATTGGTCTCTTGGCATTGGGGGATCTTCGAGTCTACGACATATATGGAAGCGGTCCTTTGTTGTCTGCGGTAGATCAACGATCAACGCATTTGTAGATATCTGCGGGAGGAACTTTGGGAAGAGTTTTATGTCATCGTATCTTTCCAACTCTATCAAAGAGCTTAATAATTGGCATTCCTCGCAGTCGTGGCTCATGAGCGAAGCTCAATAGTTCAACTCAAATCAGTACCAGCTATATCACCATGACATCTCCGCACGCCAACCAAGAAGCTCTCAAGATCATTCTTACAAAGTTGAATCGTCTCGAACTTCGCTTCAATGAAATAGACGGCAGGCTAGGTGCCATTGAATGCTCTGTGGTATCTGACACCAGCACAAACCTTCCAAGCAGCCCAACGGCTCGACAGTCCGTGTCAAGCTGTACATGCACCCTCAGCGATATTCCTCAACCGCTATTCCAAGAGAACTACAAACTCCGGCAATGTTCTGCTTCGACATACAGAGCTTCGGTTGATAGACTACGCCGTCGCTTCGAATTCGATGCTTGCTCTGAGATCGCCCCAAGAATCTCCGAGGAAGAAGTCGTCTCTCCAGAATTCGATTTAGAGGAGATAATCGACGGCTACTCCGATGCTCAATCCGTATCTGTCTACCCGTCACGCTCGGTATCACGGTTTTCGTTAGGTCCCCGCGAATCGAGGCCGAGTCGCGATATTCCCGATATTCCCTCTCTGCGATACGAAGACTTGATGGTTCATCCTGAGCAGACTTCGTACACGGAGTCAAGTAGACGGAGCAGAAGAAGCTCAGCGACCGAAACATTCTCAGAGACATACGACTCGCCTAGCACGGCTGCGACTTCATTTACTCAAGGATCATGGGCTGGCAGCAGGCGAAGCTCGACTGCGGGCACTTGCAGCAAAAGAAGGGATTCACTTCGACGCGCCGATACCCTAAAAGTCAATGAAGGCCCAAAGACAGAAAACAGAGACATAGACGCTCCCACGGGGATGGGACAGGACCCGCCTGTTGCTACAAAGACAAATTTCATGAGCGCTGGGGAACGAGAAGACGTCTTGCGTGTCTACCAGAAGGCACAAAAAAGGGCTAAGGCATGCGTCGCTTTTGGCCAAAGGTTCATATACAGAATAGGGAAACGCATGGTGAATATGTCAGCAATTGAAAAAGCTTGATTGTTCAACAGAAAAGTCCAAAATATCAGGCGTCAGCCATCCTGTAGCAGTGACCACGTCGAGGGATAATCCTTCGGGAAGTAGTTCGGACCGCGGCCCCGGAGCTCATCAACTTTGGCACCGCCGGCGATACCGTCGGAACGTTTGTGTTCCTTCAGAGAAAAGCGCTACCATGCTTTCCTTATTGTTCGTAAGAATCACGACGGCAGCAAGCGGACTCAGCGCTTCAGCATTTCCCGTCCTCAAAGGCTCGCTTGCTCTCGCATACCTGCTAATTGAAATGACCAGTCAGAGCAAGATATTACAGTGAGGAAATGGGAAATGGATTCTGTTTGCATTTTGATGTTCCATGGCGTGTCTCGACAAAAACTCTAAATCGCGCTTCAAAGACCTTTCTCTTCGGATCCCGCGGCAATCAACCAAGCAAAACCCAGCCCGCTCGTCGTCCCTATCAAGCGGGATGATCATTCGCCCAAACAAATCGGTTGAGCGCAGCATTGAGGTGGCATTTGCATGGTTGACACGAGGCCAACCGGGCAGCAAAAGTGTAATCAATCCAATGGGCCGTACCGAAGTGGTGGTGTGAAGTCTGAATGTACTCTGTCTTTCATTTCTGCGGGGATCTTGGCCATGGATTCGACCCCCTCAAGGAGCACGACCTGCTGCCCAGCCTAAAATAAGTTTAGTTACATCGGTGGCACGTAACCGGCAAGAGGGCTTGATTGAACGTCGTTGACTTACGGCAAAATGATGAATCATATGGCAATGAAGCATACTAGCGGCAGGGAAAGCGATCTCGTAGCGAATGACTGTCCAGTCCCCAGTGCTATTTCCGAGTCTGCAGCCATCTCGATTGGGTGGGTTAATGAGATTAAAGTGCTTCGCCATGCCGCCCTCGCGAATTGCATCCTCGACTGTTGGCCACGGGAAACCACCAGTCCCTGTGCCGATGACGAAAGCCTTGTTGTTGTGCTTGTGGAATGGATGTTGAGATGTGACATTGGCGCCGTTCTCGAAGATGATGTCCACAACGGTGCCATTCTGAAGCGCACCACCTTGTGTGTTGTCTCCGTAGGTTGTCTCGCCACGTGATTCCTCATCCCACAGCAAGGGTGGAAGCTGTTGACGGAACGCCTGATGAGGACCGATGTTCAAGGCCCAACTACTGGGGCCCGTCATGTTGACGAAGAATTTGACGGTGTTATCTGCCTTGGGTGGAGGAGCCCGCACTGGGTAGGGTGCAAGCTTAGTCTCGTCCATGGCTACAGATGATGACGAGATCAGGGTTCCGTTGAGGTGAACCCAAGGCTTCGTATTAGGGATCTCTTGCTTCAATTCGTTGCCTTGGTCAGCATAGCGGAGAATTCCGAAGCCCTGAATGACCTGCTCTGGACGAAGCGATGTCAATCTTATGGCATAGTCCCCAGGCTTCTGGTTGAGGCGTACGAGAATGCTATGTATATCTTGTCAGCGGTCCATCGTAAGGCAAGGCCATTCTCACTTGGAAGTTTCCTCACCTGATGCGCTCTCCAAGATTGCAATTGGCAGCATGGACCTTCTGAGGATGCACAAACTCTCCATCAGCGGCGACGACGTAGAACTCATGCTCATCCACGCTGATTTGTAGCTCGTGGTGCGCTCCAGAATGAATGAAGTTGATCCAGATCCATTCTTCGCCGCTGTTAGCTTCGAAGATCTCTAGATCAGCAAAGGTCGGCTGGCAAGTCTGTTCGTTTGCAAATTCCTTCTGACCATTTTGAGGTAGACAGCCAAGAGAGTTTCTTCCTGGGCCACCCACAGAATCAAGCAGTTCCCTTGGATGGCACACCGTCCTTCCCTTGCCGTTGAGAACGATTGAGTTGCTGCACCATGGAACGATACCAGTATCCCGGTACATAATCAGCAAGATGTCCATGGGCTCGGCATTCCAGTCACTGATGATGACGTGCTTGGGATGCTCCTCAGCTCGCTTCATGCCCTCAATGTCCCTTGGCGAGGATGATATCAGCTCGTAAGGTCTTGGTCTCCATGCTGCAGGTGCAATCCATATCGGCCCTCGCATGCCATCGGCAAACGCAGGTCCGAAATGGCCATGATAGAAATAGCTTCCATACTGTTGCTGAACTGTGAAGCGGTACGTGTAGGTATCTCGAGGTTGGATGGAGTACTGTGTCACGCCAGGGACTCCATCATTCCAGGGCCGGTCGATTTGGTAGATGCCATGCCTGGTTGTGTGTAAGTCCAGGTAGGATGAGAGGCCACAATTGTGGATTGGCTGGGGAATACATACCAATGCATGGTCGTTTCAAAGGCGAGCTGGTTGTCCAAGAACACCTCAACTTCGTCGCCTTCCTCCGCTTCGATGAGGGGCCCTGGTGTCTCATTGTTGATAGCAAAGACAGGCCGGCCATGTCCGTCCCCAACATCCCATTTGTTTGTAATGGTAAAATTATACCGCCTCGTCTGAGCTGTCAGGCTCACACCGGCGAGCAAAGACAAGATTGCACACTTCGTAAGAGCTGCCATGACTGTCTTCCTGGTGCGAAGAGAAGCAGAGGAAATCACTCGAAAGACTACCCAACACTCCTCTTTACGGTGACCAACTTGTCCTCTTTTACGGCGTTCTTCCCGGGTCGGACTCCTGTTGTCCAGGTACCCCTACAACCATCCGATGCAACCGTTAGAGTTTACCGAGTCAGGGGTATCAACCCGCTTTCCCGCAACCTAACACTAAGGAAACCTGTTCGACATGCTTCCCATCGGTTGGAGTTTACGGAGTGCAGGCGGAGTATCACTTTAGAGTTCAAACAGAATATCTGCCCCGTTCTTCGAGGCCTCTACGCTCGGCCGAATGTCCCAATTATCGTGAGGCTCCATACAGATCGGTTGCAAACCCCTGGCAGACCTCAAAGTGCCGAATCATGATCAACGCAATGCTCTACGAAACAGGGTCGTGCCCCTTTGTCACAACCTTTGGAAAAGCTACAACGTTGCAACTCACGGTCCGAAGGACAACGGGGAGACCTAGCGTCTTCAAAGGGGCGATTAGTAGTCAGAAATCCGACTACCGAATTATGAATCTGACTCAGGACGGGAAGGACCCCAGGAGATGTCATGTCCTAAGTCCGCAGTCGCCACAGCCCCCGTGGTTGTTATTGTCGAGCTGCCCAATCCAAATTTCTTTCGTCTTTCCCCGATTCCCCCGGCTTAGAAATTTTCAAGCTCAGCGCGGAAATGGAATCAAAACAGCATTTACTTGACCAAACACAACTCGGCGTTTCTCGAGAGAAGTCGGGGAACCGTTACAATCGAAATGTTTGGATCTCTGGCCTGTCCACGCTATTGCTCCTCGCCCTTACTGGGCTGTGGAGGAATGGGTACCCGCTCACGGGGTTGCTCGGTAGCTGGGGCCGCCACAACCCCAGTGGACAAGACAGACTCATGAGAGAGTACACGCTCCAGTCTGGAGTGAGATGGATGAACCCAGGTTTGAGCCAGGCGTACGATCAGCCCTGTGGAAGTAACTGACATGGAATTAGATGGCGGTCGATGGAGAGTCATGTTCGTTTGCAACGGACAAACGCCTTGCCCCACGCTGTACGCTGAAGAAGGCGATCTTGTCGCATTGACAGTCAAGAGCGATGTCTATGCTCAGTCTTCCATTCACTGGTCAGGATCTCCCCAAGTTTTACTTTACTTTCTGCTTCCATATTGACCCATCTTCAAAGGTCCGGCATTGGACACAAGGCGTAAGTGTGAAAGCAAACCCAGCAATGTAGTTCAAACTGAATAAGGTAGAACACTAACTCGGTCGATCATAGAACTGGAAGCTGGAATGACGGTACCGCTGGGATATCGCAGGTTCGACAACACCTAGCGGCTCAAATATGCAAAGCTTACACTGATGTGACAGTACCCTATTCTCCCTCGCGGCAACTTCACAAGCGTGATTGACACGACTGGCTCGTGGGGTCTCAACTGGTACGCTGAGCACACAACTGCTGCGTCTGCTGATGTAGGCCTCTTCCTTCTCCTACCTTATGTCAAATACTTGTTGCTTTCGTATGCTTGAAGTCTCCATCTTTTATTATTTCCTCTTTACCTTCTCCTTTTCTTTCCAGTACGAACTTTCTTCACAACTGCCAAAATACACCAGTCTGACTTCGAACGCAAGGGCTTGTATGGTATGGTGTATGTGGCGCCAAGCCCATCTCGACCTCGTCCCTACCGTCTCATCACGAAAAATGACATCGAGCTGCGAAAAATCATGGAGGCCGAGAAGCAAGTCCGACATCTCGCTATCAAGAATCACCAACACCGGGACACAGGCTGGAAAATGCTCCGCATGCGGGCTGAAGGGTCGGAGTTCTATTGCTATGATTCGATCCTCGTCAATGGTAAGCAAGTCCACCCCCAGCAGAGCTTTCCACCACTGACTTGGGCTGTGTCTTGTAGGAAAGGGCCGTGTACATTGCCGTCAACCGGGATACGAACAATTGAACGGACATCGCTTGGATGAGACAGGCTGCATCCAACCACCTGGTCTCCCGGAAGAATCATGCACACCAAGTGAGGCGGACTATGAGGTTTGTGATGTCTGACTGTGATGGAGCGTCAGCTATGAATGATGCTGATCACAACGCTAGGTTCTTGAGACGGAAAGCAGAGAATACATGATGTTGAACCTGATCAACATTGGTTTCGAGCACTCCGTCATGGTCTCCATTGACAATCACAAGCTGACTGTAGTTGCGAATAATGGTGGCTTCGTTGTTCCCGAAGAAGCCGATGTAAGTCATCCCATTTAACCTTTGCCATCCTTTGACACAGAACTTACAACACCTGATAGTCTGTCTACGTGCCCAGCGCTGGAAGGCTTACCGTTCTGGTGAGACTAAACGCGGAACCTGGAGACTACGCCATGCGCATCTCGTCCACAAGCCAGATGCAGAACCTGCAGGCCTACTCGATCTTGAGATACCCGGTATGTCTACCATTCTCATGATCAAGAATAAAAGCTGACACAGCGGACGTGGTAGGGTAGCCGCAGACCCATCTACGGCCAGCCGATGAAGGTTCCCCAGCCAGGTTCAGTGGACGACATCTGTGTTTTGCCTGATGGTTCTACAAACCAGGGCTGCACAACTGTCGATGGCCAATTTCTACCGCCTTATCCTGCCACGCCACCTCCTTCGGCCAAGGGTTTGCATCTAGAGAGAGCAGACTTCACGTTCCATCTCGCTGCCGGATCTCAAACTTCGCCCACGGAGGCTCATGTGCCAGAGTTCTATCTCAACGAGAAGCCTTGGCAGTTATTCCGCTCGTCTTTGATGCCTCTTCTATTTCAGGCAGCCAACGAGTCTGGTTCTCTCGGATCTCTGGGCAAGCCCATTATCGAAGGTATCCCAATTGGCTCCGTTGTTGATCTCATCATTGAGAACAACCTGAACGACACGGTACCACTCTACAAGCATGCCGATCCTGCCTGGTTGCTTGGCGCGCAGCCGAACGCGAGGTTCTCGCACAAGAGCGTGAAAGAGGCTCTTGTAGGTCGTAGCCACCTGTCTAAGCCCCTCAACCTCAAGGACCCGGCTCTTGTCACAGTCCATGACCTCCCTCCTCTGGGATGGAGTGTTCTACGATTCGAGGTAACCGCGAAAGCCGCAACTATGATTCATGCCGTGAAGCTTAGATATTTCGCGGTAAGTAGCTTGAACCTACCCTTACACAAGTTTTCATTTTGGTGACCAGACTGACAACTTTGTGATTCTTAGCTGGGCATGTCTGCGCCGATCATGGAGGGCATCCTGAGCAGTGACCCTGCAGAATTTCCCGAATCAGCCATCAATCGCCCACATGTGGAATTTGAGCCGAAGAATGATGGTGTATTTGGCTAGACCATTCTGAAAGCGTGTAATAGATCATAGAAACGCAAAGTCTGTCGCTTATCTTGTCTTGTTGGTCATTGCAGGTGCAAGCCGGTCACTTTCGGATCACGCCGAGTTGCCGTCCGGTCCGAACGTGGGATGGCAAGGATGGTGCGAAACATCGGCAAAAGTTGAAACGGCAACATGATCTAACTAGAGACATCAACACACAAGAAGAAAACGGCGCACCCGATGCTTTTAGACCAGCTATTCAGGCTGCTCTAGACCTGGCAATATTTGAGCATGCGCTGTTTATGGAGCAATGTTAACTAGAGCAGTGTACTGCTGCGCTGGGTGCTGTTTGATGTAATTTGGTTTTTCTATCCCAACTATCATTGCCATGTGTGAACAGAGTTCATCAGATCTCTAAGCAAAAAGACCGAAACCATTGTCGTCTGAAGTTCATCCCTGCTGGAACAACTAGCTCACATCACAGCCGCAAATCTGCGATAGTGCCCCTACAGAGTCATTGACTCTGCCCTCGTACAAATTACCCGTCTTGGCCTTCTGGCGTTGCATCTAGATTCAACACCTTACGGTTTGCTGTTCTCGAGGCCTTCGTTCACCATATCTTCCAGTTCTAGTTTGTCTTGGCAGGCCCAAGTAGATGAAACTTTATTTTTACTATACTCAGTAACTTTATTGCACCTACCTCTTCGTCAACGCCAAAATGTTAATCGCCAACATCGCCTCAGCTCTGTTGCTCTTCTCCGGGTTTTCTGCCGCGGTGCCAAGCCCCATACTTCCGCAATCGAATGACAACATCCTAGAAATCCGTGCGTCGAAGGATGTCAATCCGGCAGCCGTCACTGGCACTACGTGCACAGACAAGAACGCGTAAGTCTACATCCATACCCAAGATGCGCAGGAAGCCGTCGAGCTAAGGAATTATTGTAGCAAGATTGATACCCACGACATGAACGTCGCTACACTGGCTATCTGCGGCGGCATAGCAGGGTCCATCCAGAAATGCGGCGGCGCCCCAAAGAGTACTACGGGCGTATCAGGAACCGCGAAGTTCACCCTGAATCCGACCGCTTCTGGAGCCACGATCAATGTATCTAAAGGCCGCTGGGAAGGATGCATTCGGGCAGCGAGAGCAACATGCCCGAGTGGCAGTTTTAAGTCAACCTGCAAAGGAGGCGCAAGCACGGGTGATGTCGCCTTCACGCTCACTAATCCATAAACTTTGTTGTGATAGAATATATCAACGACATCAACTGGTATCACCGAAGCAAACTTGAAGCATTTCGCCCCGAATCTTTGCTTACCAGCATGATATTATTTGCTGGCTCTCCGATCATCGTGAACTTGTCCGAAATATCCATTTGCTGTACACCGCGGAATATCGACGAAGCGGCCATGTAGTGCTATGTACACCCAACTCTTTCTCGGCGCTAACTCGTGCTAGCGATGTCATAGTCTGCTTGCAACTAAGGCCAGAAACAATGCCGAATGACTTTGGTTGTTGATGTCTCGATCAAATACTTGAGTAATCAAGTCTATCGCTATCTTGGAATCTTTGCGGCGGAATACAGCCGTCTGGTAATAAAAACATCTCAAAAAAAAGCACGGCGGTAACTCCAGCCTCCATCTGACAGACTCGATGAGGTGATAATGCAGTGCTTTAGCACATCGCCCTGCTGAAATAAGAGAAAGATCTCACATGTCCTTTCATTCTCTCCATCTCTGTTTTCTGGAGAGAATTTAGAATCAAATTCCGAAGCTTTCTCGAACTCTTGGTCCATTGGGGTGCTGAGATGTCTATAACCAGCGTTGATCTGTATTGGGAGGACAGAAGTAAATAATGCACGCACTTCAAAGGTTGTTTAATCAAACGCAAAGCGAAAATAATAGCGACATGAGGTACGATATTGCGGGATGCCGAAGGATCAGACCGCATTTAGGGACCATATTTTGGAAATGAGGCGAAGATCAAGTTCTGCCGCCCCTTTAACTCGCGCATCTTGGGAACGAGAGGTCTGAGTCAAGTCCAGGTGGATAAAAGAGCACAATACAACAACATGTTGACGCAGGATATCGAAGAGATACTAGGCGTCTGTGGTTATTCTTTTATTGAGGCCTTTCGCCCCGACAGATTGTGAATTCATCAGGCCTAATGTTCGTTGACATAAGCTTCATTCAGGATCTTAAGAATGCGTCACAATCAAGCAATTGGGAAGCAGATTCTGGTAATGATGAAACTTCATCGAAGTTGCATGTTTGGTCTGTCTGAAAGTCCCTAGTACTATTGTCTAAGTTTGGCACCTGATTGCCGAGAAACCTGAGTTCTAGATGTTTGCTCCAGCAAAGTAGAACTGAGATACCAACTTACAGTCTTGCCAATTTAAAGTCATTTACATACAAGCCTTGGCACAATAGATATAAGGACCGAGAGTTGGGGCCATTCAAGTTGCGTCGCACCGTTCCTGCCGACTTGGCAATCTTTGAGTCTCAGCAACCCTCGATAGTAAGCAAGCATTTTGACTGAGTCTTTAGCTTCTTACGTGAATCAATATGCGGTCTCATTAGAAGGCACAGCATTCTTCGCCGACTTCTCTTTTCCAGTTGAGTGCAAAGAAATTGAGAAGGAGAACACTTTAACAAAGTTCCTTTGGTGAAGATCCTCTCCCACAACCCGTGGCAAATCTAGCCCACATTGGAGGGGCTCTGTTGGCTGACATGACTCGATGAAGTTCAAGTTGGCATCACTACCTACAGTGTTCGTGATCAGTCGCCATTCTAGATCCAGTAGCCCTTTTGCTCTTGAAGATTTCGCAAGTCTGACATCAATTGATGAACTCTTTGTCCTCAGTCAAAGTTTTTCGTGGTTGGCTGGAAAGGCTTCCTCCTACTTTCGATTGAAGTCTGCTTGAGTTGCTGCTACTGTAGCATCGAGCACCACTGAAATATGACTAAAACAGCAGATCAAAGTCACAGATGCGCTCAGGGGCGCTGGGTGGTGCCGTGTCACAAACGGTCGATCGTATTGCGATGCGATAGCGAAAGGGCCAGGCAGAAAATGGGGAAATAGTCGCCTTTGTTATGGATACCATTACCCAAGAAGTCGGGAGTGTTGTGTAAACTAACCATAAAGCCTCAGGGGAAGTTTCCGAGTACTTTAAATCACTTTAAATCACTTGCGGGTATATTGCCGCCAATCATGATGAAGGGCAGCAGGGAAGCGTGTCAGAGAATAATGGGGTCCGTGTGTGATCTTTTGACTAAGGCATATTCTGTCAGCATTTAGCGAGTGGCACGTTACGGAGTACGGGTCCTTCTGTTGAGTGGGATGAAGCCATCGTCTGCTTGTAGATGTCCTTGGGAGGGGGCACCTTGACATTCGGAGAGAACGAGATCAGCGTCATTTTGAAGTGGAGGATTTGACGGGGAGATCCAATATCGAAGTCATTGGTGTATGCGCCCCCTACTTGGGAGTTCGGATGAGACTTTTCTTCTCCATGTTCCCTTGGACAAGTAGATGTGACTTATGGTAGCTCACTTACTGTAATCTTACAGCAGCGAGGACGCCTGACTGGGAACAGATTCGGTCCATTTGACAATCTTGAAATCCATCAATCATGAGATTCCTACTCAATCTGTACCTACCGGGTCTAGAGTAAAGACTAGGGTATTCTTTTCGAGGTGATCGATGCAGGGAACAACACGAATAAGGCCAGCGAGGGGCCAATACGCATCGTTGCTGATTGGTGTATTCTGCCCACCGTTTCATCGCAAATTGCCAACACTTTCTCAGAAACACTCCATCGAGCCCCCATGGACGGGCCCAGTCTCAACTAACAAGGGCCAGCGCGTTACGCCTCTCAACACCAACTGCAAATTGTCCGCACGCAGTAAAGGATTTCGCCCTGTGGACCACTGGACTGTGACCAGGCCGGGCTGTATCCGTAGATCACCAGGTCACCGTGTGTGTATGTTTGCCTGCTTTGCATCATACGTCTTGGCTCAAAGAGGAAATCATCCTTACCAGAGAGTCTTGGCGAAGTTGGCGCTTCTACTTACAAAAGATGGCGCCCCTCGATCGCTTGGACTGTAGAAGGAGTAGTCTCCGATCAAGTTCTCATCCATCTCGATTTCATTCTTTGCAAGAAAGCCTCTGTCTTTCTCCGTTCGCTCATTTGTTCATTCGTTCATTCGCTCTTTTCTTCAACGTACACATACAACAGGTTGCCCAAGATGGCCAGGTCAAACCAACTTCTCTTCACAATCTTCCTCGCCCTCACCACCGGCATCCATGCGGCTCCTCAGGCAGGCGCCCCCAAGGTAGTCGCGCGTGCTGAGCCCGCCGAATTCGAGGCCCAGACCAAGGCCGGCCCCGGTGGCAGTGACTTCAAGGACTCGGCCCACTTCCGCGTCTACGCCGGCGGCAGCTCCGCCGATGATTCCCTCGCCATGCTCGAGGGCGCATACGAGTGCTTCGTCAACACCCTCGGCTGGCGGTCCTCTGGCCTCTCGTTCAACGAGGGCTCCGACAACGGCCCTTACTACAAGACCAACATCTACTCCGTCTCCAAGCTCGACAACGCCGCTGGCGTGATGCACTCAGAGTACGAGTCCGGCGCCGGCTGGCTCGAGGTCGTCGACACCTACCTTGCCACTCCAGGCGTCACCGTCCACGAGTACGGCCACGCCCTGCACTACCACCAGCGCACCTGGGTCGACCAGGAGCGAACCGGTGCCTGGTGGGAGACGGTCGCCAACTGGGTTGCCGACACCTACAACACCTCGCCCCTCTGCGCCGACGCCCGCACCAAGCACAAGTCCCCCGAGGGCCGCACCGAGTTCGAGGTCAACAAGGTCCTTGGCGACTCTTTCCAGGTCATTGTTGACGGCACCGTTGACTCTGGAAACTACTACCAGGCCTGGCCGTTCCTGACCTACCTCACCAACAACCCGGACAACATTGCCGGCCTCGGCAAGGACACGCTTCATCAGATGATGGTCCAATACGAGGCGAACAGCAACGAGACGCCCCTCCACACCCTCAACCGCGTCGCCAGCAACACCACCGCCGGCGAGATTGTCGGCAAGTACTGGGCTCACATGGCCTACGTCGACATCGGCCACGACCAGGCCCAGGAGATCTTCAACCAGGCCAAGGACAGCGTCAACTTTGCCAACGTTGACAAGTCTGGCGACGGATACAAGGTCAAGTCCGCTCGCGCCCCCCGCTACATGGGTGCCAACATCATGCCCCTTACGACCTCCGGCGGCAAGGTCGACGTCAAGATCACCTCGGCCGGCGAGTTCACCGCCCACCTCGCCATCAAGGGCTCCAGCTCGGTCCGCTACGTGCAGCTCGCCAACGGTGCCGGCTCCGCCGAGATCGCCAGCGGCGAGGAGGCCAGCTTGGTCGTTGCCAACACCCCCAAGACTCTGATCCAGTACAACGGTTTCCAGCTTGCTAGCAGCGATGCCAACAAGGGCCTGGACTACTCCTTCACTCTGACGGGCGCCACCGTCGCATAAGCGGCGAGAACTAGCGTGTGTGCTGTGTATCATTTCATGTACCATATTTCCCTTCTCTACATACTGGTAGCCACTGGACAAGGGCATGCATATACAGACTTCAAGATACCGCATTTGATTAAACTCGCTTCCCGCTGTGTGTGACACATTGTTCCCAAACCCTGATGATCCGAGCTGGTTGAGAGCACTGGCGCATGGGTCAGAGCCATGACACAATGGTAGCCTACGACGGTGAGCTGACGAAATCCAACTCTTTCAAGGTCAGCGCCGTAACAACAATGGCGGCACCGACAACCAAGGCCATGGGACGTTGTATTAAGCCTCCAACCCAACTTCTTGGTTTCTCGAATACGTTGTCCGCGGTATCCGGGGGAGCCAGCCTAGATTTTCTGCCTGCCGTGGCGTTGATGTATCCTAGGGACCCCAGCTGGACAAAGCTTAAACGGCATATATGAATGCAATAAGATGCGATTCCGCCGAGGTAGTCTGCTCGTGTTTCCGGCATTGCCATGCTGTGTGCTATGATTGGAAGAAGTCTGAGTAATACCATCGAAATTACATTTGCGAGGAGGATTTTTCGGAGCAATGGTGAGTTTGACGTCGTGCGGCCGTGGAATCGCATCAACACGGCAGTATCGTAGAACAGCTCCGTCGCCAGGCCGGCGTAGATTAGATAGAGAGGCCTCCTTGGGCCCCGGCCAATGAGAAAGAGACCGAGGGATGAGAGCGAGAGGACATGATGGGTGACGTATTCAGGGGAATAGCTGAGAAGTGGCAGCTCGGAGGTCCAGAGGATGGCTCGAGAGGCGAGGCAAACCTTGCCATTGGCGGTGAAGGGGCGGTCGAGCCCGAATATCTCGGTGGCGGGGGACGTGTCATTGTATGCGGCGGTACAGATGGTTGTTGTGATCAAAGTCAAGAGAAAACCTAGCGGGAAGACAAAATAAGGAGCCAATTTACGATGCTTGTCCGTCTGCAACGTCTTGTAGAAGTTTGGGTTGGCTCGTTTGACTATCTGATGTGCGCACCGGTTCGCGAGCTGATAGGCAACTAGGCCCGCGACGAAAAGTACCCAGTCTGGGACGGCCATGATGTTCGGATTGCTCTGGTGCGAGGTATCACAATGCAGAGGGTGTCGACGATAGCCACGAGGTTTTATGTGGCAAAAACACAGTGGTTGCGACAGCGAGAGTCTGCGACATATTGGGCCCGTTAGCTTGCTGACTGACATCCCTCTATCGGGCCTTCATGAGGTAGAAGCTTCGTGCAAGTCAGCCAACATGCGTCTTACTGCCTTGTCCAGCGATAGCCGACCAGCGCCGTTGATAAGATATAACTGGCATCTCACGTAAGCCTCTGTACGGCTGATGTGCCTTGCAGATATATTGCAGCATTCACAGTCTGTATGAGATAGTCGTAAAGAGAACAGAGACCACGTGCTACAATGCGTCAGTTTGAGTCACAATTGGCCAATTTCAATACAAAAAGGTTGATAGCGAGGATGGGTAGCCAGCGGTTGGAAGATGTTATCCGCTCGAGCTCTCCAACATGTCATATCATGGACCGAACCGACTCCATAGCCAGTGCTGAAGCCAGAACTCGAGCGGCAAGCCCCAGGGTCACGGCACTTCCAGGTCTCGGCATTCACATGGGGCGGCCGTCCGATCCGGAGGTGGACCCTCGGGGCCGGCGTGCCGCATGTCTGAAGGCAGGAATCTGTTGATTATGTTGAAAGTTTGGGACGCTAGAGCCTATCCATAGAGCACCACGAGGGACTGTCGATCTTGGCCGGCGTGCCATGTTGCCGTGATGCGGCTCATTTGTAGGGATTGCGGGAGTAGTGTTAATCTCGGGGGATTCCTTTGCCAGCTGGACAAGGATGATGGCGCAGGGATGGCATTCAAGGCGATGCTTCAGTTTTCAGGTGATTGAGGTTGGAAGAGGAAACGAAACAAAGAAGCCCCGGGTCTATCGACGTACGGAGTACATATTGGCCGTACCCAGGGTTGGAAAAAATACTACTAGTATTTAGTATTAGTCTAGTCTAGTACTAGTAAGTCTGTTATTAGTCCACCCTTAAAAATACTAGACTAGTATTAGTATACTAATAGTATACTAATTAGTATAAAGTATACTATTTATAGTAATTTTATTACTATTTTTAGAAATTTTAATATTAGTTTTAATTAATTCTAAAAAAATTCTAAAAAATATAATAAAAATTATTTCTCTAGTAAATATAAGTAAAACTATTTAATGAAAAAAATATTTATAATTTAATTTTTGAATTTTTAAAAAATCTGATAAAAAGCTAAAATTTTAAGAATATTCTATTCAAATAATAATATTTAGATTTTTAAAGTTATATAAAGTAAGCTTTTAATACTTTTATTTTAATATATATTAATATCTATAGTTATTTATTGATTATTAATTTATAAATCATTTTTTTAATATATACTAATTAGTATACTAATACTAGTCTAGTATAGTACTAGTCCAGGCCGTACTAGACTAGCCTAGTATTAGTCCAGGCCATACTAGACTAGACTAGACTAATTTCCAACCCTGGCCGTACCCATACGAATACTCGTACAGACAACAGAGACTGCGCCCTATAGATGTGAAGAAGTCACGAAGAGGGAAAGACGTCGTGCCGGGTACGTACCTGATAGGCGCCGTCCGGGGATTTCGGGTGCCGTTGGGAGGTCAGGGGAAAACGGGAAACCTGAGGTTGCCAGGTTGGTAAGGTGGGCCGTGGTGCTAATTTAATGGAGTCTTGGCGGCTCGAAGCTGTCAGTTTTTGGAGCCGCAAGTGATTGGTCCTTCCGTATGGTTCGTAGACGGTACGTACCGTGAATGGCCGTGTGCTGCACTGTCAGGCAGCTACTGTGCAGCTGCCCCCTATTTGAGGCAGGAAATTGAGAGTTCCATCCAAATTCCCGGTGGCCTTGGCACTGCGTAGCCACTGGCTTCGCTACAAGGTTTGGTGGAGCCAGTGGGGGTACGTACAGTGTGAATGAGGACTAAGGTTAATTGCGGTCGAGACCTTCCTTCCAGGGCAGCCACGGGCAGGTTCCTTCCTTCCTTCTCCAGCACTCCAGCAACCCAGGTGTTCATTCCTTCTCCAGTTGCCAATCCCTCCCATCGGTGCCTTCCCAGATTCCACTGCCCGCTGTCCCTCTGCTTTTTCCTCAGCTCACTTCAGTGGCCATGTCACCCTCTCACTCACTCATGTGCCACTCTCACTCTCACTCTCACACTCACTTTCACTGTGAATCGCACTCACTTTTGACCAAGACTTGTCAAGACACCAAGCCAGCCAATGTCTGGACAAAAACGATCGCCAGTTTGACTTGTCATCGCCCAAACACACGCGATGTGTTGGCAGCCCGGCGGCTCACACGGCAACCGGTGGCACTCGCTCCAAGTCGCTCATATCCCCCGCGGCGTCCGGCTCTCTACCGTCGTGTGATCTGCCTTGGCCGAACCGATCGCTCCTTGGCGTACATAAACAACACAATGCCCAAGCCTGCCGGTTATGCACCCAAGGCCAAGCTTGAAGAAAGGGATGTGGATGTGTGATGTTGCCCTGTTTTTTGGGTTTATTCTGCTCTTCACGTCTCTTCTGTCTTCCATCGCGCGTGTCAGGAACTGTAACTCGTATCACAATCTCATAATTCGTATTTAACCTGGCCTGTCTGCCATCTGACAGCTTGCCTTGCGCACAAGGCGAATGAGCTGAGCAGAGCTGACAGCCCGAAGTGACTGAGCTGACATGCCATCCGAGGTGTTGCAGCTGACTAACTTTTATCTTGCAGCACAGTAGGTACTGACCTGTTGGGATGAGACGCAGACACGAGTTCTCACTTCTTGGTCCTTACCGACACACATCCAGACTTGCATTTTGACCCGATTCCAGGTATTGATTTGCTTTCGATTCCGTTTGTTTGCTTGGCATTCTCCGGCACTCAATCCCTTTCTGCTCTGCCACCTTTGTTGCGCTTCATTGTACTCCGTATCCGTACAATCAATCCTGCCCTTGAAGTTCACGTACCTGGCCTGGACCATCCCTCCAACGGCTCTTCCCATGTGTCGGACGGCCGATCGCTGCTCATCTCAAAACCGCGAGTCAACGATCAGCGGCCACTCTGTCCGACGCATCACAGAGCACCACCAGGCCTCAGCCTCTCAGTCGCACTCAACGTCAATCTCCCTCGCCGGCCCTGAGACGCCATCGCCATCGCCAAGACGCTGCTGAGCCTTAGCTCTGAGCGACCCCTGGATCCATCGTGCCTCCGTCCCCGTTTTGTGCTTTTCGGGGCTTCAGAGGCATCAACCATATCCACATTGAAGTCCATTGAAGGCAGGACTCCTTCTGCCCTCTGGAATCCCCTTGCCTAGCCCTTCGGAGCGTATGGTGCCCGTGGGCCGTGAGTCGTGACAATCCCTCCCAAGTTCTAACTCCCCGTAGCCTGTAGGATGACGGGCAGAGAGAGGACTCCCGAGTCCCCGCGTATTTGGCGAGGAATGAGTCTTGGCAATGTTCGTTGTCGGGTAGGGATGGCTGGTCCTGTTTGAGAGAGGCTTTTTTGGCGTGCTCTTTCGCGGGACTCGTCGTCTTGGGTTGTCCTTGAAGCCAAATGGCGTCTGGTCAATTGTATGTAGTTCGTCCCTATCCGTCTGTTCCCAGCCGTCACTCGCGATTGTCCCATTGACATTGAGAGGTAAACCATGTCATACCCCATCTCCCCAGCCTATCCATCCATCCATCTCTCTGGTTCTCTCTCTCTCTCTCTCCATAGGGGTTCACTCGGTTGGTGTGGTCCGTGTTTGCATTCAACAGCCTGTCTTCCAGTTTCCGGGTCTCTACATACTGCATGAGGTGAGGTGATCCTTCGTGCTGCCCGCGTTGCCTGCCCTTGCAGATGGCGGAAGAGGCAAACCATGAACGGTGGGACCGTAACCGCCCTGTGAGCCTTGGATAGAATGGATAGTCCCGAGACTGGCGGCATCTCATGAAATCCATCTGGTCTATTTGGTCCAAAGGGGGCCCTTGCTGCTGTCGAACCTTGTGAAGGGTGCTCGAGTGCTGCCCGGCCCAGGCATCTTCTCAACTTCTCATTTGCTGCACAGCCCCGATGCCCAGAAGGCCAAGACTTTACCAAGAATACCAAGACTTTGGCGGCCACCAAGACTGATTTCTACCGCGTCATCCTGTGCCCTCCTGTGGTGTGTCTTCCGTGTCTGTTGATTCCCATTTTCTTGTGTTCCCAAAAAGCCCAGAGTTGCCGAGAAGGAAGAAAAAAAGTGGCCTTGAAAGCCTGTTTCCCCCCCTTTTCCTTCCCTTTCCCGTGCATCCTGATTCTGAGCTGTGAGAAGACAAAGCCGTGTTGGTTAACCTGCAACCATCCCCAACCCACACCCGTCCATCGTTTATTCCTCCACCTCAACTCGAATAAACACGCACAGCTTACACACCAAACTACAACCTTCGCTTCATTTCTCGCCGCAGGATTTTCACTTTTTCATACCAGCCGACCCCCCAATCAGGGAAATCAATCGTAGTAAATAAAAATCGACACTCGCTTCCGACGACGAATACGAATTTCTGACCGACCGATCGACCGACGCCTCTCACCGCAACCACAGTTTCTTTTACGGCCCCTTCTACCTTTGGCGCCGCCCATTCATGAACAGTCGCTTCTCATAAACGAAAAACCTTCTTTTTCAAACTTCGACCCGGCTTTCATTTTCAGTCACAATCGACTCATTCGGTTTCATTTCAACTCACTCGTCGTCACCCCGAACCCCTCCGACCGATAAATCGATTCGACCGCCTTCTCCACCCGATTCTAAGGGATCTTGCATTACACCTCATCAATCTTGTTTCCTCATTCAGCAGCGCTTCACGTCTTCTTCCGTAGACCGGCTCTTCGCCATGGTCGCTTCACTCGCTTCTGCCGCTTCGGCGGCACTCTTGCTCGTCGGCAGCCTCCCCGCCGTCAACGCGCAGTACACCATCGACACAACTGGTAAGCAAGTCGAGCACCTCTCACCCCACGATCATCGTCGCGCCCCACGATGAGATGCAATGCGGTCCATCATCCCGCAGAATCCCTCCTGCTAACACCGCTTCTTCCCCACGGTTCAGACAACATAAAAAAGTCGGCAAAAATGCTCGCATACGACCTTATCAAACAGTACAAGGGCAACCAGACCGGCGAGATCCCCGGTATTTTACCTGGCCCGCCAACCGAGCACAAGGGCGACTACTACTGGTGGGAAGGAGGCGCCATGATGGGCACTTACATCGACTACTGGAAGCTGACGGGCGACTCGGCCTACAACGACCTCGTCATGCAGGGCATGCTTCACCAGACCGGCCCCAATGCCGATTACATGCCGCCAAACCACACCGCATCGCTGGGTAACGACGACCAAGGCTTCTGGGGCATGTCCGCCATGTTGGCCGCAGAGAACAAGTTCCCGAACCCGCCCGAAGAGAAGCCTCAGTGGCTGGCACTGGCGCAGGCCGTGTGGACGACGCAAGCTAGCCCCGATCGCCACGACGATACCTGCGGTGGAGGTCTGAGATGGCAGGTGCCTTTTTCCAATGCTGGATACAACTACAAGAACAGTATGCGACCCCCGAGCGAAATCTAGGTTCCTAGGAGGGGACGTTCGGGACGCAGAGGTAGCTAACGCATGTCGCAGCCATCGCAAACGGATGTTTCTTCAACATTGGCGCCCGCCTCGCCAGATACACCAACAACGACACGTACGCGCAGCACGCCGAGAAGACCTGGGACTGGCTCTGGGCCGTCAACTACATTGACCATGAGTCCTGGAACGTTTACGACGGCGGCCACGTCGAGCACAACTGCACCGACGTCAACAAGCAGCAATTCTCTTACAACGCGGCCATTCTCACGCAGGGCGCCGCTTTCATGTACAACTACGTAAGTGCCACCTCACGAATGCAGGTGGAAACCCTCTAGCTACGACCTCATACTGACCGTGACCAGACCAACGGTTCCGACGTCTGGAAAGGTCGCATCGAAAAGATGACAGAGTCCCTCTTCCTCAACTTCTTCCCCAACAACACCGCCTACGAGCTGGCCTGCGAGGGCCGCAAGGGCCAGTGCACCGCCGACATGTTGTCCTTCAAGGGCTACGTCCACCGCTGGATGTCCGTCGTCACGCAGGTCGCCCCCTTCATGAAGGACAAGATTCTGCCCGTCCTCAAGGAGTCGACGCAGCACGCCGTCAATCAGTGCACGGGCGGCGCCGAGGGTCGCACCTGCGGCTTCTACTGGAACGAGCAAGTCTATGTCGACCCGGCCGTCGACAAGACCTCTGGTGCCGGTGAGGTCATGAACGTCTTGGCTGCTGTGTCGAGTCTTCTTATCGAGGATGCTGCGCCGCCTGTGACGAATTCGACGGGTGGTATTTCAGCGGGTGATCCTGATGCAGGAAGTAAGAGTAAGGATAACATTGAGCCGGAGCCTATCACGACGGCGGATAAGGCTGGCGCGGGTATCCTGACATTCATCGTCCTTGCTGGTGGTTTGGGTACGTGGGGATGGATGAGTCTGGGTGACTGAGGGGGTGGGGGAATGTGAGAGGGAGTCTGAAGAAAGGAGGCATGAGATACCTAAAGTAATGGGTTGTTTGATTTGTTGTACGGATTACATATCAGGATCGCATGGCATGGCGTTCTGGGTAAACACTGCAGGAGGGGAACTTGACTAGCTACCACTGCCACGAATTACTTTTCATACTTCAACCACTTTCCACTGTGACTACCTTGTGACCTACGCGATCGGGGGAACGACGCCAATAGGAAGCTTGACACATCGTTGCGACTTATGAATACTTCCACGCCCAAGAGAATCGTGACGGTGTTCAAGCCTCACCTATTGGCGAAGTGGAACCTACATAGAATATCAACCCCAGCCGTCAGGAAACTTGGACGCTGCATCTCAAAGTCCGCTCTCGGTTCGTCTCGCCATGTGGCGCACGCCGTCTAATGTTGAGTGACTGCTGCAAGGGTGCTGCCTGTGCAGGTACGAAGTCTGTGGCTATTATTGGACATGGTGGGGTGATTGCAGAATGCTCAAAAAGTCACTCTCACTATCGGTTCCAAATTGATTCGGAGCATTATGGTCCGTTCTCTTAGTCCAGTTGATGGAAGCATTGAAGCACGACACAGATACTGATTGACTTGTAACAGAGGAATAGTATTCTGGCTCTTATTAAGTCGTTCCAAAGGGACGGGTCATTTTAAGGCTACGCAAGTGTGCATCCAAGTTTTAAGCTTATCCGGGGGTTCCCCATAGACGTGCCGAATATCCGCCCTCACGAAAGTCGCTTCCCATGGGCTTCACTGCCTGGCAACGGCGGGCGTGAATATTCAAGCACTTATCTACCTGAACCCAAACGTCAGGAAGCACGAGAAAACTAAACAATTTAGGAATTTTCAGGGACAGACTTGAAGAAATTGAAGAGTTGAGCTGGGCTCAGAGTAGCTCGTCTTGTTGATGAGTCGCTCTTCCAATTCTATAGCCTTCCAAGGGATCATGATCCAGACTAACCTGTGCAGGGGGCAAGGTGAACACGCAAAACCCGTGCTTTTATATCCAAGAATCGCAAACATATCAGAGCCGAAGCGCTACCAAAAGGACAAATTTGAGGCTCAGCCAGACAGGGCCATTGTTTGGCTCGATCCAGACCAAGGCGGATGGACAGACGAGAATCGACGTCCACTAGTTATGGGTGTCACTAGCGATGAAATGAACGTGTATTTGAAATCGCACGGTATCGGAGATAATAGGGAGCACGTCACTAGCCATCCCCTCTCGGTTCCTTCCGACACTCTCGGAAGTTCTTCTCAAAGATCTGGTCTAGAACATAAGGATGCGGTAATTGAGAGTTGTGAAGTGGCTGGCCCTTCAGAATGTAATCTGGTGTGTTAAAGTGGCCGTTGCCTTCGAAGATTCAAAGCCCAGCGCACCAGCCCACCGACAAACTGGTAAGTTTATTTCGACCATCTACTTCTTGTGGACACTATCATAGCGCCTCGGTAACGCCAAAGTGTTAAAAGAACAAACAGAGAATTGCTGCACTGTGTTATCGTTTTCGAGCTTGGTGAGGCCAATGAACCGGCATCTCTCAGCGATGACCAAAACTGCACTTGAAGGCTTTTGTGCAAGAGGCAGACAAAGCCTTGCTAACAAGACGGAATCCGAATGGATTGACCACGGCAGGAAAACTGCTGAGTATATATGTAATGAGATTGTGTTTCAATGGGGCGAGAATTCTAGCTTGCAATCCAGTGATAAATTGTCATTCAAGTTCAAGCGTAATTGGGCAGAATTTGAAGGTTCGGGGCTGCAGCAACTTGCGATGATCGTCACGTCAAAGCTAGCAGCTCCCACCGGCAATTCAGATTAGATGCAATCAGGGCTTTGGATCGCCCGAGTCGTGGATAGACAGATACCCACGCGCATTCAAGGCGGCTCTTAGTTTAAACATGCTCAGTTGGTGAACCCTCCCCGAAACAGCCGCTCAGAGTTGTGCCGATTTGCCGCTAAGCCAATCAAGAGTTGTCAGCATGGCTAACCCCAGTAAATGGGCATCGTATACTCGCTACGAAAACCCGCCGTAATCCAGTCGCAAACCCCTTCATTTGAACTCGGCGAGTTTTGCCGCTCAGAGTCAACCATGTCGATCATCGAAACGACCAGTGTTAATCCCTGGATTACTCCCTATGTAAGGAGTAAACCGAAGCCAACACTACTATAAGATGGATGTAACCTAGCGTCTTGGCTTTTCCTCGTCTCCTCGCACTCTGCAGCTGTGTACTGACCTATCATTTTGATTCATTCACTCTTTTCTCTCAAACAGCCAAGATGCGTTCATTCTCTTCCATTGCCGTTCTCCCCCTCGCTGCGCGAATCGTCGCTGCTGGCAAGTACGATGCGTGGAAATTCGGTAACATGTTCACCCTCGGGTCCGACAGCAGTGTCATCACCAAGGCCACCTACACCCTCGTTCCCCCGTCCATTCCCTGCGGCACCGTCATCAGTAACAAGGACGACCAGCCGTGGATGTCAATCTGGGTTGGCATCTCCCAGTCCGTCAGCGACCAGGGCAGCGATCTCTTCCAGCCTCTCTTGAACTGGGCCCCCGATAACTCTGCTGCGTGAGACATGTCCGGCTCTAGGCTTCTTCTTGTCATCGACTAACGAAATCC
This sequence comes from Colletotrichum abscissum, assembly GCF_030869225.1. Classification (NCBI taxonomy): domain Eukaryota; kingdom Fungi; phylum Ascomycota; class Sordariomycetes; order Glomerellales; family Glomerellaceae; genus Colletotrichum; species Colletotrichum abscissum. The sequence continues at coordinate 245,889 of NW_026850043.1, forward strand.
TCCATAGCGGCTGCCCTGCCTCAAACACCGAGTGGTGCGTGGCTGCCAGCACTTTCACCGGTTGTAAGTTTAAGAAACCCAAACTTACGGATTTGTAGGAGTATACTAACAAGCCGCAGCCACCCAGGTTGCCCAGCCATACATCGCCATTCCCTCCAAGTCCGACGTCGACTTTGAGCGTACGTTCCAGGTTCTTGTCTCATGGCTGTGTTAGTGCCGAAAACTGACTGTCCTTAGTCGTCTACGATGCCTCCAAGGGTGTAACTCAGAAGGTCTGGATCAACGGTGCCATGGTCTCGCAGCAGACCGACGGTAAGTACTTCTTTCACCTCCCCCAACCAACGAGACAATACTGATGCAGAGCCCAGTGGACGGCAACGGCAAGGCCCCTACCTACATCTACTCCAGCAACGAGTGTTACCAAGGCGCCTGCGGAACCCTCCCTGCCTACAGTAAGTTGACTGAGCCTGCTATCTTGAATTGGGATGTGTTCTCGTTCGCTAACTTTACACTCTCAGGCTGGAGCAACCTCACCGTCGTCCTTGCCGAGGCTGACAAGACCTTTGGCGATTCTCTTCAACTTACTGGCGCTACCTCGACTGGTATCAAGACGACCGACGACGGCAAGACTTGGCACGTTGATGCCATCAAGATCAACCAGGACTTCTTCTACACTGACGGCTCGAACAAGCAGTGCTAAAGTTGCCAAAGACACACCAAGAAGGGAGATATAGTTGGAATCCTTTACTTTAGGGTTCAGCAGTCACCCGTTGATTTCCTTCACGTCAATTTCATAACTGACCTTGCTTGATGTATTCAAACCCCATAATTTCAATCAGACATACCCATTTGAGATAATTCCGACCCAAGTAGCTTAGCCGAGCCCATGTCACTGACCATAGGTCTATCCCCTTCATTGAGCATGATGTTTCCAGGATTCAAATCATTGTGGGCATATCCAAGACGATGCATACATTTCTCTCTGCCATATGTTCCCCATTGTAACGAAGGTGCGCGGACAAGAGGCTGACGGTAACCTTCCACCCGTGTTGAAAGAATCATTATACGGCGTTTCAACAAAATGATAATGAGCTCGTTCATCTACAAGCACTCCTTGAACTGCAACAGGTTCGGGAAAGGATGTTGTCGGGTGCATTAATATACTCCGATCTCTTCAAGAAAGTCGTCAGCAATTACTTTGGTACTTGTCACGTGCTACCTCGATGTAGACAGCGACGTTGAGTCGTTTGAGCCAAGCATCATCAGCATGAGTGATGTTCGAGGCATTGAATGCAGCCGTATCAGGTACCAACAAAGGGTAGTTTCTGATGGCTGGGTACGACGAAGATAGTTAAATGCTTGTTCATGGCTGACTTGTTTGTTGGGGAATTTCGATGCTCCCAACCCAGGCTGCATGCTAAGTTTCTAGTTGCTATGAGCACCATGTACTGGATTGGCCTGACTGCAAGGTTTCGAAAACCGTGTATGATCTTTGTTACATCAAAAGCATCTCTGGGGTCTTATATAGACCTCCCGTGTCCCTGGGTGACCATGAGCATATTCCCAACGGTGTCCGGATTCAGCGAATTCTCTGCCTCTTTCAAAGATTGAGCCACAGCCACAGAGCCCCGCTCGACGACGTCTGCACCATATGCTTCCATGGTATTTTTGCGGCTGGTAACCTCACGAACGTCTCTTAACCTTGATAGAGTATTTATGTAGTTCTGAACATCAATGATCGCGTGCTGAAGTCCCTGGCCTCGGACTAGTGATGGCGTTAGTTCCAAAAGGCTGTCCCATCAGTACCCGCACAATCAAGTCTGACTTACACGGCAACATGGGATGAGCAGCGTCTCCTGCCAAGGTTACTCTACCATCGTGTGTCTCCCACGGGCTGGGAAGCCAGTACTTCATCTCGTCAAGATAGCAGGAGCTTCCTACCGGTGTCCATTCTAGAGCAGACCGGAACGGCTCGCAGATGCCTGATAGATCTTTTTTTGCATAGTTAATGGCTTCTTGGCCATTCAGGCTGACGGAGTGGCCGCGCCATACTTTGACCCAGAAGGTCTCCCAACTGGCAACATCGTTCGGATCTTCCGCGGACATGACTACAATCTTAGCTTAGACGCGCACGAAACCCTTTCGAGCATCCATATACTCACCACCACAGCCAGCCAGGTTTGCCGTTCCAAGCATGAGCGCGCACACAGAGTGTGCCTTCACCACGGCGTTGACCTTATCTGCGTCCCCGTACTTGCAGACACAGTTCGCGATGGAGTATCCTGATGGCACTGGCCTAGCCTTCTCAGCCCCCATAAGCAATTCTCGGACTTTGGAGGAGACGCCGTCTGTTCCCAAGACGTAATCGGCTTCATATCTCTCTCCATCTCGGAAGATGAGGTCCATCGAGGTACTTCTGGGCATCATCTGATCGAGGTACTTTCCCCAGCGAATATCGAGCCCTTCAGCAAGGACTTTGCGAAGGCGTCGTCTGCTGATCCGCCGAGCGCCTGGCGTCGAGTTTTGGAACATGACCTCGCCGGTAGCGCCGTTGTACCCGATGACGCTCTCGTCCCAATCGTTGAATTCAAGGTGCGGATTGCAAATACCTTGAGGGAAGTTCTTCACAATCTGCTCAGGTAACAGCTCTGTGAGTGTGCTCATGCCCCAACCGATGAGGATCGACCAGTCGCGCGGCCGAGCTGCTATGCTTTCATCACGTTCAAACACGACCACGTTGAAGCCACTCTGATGTATCGTGTCAAATTCTGACGCGAGTTGGTGCTACACATGCTCACTCACCTTTTTCAGTCCTTGGGCGGCGATCAAGCCAGTCAAACCCGCGCCTATGATTGCGACCTTGGGCCCATTATTCCGGTGCTTATCAGAGTTGCCGTTCGTATCCTGGATTGCCATTGCGGACGCGGTCAACATGCAATTGAAGGACTAGCCTAGCTGTATCGTCTTCAATATCAAGGCAGGATGTCAAAAGCATGAGAGGAAATTTTGACTGTTTCATTACCTCCGAATCTACGACGGACTTCCGTACAGAGAGTTCGACACGTGATTTTGCTCGAGTTGCACAAGTTAAGACGATCGCATCTTCAGATGATTATCACATACTCCTGCCGAGTGGTGACGTAGCACGGTAGCATTGTTACCCCCGTCGCAATGCCAGAGAATGCCTATGAAGGATTGTTTGCAGGCCTCATCGGCACTACTAACCGATAACAGGTTGCAAACACCGGGTCTAGCACCACCATGGCAATCTGGCGAGGAGACCAGACCTTAATTTGCATCAGCAAGCAGCGGTCTAGAGTGAAGTTTGTCAGCCTTTGTTCGGTGTTCTCGTGGGGCCGGAGGGATCCTCATGCTTGCGCTTGATCAGCTGTCGTGGCCCTGTGCCGGTGCTGATGACGAACATATGAAGTTTAATACTAAGAAATAAACGTAATATATGGAGTTGTGCTTCTATCGAGCTACAGTGTGCAGATTTGAAAGGCGTAAAATGTGGTCTAAGGTACACATGGGGTTGCCCGTAGACGCTTGTCGTGGTCCCATCCTAGTCGGAGTCCTCGTATACCAACTCCAGCTCACCAGTATCGGCGAGCGAGTGACACTGTGGCAGACTACTCGTCAAAGAGCGGTAGTGTGCTAACATCCCTCTGGTCACTTCTGAACTTTTCGACAGGGGACTCCTTCCAGGTGCGCAGGATCTCCTTCAACTTATTAATATCATTTCTGGCCTTGGGATAGTCAGCCCGCTTTATGAGGTCCCTGGCCATTTCGACTCGCAGGTAATCTGCTAGCGTAGGACTTTCGACGTTGACGTTTGAGAGATCGCCCAGAATGGTAGCAATGTAAACAAGACGTGGTGTCCAGACGGAATAGTTACGTGCCAGCTGGTTGTTCACATGTATCCAGTTGTTGTGGTACATGGCATCTCCATTTGCCAACTCGTCAATCAATGCCGATATCTCTTTAGCAAACAAAGCGTCCATTTCAGCACCTCCGGGAGGGACAGCCAGCATTGCCACTCTTAGGCGGAATGGGTCTGGCAGAGCCTTGGGCTCTCGCATCGGATCATGCTGCCATGAAGGAGTGCGTAACTCCTCGACTCTTGCGATGACCGATTGTAGCACCGGCTGCGTTGTCAATTGCCAGCTCTTCAGCGTCTCTGGATTCTTCTCCCTCATCATCGCCTCAGACTTGTGCCTGAGCAGCGCCTCAACGTTAGAAGGGTCTCCATGGCTGATAAGCCCGTCTGCAAAATCTTTCGCAAAACGTTGGAGCATGTCAACGGTAATACGGTCGTTCGGGTTAGCGACTTCTTTGCTCATATGTGGTAGATGTATATGCTCCAGGCAGTAGGTCCAATTGCTTGAAACCATCTTTCCCTCATTTCCGCTGAAGAGCTGCAACCAGTGTCTTCCTGCATTCGAGTTGGCTAGGGCAGCATTGCTTTCGATCTTCTTCGTGACGGCTGCCATGCCGGGAGAGGGTCGAACGTTGGCAAGAACGTACCGGCTTAGCATCCCAAGCATCGGTCGCGAGAAGTACACCGGAGTTCTCTGAAAGATCTTGAGCATGGCAGGGTCGACTGGCGAGAGTGGGAGGCTCTCCCCAGAAGGCAACGAGAAGCCATTCTTCTTGAGAAACAACTTTAACCACCGTCTGTTGTTCTCTGCGGACTGCAATATCAATCGATGCGTGATACCGACCAGCTTTGCTTTGGATACAGGATCGTTGCAGAGCTTCATCTCCAAATTGTAGAACAGAGACCGGATAGGAGCTGCAGATCGATCCTTCGCATTGGCCACTTCGGGTAGAGCGCCATCAGCTTCTGCTTGCGTCCAATCATCCTCTGTCATTGGATGAAGCTCATCGAGAGATGCTGCAAGTGGCACGGCGAGGTCCTCAATGACAGTCAGAATCCGGTTCTTCACATCGGGCGAAGCTGTCTCAGTCTCTAGGGTGTCGAACAGGGTCTGAATGATGGCCACTCGAATGTCGATGTGCTGGGCTTTGGTCAAAAGACCTGAAAGGATATCAACAGCTGATGTGACATCCAGGAACGGCGCATTGCTCAGAAGCTTTGCCACCATCTTGACCGTCGTAACTTTGACTGCGGGTGGAGACCGCTCAGCCAGCTCACCGCCCTCCTCCTTGGCCTTTTTGTATCTGGCCTGCTGCTCCTCCAGCTTCTCCTGTATGCCAATCGATATCATACAAAGAAGCTTTTTTGCCTCCTTCGGAGGAATGGCGTTGAAGAATCCTTTGGTGAGAAGTTCTCTGTGCCAGGCGCTATCGCTTGGTCTGTTGAGAACAACATCCCTGATGAAGGGGAAAGCCAGAGATGGTTGGTCGCTGTTTGCGAGCACTTTGATAAGCTTCATAGCCAGTTGGATATGTGCATGCGTTGGAGACTCCGATTCCTCGTTGGCAGCTACGTTCTGGAGGATTGATTGCACGACCGGTACAAGCAATGCTGGTGGACCTGATTTGATGATATGCTCTATCTGGGCCGGGTCGTCGCGGAAAAACGCTCCGTCAGTGGTCTCAAGGAAGTCCTGATCCAAGTAAAGCGCCGGATATCGAACATCGGCCTGGGATGGAAATGGGTGCTTCAAGACCGAGCAGTCGGAGCCGTGGATGGTGTTGAGAGAGAGAAGGAGGGACGCGAAGTAAGCGTCTAAGATTTTACCGGAAAGGGGCTGTGAGAATTGGCTCACGTCCCAGAAGTTAGGTCTCTCCTTTGGTGGAATTTGCGCTGTATCTGACCAACTGCACGCCGCCCACACCTCATCACCACCTAGGCCAAAGGCATCGTAGCTTATCATCACGTCTAAGATCGTGACGGGAATCTCCTTGCTACCGAGCTCCTCAAATTCCGCGTGACAAGAATCCGGATCCCACTCTGTTGGCGTTTCTGGATTTCCGACCTCAGGAATCGAGAGCTCGACTCGTCGCGGGAACTCTGCTTTAAGGTCTGCAGGTAATGGGACATTCGCGCGGTTGAACCGTTGTTCCCAGAACCGTAGGGCTTCAGCTTTCGTCATTCTCGCTCCACTGAGGCTGTAGACTGCATGGCGCCAGGCTTTACGAGTGCGCTCTTCTCGCTGACAGTTTTCTTCCATGTCCCCTCCATCGATGTACGCTTTCAGTGCAAAGCTGTATTCGTCCACAAAACAACCTATCGTCTGCTGAGATTCCTTTTCCTTCGGAGGCTCTTGAAGCAAGACCTCGGGAGCCCCGAAGACAACCTTCTCGATCCGCTCTCGAACGTAAGGCATGGCATCGATATTCTGCAGGCCGAAGAATCCGGTAGGCAAAAGAGATTGCAGCGGCAATCCCTTTGGCCATGGCTCGCCCAGCGTGAGAACCGATGGGAAACGCCGAGGACGGTGTTTCTGCCACAACTCATCGCGTGCCTTGGCGAGTCCGTCCACGAACTTGAAGACGTGGGATCGCTTTTCACGGGCTCCGAGACAGTCCCTGGGGAAGCCCAGCCCACGTGATCCGAGAGAGTTGAGCTCTTGATGGTTGGGATGAAGCAAGAAAGTCTCTAGCTCAACCAAGAAGTCCACAGTTGGCTGCCAAAGGATCTCAGAGATTTCGGTATCGGTCAGCTTTCGAGCATCTTGGAACTCATTGACCAGCTGGAAACGTCTTTCAACCACTGCTGCAGGCAATTCTATGACCGTTTGCCAGTCATAAGCCTGGAAGCTGGGTTCTCGGGTGGCCATTGATGCGGTTTCCAGCAGCTGCATCATAATCTTGTTCGCAGACCGAACGGATTTCGCAGCATCGAAATCTGGCTTGCCGGCATGAGAAGCTATCTCAATACCGCTGAGTAAGTCTAAACCCTCGGCAGTCTTCAAAGCCTGCTCGTCGTAAAGACCCCTCACGGTAAAAACGTCTTTGTTGAAGCGTCTCGCCCAAAGCAGGTTCTCTGCGTAGAGATCTAAGGAGCCCGCCGCAATGGAGAGGTCGAGTGCTGACTGAGCCCACAAGGTTCGACTTTCCCAATCACGGCTTGAGGATGCCTTTTTCCTGCGCCTCTCTAGATCTGCGTCTATTTTGCTGTCGTAGCTTGTATTCAGGGGGTTGGAAGCTGGCGAACTTCGCAAAAGAAAAACTTCGAGTGCGAGCGCGTCACCTTGGACTGTATCAGAGTCTTGCTCATGCTCAAAGATGGAACAATCTCTGACGTATGAATACCTCAGGAAACGTCCGTCAGGGAAAGCAGCCATCAAGCGCTGGACTAAGCGGAGAGAAGAAAGCCGGTCATCACGCCCAAGCGTTGTGACGAAGAAATTCGCTGGCCACGGTCCCTTGATCTTCTCGAGAGAGATGTTTTCGTTGCCTATAGCGTCGTCGATATCGAATTTGAAGGCAGGTAGATGTCGGAGCATAAGCCGAAATAATCTGTAGGACACGGCCGGATTCACAACACGTAGATGCGAAACGATCTGTTTGGCTGATTGCCACTTTGTCTCAGGAGTGAGATTCAAAAGCTTGACCAAATGCTGCTCAACTTGTGGTCGCGTCGAACGGGTATGCTCCCAGAATTTGATGACATGGAACATGACGCCGACAAGGCTATCGTCCAGCATCCTCTGAAGGTCGGGATGCCTGCTGATGAGGCGGACGAGAAGCTCAAGAATCTCAAGCGGAAGATGCTGCTGAACGGCTTTTCTGCGTCGTCGTAAAAGTCTCACAATGGGCAAAGCAATCTGCTTGATGAATACGTCTGGCGTAACGGGGAGCTCAGCCCCGGCGTCGAGAAACTTGAGGAGCATGTCCTTGGCGAAGCTAAAATTGTTGTTGATGAGCTGCGTGCACGTGCTGGCATCGAATTCGGCAGAAGGAGATTCTCCATTCGAAAAGATGGAGTCCAGGAATTTGGTCTCGTAGAATGTTGGATGGGTGCGAAGCAAGTTGAAACGCTGCCTTACTGTCCAGTTGGGCGATGTCCTTTCATGCTCGGCTACTCGATCGGTTGTGCAGGCCGGCAGGATTCTCCTGTAATGGGATAACAGCGGCCTCGCATCTGGGTTTTCTTTGGGGACTGGAGTCCCAGCGCCGAGGATGGCGATCAACTCTGTCAATTTCGCTCGTCGCTGCGATCGCCCGTGTGGAAGGGAGGCTGTCCTGGCGAGGCCATTGCATAGCATCTTGACCTCCTTGACGCTGAGGTTACTCATGATTGTTGCGACACCTTGAGCACCGCCTGCCTCACTCCATACCGGAATCATCGTGTCCTCTGATCGCATAGCCTTGAGAAATGCCCTCATAGCCGCGCGTCTTTCGGACGTACTCCCTGGTTGATTGAGGGCTGCCACGATCGTTTTTGCATCGTCAGATAGAGGGATCCAGATTGAGAAGATGCTGTGCGGGATGGAACCTCGGACGACCGCTTCATGGAGATTGTATGTGATGGATGTCGGATCGGCGGCATTGGCTCGAACCTCCTTGAGGTGTTTGGCAACCTCCGTCGGCGTACCATTGCGAAGGATCGTATGTGTAATGGACGTTGAGTCTGCCATCATTTTTGGTATATGAATGAGTCGAGCTGTTGTTGCTGGTGCAGTATGCGAGTGACAAACGGTAGTTGCAATCCTGAAGAGCTGGGGAGACGAGTGCTTGGCAGCAAGCCAAGGTGCCATGGCGGCGGGGTTGAGGGGCGAACAGAGCTTAAATCATCTGGGATTTTCAATTTTAGAAAGATTTTCTTCGAGTATGGATCTACCTGAACTAAAGTACCGTACTTAAGCATGTACTCATCTTTGGGTTGGTTAGAGTCAAGTGAGATTGAGGCCGAATTTGGCCTCACAGCCGAGGCCGCTTTGCCGCAAACTTGATGAGCCGTATCAGTATGGCAAGGCATCAAGCAGTGTGGTTGGTTATCCCCTGAGCCACTCCCAATGCGTGCAGATGGGACGATGGGACGTGTTGGTGACCGTGATTCTAGGGACTTTGGCCATGATTGGGCTGGTCCCGGTTCTTTGCGGAGGCGTAAATGTGGCATTGCTTCTGCCTAGGAACTCACTCGCAATTGCAACAGGAGTCGAGAGGTAAGTACTTATGTATGAAGAGGTTGACGATCGACAATAGATGGATGGTTCAAGAGCACTTATAGGGTAGGTAATAAGAGCCAGGTGTGGCCAAGCCAAGAATAAGTCAATGTCCTTGGCGTTAGCAACAGCAGCGACAGCTCCTCAAAGAACTCACACAACAGCTGCTGCCACTACTCCGTACACCGTTGACATTATGTAATCTCTCTTAACTTGCCAAGAGAGATGAAGTAATGACTAAGCTCCTCCAAGTCGGCGGACGGGTCCGTAGCTGCGTGCTGATTCGTGCCCTCATTCAACTTTCCCCAATGATTCCGGCTTCACACGAGTCACAGGACGAGCTTCTCTCCCTCCCTGATGGCTGGTGCTTGGCGGGAGACCTCTCAATTAAGTAGACTTCTCGTCAGTGAGTCGCAAGGCTCAATGTTTTAGCACTTCCATCTTTAGCAGAGCTGTCTGCTCTAGGGGTAGCGTGTTTGTATCGTCAAAAAGCCAACAGACCAGGCCGCTTTGATATTGGATCTCATCTCGACCCCAGCCCCAGAAGTCAATACGTCGAGAAATAACGCGTGTTCCTCTAATCCAAATCTTGTCGCTTGCTGTCCGTACAGAGCACTTTAGCTCTTCACCGAGATCGCCAGAGTGCACCCGGGCTCCTCTCACCTTCCCCTCACCTGGATGGAGGATCCTCAATCGCTACGTCCAAAGCAGGCCGCCTGTCTGGTCTGCCGCCGAAGCAAGATCAAGTGCGACTATTCTCCGCATGAGAACAAATGCAAGAGGTGCATTCAGCTCGATTCTGAGTGCATACGGCCTACGTTCCACGCTGGAAGACAGAAGGGAATCAAGAAGTAAGGCCCCCAAAGCTCCCCCGCCGTCTAATGGTGTTGACACCAAACGGCCCCCCATGACCGAGACAACCCCTTTGAGTCGCACCACAACTCCCCCACCCTTCTCTAATGTAGTATTGATCATTGGCTGGGCGTGTAATAGCAAGCGAAAGGGCCTAGATAAAGCTCTCTATCAGATTGAGCAGGCCATCAAAAGAGCCAGAACCGGTGAACACAACTCCGAAGATGACAAGGCCATCGGCAGTCTCCAGGCGCTCCTGGAGGGCTCTCGAAATGCTCGGTCAACTACCGCCTCCTCTCACTTAAGGCGGGGTTCATCGCATTTCAACAGCCCCGACCAACCCGACCTCTCATCTGACGATGATGATGACCTGGACAACACCCCAGACAGCAACACTTATATGAGTTTGCATCATCACAACGAGGAGAGCCTGGCAATCGACGATGCCGAAAACCCGCTCCAACTCCTGGCGCGCGCTTCGAATCTGCAGCTTTCGCCCAAGCCCATCAGTGGCCTCTCGCCAAAGCAGCCAGGTCCCCGCGCCGGGCGCAAGAAGCAGGTCGAACAACCCGATGAGGACTTGGAGATCCAGTCCTTCTTCACCTCTGTTCGCGTCAACTTCGATGTCGGCGACGACATAGATCCCATCACCATGGGTCTTGTAACTGAGGAAGAGGCAGAATCATTATTTGCTTTGTAAGTGACACACGCCCACCGCCGATGAGGGCTTCGTCAAACTCACCATCCAGCTTCCATGGCAAACTTGCCCACACCCGATGGGGACTTGATCCCAAGATCTACACTCCATCCTTCACGCGCTCGCGATCTGCCTTCTTGTGCACCTCCATCATGGCCGCATCGGCCCTGTTCCTTCCATCCGCTGGTGCCTTGTCCAAGAGACTGTCAAACCATTGCAAGACCCTCGCACATAGAGTCATCGCGAACCGACACAAGTCCGTTGAGATTGTTCTTGCATTCATGGTCAACGTTCCATGGATGTTTCCTGGCCAGCATAGCACTGATGATGAGACTTGCTGGTATGTCAATATGGCTGCCACTATCGCCATTGATCTGTCCTTGAATAAGCTCCTCATCCCAATGGAAGTTGTTGGTTCCGGTTCGAACATGGCTTTGTCCCGTGGAGACTGTCTTGATCCTCGGACAGCACTGGCCATGGACGGCTTCAGCCACATTGAACATACCTCTGATCTTGGACAGCGCCTTCTCCGTCGCCGTGAGCGCTGTTGGATCGCACTTTTCGTTCTTGAACGAGGCATGTCTCTAGCTCGCGGCCGACCCTATACCGTGCCCATCACCCGGGTCATCAAAGACTGCGACCAATGGCATCGGTCCAGCATTGCTGACCCCATGGATGGTCATCTAGTCTCGATGGCCGTCCTTCGCCGAGACCTCGACGGACTACTCAACACAGTCCGCGCGCTCTGCGACGGGTCGCAGGGAATATCTACGGACGGCGGGCTCATCGCCCAGTCGATCCAGAGTGCTATTGAGAGATTCTTCGATCAATGGCTGACTGAATGGGGCTACGCCATTGGCACAGGCCCCCAGCGCCGACTCCCTCCGTACGTTGAGATTCTCGTCACCCACACCCGGCTCTCGACGTACGGAGGCGTCATCAACCACCCGACCGCCCCGATGGAAGTCCGGCAATTCTTCCGTACGGCCGGGCTATCGTCTGCTGTGACGGTCATGCGAGCAGCGATCCAAGGAGAGTCGCAGCTCCAGTCGATCCCGAACAACACGACAATCATGGTCTCGTTTGCAGCCTGTTTTGCCCTGACTCTGAGCGCCTACGCCACGGGCAGCTCGAACTTGGCACCTAGCATTCGGAACCTCATTGAAGAAACGGCAGATGTCTTGGAACGTATTGGCTCTGCCACAAAGCACAGAAATGGCTTGTCTACACTGTACGGAAAATATCTAAGACGTATCGTCAGGAAGGCGGCCACAGCCATGGATGGCCAGCCTCAGACGAGTATGCAACCTGATCCAAGTATCCCTCGCAGTGGTCAGCTCGGAACGCCCTCGTCGGCTGTTGCTGCCTCGCCTCCCGTCAATATGGGGCCACCGGTCTCGCAGCCGCCTTACATGGAGTCGCAGCTATGGCCTGGGACTTTGCAGTTCTCTGCCATGTCTGACGACCAGATTGCTGAGGTTCTCAATCAGCCAGGCAACGAGTTCGACCCCTCATTTGCAGGCCTATCCTGGGACGACATGAACAACTTTGACTGGCTAAGCTGGCCTAATTTGACAGAGTTTGGGTTCTAGAGAAACACCTCTCGGTTGGCCATTTGGCGTACATCATGCCTTCATGGTTTCGACCGGGGCGGCGAACTGCCACTGCGTCAGTTTCCGCAGCTGTTCCATGAACACAAAAGTCAGGACAGTATTCGGCCTTCAGTATACGGTTTATTAGTAACATTCTCGACATTTCCTTTCATCGTGGATGTGACTTACGTGAATCTCAACCACGCCGGGGTCCATCCCTTCATCAAGAAAATTGCTCCTTCTTCCCTCAGACCCGTCTGTACAATACGAAGCAAAGACTAGGTTCGATTAGTCGGTTCCTCTGCAAGGACTGGGACTGGACCTGTCTACTCACGTTTGCCCCTGGGCCGCTCGCAGCAGCACTTTGAATTCTGCTCTTGAGGACATCAGCTGGCGCGCAAATCGTTGTCGCCGCAGTTCCAGCAAAGAGGGATGCCACGGCGTGTGTTTTTATATCATCCTTCATTTCAGTCTTTTGCAGAAGGATGCGTTTCGCTGTTGAGTATCTGTTTCGTGCTTTCGTGTCAGTTTTGCTTGTTTTACTGAGTCCCTTCACCTAAGGACGTCCACTCATTTGGCACTCACGTGGCGATTTGTCCCACATCTATCATTCGGCATCAGCTTCAATAAATTCTACAGTCGTTTCCGAGGTTTTCGCTTGACTTACTCATGAGTATACTGCGCACCACATTGGCAGATATGCCTCTTGTGAATGCTCCCACACCCTCTTCGCGACCTATCCTGTATAGCCCTTCGACAGCGTTCGAGTAAGCGAATCGTTCGCCGACATTCTTGGCTCCATCGGCGCACATGCGGACGAGGACAACCTGACACCTGTGAGAGTCTGCGCTGAATAGTGGAGCGATGTCAGCCATACCTCCGCAGGATTTCCGACCAGCCCTGCCATGCCTCCAGCCAACCCGGCACAAGATATCGTCATCGCTGTTGTCAACTTCTCTTGGCCCGTCCCTTGTCTCGCTTTTTGCGCAAAGTAGTTGTATAGTCCGAACCGAGCGGTCGAATAAGTGGTTTGTCGAAAGATGGATGCTGACAGCCCAGACCACAAGGAAAAGAACCCTGCGCAGAGTGAGTAGTGACTACAGCAGAGAACTAGCTGTATTACTCACCATCCCTAGCTGCGAAACGGTACATTGCTCGAAACATTGACTCCCTTGACTTGAGGACCTGCATTCGACTTTTACAATCAGTGCTCGTTCTGCGCGCTCCTAGCTGTGAACAACTCTTTACTCACTACTTAGTTTGATCCAAGGGATGTGCTGAAGTTGTGTGATCAGTGACCATTCAAAACACGGCGATGTCGCTCAAGCTCAATGGCGAACGTACTGAAGCAGACTGCCATAGATGCTGCAGCACCTCTGCAATTATCGATCAGCTCGATGCCAGCCTCCATTTCCAACTTGGACCCGTGTAACTCACCCAAGCCAGAAACGCTCCTTCTGCTTGCTGCCGCCGGCCATCGTGTGCTGGTGTAAGTGTGTGCTGTGGGTATATGCAATGCTACATGCAACCAAAGTGCCAGAGGGACTTCTCAACATCCTTTTTCAGAAACTGGATCCATGGAAATGCTCTTTTGATAAGTAATGCGGCATTGTTACCATCAACCCCTTGTCTAAGCTTATCCGCCCGCTGTCTGTTGATACGCGTCCGGTCTCGTTCTCATCCCGCAATCCCTCGGCCTCTAAATGTAGAGCCGGCGAGCTCTCGGCCGCTCGGCGCAATGTTTAAAGAGTCGAGCTCCAATTTCCCCACGCTGATGTCACATGGGACTCTTCGCGTCGGCACTTCTTTTTGAGTCCGAGACGCACGGTCGAGGGACCTTCTTTTGTCTTCCGACTTGCGGAACCCCTCCGGTCTCGTTCAATTGGGGAAACAAAACCACTTCTGCATCCCGCCACCTTCGCTTGAACGCACGCCTTCTAGTCCGATGGATGATGCGCCCGCAGAGAAACAGTTGAAGCAGAACAGGTCCAGCAGTAATCGAAAACCAGAGGAAACCATGTCGAAGCTTGCACCGTCGCTCAAGGCACTCATCAACGCGCCGTTTGCCCGTCCCGGCCAGACGGCTGCGCCGTCGCATATTCGCGAGGTGTACCAAGCCATCGCTAAGGATGCGGCATCAAAAAACGTCGGCGCAAAGCCGTGGCTAGCAATTTCGGTGAGATAGACATATCGCGACTTTCGCAGCTTCTGTTGTGTGGCTCAATTGAGTACAACTGAGCTGGTACAACACTCGTGCGAGCTTAGTTGCTAACCTCGGCATTTCGTAGGCCGCGGCAACCTTCACACTCAACTCCCCCGACTCTCTAGAATCCCTCTACAGTGTTGCGTCTTCCTCCGGCCGCCCCGACAAGCGCGAGACTGCCGAGTTCATTCGCGAAATCGGTCTTAAGTGCATCAGCTTTAACGGCATCCCTCGCACCATCAACTGTCTTAACGCCTTCTACGCCAGCCTCCCTAAGGATGTTACGGCACAACTGGAGACGAAGCCAACGCGAACACCAAACGCGCAAAACATTGACGCCATCACAGTACGGGGCCAGGGCCTGTGGGACTCGATCTACGCTCCCTTCGAGGTCAAGCTCTACGAGAAGCTGGCGCAATCGCACCCGGATCTTCCGGTCCACATTCTCCACAGCCACTATGCGGGTTTGTTGTCGGAACCCAAGGAGCGGGGAGGTCTGGCCAGCGTCGGGAGAGTGCTGACTTCGATGATTGCCATTTCATGCTTGCGAGCACAAACCGGTGTTGGCCCGCAGGTTCTATCGCACGTTTTCGGCTTGAGGAAGGGACTTGAGGACGGCACATATAAGGCGGACAACCAGGAGGACATTCAAGGTGCGGAGTGGTTGGCTAGCGATGAAGGCAGCGAGTGGATTTTGAAGTCGATTGATACTATTACGGAGGCCATCGGCGGAGCTGCGAGGTCAAACTTCGCTCCAGGACGCGAGTCCAAGTTGTAGATCGCCGGCGCTTGTGATGCTCATAGGGGTGCTGTACACTACCGGGCTCCAGAACCGGATCATTTAGCCTTTTATGAATGCGAGCTTTGTTCTTCAATACTTTCATGTCCCAGTTTATCGTATTGCCAAACATGCTTAGTTTCCTTCAGGGAAGGACTGGCAAGAAACTAAATCCAGATGTTGGGTGCCCTTACTTGCCCTTACAGCGACATGCAATGCAAGTCCGGCCGCAAAATCCTTTCCCTCTGTGGATAAAATATTGACTAGCGACATGCGCATGACTAAGTGTGCTCTGATATTGATGAAGACGGTCTACGGAGTATTTGAAAGAAAAGCTAGGCCTGGAACTTGAAACCCAGCAAACTCCGTAACTTGAAGACAGAGAATATCATTCTACCATAAGATCTAGGTACGTGCTTCACTTCTCGACACCCAATTATCGCTTAGCCATTCCTACAACACCATCTTAAAGTGAGGTTCCCGATCATCACCTGTACCAACGAACTGGTCATACTTCCCAGCAGCCTTATCGCGGTTGATCTTGGCGCACCAGAGAACATTGATAAAGGTCCTGGGCTTTCTGTTAGTCTATTGAACCACGAACAGCGTATGGTTTTACTCACGCCACCCATGCGTAGCATAGCAGTCCCAGAATGACAGTGTGGCCCTTATGGTACAATGGGCCATCAGTGCTAGGGTAGATGAAGGCTGCAAATCCAGTCAGTGATATGCTTGTTTGATGCGTATTGCAAACTTACTCGCTACAAAACCGCCACAGTTGGCGATGGCAAGCTGAAGCGCGGACGTTGTCGCGCGCTTGTAATGGCCAGCCGAATTGTTGGAGTTCCAAACCAAGACGCACGGGACGGCACTGTACATGCCAATGGCCATAAGGCATGTCATTGCAAATCTCGTCTGTGGCGCCGTGACGTTGGCGATGGCTGCGTAGCCCGCGATGGAGATGGGCAGGACGAAGAGCATGAGTGTGCCACGTAGGCGGAGGCGATCGGATAGGAAGGCAACGAGGACTATGAGGGAAGTCAGCTTTGAGCTAAGTCTCTATTCTTAATCTTTTGCCATTGCTCACCTGTAACGGGGGTCGCGACCGCGTACGGGATCACGGACCAAAGTTGAACTTGATTTGAGTTGGAAGCGATATGCATATCGTTGATGATTGTCGGGAGCTTTTTGGTCTCAATCAGCTGTGTGACAATACGTATGAAACCAAGAAGCTTACGAATAGACCAAAGGAGTATAGACCAGACAGAATGGCAAAGTAGGCAGTTGCACTGAGCCAGATCTGAAGGTTGAAAACGCCGCGACCAACTTCGGACCATCGAAACCTCTCCTCCCTTTCGCGTGAAGAGCTGTGAATATGTCAGTTATCGAGGTTCTTTACAGTTGGGTATTGGGATCTTACTCAAATCGGTCTCCAGCATGACCTTGGAGCCGGAGCAGCGCCCACTCTCGCTCTTCATCCGTTAGGATCTTCGCCGTCGCCAGGTTGTTTGGCAGGCCAATAGCGGCAATGATTCCACAGACGACCGTCTAAGGAAGTATGTTAATACTCACGAGTTCCATGGCCGGGGTTCAAGATCTTACAATGATGCCCTCAATGATGAAGATCCATCTCCAACCTTCAAGGCCAGCCGCAGGACCAATCGCGGACAAGCCTCTGGCGAGAAGACCTCCAAATGCACCAGAGAGAGATGCAGCCGTGTAGAAGATACCAATGCGCAGTGCAAGTTCTCCGCGGGTGTACAAGCCAGAAAGATACAGCACCATTCCGGGAAGCAGCCCACCCTCAGTCAGACCCAGGATTGCTCGGACTGCGACGAAGCTGCCGTAGCTACGGACGAAGCCGAGACACATGGCTTTGCAAAGTCAGTGATGGATGATAATGAGACCGATTACTGTTGATCCGTGTACGTACTAACAATACCCCAAGCACAGGTAAGAAAGGGGAGCCATATCCGCGGCGAGACCTTCTTCAAGACGAGGTTGCTTGGCAGTTCGCTGGGCGTGCATTAGCGACCGGACGACTGTGGGGAACCACATGGGACGAGAGCACGTTGACAGCGCCAAGATCAGCTGAGAACGGATGGAGAGATGTTACCTCGCGATGTATGTCGCATAGAAGACGGCCAAGCCTTGGTTGTATTGGTTGTTACTGATGCCAAGGTCCTCGGCTAGGCCAATAATCTTTGCGTTGCCGACGTTGGTTCGATCAAGAAAGGAACAGAGGAACAGTAGGGCCAAAAGCGGTAGGACCCTGTCAATCGTTGCGTGTAAGTTGGAATGAGTCTTCAAAAGGGTTGCTTGTAGTTGAAAACCTGGGGCAAAAGCTTACCTAGTGTCAACTTTGAAGAGCAAAGTCCTCGTGAGATGCCGTTGGCGTTCCGCTTCAACCTCCAGGTGGCTCTCGTCATGCTCAACCTTGGGATCCATGTCGAAGTCTTTCGATGTCATGTTGAATTCGAATAAGATTTGGCAGTGTAACCTTGGGAAACTCTATGAAGAGACTGGAAAGACGAGAACAACAGAGAAGACAAGACAACAAGACCCGAGTTTCTATCTGCCAAGCAAGGGCAAAGCTTGGGGGTCCCTCCCCCGTTTTGAAGCCCGTCTTCCCCAGACCCCAAATCTGCGGGGGAGGACGAACCCACGGCGGGTAGCATCTTAGACCATCCCCGGATCGTCTCTTTGACCTTGCCGTCATCCCGTCCAGACCAATGACAAGCCTTTGTTTACTGTACGCCATTAAGCTGACTCGGAGTCTACTTTTGGTCTCCGAGAGCTACTGTAGAAGAAACTCCGAGTTCCCACAACTCCCGATGCCCCGCCACGAAGACGTCAGAGACTCCCCTGTCTTTGCCTGCATCTTCCCCCTCATGCCGAAGCCACTACTGAACCGCGGGAGCGGAGGGACTCCGTCGTGGTCGGCGCGCAAAAGAACAGCCGAGGCGTCCCGCGCAGCAATCCGTTCAAAAAGATGAAGTCGCGCCCACCTAACCCGAACCTAGAAATGTCCCCCGACAATCGGCCTTCCTTTTTCTTTTACTTGTGCTTAATCTATGGTCTCTCGTCACAATTGATTGAAACCTTCCCTTTTGTGTTTTGTGGATAAGCCTGCTTCTTCCTCCAGAAAAGGACCGAACAAATGTCTTCCATTGCTCGCCAGTTGCGCCCGCGGGTGCTGGTCCGCGCATCCTTCAGAGCTGTGCCCGCAGTGTGTGCGCAAGCTCAGCGTTTCCCCCGCGCAAAGGTCCTTGGTGTTGCGACATGCCGTGACATAACGACGACACCAATCCGCAGATCACAGAAGGCACCTGCTACGAAGAGAGGTGGCTCGAAGCTGTATGCATCTGCCGATGAGGCTGTCGCGGACATCAAGAGCGGATCAACTATTCTGAGTTCGGGTTTCGGGCTCTGTGGTGTTGCAGGTTAGTCCAGTTGGGCGATGTTCTATATGTCTGCACTGCCAGAGATTAGAAGAATGGCTAACACATTCAACGACAGACACAATCATCGCTGCAATAAACCGTAGGGGGCCCGAGAACCTGCACTCGCTTACAGCTGTCTCAAACAATGCCGGCCAAGAAGGCAAGGGTGGTCTGGCCGTCCTCACCAAGGCTGGCCAGGTGAACCGCCTGATCTTGTCATTCCTCGGAAACAACAAGGCATTGGAGAAGAAGTATCTCACTGGAGAGATCGGCATCGAGCTGTGCCCTCAGGGAACGCTCGCCGAGAGGATCCGTGCCGGTGGCGCTGGAATTCCCGCCTTCTTTACGCCCACTGGAGCTCGTAGGTTATTCCTTGATAGGAACTGAGAGATGTAGCTGACATGAGCAGACTCTCTGGTTCAGAGTGGTGACATTCCTGTCAAACTCGATGCTTCTGGCGCCGTGAAGGAGCGCGGACGCACCAGAGAGACGAGAGAATTCAACGGCAAGACGTATCTCATGGAGACTGCGCTTACGGGAGATGTGGCCATCTTGAGAGCATGGAAAGTGGACACAGCAGGAAACTGCGTGTTCAGGTACGAAAACTACTTGCGAATTGACTGAGCAAAGGACCTTGCTAACTGCGTCTCTGTGCAGATATACAACCAAAGCATTCGGACCCATTATGGCCAAGGCCGCAACAGTCACCATCGTCGAAGCGGAGAATATTGTCGAGGCGGGCGCAATCGACCCCAACGACGTCGATTTGCCCGGAATCTTTGTCGACCGAATCGTGCCTTCGACCGCCGAGAAGAATATTGAGATTCTCAAGACAAGGGCGGAGGATGGTGAAGGCGAAGATCTGAATGCACCCAAGAACGATGCGCAGGCGAGGCGCAATCGCATTGCCAGACGTGCTGCGAAGGAGTTGCAGGAGGGTTTCTACGTCAACCTCGGCGTTGGTGAGATGAGATTCATAACCCCGTGAGGCTTGAAGAGAGGCGCTGACTGTAATAGGCATCCCGACTCTGGCTCCCTCATTCCTCCCGGCTGAACGCAATGTTTGGATTCAATCTGAGAACGGAATCCTGGGCATGGGTCCTTACCCTACCAAAGACCAGGTCGACGCGTAAGTATACTTTTAAGAGGACTTAAGATGCACGAGCTGACATGTCCAACTCTAGCGACATCGTCAATGCTGGCAAGGAGACTGTCACCCTCGTTCCCGGTGCTTCAACATTCGACAGCGCCGAGTCTTTTGGCATGATCCGTGGCGGCCATGTAGATGTCTCTATTCTCGGTGCGCTGCAGGTGAGCGCCACAGGCGACTTGGCCAACTACATGATTCCCGGCAAGGTATTCAAAGGCATGGGAGGTGCTATGGACTTGGTGTCTAATCCCGACAACACCAAGATCGTTGTCGCGACCGAGCATGTTGCTAAGGACGGCTCTTCCAAGATTGTGCAAGACTGCAGTCTGCCGTTGACTGGTGCTCGTGTTGTCAGCACAATCATTACTGATCTGGTGAGTTGAGCGTGAAGTCAGATAATTGATTGTTAAGGGACTCGTTGCTAACATGACGATAGTGTGTCTTTGAGGTCGATCGCAAGAATGGCGGTCTGACACTGACCGAGGTCGCGCCCGGTGTTAACGTTGAAGAAGTGAAGTCGAAGACGGACGCAACATTTGAGGTCGCAAAGAATCTGAAGACGATGGAGTGAGATGATGCTGTAATAGTAAAGTCTGTGTTAAAGATACCAATAGAGTAACCAATGCGCTAAAGACCCTCATCCCTTGTATTCATTCAATTCCATTGTTATCATCCGTGGCTAATAGTACATTATCGTCTATGAGAGCAGGTCATGAAAATCCAACCATTCGTCGGCAGTCGTTCTCCCGGTGCGCTTGACATAGATTGAAACGGGGGTATCATCCGGATCTAGGCACCAGAAGTATTCACAGAAACGTGGGAGACAGCGTCCTAGTTGCTGCTGGAGCTCGAGCTGCTGCTACCGCTGCGCTTGCGGTGCCCGTCCTTTTTACCATGCTTTTTCTTGTGCTTCTTCTCGTCCTTCCCGGGTCTGTAGTTGCTTCATGTTAGTCGTGCACTTTGAGCCATTCGAACTAAATATCAGGCACTTACTTAATTTTATGCTCCAAAAAGTTCGCTCCAATCGCGCCCGCAATGGCACCGCCGACAGTTCCAATGAAACCGCCGCCGGCCTTGTGCGCCGCCCATCCGGCCGCTCCGCCACCGACTAATGTTGCGCCGAGGCCCTTATCCTGATCGGGACCACCGGGACCAGCGCCATACTGAGGCTGGCCGCCGTGTTGGGACTGTCCACTATACTGAGGTGCGCCATATTGCAGTTGCTGGTTGTGGGAATAACTGTCTCGGTTGTCGTGGCCGTAACTTTGCTGGTGCTGGTTACCCTGGGCGTAGGTGGGTTGTTGGGGTCCGCCGTATCCGTGCTGCTGCTGGGGAGGGGCGTTGTAGCCACCGCCCTGTTGGTAGGGAGAATGTGACTGTTGGGGGTAGCCGCCGCCGCCTTGGTGCTGCTGGCCCTTCAGAGGGTGTTAGTGTTACCGATCTCGATGTAGCTTCATGTCAACTCGAGAACTATCTTGAAGGTCTCACCTGTGCATAGGTGGGCTGTTGGGGTGCGTAACCGCCCTGGTTGTATCCTTGCTGTCCACCGTATCCCTGGTTCTGGTTGTGGCCGCCGCCTCCGTAGTAATCGTTTGCAGACATGTTAAAGATTGGGGTTGCTGAGTCGAGAGAGAAATGGAGGTTTCGAGATGTACAATAGTCGAAGTATCAATTGAAGTTTAGTATGCTTGTTGAACGATCCGATAGAATCGAGAAAGAGGGGAGAGCTGAAGCTTTATGAAAAGGCGTCAGACTTGCTTACTGCTGAGAGAGAGCCTCGAAGGAACGCTAATCACCATCTAGTCAGACGGAGCTTGCGGAAATTGGCAGGGGCGGGCATAACTAACGTGCCGCAAGCAGCCTAACGCGGGGCGGGGATTGGATCTCTCCCGTCTTGTCCCCAGTCAAGCCAAGTTCTTCAGCGTCTTGCCCGCGCCCTCGGCTCAGCTTCTATCCTGTCGTCATGTTTCGTGGCGCAGTCATTGCGCGGGGTGCTGTGTGTGCTTGTCAGCCCTGCTGCAACTTGCAAGCCACAGACGGTGAGCTGAGGGACAAGCCACCAATGACGCGACCCTCTAACGACTGTTTAGTCGTTCGGATTCGGTTCCTCGGTTGTAGGAAGGTTGATGGCGAACCAATGACTAAAAGCTCGACTCCAATGGGTTGCCAACTTGCCATACGCGGAAGCTGTAAGTTCCTTGTCAATACACACGAAGGGCCCTCACGATGTCTCCATTTCCTGTCGCTATCTATCTTGCCATAGTCGAAGTCAGTAATCAACAATTAGTGGCCCGAATTATCGATGTGGTAGATCATGTTTGGTGGAGTACCTGGCCTCTGTGATCGGCTGAGTCTGTTTCAAGAATTGGATCGGACGAACTCCCATTCTGGCGCTCTAAGATCACTGCCACCCACCTTCTGTGCTGCTGCAGGCCATTAGCTCTTGCATACCATCGGGAAGCACGACCGTGGTCCATCATCCAGGTCCTCGTGGCGACCCTAGAATACAATACAGGGGATTACCATCGAGGGAAGTGGAGTTGGGCCGCAGCTGACATCGGCGTCTCCGGCCGCGGCGCGGGTGGGGCCGATTGGCCGAACTTCCCGGGGAAAATGCCCAAATCGCTACGGCGGATTGGCTTCACGGCCCCGAGAGTTGGATGTCCCCGAGTCGGCGCAATCGTTGCTTGATACATGTAACTACTAGTACCCATCATTTGCTGAGCTGTCGACGGGTGTTCGGTACGCCAGCACTGAGTTCATTGGATTAATTCAGCTTAGCAGCCCCTATATTCGACTCAATCCCGACCATAGTCGTTCACGCCCATTGCTTCTGACGAAGTACACGAAAACCGGGTGAACCCAATCAACTAACTCCACAGTGATACCTCGTGGGTAAGATGGCCAGGCTCATCCATCGGCCTTCGACCGTTGATTCGGATGAAAGGATTACAACAGGCACTCCCTGATTGGCGTCCAGAATTTGGAAGAGTGTCTCAAAAGCTTCACTACCCCAGAGCTTGTTGTTGCGGGGTATTCGACGCCGTCGCAGTGTAGCGCGATCGGATAACATGTAGCGCCTGGGTTAGCATGAGCTAACACAAACTAATCAAATATCACAGGGGCGATATTGACACGCTGATCGCGCGGAGGAACGGCAATGTTACTGTATATGGATGGGCAGGAAACATTAATACCTGGAATAATCCCATAATCTGAATGATGCGTGTCTATTTTACAGATTTCTCCATATTGAAGAGACATTGAGTCCTCCTTACATAGCAAACAACGTCAGATCGCGACGCCATGAATAACATCATCAGCAATGTCCTTCCAACCGAAGACCTCTCCACACGTGCCTATGTGCGGTGGGATGCGAAAGGGGTTGAAGAAGTGCCCACAAGTGAAGCCGAAGATATTCAAGCCGTTGCTGATATGATCAACGAGGGGCAGCGCAGAACTTGGAACTCGACACGTCATGGCTATAGTGGTACCCATGCCAGAACACAAGGCATCGTCAAAGGCATATTTATCGTCCCTGATGACTTGCCTCCCCATCTAAAACAGACGGAACTTTTCGAACACGGCGGCGAGTACCCTGTAGCATGTAGATACAGTTCAGAGCCCGGCGACCCTGGTCTTGATGTGAGTGTTCTTTGCTTCTCATCACTATCTCTTGAAGTGTACTGTGCTGTGCTTACACGTTGCAGGACCGCATCCCCCAACCTCGGGGCTTTGCCATGAAGCTGTTCAACGTCAAAGGAGAAATGTTCGAGGCCGGCAAGGATACTCCAACTCAGGATATTGAATTCAACAGCACCCCGGCCATTGACCTCGCCGACGCAAAGACAACAAAGGAAATTATCGGCCTCCGGCTTAAGTATGCTGGCAACAAAGAAGAATTGAATAGAGAGCTCAACGCTCGCCAAGATGCGCAACTCCAACTCGCTCGCGACCAGGTCCGCAACACCCACCTCGAATCCACGCGACAGTATTCCCAAACGGCGTACCGGTTCGGAAACTACGTCATCAAGTACTCCCTTGTGCCATCTACCGAGACGCAGAGGAAGCTCTACGATGAGACTGTGAAGCCAGAGCATGACGAGTCCATCCTGCAAAAGTGGCTACAGAATTTTCATGCACACCATGACGCGGAATATCTCTTCCAAGTGCAGCTACTAGAGAATCTCAGTGATCAGCCTGTTGAATATGCAGGTGCCGTGTGGGATGAATCAAAACACCCCTGGCAGACTGTTGGCAAGCTTGTGATCCCACAACAGGACAGTTTCGACTACGAGAGGAAGAGATTTTGGGAAGACTATGCACGTGTTGATCCATGGCATGGGTTGAAGAGCCTTCAACCATTGGGTAGCTCGAACAGGCTTCGGCGGGCAGGTAGGTTCTCCATCTTGTCCTGGCGATGGAAATGCCTCGATACTTCGGGTTCTAACATCTTCAGTTTACGCTGCGAGTAGCAGCATGCGACGCAAGTTGAACGGGGTAAAAGAGGTTCAAGTTAAGAGTATCGACGAGATACCTAATTGAATATCTTTCCAGGTCTCGTAGTAGGTTGTAGACCTGCGGCGAGACAGGGGATTGACGCCATCGGACGCCGATGTATGCCTTTGCTGCCTCTAATTGTGTACAAGAAACCAGCTAGTAATCATCCGCTATCACAAGACGGACCCTTATGAGTCTCTGTTCAAACGAGTGTATTATACTAATACTAGATGAGTATTTGGACGTCTCTAGATCGGCCGAGACATTGAGGTGACATCTTGACCAGCACACTGAAAGCCTCGCGGTCTCTCAGGAACCGAAATGCCGACAACAGAGTCTTCATTTTGCCTCTCCAGAACAAAAAAATTGAAAAGATATACCAGAAAATTACTTTTCCAACGTTTGTTTCGCAAAATACTAGGATCCACTTAACACGCTTGCCGAGCGCCTGCCCTCAATCGTCATTGTTCTGCACATTTAAGTGCCTTTCACAAACACATCTCTCTCTCTCTCTCTCTCTCTCTCTCTATTTTCTGTATTGTAGGTGCTTCCATAGTATCCAGCAACAGTGTCCAGAGATCCTGCTCGGCGTGGTATTCGTCCTGCTGTGTCTGGCTCTTTACATCACTTTCCAGTGAGGAAGATCACTGACAATTGCGTGCTTTTGGAGCATTTCGTTCATCCGATCCAAAATGTTGTCAGGTGAGATATCTCCCAGACAGCCGTGTCGGATTAGGAAATCGATCATGACGAGTGCTGAGTTAGGCTTGAATTTGTGATCGAGAAGATCTTTGACAATCTCGCCGACTGACTTCTTCTCGACTGAGTCGACTTCGTCCGGATTGGGCTTGAAAATCGGGTCTTTTTTCACTTCCAAATCGAATGGAATTTTGACGCCGAGTTCAGGGGCACCAAGAAAGTCTTTGCCCCATCGTTCATCCCGCAGAACAGCAAACTGAATCGGAGAGGCTTCCTTGACTTCCTCTAGCCAGCCAGCTCGTAGACTACCGTTTATTTCCTCCTTCACTTCCCGTTTAAGGCATTCTTTCGCAGTCGTGTCGTTAGCTTCGCCGAAACCCCCACCCGCGTTCTGATAGCCCCCAGCAGCGCACTGATCGTACTTGCTTGGAAAGGTTGACTTCCGATCCGAACGTCTCGCAACGAATATACAAAACTTTTTCGGATCTTTGATATCGTTTGCGTCACGTTTGTAGATGTTTAGATGAACGCCAGTAGTCACAATGCCGAAGACGGGAGACAAACCACAGACGAATCCGTATGGTGAGTTGGGATCAATATCGTACAGCGGCCACATCTCATTTTCGTCATCCCAGACTGCTCCGAAATTTTTGTCCGTATGTCGACTCTCTTTTGGGCAAAGGATATCTCGTATATTTCTAATTCCCTTAACGAAAGCGTTCGAATCCTTCAAATGGTCCGCGTGTAGTCGAATACGAGGACATGATTTCTGTCCAGCGTCGATCGTGTCGAACGAAAGGTGTCCCTCCAACTTCGTTTTCAACTCTTTTAGAAGTTGGGCGTGGTGAGCGGTAACAACGCCCATCTTCTTCCAGCCCGTTCCAACATCGTAACCAAACTCCCAGTAACCGTCTGTGTTTCGGAAGTTGTTGTAGCTTTCGACAAGTTTTAGTAGTTTCTTCAGGTCTTTAGCACCGAGAGGCTGCGGATCTGGCATGGTAAATGCTGCCAAGTGTGCGGATGGATTGATGAAACTGTTTTCTTCTAATCTTCTTTCCTAGATGGTTCTGGGAGAACGAGTCTATAGTTGCGTATAGAATTTGATGGTTTGATTTGCTCAGTGAACGTATCGACGATTTGCTACAGTATTTTCCAAACTACTCTACAGCATATGATCGTCACCATGGCCGATTTAAACATTTTCGTCCCATGGGAGAGATGAAAGGCCTTGAGTAGTTTATTCAACACCGATTTCTTCGACAAAGCCGCAATCCAATTCGCTTACCGGTGTGCATATTGGGGGCAAAGCCGACGCCTAGCAGCTCACTAGGTTGCATTGGAATGTCTTCCAACAAACACAATGTTTTTCATAGTGAAGCGTGGACAGGGTCACTTATCTTGGAAGAATACTGTATGTGGAGGCTTAACATAATCACGGACCTACATGAGGGAGCTAGTCTCCCTTTGAGGACAGGCCATTTGCTTTCTCTGCATGAAATGAGGAATACGTAATTCATTCGATACTCTCAATACATCAATGCATTGAAGTGTTGAAAGACACATATACAGCTGTGACTGATTTCCATGTGGAGATTGATCAACTATTTTGAAGCTTGAAATCCCGACATGGACTTTCACCTGCTCCAGCGCTAATGCATCTGGGTAAATTTCTTTTCAGCTTCTGCTTCGGCGCCGATGACCACTTCACTATTCAAAGCTTTGACGGAGTGCTTTCTCGGCTAGGGTAAGTATTGAGAGCTTACCATATCATAGTATAGATGCAGACATACATCAGAGTGTCTTCTTGGCTGCATTTACCATGGACCTTGGTAAACAACACAGTGGAAGTTGACGCTGATTTTGAATTGTCAACATACCTTTTAGTCATGAGCGCGCGTAACGTGAGCTTATAGTGTGTTCAATATGAAAGAAGCTCATTGTTCAAATTCTTTCAAAGCCGGCATTTGGTGTGACACCAAGTTGAGTGTAGATGATGATTTAGTACTGTGTAACACTGCAGTTTTGGCTGACGATGGCCTCATACCCAAATGGGATAGCCGGGGTGTTCTCGGTATACATGCCAGGTTTCGGTGACCGTCGGTATATCTCGGTGTAGGTGCCGACTCAAATGCCGGTTGAACGTTTAGCCCCGGGACCGAGCTTAGAGCTCTGCGTATGGTTGCCGAACCCAATTGCCATGTTATGCGGGTCCCCCCACCTCGGCTTTGGGGATCAAGCTGGGGAAGTTGAGCGGAAGAAGGGGAAGAGCTATTCTCCCTGACTAGCAGTACATCGCTCAAGCTCCCCCGGTTACCAAGCGACATCGCTCACATTTACCCGACTCTTTTTCGAGACAGCCTTGGCCGAGGGCTACTTTCTAAACCTTACTTCCTCATTTCTGTACAACAAGTCTGGCTTTCTGTCAACATTCACAGTCAATTGACGGCCGTAGCTCCGAGAAACATAACAAACATGTCTATCCCCAAAGGAATCTCGTCCGTATTGAAGAAGGCGCCCTCCGACGTCGTCATTCTGTCGTCGCTGCGTACGCCCGTGTGCCGGTCGAACCGCGGACAGCTCAAGGACGCATACCCCGAAGAACTGCTCTCGACCGTCCTCAAGGCCACCCTCGAGGCCAACCCGAACCTCGACCCTAAGAAGATAGAAGATGTCGCAGTCGGTGTCGTCCTCTCGGAGCTTGGCGGCTCCAAGGCTGCCCGTATGGCCATGAACCACGTCGGCTACCCCAACGACACCTCCTTGTACACTGTCAACCGCGCCTGCTCGTCATCTCTGCAATCAATTGCCCTCATCGCATCGCAAATCAGGACCGAGACGATATCGGTGGGAATTGGTGCCGGAATGGAGAGCATGACCCGCAACTACGGCAGCCGTGCGATTCCGGTAGACGTGTGGCCCGCCCTCAAGGAGTCGCCGGTCAAGGACGCGAGAGACTGCATCATGGCCATGGGCATCACATCTGAGAACGTCGCTGAGCGCTACGGCGTCTCCCGGGCGGACCAGGATGCGTTCGCGCTGCGCAGTCACCACAACGCCTCAAGGGCGAGAGAAGATGGCTCCTTCGCCAAGGAGATTGTTCCCGTCACAACAAGATTCCAGGAGACGGACAAGCAGGGCAACAAGGTCGGTGAGGAGCAGACAATCACAGTCACCAAGGACGACGGCATTCGCGCCAACATGGCGATTGAGGCCTTGCAGAAGCTGAAGCCGGCATTCAAGGCCGACGGCGCCAGCACGGCAGGCAACTCGTCGCAAGTGTCCGATGGCGCGGCCGCGACGCTCTTGATGCGCCGGAGCACCGCCACAGAGCTGGGTCTCACCGACAGCATCATCGGCAAGTTCGTCGGAGCCACCACCGTCGGATGCGCTCCCGATGAGATGGGTATCGGACCCGCCCTGGCGATCCCCAAGCTTCTGGGCCAATTCGGCCTGGAGAACAAGGACGTGAACCGTTGGGAAATCAATGAGGCCTTCGCCAGTCAAGCGATTTACTGCCTGAGAGCGCTTGAGCTGGAGCAGGCCTACGAGGATGGCAAGGTCAACCCCGATGGTGGTGCTATTGCCCTGGGCCACCCTCTTGGTGCCACCGGTGCCCGCATGACGAGCACCCTGCTTCACGGCCTCGGAAGATCTGGAGGTGAGGTCGGTGTTGTGAGCATGTGCGTCGGCACAGGAATGGGCATGGCTGGCCTGTTTGTAAGAGAGTAGAATGTTAGTATGAAATCGAAGCTACCAGCATGTATCTGTGCCGCTCTGATCATTCGGAAATTCCGAACCCATAGCCTCCAACGGCTCGCTCCGTTTTCGTAGCGCCAAGTCTTGACGATCTTTTCAGGTGAGTTTCTGTCACCAGGACCAATTGCAACCAACCTTGTTCCAATCTGCTCCGTTTTTGTTCTTTTCTTTCATTGACCACTGTCACTCTTCGTTAAGCAGAGCTGGATATATCGTAGAGGCACCCGGTCTTCAGTATCATTTCCCTCGCGTCATGCATTTCTCCAGGATCGGCACATATTGGGTAGAGGGATATTTAGGTCTGAAAGGCTGGACGTTTCTGCTATCGCCCACCTTGCAACAATTTCCCACATACCTCCATGTACTCTTGAAAGTCGCTCAGTGAGCAGGATTTTATTGAATGGGCAGGTGCAATGATTTAGTGTAAAGATCGCGCACTGCCTATGGAGTCTCGAAACCAATCGGCCCTCCATCAACGATGCTTTATCTTCATCAAGTTGGTGCAGGATAAGCGCCGGTTTCTAAGAGTGGCACAAGGCAGCAGACACTTATAGCCAATCACCCACAGACTTGACATGCAGAGTTGCAGGCAGCCAACCCATCCAGGTCTTATGTTGGGTCACATACGACCTTCGCTTAGGACAGGACTACAGGGGCACGGATACTCCCATCTCGATAATCAGGCGATGCTCGACCAAGTCCGCGCAAGCGCCATGATGGAACCTTTGCCTCTCTTTCCTCTACAACCCCGCGCATGGTCCTTCCAGGAATATCGCACTCTTGCTCTGGATCTTGAAAATCTGACTGCGAAAAGAAATGGAAGTCGTCGGGGCGGTAGCAAGCTTCATAGCCATAGGCCAGGCTTTAAGCACTGCTCGCCATGTCGCTCACATTGCCCGAGCGATCCCAGGGGTCGAGGATGAGATGAAGTGGCTTCGTAATGAGGTCTGTGACAACAATTTCAGATCATCGTAATCTTCAAAGATCCTAAACGGTAGAAATTCCATGCACTGACCTTCGTCACGATGCTGTAGGTCGAAGCTTTGAAATTGATCAAAGAAGAACTCGTTAGAGCAGGAGTCATTGCCAATGACTCAAAATGCGAAACACTGTTCCTAGCAAAGGCCATGCTTCAGCTTACAGAATCCACAAAAAGCCTCGAAGAAATCCGAATACGCTGCATCCGATCACCGAGTGCCGACAACAAAGGCAAGGTCAAAAAGAGAGCCTGGTTCTGGCTGCAGGCCGAGCTCTCCGATTGTCGAGGCAAAGCGCGAGAAGCCAGGGAGAACCTCCAACTTGCGCTCCAAACCATAAATGCTCAATCTATCACGTAAGATTCATATCATCAACTACATAAGATGGCTGTTGAAAAGCTGAAGAGATTACGTTGCGCTTTAGGAAACTCGTTTTGCGAATCGAGAGTCTGAGCATGCAGATAGTTTCAAATGTGCAGCAGCTTGAAAGTTCTGCAGGCACCGGAGACGCTCCAGAGAGCCCACCATCAAAGGATGAGAAGTCATCGTGTCGTGATGAAAAGTCATCATGCTGTGATGAAGACTTAGAATCACTCCGAGAAGACAAACCTCTACAAGTCGTGGCTGTGAGACAATCTCAACAAGCCTTACCGAATCCTCAAGCATCGGCACCCACTGACTTGATCACTCCTCAAGCTTCGAGTATTGTCAACCAGGTATCAGGTCTTCTGCAAGACCGATGCCCAGTTCCATGCTGCTGCCGATGCCATGTTTCGAAGCCAGTGTCGTACACTCTTACGAGGTGGGCTCGGAACTTGGTTGGCAATCTTAATGTCAACTTCAACCGCCAATTGAGTTTCCACAACAGCGCAAAATGCACCGAGGCTAGCTGCAAGAGCAGAACGGGTACATCGATAACAGCAGAGTATCAGTTCCCAATTTGGCTATGTTCCAGGGCAGTCCAAATGCAGACCCTAGTGAGCGCTACGACTGGGCTGCGAGTATCACTTAGACCCGTCAGGATTCTCCCTTTTGGTTCGAATTTCTGGCTTGCCACTGATTCTGATTATTCTCTGAGTTCGACAGTAACAGTCCAACAGTGGATGCTGCATTTTGGAAATGTATTCCCGGGTGACACAGACCCTAACGGCGTGACTGCCTTGGAGGTAGGCCTCCCTTCGGTCATTTCTACTCGCACGAGTATTCATTGACGAAACAAACAGTGGGTCATAGGTCAAGGATCAACCGACATATTTCTCTATTTATTCCAGATCTGGGAAGACCAGATATTGAATGGAAATTACCATGAGTAAGTTTGTCAAAGATGTTGCTCCGACGAGTAGCTACTTACGTATCGTCAATTTTGTTGTAGCTCTTGGTTCTATGAGGCGCACGATACGATTGCCAACACGCCTTCTCTACCCGAAGAGAAGATGCAAGTACTCACTCGCATCTTGTCTGCTGGCAAATGGACCGTAAATGCCAGTCAAACCCCGCTACATGATGCCCTTTGCAGGGGTGATTTCGACGCCGCCTTTCAGGCTGCTGAAGATTTCAGTTGGGCCATCAACCAGCGGAACTACGAAGGCAACACGCCGTTACACGTCGCTGCAACACAAGGTCATCTCAATAGCGTCAAACACCTCGTACATCTAGGGTGTGATATCAACGAGGCTAACTGGACGGGCTGCACTGCTCTCATGCTTGCTTCCGAGGGCGGTCACGTTCTCACGGTGCAATACCTGATTGATGCTGGCAGCCGGTTGAACGTCACTAACAGGAGGGGCGATACTGCAATGATGGTTGCTTCCATGGCGGGGTCCAATAATCTGCCAACAATTCTTCAGGCTCTGATTCGAGCGGGAGCATCAGTAAACATTACTGACACACAAGGCTGCAGTGCCATCCACCACCTTACGTCGTCTGGCAATAAACGTCGCGTTATTCGAGAGAGCTTGAGAGTTCTCCTGGAGGCCGGTTCCGATATCGAATCCCGAAATTATCGTGGGAGAACCCCGCTTCTGCTTGCGGTTCACAGCGGAGATCGCAGAGGCACACAGTGCCTGATTGAGGCAGGAGCGAGTACAACATGTGTAACAGACGATGGTTGGGGCTTACTTCACGAAGCAGCTTTTTATGGACCTACTAAGCTGCTTCGATACCTTTCAACTCTCAACTTACAGACTATAAACACGGGTTTGCGCAACGGCGACGGAGAAACGCCTTGGGATTACTTGGCTTTCCCCATTCATGCCCAGGATTGGCAACGTGGAGGGACCTTAACACTGACCCCAAAACGACAAGAAGCTTTTGTTTCATTGTTCAAATCAATCAGAGACAGAAATTTGACGGTTGATATAGAGCGGCTGGATTGGCTACTACAATATTTGAGAGACAGGGATCAACGAGGCGCTATAGCTGCATTGAGCCCTCTAATCAAGCAGAAAGAAGATTGGAAGCGATGGGAAATTCTTGGTACATACAAAGCCATCGGCTTACAGATCCGAGAAGAGATGTGGGAGGCAGCAGTTGAGTCTGTTGAAGAGGTTATCGACTGCTTGCGAGAAAGAATGGCCACATCCCCGTGCGACAGCGAATCGTACTACGATCCAAGTACTCATACCATATACCGAGCCAGAGAACTTGTATGATTTTCGAGCTATCATGGCTGGATCTCAACAAGATTGGTTTGGAAGGCACATCTACTGAGGGTCGGAATATGAGTTGACACAACTGAATGAAAGTCGAAGAAGCGACTTTTGATGTAGGTAGGGGACCATACAAGGATGAGTTGAGGTCTTCTAGGAAATAACTTACCCAAGCTGTAAATCTGCAAATAATTCGAATATCTGTTGAGGAGCACAAACCAGCTCGGTCGTTAACTCACCAATGTCTTTACCAATTGCAAGTCGCGGTGACTTGCCAAAGCAGTCCTTGTTCTGCATTCGCTAGAACCTTCTGGGTAGAATAAGAGAAGCATACAAAATACTCTCGACGTAAATCCCGTCGTAGCCAGATTCATTTGAGCGTGGAGGTTCAATTGCTGATTCATCTCAGGGTTGCTCAATGCCTACGAGAGCTCGTCAACGGCAATGCCCGACATAGCAGGTTGTCAACCACTGCCAAACCATACCTTCGACTGTCATCAAACATTATGACGCTCAGAAACAGAGAGGGTTCAGTAGTCCCCAGCTGCTATGGCATGCATCGTCCTTGACCACCAAGTTCCCACCTAGCTGTCCACCATCCATTGTCCATGCCTCCGGCCACGCACCTCGAGATCCATTGATCCACCCTACATGTTTCCGAACGAACCATATTTATCCTTTTCACACACCTCTCCATATCCCCGGTCTCAGAGTCCCAACGCAACTGGCCCTAATGCCACTAACCCCAAGCTAACCCCAGCACTTTCCATTCCCTCGGGCCTTGGCACGCGGGGCTCCATTTCCCCATTTCCACAGTTCGGGTGATGTGGGTTGCTGCTCACTCTCCAGTTGCAGTGGCTGACCAACTCCAACCTCTCCAGTGGCGGCGGGTGTTGGTGCTTCGTGGGTTTGACTGACTCTTGTCCTCGCACGCTATCTCCTGCTTATCCTCTAGACGGCTTGTCTCATCGAACCCCCCCCCCCCCCTTGCCCTTATCCATTCCCATCGACCGCCTCTTTCTTTCTTCTCCCTTCGGATCCCAAATCTAACCACCGAGAACCCCGCGTTTGCTGCCCAGACTCGCGGCTCCGACTTGTTGGAATCTGTCGCAATCTGGTCCCTTCCCCATGGGTCGTTTCCCCAGCTATCCTCTTAAACGCACCGGATCTCAAATGTTGCCCCCGCTGATCCAGTTACCCCGGATTCGGGGGTCACTCATAGAAATGACCTTTGCGTGGGGTATCAACGATGCAACAGTCTTGAGAAGTTCATAAATACCACGTTCCTGCTGATTGTCCAGCACTTTGGGTTGGTTGGCAGAACAAAGTAAGAAGCCGTGACTCCATCTTCGTTTATGCTTATTTCTTAGACCGCAACTCTCTTCACCGCAGAGTTTAGCCCCGCTGATCCCTCTTTTTTCTGACATCCCCCCAACCCCGAAAAGCAGACTTTGCTAGGCGCACAATACGGCCCGAGCACGATATCAATATCAGCAAAATCTACAATGGGTGCGAGCGAGAAGCGTTCACCTTCGGTGGAGCGCGAAGAGCATGCTATCCATACCGTCGATAGTGTGATCATGGACGAGAAGCCCGTCCCTCAGGATGAGGAGAACCGCGACTGGACCGGGTCTGCGAAGAAGACCGACCCGGAAGAGATCAAGCTGGTACGGAAGCTAGATTGGCGGATAATGGTAAGTCTCTGAAACCTCTTGATATCGCAGATGCTCGTTCTAGATCTAACGACTCCTTCAAACAGCCGACACTCTGTATCATGTACTTCTTGAGTACGATTCCCCGCTCGAATTTCCATCATCGGATTACCTGACTGACCAATCAGACTACGTCGATCGTAACGCCATTGCTCAGGCACGACTGAACAACTTGGAGAAGGATTTGGGCATGTCTGGAACTGAGTTCAATACCACAGTTTCGATGTAAGAAAAGAAACTCTGGTAAAGGAAAACAGAGGATGACCGCGACTAACAGCATCACAGTCTCTTTGTCGGCTACGTTCTCATGCAGATTCCGTCCAACATGTTGATCACCAGGATTCAACCCGGCATGTACATGAGCGCATGGATGTTGATCTGGGCTGTCGTCTCAGGTATGAAATCTGTCAAATTACAACGTGGCCACCAAGTCTAACAGACATCTAGGATGCACGGCACTTGTCCAGAACTACGGAGGTCTTGTTGCTTGCAGATTCTTCCTCGGTATCACCGAAGCTCCTGTAAGTCATGCCAAATCCCATTCGAGCCACAGAGTTTCACTTACACGGGAACAGTTCTACCCAGGCGCAACATACATGCTATCAATCTTCTACACCCGCAAAGGTCAGCCCCCTCATCTCTCTCTCTGATCATCAATTAACACCCCCCACAGAGGTCGCCTCCCGCATCGCCCTCCTCTACTGCGCTCAGATCCTCGCAACAGGCCTCTCCTCCCTCATCGCAGCCGGCATCTTCGCCGGCATGGACGGCCTCAACGGCATCGCAGGCTGGCGCTGGCTCTTCATCGTCGAGGGCGCCGCCACGGGCCTCGTCGCCCTCTTCGGCTTCTGGCTCCTCCCCAACACGCCCCTGACGACGCGCTGGCTCAACGACCGCGAGCGCGAGCTCGCTCACTCCCGTATGGAGAAGGATAAGCTGTCCGACTCGGATGATAAGCAGGCTTCTGCTATGGATGGGTTGAAGCAGGCTGTGAAGGACAAGAGGACGTGGCTGTTCTGTTTGATGCAGAATTTCCATTTGAGTGCTTGCAGTTTCAACTCCTTCTTCCCCGTACGTACTCTTGTCTCATTTTGGGTGGTTGAAGGTACATGGCTAACGAGAACCAGACTGTTGTCAAGACTCTCGGCTTCAACACGACCATCACCCTCGTCATGACGTGCCCGCCGTTCATCTTCGCCGGTGCAGCGGGTATCTTGTTCGGCTGGAGCTCCGGCAGACTTCACGAGAGAACATGGCACATCACGGTCGGCCTCGGCGTCGCGATTCTCGGTTTCGTAGTGGCTGCCTCCACACTCAACACGGCGGCTCGCTACGTTGCCTGCTTCATCTTCCCAATGGGAGCCTATGCCGGTTAGTTCCTGTCCTTTCCCTTCAAAATTCACCCGTTTTCTGACTCTCTGCGTAGTGAACTCCGTCATCATCGGCTGGGCTTCTTCGACGCTGTCACAGACCAAGGAGAAGAAGGCAGTCGTCCTCGCCATGACCAACGTCGGCGGCCAGATTGGCTACATCTACGGTGCCTACCTCTGGCCCAAGAGCGACGAGCCCCGCTACGCCATTGGCTTCGGTGCCTCTGCTGGCTTCGCTTTGCTCTCGATTCTCTGCGCTTGGTGGATCCGTGTCTTGCTTGTTAGGGAGAACCGGAGGATTCGGGCCTCCACCACGGAGAATGTGAACTTGTACGGATACTAGGTGGCCCAAGGAGGGTCTGCTGTTACGAATAGTGGAGCTAGGTGGTGTCGTTATAGTCTTGTCATATGGATGTTCCGGTTCATGTTGCTGCAAGGCCTGCAGAGAACCATACTGTCATCTTGAGTAAAACAAGTAAGCTTGAGGCAATATACCATTCAAGAAAGACACCATACGATTCTTGACTGCAAAATTCGTTCAAAGCAAGACCACATACTTTACCCAAGTGAAGTCAGCTGCTTGTCGGCGAAATATTGCGGTTCTACAAGCCTACTGCTTCCAGGCATAGGCTGTTTAAATCGTAATAGCCTTATATAGATACACATCACATTCATCGTGTATGGCATGTTTGGGATCTTAGGTTAGTTCATATCCTTTGCACATTACCGTTCAAGGTGATCATGGATGAGTTGATATGTAATTATGTGGAACAGCCTGGAATACCTGAAGTGATATTACCCGAAATCGTCATGGGCGTTGGAGCATACAACCAACAATGACAACTACAGAATACCTAATTCGATGAAAATACCATATAATTCGGTAGCATTGATCATGTAGCCATACATGGCTCGTTAGGACCACCATGACTTACCTAGGATATCCACGACAACATTCGACTACTCAACACAGAATAACCACCTCAACCAAGAAGCAGTGCAACCCGTGACTCTCAGCGTTTAGTTACTGAAGCTTGATCATTCTATCGACTTGACTAACTTTAGAGGCACGAGCTGATGGCTTCTCAACATCAGGCATCCGCTTCGTGTGATAGCACCGGGCACTGAGTCTTCTCTCCGAGCACGACCTTAGATATCACAAATTATCAGCCTTTGAATAGCGGTGTGATCCAATTGCCATAGTTTATGCCAATCTCAGACCAACGCCACGAAGCTATAATAGGGGCGGTTCGGCTGGAAGTTGCACCAGACATGGAAAAGTCAGCCGTATCCTTCATCTCATTCACTCTACAGGTCTCGCGTTCGATGCTGTCCGTCTGGTAGGTCTGAGCTTCATGGCTTCGGACAGAACAGCGTCATCCTTGAAGTCAGACACTGGTTCGATGGAAGGAGCTAAATTCCTTGTACCGTCTAAGAGCGCTTGAGTGGCACGACAACGACATATATTCCAGTACGAGAGCCTTACTTAAGTACGTGCCTATACGTGTCGAACAAGGTACGCAGTCTTAGTGAATCAATAGTCATATTGAAGAAAGAGGAGGCTTCTCCATCGGTTTCATCTTCTACAATATCCAGCTCCAAGATTCTAGAGGTGCTATGCGACAGACACGCTTCGCATCAAGAAGTACCACAAAATTTACCTCATCGCCCGCTTACTGTCATGACACAAATATCTGTAGGTGGTGACACATAGGTCGCCATGACGTACACAAGAGTGCTGTCACCACGAAAGAGAACGACATTCGGCCAAATAAGACGAGACACAAAGGCCGTTCTATTAATCAGGCGGAATTACGACGGTCTGAACTTGAGTTTTACAGGGCATCATCTGTCACAACTGAACCAGGGATCCCGCCAGACTGACTGCTGAGTCGGCTTATCGGCTGTAATTCACTGCCCGCTGATAAGTGGAATAGCAGTGATGTTGCTTTGTTTCAGGCCTGAACTTCGAGGTAGCTGATGGGCGAGTTGCCAAGCATGACGACAAACGTTGATTGGTATGACGTTGAACCTTGTTATCCTCCATTGAGGCTGTCAAGGGCGATGCGACTCATGCCATAAGTAGAACGAACCAGCCAAGGGTAACGCGTCTCTGCGTATAACTAAGTGGATTGCCCAAATAGTCTCTCCATACAGACACTATTTACCTTACGGGGCGGGCCGGATGTGGTCTGGAGAAACGCAGCACCTTATTCCTATGCCTTGAAACCAGGCTTTCAGCGGCACTTGCCGCGTTTTAC
The DNA here is from genome assembly GCF_030869225.1 of Colletotrichum abscissum. NCBI lineage: Eukaryota > Fungi > Ascomycota > Sordariomycetes > Glomerellales > Glomerellaceae > Colletotrichum > Colletotrichum abscissum. The sequence goes on from NW_026850043.1 coordinate 283,604, forward strand.
CACGAATGATATGCAGGCCGAGGTTTCCGAGCACATGCACAATCAGTCATCACACGACTCGGTCGTTCCCCTTTGGGACAGCATCAGCCTTGACCCATCTGAACAGCTTACCGTTACCAAGTTGCGGGGGCGGAGCTCGACTAGTTCGGATGGTGCTTGCTTGTCTTTGGTGTAGATGTAGGCTCGTGGTGAGGCCTATGTCCGATCAGGTCCGGACCTGGGGTAAGCACAATCTTAGCCCCGGATGTTTATATGGGACCGTTGATACGCTTTCCGTCTGCCGCGAGGTTACCAACATCAACATGACTTAGGTAGAGTAGGGCGTGTACGAGAAAGTGAAGAAGGTTGTGAGTCTAGGGCAATGGCAACAAAGTCTGCACGTGAATTCCGAGGCTGTCGATGCAGTTGACTGATTGTCAAACATAGCAGAAACTTAATAGTGCTACTAAGACCGTGCTGCTGCCGATGCGCAGTGCAAGTTCTTTTCCAGGTTCATCATCCGTTGTCAATAGTGGAGAGAAGCTTCCGCCGAAGGGAAGAAGCCTGGGATGGTTGCGCTAGTCTTAATAGGGGAGTACTGTTGGCTGTGAGAGTCCGGGTAATGGTCGGATCTCATCAAGGGCAGTACTGGAGCGGATGTGACTTTGTCAGACGGATGACTATGAGTGATGCCGGGAAAAGACGGAGGTCGGCAATGTCTTCCTCTCTGAGCGATGTGGAGGGATGGGCGTGAAATCGGGTCGATCCCGGAGTCCGACAGAAAGCTATAAAAATGAATTGGTCCGACTGGATGCTAGATCACCAAGAGCCGGGGTTTTCAGGCTCAGGCTGACGCACACAGTTCCGATAGAGAGGGAGAGAGGGAGCGGGTGTGGTGCGGGTTGCAGGGCCGAGCAGCGCTAGATGGACTGGGCTCGGCCGGGTGTGGTTTTTACGGGCGGTGCGTTTCTCGCGTTGCAGCGTCTGCTTGGCTGCGCGAAGGGTGAAGGGCGGTACGTAAGATTTGACTGTGGGGGTTGCCTCTAATGCTGATGAGCGTTGCCTTGTTGGGGTAAAGTGATTTGGCGAGTTTGACGAGTCGCGTTGATTAGTGTTTCCGTCCCGTTTTCGAATTCGCGTTCGTATTGTGGATACGGCAGACATATTAACAGACGAGCCAGTGCAATCTCGACAAGAGGTATCCGTATTGTGTACCGTAAGGTAGTTGGCATGCACGCTCGAGGCAAGACCAGGCGTCCAGAACACCCATGGGTCAACAGCTTTGTTGAAGTGTCTGCTGCCGCTGCTAGGTGACATTCCAAACTGGATTGGAAGTTGAGAGACCCTGTTGCGTCTTTGCATCGACATTTGGTGACAATTGGGACTGGATGATGGATGCCTTCATCCTTGTACCTCCCGGAGTTGCTGCCGCCTGCCGCCTGTGAATAGCCGCCACTTAGGGTGGTCACATCAGTGTGATGATGCGCCAATTTTGGCACTTGGGGTTGCTGATGGAACACATGCCGGACAGTAGCGACGGATCCGGGGTATCGGTATTGGGCCGTGATCGCGTGTAGGTATCTTTTTGTTCAAGCGTCACCACACGCATCGGGGAATCAGAAACCTCGGTCCATCGTGATCCAACACTAGGTACCAATGTCGATCTCAGCCGCCGACATCTATCACAGTATCTAAATCGGCCAAAGTCACGACGGGTGGTGGTACCCCGAGACCACGGAGCCGCCATGAAATTCCTCGGGAAGAGACGCCCGTGACGACATGGACGATGCAGAGCAAGTGGCGGGATCGGACTCGGTGTTCGTCCCCGATGGTGGGATGTTGGTGACTGCTGAAGTCTCAAGGTAGGGGCTGTTCCTAGAGAGCTTTGTACACTAGACCACTCCCTGACTTCCTATTCCGCTCGTCTGGTGTAAGGGCGGGAGGCTCTTGTGAACGAAGGTCCTGGCTTGTAACTACTTTAGCCTTGACGTGGTAGGTAGTCAAACGTCGCTTAGGACGAAAATTAGATGGTCGCGGTGTTGGGAGTAGGGACGAGTCAGCAGACGGACGACAGGCTCTGAGCTCAGAGGGACAACTCAAAGTCTGAAGTCTATTGTTTACTCTTTCAGTAGTGAGACTTCGCTAAGACGTTGTCTCGCGGCGGCTGCTGTTAATACCTAGTCTGGCGTTGCTCGCTGCCGTCATGCCATGTGGATTGCGTGACCCGGCGAAGACTACAAGGGGAAGAATGTGCCGTGGATCTCGGAGTACTGGTGCAGCCCGCCCGGTAGACCATGACGGTCGGAGTGGATGACTCCAGTCGGAACCGGGAGACAGATCTCGGACGAAGCTAATTAATCTAATCTGGACGGGTCTACTGTGCGGAGTAGTCTGTGTTGCGCTGAAGGCTAGAAAGTACTGCATTTCTTGTTCGAAGTCTGTGATGTTCACTATTTAACTCCATCGTTTTGCATTACTAGAGGATTGCCGCAGTACATATAGACGCTACCCTACCCTCGAATTCCGTACTATTTAACCTTAACCCTTTTTTTACTTATCCTTTCCTCTATTCTACCCTCTCCCTTATTAAAAAATTACTAAAATCGTAATTTTAATAACTTATTAATAAGCTAATATTATTATTTAAAAATAAGTAACCTACGCTCGTATATAAGTACTAGGAGTTTTATTATTATAAAAATAGTAATAAATATATTAGAGTATTTAAAAGAGCTTTTTAATAAACTTCTAATACTATTTAAAATTATAATCCTTAAGTTATAAAAAGAAACTAAGGTACTATATTAATACGGCCCTATCCGTTTTATTAATATTAATAATAATCTTTTTAATATAAAATATATTACTAATACTCTATAATTACGTTATTATTTTTTATAAATCGTACTTAATATTAATAAAAATTTTAATATTATTTCTTAGTTCGTTTTTTAGTTTTTTTATTAAGGCTATTATTATAAGGTTAGTTTAGTTATTAATATTTTAATAAGTATTTTAACTTAACTTAGAGGCTCTTATAGCCCTTAAAAAAAGGCTTTTAAAAGACTTATAATTAGACTTTTTACTTATTATAAATAAAGCTATTATAATTAAAATTATAATATTACGAACCTCGATAATAAGTAATTAATAATATAATTATCTTTTTTTTATAATAAGCTTAAAAAAGTATCTTAATTTAAGTACTAAGTAAGTACTATACTATTTTATTAAAACTATATTCTTATACTTATGACTTAGAAAGAATTAACTTTCTTTAATAATAAGGTACTTAGAAGTCTGTGATGTTGAAGCGCTAACTGACCCTGGGGCCCTGAGCCGGTGGGCGAGGCATGTGGGAATCTGAGTGACGCAGATCTGGCGGACAGGTTTGCGGTTTGGCGGCGGGCCAGGGCCCAGGGGTGGGTGCGTTTGCCGTAAATCGTCGTATATCGGCTGTGCTGATCGCCCAGTTGGAACGGGCTGCGACGTGGCCAGGATCGGGCCAAGGCGCATCTTTTCCGAAGAGTGCGCGAGGATATTTACTACCCTGAGTTCGAACTGCTTATTTGTCTTTCTGCTGTGTCCATAGGGTTAGACGTGTTCAAAGCATTGGTTTCTGAGCGTGCCATCATACCGGAACATGTCGATGGATAGGTCTGAGGCACAAAAGGCTTACTGCGAACTTCAAGCTCCATGGTAATTGGTAGCATAGTATTCACCTGGTGCGTGTAAGATTGGATCGGCCATAATCAATTAATTGGTGAGACGAATTTCTCACGTCAAGAATGTCTGTAGGTGCGGACTTGTGGTGTCGTGGACGTCAAGCGTTTTCGGTGGCCGGTGACGGATGGCGAGTCCCGGCAGGCGCAGGTGTACCGTGTGGGTTCAGTCGGGAGAAAGCAGGAGCCACCTCACATCGCTAGGCTCACCTGCGGACCTGCCGCCTGCGGGTTGTCGGGGTGCTCGAAGAACCCGAGACAGGCAAGCACCACGCTTCTGTGGCTGCCTCGCTTGCGGCTCGTTGGCGACCACCCCTTTTTTGTGGTCAAGCGAGCGGTACGTATCGATGAGTGGCGCCCTTCTAGCTCCATGTCAAATTTCCAATTGGACGCTGAGCGGGTCTCGCTGCTTCTTCAATGGGCCATCACAAGGGTACGTACTCTATGAGTGGGGCCGCCCGAGGGAGCGGGAACTTGTGAACTCTGGCAATCTGGGAAAGAAGGCACTTTGCGTCTGCGAGAGGAGGCAGCTGCTCGTCCAATTGACAACCACGATTCACGAATAAACCAAATGAGAAGAGACAGGTACGAATGCCGCAGGAGCCCAATAGGGGATGTCCCCTCCTTGATTCTTAGTGGTCCCAATGGACATCGTTTTTGCAGGTGCTCCGCTCGTATGAACATCCGTAAATCGAACAGGGCCAAGACTTAAGACTCGATCACTACTGCATTGCTGACTGTGACTGTCAATGAACTGCAAAGTTGTTTGCTTTGGTAATATTCCATGTACGTACCTCAACCAGGTGGAAAAAGGAGTCTTGATCACACCCGATAGCAGGGCTGTGCCAGTCTTTCGTGCCATCCATCCAACCTGTCGTGGATACTCACACCCTCAATCAATGGAACCTTCTCTCACCTTGTTGTCGGTACAGTTTGAGCAGCCTCATTGGGTGATTATCGGGCTGATAGGGCGTTTCGAGGGGCAACCCAAGTCAATTACGCTGTGCCTGTCACGATGCTGGGAAATGGAGGGGTAAGAAGCTCAGATTGATGCTTACAAAATACTTGTGCTACTCATAGAGTTCAGGGTGACAGGATGGGCAGTCTTGGACGGACAGTTGGAGTTTCAAGAGTGCGAGACACCTGTGCTTCGTTGTTCGTTGCCCTATTTACGCCATGGATATCCGGGATGAGGTGAGATTGGCAAGCCTGCACAGTCTGACATACTATGCTGCTGGCATTGGGTTGCTGTTGTTGGTGTTATCCGACATGATATGTCAATTGTGCCCCAGGATTGGATGCAGCCTGCAGCAGCAGCTGTTGTGTCCGTAGTGTATGCAACTGCAACTGCAGGGAAATGGTAATCCGTAGACGGCGTGTTACAGTCCCGAATGGAGGGCTAAACTCCCTGGCGGCTGGCGTCTCCATCTCTCGATCTGCTACCCAAATGGTATTGCTTGCGCCGGGAACGGGCAATTGGTATCATGGCCTCGGGAATTGACAAGATGCCGATGGGGACCAAGGATTCAGTCTCGCAGGGCATTGTTCCGGGCCCCTGCTGCGACTTGATTGTTGGACCTCAGGATGACAGAGACATACAGACGTTTCTTTCTCCGTCCCTTTTTTGTCTGGGCCGGTGAGACGGGTATACCAAGACCCTGTGTTTCCACTCATACCTGTATCTGTATGGGTGCTAGTCTGGGGTGGATCGAAAAATCAATCTGTGTACCATTGTAATATCGGACTTGAAATGTCTTACGGCCGACTTTGCGGTCTTGTGTCCGACTTTCAATGTCAGCATTGCAGACGTTGTATACTAGATATTGCGGACTGCATGTGGCGGTAAAAGCTTCTCGAATATGGTTAAGGTATGGTTGTTTATTGGTCCCGCTCAAGAAAACCCCCCGCATATCAGGTGAACGGGGCGGCTTTGAGTCTATGAGCCTAGAGTTCGTCATTAACTCTGCGCCGTACAGGCTGGACCCTGACTCTCGGTGATGGTAAGAAGTCTCGTGGTGTATGTATGTAAAGCCGGGGCTGAACATCTACAGAGAATGGCGAGCTTGGTGCTTCTCAGCGCCGGCTGTGTTGGACCGAATAACACGTGGCAGCGGACCAATTTCGACGGTGCTTACGCCCCTGTTGGCGGAGTTTGGACGCTGGCAAATGCGCTCAAACGGTCAGAGTCATCTGCCAAGTCGAGGCTGAAGGAGTGATGGAGTGATGTTGAGCCAAAGTCCGCAAACTTGGAAGTACTTGCGCAAGAAAACACCTCATCCGCACCTGCTTGAAATACATCTGTCACAGGGTGCCGACCGTCGATTCGGCGGACGTGGTGGGTTCTTCCTGGCGGATTAGCACCACGCCTTCCATGGAACTTTACTTTGGTAGGTACTGCGAAGTGTACCTGCGGATTTCAAAGTTCAACAGAGTGAGAGTGAGAGAGCAGGAGCGAAGAGCTAGAGAAGGGAGCTAGGGGTTCTGGAGACTTTGTGGGCCCCGTCGAGCGCGTCATCCTCGCTACGGGACAGAACTCTACGCAGTAGAGACCTGAGTGAGAAAGAGGTACGGCGGTACTGCGGTACGTACCTCGTATCTTTGAGCTGCAAGCTTCGTATCTTTTGCTGTGTTGCCGCGTGGGAAGGTACATCACCCGTCGCATTTTCCCTTCCATCCATCTGGCATCTGGGCCAAGCCAAGCAATGGAAGAAGGTCCCGCAATCGTATCCCTGCCGGGCAGGTACGTACTGGCCAACATACTGCACGCCAGCGGACATCCTTTTCAGGACGTTTCGATTTTCTGACCTTGGCCCCATTGGACCTGGAGACTTTTCGGTGCATTCTGCGGAGGGTATTCACTCTGCTGTTGTTGGCTGGCCTTTGCCTTGCGGAAGTCCCTACCTACCTAGGTACCTTACCTAGGTACCTTACCTGAGGTAGTGGTGGGTGGGCATTTTTTGTTTTATTTTATTCCAGTTGCTTTGTTTTGTTATTTTTCAATATCCTTCTTCTGGCTAAACTGGAAAGCACCTACTCATTTGCCTGCCCCATGCTTACCCTCCCGGCCCAGCTCCATTCCGTCCCATCTTTCCCACCGGGGCGTGCTCCTTGACGCTGTGTGTACTTCGTCCGCCGTCAGGTACCTCACTTGTCTTTCATCCTGGTCACCCCGAACTGCTGGGATCTTCTTCTTTAATTCTCGTAGCCCTCCCACCACTACCTTCATCTGAGGTGCTTCTTTTACCCCTTCCTCTTCCGTCACCTTCGACGTCTTCTCTCCTTTCCTCCCCACTTCCTTTTTTTCGCGTCGGTCCTTCAATCAACACCTCCTCTGCCAGTCTATCTGTCTGGTTGGGCCCTTAGTACCTAATACCGAAGATAATTAAGTGACCGCGCCGTCGTGGAATCGACGCTGCAAAGAGAGCAAGACGCAGGATCCTCACATCTGTGTCGAGCGGGTGGTGGCTTGTACACCCAGCAAAACCAACGGCATTACCGACTAACAAGCGCAACTTTTCGATAATTTGGGATCGCGGTTGACTCCGTCCCCTACGAATACCTGCCAACATGGCTTTCGCCGGGATGGCTTCCATTCCCAACTACGACAGCACGGCACAGACGTCTGGCGTTCCTATCAGCTCGGCCCGCAGCAACCATCACGAGGAGGAGGATATCGCTGCTGCCAACCAGAACACCGTCGATACCGCCGCCACATCAATCACCGAGGTAGCGGGAAGCGACAAAGCCCCCAAAAAGTCCTCGGCCCCTTTCGATAGCGACAAAATCTCCGCCGAGGGTGAAGATGAGGATTCCGAGATGGAGCGCCGCCACTCCTTGGTGCAGTCGCTTGCCCGCAAGTACTCCCACGCCTCGGCTACCGGAACCGTGAGAGGGAACCCCTTCTTCGCCGATGAGACGTCGCCTCTGAACCCGAACTCGCCCGACTTCAATGGCCGTGCTTGGGCCCGCGCCATGGTCGACCTCGTCCAGCAGAACGGCGCTTCCTTCCGTACCTCTGGTGTCGCTTTCCAGAATCTCAACGTCTTTGGCTTCGGCCAGGCCACCGACTACCAAAAGGATGTCGGAAACATCTGGCTTAGTGTGGCTGGTCTCGCGCGTAAGCTTACTGGTGGAGGTGGAAAGACCAGAATCGACATTCTTCGCAACTTTGACGGTCTTGTTCGCAAGGGCGAGATGTTGGTTGTCCTGGGTCCTCCTGGTTCTGGTTGCTCGACTTTCTTGAAGACTATCGCGGGTGAGACTAACGGTCTCTACACTGACGATAGTTCCTACTTCAACTACCAAGGTAAGTGGCGTCAAAGTCCGAGATCAGGCTTGCAGGGGTTCACCGTGGCTGGCGTCGAGTTTACTCACTCGCCGCAAGACACTGCAACCGCCACCTGGTGTAACATCGTGTAAATCGTAAGGTGCTAACAGGGTTCAGGAATGACTTCCAAGGAGATGCACACCCAGCACCGTGGTGAGGCCATCTACACGGCCGAAGTGGACGTCCACTTTCCTCAACTGTCTGTTGGTGACACTTTGACATTCGCCGCCCGCGCCCGCCAACCCCGCCAACTTCCCGAGGGTATTAGCAGCAACGACTTCGCCCAGCACCTGAGAGACGTCGTTATGGCCATGTTCGGTATCTCGCATACCGTGAACACTCGCGTCGGTAACGAGTATATCCGCGGTGTTTCGGGTGGTGAACGCAAACGTGTTACCATCGCCGAGGCAGCCCTCTCTGGAGCTCCTCTGCAATGCTGGGACAACAGTACCCGTGGTCTGGATTCTGCCAACGCCATCGAATTCTGCAAGACCCTCCGTCTGCAAACCGAACTTTTCGACAGCACAGCTTGCGTGTCCATCTACCAGGCTCCCCAGAGTGCCTACGACCTCTTCGACAAGGTTGCGGTCCTGTATGAGGGTCGCCAGATCTTCTTCGGCAAGGCCACCGATGCCCGGCAATACTTCATTGACCTTGGATACGATTGCCCTGCCCGTGCCACCACCCCCGATTTCCTGACTTCCATGACGAGTCCTCAGGAGCGTCACGTTCGCCCCGGCTGGGAGAACAAGGCGCCCCGTACCCCTGACGAGTTTGCTACCGCCTGGAAGAACAGCGCCAACTACACCGCTCTGCAAGCTGAGATTGAAGAGTACAAGCAGACTCACCCTCTCAACGGCCCCGATGCCGAGGCTTTCCGTGCCTCGAAGAAGGCCCAGCAGGCCAAGGGTCAGCGTGCCAAGTCTCCCTTCACTTTGTCTTATGCCCAGCAGATCAAGCTTTGCCTCTGGCGTGGATGGAGACGCCTGATTGGTGATCCCAGCATCACTGTCGGTTCTCTCATCGGAAACGTCGTCATGGGTCTCATTATTGGAAGTGTCTTCTACAACTTGCAGCAGGACACCCAGAGTTTCTTCCAGCGCGGTGCCCTCCTCTTCTTCGCCCTGCTCATGAACGCCTTCTCCAGTGCCCTCGAGGTAAGTTCTAGAACTGTATGGCGTTGAAAGGTTTCAATAGCTAACCTGAAACTAGATTCTGACCCTCTACGCTCAACGACCGATTGTCGAGAAGCACTCCCGTTATGCCCTGTATCACCCGTCTGCCGAAGCCGTTGCGTCCATGCTGTGCGACATGCCGTATAAGGTCATGAACACAATCGTCTTCAACCTGGTCCTATACTTCATGACGAATCTGCGACGCGAGCCCGGAGCATTCTTCTTCTTCCTTCTGATGTCCTTCTTCACGGTCTTGACCATGTCAATGATTTTCCGAACCATTGCTTCGTCGTCTCGAACCCTGTCGCAAGCCATGGTGCCCGCTGCCATTCTCATCCTGGATCTCGTCATCTTTACTGGCTTCGTTATTCCCATCGACTACATGTTGGATTGGTGCCGATGGCTCAACTACCTCGATCCTCTGGCATACTCTTTCGAGTCCCTCATCGTCAACGAATTCCACGGTCGCAACTTCGCCTGCTCGGAAAGCCAATTCGTCCCCAGGTCTGACATTCCCGGCTACGCTAATCTCCCATCCGCCCAGCGTGTGTGCAGTGCCGTCGGTTCCGTTGCTGGTCTTGACTATGTCAGCGGCGACGACTACGTTGGTTCTGGATTCCGCTACTCGTATGCCAACCGCTGGCGCAACTTTGGTATCCTCATCGCCTTCATGCTTTTCTTCCTGATGACCTACATGGTTACGGCAGAGTTAGTCTCGGAGAAGAAGTCCAAGGGAGAAGTCCTTGTATTCCGTCGTGGACACAAGCCCGCTGCCCTCAACGAGAAGCACACTGATGACCCCGAGGACATCCGCGTCGGACCCGTTACCACCGCTGACCGTGCCCGCATCAACGAGAAGAACGATGGTCTCATTGAGGAACAAAAGTCCACCTTCCACTGGAACGACGTCTGCTACGAGGTCCAAATCAAGAACGAGACGAGACGCATTCTGGATCACGTCGATGGCTGGGTGAAGCCTGGTACTTTGACTGCCCTCATGGGTGTGTCAGGTGCTGGCAAGACCACGCTTTTGGACTGCTTGGCTGACCGTACCTCTATGGGTGTCATCACTGGTGAAATGCTGGTTGACGGTTACCATCGCGATGCTTCTTTCCAGCGCAAGACCGGTTACGTCCAACAGCAAGATTTGCACCTGCAGACCACTACTGTCCGGGAGGCTCTCAACTTCTCTGCCCTCCTTCGTCAGCCCGAACACGTCCCGAGACAAGAGAAGCTCGACTACGTTGAGGAGGTGATTAAGCTTTTGGATATGGAAGAGTATGCCGACGCCGTGGTCGGTGTTCCTGGAGAAGGTCTTAACGTTGAGCAACGTAAGCGTCTGACTATCGGTGTCGAGCTGGTTGCGAAGCCTCCTTTGTTGCTCTTCGTTGATGAGCCCACTTCCGGTCTTGACTCCCAGACTTCCTGGGCTATTCTCGACCTTTTGGAGAAGTTGACCAAGAGTGGCCAGGCTATTCTCTGCACTATTCACCAGCCTTCCGCTATGCTTTTCCAACGTTTCGATCGTCTTCTTTTCCTTGCCAAGGGTGGTCGCACTGTCTACTTCGGCGACATTGGCGAGAACTCCAAGGCCATGACTTCTTACTTTGAGCGGATAAGCGGTATGACTTGTCCTCACGATGCCAACCCGGCCGAGTGGATGTTGGAGGTGATTGGTGCTGCTCCCGGATCCCACACCGACGTCGACTGGCACCAGGCTTGGCGCAAGTCTGAGGAATTCCAAGGTGTCCAGGCCGAACTGCAGAGACTCAAGGACGAGCGCGGTGTTCAGACCCCTGCTACCCACGACAAGGGCAGCTATCGCGAATTTGCTGCCCCTTTCTTCGCCCAGCTCAAGGAGGTTACCCACCGTGTCTTCCAACAGTACTGGAGAACCCCCTCGTACATCTACGCCAAGGCTGCGCTTTGCACCCTGGTCGCTGCATTCATCGGTTTCGTTTTCTTCAAGGCTCCCAACACCCAGCAGGGTCTCCAGAACCAGATGTTTGCAATCTTCAATTTGCTCACCGTCTTCGGCCAACTCGTCCAGCAGACCATGCCTCACTTTGTCATTCAACGGTCCTTGTACGAAGTGCGAGAGCGACCATCCAAGGTCTATGGGTGGAAGGTCTTCATGCTCAGCCAGATTATCGTCGAACTTCCCTGGAACACCCTCATGGCTGCCATCATGTACTTCTGTTGGTACTATCCCGTCGGCCTATACCAGAACGCCATTCCCGCCGATCAGGTTACTGAGCGTGGTGCGCTAATGTTCTTGTACCTGCTCGTCTTCCTGCTGTTCACATCGACTTTTACCGACTTCATTATCGCTGGATTCGAGACCGCTGAGGCTGGTGGCAACATTGCCAACTTGCTCTTTATGCTTTGTCTCATCTTCTGCGGTGTGCTCGCCAATCCCGACTCCATCCCTCGCTTCTGGATCTTCATGTATCGTGTATCGCCATTCACGTACATTGTTTCAGGCATGTTATCCACGGCTGTAGCCAACACAGAGGTTGTCTGTGCTGCCAACGAGTTCCTCCACTTTGACCCTCCCTCAGGGCAAAGCTGTGGAGCCTTCCTCGAGAACTACATCGCGGCTGCTGGCGGATACCTTCGCGAGCCCAACGCCACCACCGACTGCCAGTTCTGCACCATCCAGGACACCAACGTCTTCCTGGCGAGCGTCAAGAGCGACTACAACGACCGCTGGAGGAACTTTGGCATTGCCTGGGTCTACATCATCTTCAACATCTTTGCCGCCCTGGGCTTGTACTGGTTGGCGAGAGTACCGAAGAAGGGTGGCCTATTTGGCAAGAAGAAGACTGAGTAAGGGCGTCTTGGCATCAAAAGTTTTCCTTATACGACAAGGACGAGAAGGAAATGAAAGAAAACGACACAAAATGTGGGAGGGATCATGTGTGTACGAGCGAGTGAGCTGTTTAGAGAGGCGAGCTTGGGTGCAAACCTGGAGGACGTGTTGTGAGAGTCTCTGTCATTACAGATCGATGCATCTGTGTGGCATTTGTTCATCCTCTCTGGCGGACTGGTTAAATATCCATGTCATGTGTAATTTGTTGATATCCTGCATTCGGGATGCTGTAAAGACAGTACACTCCCCATTCTCCTTATTGTTACTCTTAATAGATACCTAGAAGCCAGACTTTTTGAACGAACGAAACTGTCCCAACGTGTGTCCTGTGCCAAGAGACGGATTATACGTGCTTGGGGATTGCCTGTGGAGATGTAAGGAGTGCAGTCAATGCGACTATTGCGAGGTAAGAACGTGATGCTATCATGCGTTGGCCCGGATACGGAGCGGCAGGCCTCATCTACAATTTCAGGGAAAGTTGGAGGAAGGAGAGCAAAATTTGCCTCGCCCTACTCCCTCCGCATGAGTTTAAATTGCAGTGTAGACAGCCCTGGGTATATATTAGTATCCCTATTATAGGGTAGTTAGTTCGAACCGTAGTTAACAAAGAGATTAATTAAACTATATAAATATTTACGTAATAAGTATAAAAAAGAGGTTCTAACTATAAATTAAGTTAGTTATAATAATCGTAAATAGGGCCCCTAATTAGCCCCTATATAATTAGCTATATACTATAATTAAATTAAATTTCTAATCTAATATTAACTTTTTTTTTTTTTATTAATTTAACTATTATAATTAAAAATATAATTCGACCTTAGGCCTATTTACTAAGTCGTTTCCTTTTTCTTTTTTTTTATTTTTTTTATATAACTTATCCCTCTATTTATATAGTAATTTTTCTATTACTTACGAATTACTCTAATCCCTTATTTAATATTATTTTTATAAAAACGTTTATAAAGTTATTTTTATTATTAATTTAACGGATTTTAAGTATTTTATACCTTTTATATAATTACTTAAGGGCTATAATATTAATTATAAGCCTCTTTTCCTTTATTATTTTTAATTTAATAAGGTATTTATATAGCGAGTAAGAATTAATATAAATAATTATTAAAATAAGTAAAAAGCTAAGTTAATTAGTAATCTTCTTTAGTATTATTAAAATTATATAAAAAAGGTTAACGTTATTAATTATATTATAAACCTCTGACGTTAATATATTTCTTATTACTTATTTACTTTTAATTAATAAGTAATAAATTATATTACTATATATAATAAATTCGCTCTTATTTATACTCTTATTAACTAGAATAATAATATATTCTAATTACGAAATAAGGTTATTATTATTTATAAATAACTTATTAATATAGATATAGAGCTTATTAATTATAAAGTTAATTAGGTAGTAAACGAAACCTTAATTGAGATTTATTTATTATTATTTAAACTACTTATTAAGTACCTCGATATCTTATTTAATTAGATCTATAACCTATACTACCTTAGCGTAGTTAAAAGTTATTTTAGGCTAATAAATACTTATAATATATACTCCTTATATAAGCTTAGCTTTATACTACTTTTTAATATTAATTATATTTAGATCGACGAGGTTAATTTTCTTACCCTACCCCTTTTATTAAAAAACGACGGTTTTTTTTTTAATTATAAAAATCCCGCTATTAAATACTAAGGGGGTATTTATTATAAAAACCTCTTTTAGTTTTATTATAAAGCCCGCTTTTTAAAGCTCCTTATCCTCTTTTTTTATAAAGTTAATATTAAATAGGCCTAATATATTATTAGTTTATATTTTAATAATTCTAAATTAGTTACTTTTGTATTTAAAAATTAATAAGTACGGGTTATATATAAAAATAATTATTAATAGTTAATTAATATAAAAATCGTAGTAAGTAGCTTATTAATAAGTACCCGATTTTACGAGCCTATATAGTAATTTAAGTATTTTAATAATCGTACTTTTTAAGTACTTACTAACTATTTCTTTTAGTAAATAGGCTAGGATTTTCTTTATAAGCCCTATAGCTAATTAAATATAAGCCTAGGTAATATTATAGCTTTAAATTTTATATCCCTTTTTTTATAATAATATTATTAATATTATTATTAATCGTTAGCTATAGTACTATATAATAAGTAATTATATAAATAGCGCTGCCTTTTTAATATTACTATACTCCTAAATTACGTATTTAGATTTTTTATATAGCTAGGGTATTCCTTTTTTTTTAATTTTATAAACTATTTATAATTTAAATATATAGAGGTTTATATATTTTTCTAAGTCGTAGAAAATAAATCGATAGACCTTTTAATTACGAAAAGTATTTATTTTAATAAAATCTAATCCCTTATACGGCTTTTTAATAGTTATAATTACGCTTTTTTTATATAATTTAACTACTAGCTCGAAATTGGCTTTTTTTTTTACTATATAAAAAATATTAATTACTTCGTTATTAATAATAAATTACTACGTTAGGGCTTATTATCGTAGTTTTTTATAACGTCTCGCTAGTAATATTAGTACCCTTTTAATAATTTCCTCTTTCTTATTATTTATTAATATTATTACGACGATTTTATTAAGGATAATTTTTTATACCTCTATTACGGGTTATATAGTTTTCCTTAGCTCTTTTTTTTTTTATAAATTAAAAATTACCTTATTAAAATCTATATAATACGGTTTAACTACTATAATTAATATTTCGAGTAGCTAGTTACGATTTTTTATAACTATATAAGAGCGCTCGTTAATAAAAATTAATTTATATAGCCTAGCTTATTATTAATTAATTTTATACTATATTCGTATATCCGAATTTAATAATATATTTAAATTACCTCTTATATTAGGCCTATTATATATAATAATTACCTCGTTAACTTACTTTTTTATACTTATTTTATATAATACCCGTATTACTTTTTTAATTACTTAGGCTCGTTAGTTTATATTTAGTAATAGTAATACGGCTAAAGTCGTTCTTAAATATACTCTAAATACTAATAACGTTAATATAAGCCCGTTAGGCCCTATAATATCGTTATAGTATTTAAGTACTATTTAGAAATATTCGTTATTAATAAAATCGGGATTTTCTTTTTTAATAATTCTAAACGCCCTTTTTAGTTATTAATATACCTTTTTTATTTTTTTAATACTATAATACGCTTTAATAAGTACGATTTTTAGTTATATACCGTAAGCTATTATATTTTTTTTAAATTTTACTAATTTAAAACTAATATTAGCGTTAGTTTTAATACTATTTAGCGGTCCTTAGTATATATTAATCTATTCCCTTCGTAAAGCTACTTATACTATTTTTACTTATAAATCCTAAAGGAATTACCTTATTTAAAAAGATATAACTACGTCGATTATATATAGGACTAGCTAACTATTTAAATAGAAAATATCGATAACGATTTCCTAATTAAAGTTAAGCTTATTACGTAATTTAAATTTAAATTTACGTAGGCTCTGCGTATTTATTTAGTATTAGTAATATACTTTTATTAATTATTCTAGCGCCCCTATTTTAATATTATTATTACTTAATTATTTTAAGAAGTTATATAGCCTCGTTATTATAACTAGCTAGTTATAATAAGTATATTAATAAAAATTAAAGCTATAAGTATTAAGTAAATAATATTATAATCGTAAATAGCTTTTTTAAAGCTATATTTATAAGTCGTAAAATAAATAAGGCTTCGGTAATTAATTATAGGCTTATTAAAAGGGGTTCTTAATAAAAATAGCTAAAAGCGATTATAAGATCTAATACTAAGTTAATTATTAAAAAAACTATAAAAAGTCTATTTTTAAGCTTAGCTTAAGTTTATATTATATATAAATCTATTTATAAATATATTTTTTATTAATAATTACTCTTATTTATTAAGTAATTACTTAATAAATATTAATAAGCGATTATTTAGAGTAATTATAATAATTACTTTATTACGTAATTACTATTTTTTATTTATATATAACTTATTTATAGTTTTTTTATTTTATAAAAGTCGCCCTATATTCCCGTATTTTTATATATATAATATATTATAACTATTATAAGCTTATAGGGCGGGCCCTAGTCTTAGTTATATATATTAAGTTATAATATTAAGT
The DNA here is from genome assembly GCF_030869225.1 of Colletotrichum abscissum. NCBI lineage: Eukaryota > Fungi > Ascomycota > Sordariomycetes > Glomerellales > Glomerellaceae > Colletotrichum > Colletotrichum abscissum. Next base: position 299,862 of record NW_026850043.1, read on the forward strand.
CTCTTTTTTAAAAGTTTTATTTTTATAAACTTATAAATAAGTTATTATAGCTTAGGTTAAGGCTCGTTAAATAATTTTTCTAAAAATATTAAAATATTTACTAGATCTTTAACTTATTATTAATTAAAACTTATTTTTAAAATTAAAGAGCGAGGATTTAAAATTATAATACTTTACTTATTTTATCGTTTATTAGGGCGAAAATATAAAATATTAGAAAGTAAATTAAGGTATTATAAGTATATACGTCGTAGTCGTTTTTATAATACGACTACTAGTACTATATATAATTATAAGTTTCTTTTTTTTTTATTAGTATTTTTTATACTAATTATATTTATAATAAATCGTTTTTTATTTAAAATTAATAAGTTAGAACGTAAAAAAGAAATAAAAGAGCTTTTTTTTAAAAAATAAGTAAAAGCTTTATATTATACGTAAGCTAAAATAAATTAGTCTTTATTAAAATTAAATCGTTTTTTTTAAAAAAAAAAGAATAGTATTTAAAAAAGAAAAAGCAATTCCTAATCTTTTTAATATTATTAATAAGGATAAGTTAGTTATTATACGAGAGGTATAGTTTAGTAATACTTTTAGAATAATTAACTAAGATATTATAATAACTAAGAGTTTTAGTTTTAATTTTAATTTTAGTATTTTAAAAAAAATTCCTAAGAGTTCTAAAAGTTTATAATAAGTTCTTATATATTTTTTTTATATTTATAGTTTTTTTATTTAATTAGAAATTCCCGTATTTTATTCCTAATTCTATAATTAATAATTCGTTTAACTTCGTACTCTAATTAGTTTAGTTTAATAATAATATAATTCTTTATATATAAACCTCTTAATATAAGTTTAAGTAATAAAATATAAAAAACGGGATAGTATCGTATCGTATTTAGTAATCTTAATTTATAATTAATTAATAAGACTTTTTTAATAATTTTAAAAAGTTTAAGTTTTTTATAATCTAATTTATTACTTAGTTATTTTATTTTAATATTATAATAAAAAAGATAAGTACTATCCCCCTTTTTTAAAAATAGTCCTTTAATACTTAATTTATCTACGTTTTTTTTTATATATTATTATATAAACTCGAGGTTTAATAAGGCTTACTTATAAATCTCTTTAAGTTTATTTATATTTATTATAGCTTTTATAGTTTATAGTCCTTATTATACTTCTCTATACGCTATTAATTAAAATTTATAATTAAGGTAAAACGGAAATTCTTTTATATTTTTACTAACTATATTATTATATATAAACTAAGTTATTAATAAAAATACTATTTAATTATCCTAGTTATAGTTTATATAATAATAAAAGTATATCTTAAGGATCTAGTTAATCCTTTCTATTTATTTATTAGTTTATAAATAAAATAATATTAATAGTTTATAATTTATACTAAGTTATAAAATTAGGGATTTCTAAAACTTTAAAATAAATAGCTTATCTTTATTAAAAATAATTTCTTTTAGTAAACTATAGTTTAAAAATATAACTTTAATAAATATATATACTAGGTTTTTTATAGTACTTAATTCCTTATAGGGAATAAAATATATAAACTTAGTAAGTTAATTAATTATAACTAAAATATTATTATACTATATTTTAATAAATAGTTCTTTAGACTTTAATAGTTTAATAATAAAGTCTTATATAATTAATTATTATACTTTTATTAATAATTATAATAATTATAGCTTATTATAAGGTTTATATAGGCTATTTTTACTTTTTTTATAAGTTACAGAATCTTTAATTACTTTTATAATTTTAGTATATATAGCGGATTTATTATAATATTAGTAAATCCGTTTCTATATTTTAATAATTCCTTAGTAACTATATATTAGTATATTATAAATTTTTATAATAAGCTTAGGGGTTATTTTTTTAATTAAGCTAGTATTAATCTTTTTAATTATTATAAAGAGCTTCGTAATTAATATAAGGCTATTATTTTTTTCTTATTTAAAAATAACTTATATTTTTTTAAGGACCGCGACTTCGTAATTAGGTTTTTTATTAAGAGCGTCTATTTTACTATTTTCTAAACCTTTTTAATAAATAATTTAAAAATTATACTTAAATAAGAATTCGCTCTATTTAACTTATTATTTATTTAGATTCTTATTTATTATAAAGTTTACGAAGTTTTTATAATCTATATAAACTATAACTTCGTATTTAGTTCTAAATAACTATAATCTTTATTTTTAAAATACTTTAATAATTATTATTAGTTCCTTATTATAAATTTACTAATTTAATTCTATTTTATAAAATACTTTAGAGTAAAAGTAATATAAGTAAAGCTTTTTTTATTTATTTTATTATTTTAAAACCGCTCTTATAATAAAGTTTAAAGTATTAGTCTCGATTTTAAAAAGTTTTTAAGGGTTTAAAATTATAATAATTAGTTTAGAAATAATTATATTCTTAACTTTAATAAATACTTTTTTATACTTAAGATCTTAAATAAAAGGGGTATCCTTTTATATTAAATTATTAAGGGGTCTAATTATATTAGTATAATCCTTAAAAAACTATTAATAAAAATTAATAAATCCTAAAAATCCTTATACGTTTTTAACGTTCTATAGTATAAGCTAGTCCCTAACTACTTTTATTTTTAATACTTATATATATATTTATCTTAGTATAATAATATATTTAAAAAAGTCTACTTTTTATATATAAAATTCGTACTTAGAGAGTTTAGTATATAGCTTAGTATTTTAGAGCTTTTAAAATATTATATAAATATATTTTTTATATATTTTAAAGTTAGAGGAAAAGATAAGAATATTATTAATATAAATAATAATAAAAATATTAACGTATTCTTAGAATACGTAGTTAATTATTATTTAAAAAGTTATTAAAGTATTAATAAGTCTGAAGGGTATAATAAAATACTTAAAGAGTCCTTTATAAGTTCAGAATACTATTTTTTACTTATTTTTTTTTTAATCCGAATTTAATTAAATACTTTTTTAAAATTTATAATAATAAACTAGTTAGCTCTATAAAATAGATCTCTTAGCTTAGTAATAAGTAATAAGAGGTAATAACTTTTTTTTATAATTTCGTTAAGTCTTTTATAATCGATAATAAGTTTTAATTTTTTACCCTTTTTTAATATAAAAAATAAAGGGAATTTAATAAGAGAATTTAATAGTTAAATATATCCTTTCTCGAGTTTTTTATTAATATATTTATTAAAGTACTCCTATTTTTCTTAATTTATTAAGTGTATTAAATAGAACCCGGGTTATATCCTTTTTTTAAGCTTAATTTCTATATCTTAATTATTATATTTTAATAATCTTATTTTTTTAAGTTTTATAAATAGTTTTATATATATTTAGTATTTTTTAAATATAATTTAGAGTTATTATAATTTCTAATCGTTAGTATTAGTTATAAACTTTTTAAAGCTTTTTACTATCTTAATAAAAGCTATATATCGTATTTATTCTCGTTTTTTAAAAGTTTTTAAAAATCCGTTTAAACCCTCCTTTTTAAATTATTTAATAACTAGATTTTCTTAAAGGACCTAGCTAGTAATTTAATTTATTTATAAGTTATACTTTTATAATTACGAGATTCCTAGGATAACGTTAATATTTCCTATTTTTATAATATTATATTATAATTATTTTTATTAATTATTAATATATATTAAGAGGTATATAGTCTCTTAATTAATATATTTATAATTATAATTAACTCGTTCTCTTTTTACTATTTATAATTAATATAAATTATCTTTTTATATTTATAATAAGTTAAGTTTATTTATTATCCTTAGTAAAATATAACTTTTTTATATATTATTATTAATAATAATATTTAATCCTCGTCTATAAATATTAAAGTTAATTCGTAAGTATACGTCGTTATATTATTTAGTTATATATAGAAACTTTTCTTTTATTCTCGCCTTTTATTATTTTTTTATAATTAGCTTTTTTAATTTTTTAATATACGTTTTTTTTATTAAGTACCTTATTTATATAGTTTTTATTATTTTCTTTAAGTCTTAGCTTTTTTAATATAATAAACTTAGTATTAGTCGTATTTATAATCTTTTTATTTTATATATTTATTATTAAAGTATTTTATAAAAAAGCTAGGGTTTAGGCTAAATATTATTTTATTACTATTATTAAAGCTTAGTAGCGTCTAGTTAGGTAGTTAATTTTTTATATAAATATTCTTAATAAGCTTATTATTACGTTTTTATAAATAGAAGCGACTATTTTATTTATATATAAAGTATTAAAAGTATTTATTATTTAAGTATTTTATTTAAAATAATTCTTTATAAAAGGGGTCTTTAGGGTCGAGTAGAAAGTAATTTTTATTTATATAAGGGGTTATTATAACCTTTTTACGTTCTTTAGTTCTATAAAACTAAATAGTTTAGTTATTTTCAAACGGATAAATATACTTATATTATAGTTCGTTATTATTTTCTTTAAAAATAGTATTATTAACGCTAAGTAGTACTTTATAATTAATCTCTATTTAAGTACGTTATTAAGTAATATTACGAGGTTTATTTAAATTATAAAGTAATTTTATTTTATTAAAATAAAAGGAACTAGTTCTTACTTTAATATTTTTTTTTTAAAAATTAAAATTAATTTTTCCCTCTTTTATAATTCCGAAATTAAGAGTTAGTTTTTTAATTATTTTAATCTTATTTTTATACGAGAGGTCTTCGAGTTATTTTTTAATTTTATAAATAAATTTTTTATTACTATTTACCTTTCGTATTATATAAATAGACTTAGTTAGGATTTTATTTAAATCGAGTCCTTTTTTAAACTTAGTAAATTATTTTTAGTTTATTTAGTTTTATTATATTATATAAACGAGGCTATTTATAATTTTTTTAATATTAAGTTCTTTTTTTTTAAATTTAAAGAGCTATTCTTTTATATTAGCTTAGTGTTTTTATTTAATTTGTTTTTTAAAAAAATAAAGTATATCTTTTATAATAAGGTCTATCTTAGCTTTTTTTTTTATATTTTTATAAATTTAAAAGAGCGTAATAATATATTTAATATTATTTTCTTTAAGAGTATAGGGTTAATAAATAAATATCTTTTCTTTTTTTATTATTATTATTAAGGTCTTAACGGATAATATAATATTAAATTATCCCTTATTCTTAAGTTATTTTAAGTACTATCCTATTTATTCCTTATTATTTTAATAAGTAAGATAATTATTATTATAATAAGCTGTTTATAAAAGTTATTTATAGGGGGTTTTTTTATTTATAATATTAGCTCGTTTTTTTAAAATAAGTTAGTATTAAATATGCTTAGGTTATTAATAATCTCTAGCTATATATCCTAGTTTATCGTAGTTATAGTACTTAAAGTCCTTTTTTTAATAAAGTTATTCTTTTTTAATAATACTAAGATTTATTAGTCCGCTATAATACTTTATTATAATAGTTATTAATCTATACTTACGTTTATTATTAAATTTAGCTCGGTTATTTTAAGTATTTTATCTTTTTTATTTAAGGTATTGTTTATAAAGTTAATTATTAATCTTAACTATTATATTAATATAATTATAAAGTTTATTAAGTCGGTCCTAACGAAAAAGGTTATCCTTAACTTCTTTTTTTAAACCGTAATAAAAAGTTATTATAAATACTTTATTATTTTAATTAAGTTTAGAAATAATCTATTTAAATTTAGAAATATATTTATTAACTAACCCTTTTTATATAAGGGTTATAAGCCTCTATTTAGTAATTCGTTCTTTATTAAAGTTATTAAAGGTTTTTTTAAGTTTTTTTTTAAACTCGTTATAATTATCGAAGATTTTCTTAGTATTTTTATTCTAAATATTACGTTCGTTTTTAAAATAGTTTTTTATAAAAAGTTCGAACTAAATAAGTATATTTTTTTTAAAAAATAAAGCTATATAATAGATTTTATTTATTTTAATACTAAAAAAGGTCCTATAATAGCATAAGTAGGCCCTAGTTTAAGTAAAAAATCTTTAAAAAGTATTTAGGGACCTATTATAAAGTTCTAATTTAAAATACTTAGTTCTAAATATTAAAAAAGGTCGGGGCGCTATAAGCTAAGTATAAAATTACTTATTCTTATTTTTAAGTTTAAATATTATATTATATAATTATTAAATAATAAGTATAACTATTTTAATAAATTATGCCGTATTATTATTATTAATAATTAATATATTTATATTATTTAGTTAGTTTTTTAAAAAATAAACTTTATTAAATAAGAATAATTAAAATATTATAACTAGCTAGTTATAATAAATATATTAATAAAAGTTAAAGCTACGAGTACTAAGTAAATAGTATCGTAATTATAAATAGCTTTTTTAAAGCTATATTTATAAGTCGTAAAATAAATAAGGCTTTAGTAATTAATTATAAGCTTATTAAAAAAGGTTTTTAATAAAAATAACTAAAAACGATCGTAAGATTTAATATTAAGTTAATTATTAAAAAAGTTATAAAAAGTCTATTTTTAAACTTAGTTTAAATTTATACTATATATAAGTCTATTTATAAATATATTTTTTATTAATAATTATTTTTATTTATTAAGTAATTACTTAGTAAATATTAATAAGCGATTATTTAAAGTAATTATAGTAATTATTTTATTACGTAATTATTACTTTTTATTTATATATAACTTATTTATAGTTCTTTTATTTTATAAGAGTTACTTTATATTCCCGTATTTTTATATATATAGTATATTATAGTTATTATAAGCTTATGGGGCGGGCCCTAGTCTTAGTTATATATATTAGGTTGTAATACTCGTAACTAAAGGGTACCTAAATCTTTAGTATAGTTACTTAAGCTTATTTTTTATTAAGTAGTTAATTAATTTCGTATTATTAATAAGCTTTATAAACGTATACCCCTATCGTCGTTTAACTATTTCGAAATACTTATTATTAGAGATTCTATTTTTTATATTATCGAATATAATACTTAGTTAATCTATGTTTTTTAGGTATAGGAAAAATAGGGTATTAATAAGTAAAATATAAAAAGTTATTATTTTAAAGTGCGTTTTTATTTTTACTATACTTAGGGTAACGATTTTTTTACTTAGACCGAAGCTAATTTTCGTAATACCCGCTATTAACATATTAAGCGTTATTAATATAATTTTTTATAGCGCTTAGAATTACTCTTTTCCTCTTATTAACTATTATAATACCCTAGTATTTAAAATAATTTTATAAAAATTATCTAGGCCGTACTTTTCGCTTATATAAAATACTTATATAAGCTTAGTATTTAAATAATCTAAGTAGTATAAAAAAGACCCCTCTAGCTACCCCTAAATTTATTTATTATTTTTTTTTTTTTTAAATATTAAGAGAAATAATATCTTCGCTTTAAATATTAAGAAAATAGACTTTAGCCCTATTAAATTTACTTTTTTAACTACCTCCGTATTTATTATCTAAAGGACCTTTTTTTACTATTTATAAATAAAAACTTACTTATTAAGAGCTTTTACTACTTTTTATTTATTTAGCCTCGTATATCCTTTAAAAACTAACGGGATAAAAAAAGAGTAGTTAATATTATTCATTTCGTTATAATCTAATTCGTTAATATAAGAGGTAAGATTTTTTTTATTTTCCGAATTTTTTATAAGGAGCGGATACTTTAGGCCGCTATTTTAGTTATTATTACTAAGTTCCGTACCCCTAAATCTACTTTTATATATAATAAAGAATTAGTTAAACTAATAAGGGCTAATTTTACTATTTATTACTCTCGATTTTTTATATTATTTATATAATTTAATACGCTCTTTTTTAAAATAGTTACTTAACTAATATCTATCCTTTTTATAAATATAATATTGCTTTTTTTATTATTTTATTTACGAATTAAATCTTAGCTTATTTAATAAATCTAGGCCTTTTTATTAACGATTATTATATTTAGCCTCTTTTTTTTTTTTATTATACATTCGATCGACTTAATATTATTAATAAGGGCCGTTATATACTTAGAAATATATTTAGTATAATATTTTTATTTTAATATTAAAACTAGATCTTAATTTTAAGTAGAGCGTCTCGTAGTTTTTAAGTACTTAGTATAAGGTTATTTTTATTTTTAGTATATACTAAACTACGGTATAAAAATATCCGATTTTTTATTTATTAATTCCCTTATTTAGTTAGGTTTTTATTAGCTTATTAATTCGATTAATAAGCTTTTTAAGGATTTTTACTCGCAATTTACCCTCTATTACCCTAATTATAAATATAAAAAAAATCGCTTATAGCTTAAATAAGAGCTCTAAGTTCTTATTATAAGTTTTAAAACGGCTTTAAATTATATTAATAATACTAAAAAAGTCGTTTTAATCGAGATTACGTACTATTTTATAATAATAATTAGAAGCTTTATTTATGAATATAATATTAATTACTAAATAGTACTAATATTCTCTAATCCCGACCTTTTTATAGTAATTATAAAATATCGTTAAGGTTTTTTATAAGACCTTATATTTCCCTTTAAAATATAATTTCTTTTTTAAAAAGATCTTTTTAAAGTTAATAAATTACTTCGTATTTATTACTATATTTTTAATATTTATATATAATCCCTACGTAGCTACGTATTATTAATAACTTCGGGTCGTTTACTTCCTTTTTTATTAATTAATTAATACTAAATTTCGTATTAATAATAATAACGAGCTATAGATCGAAATAAATAGAATCATTAATTATCGTACTTCTAATATTATATTTTACTTTTATATATCCTTTTATAATAATAAATTACTATTAATAATTATAAAAAGAAAATCTGCGTCGTTTACCTTTTTTTTAAATTTATTAAAGTAATTATACGCCCTATTAACTTATACTTAGTTTTATAATACGAATTCCTTTTTTATAATCGTTATTATTAAGATTTTATATAGTTCTCGTAACTATAATTACGTTAATAATACCCCTCGTTTATAAAAAAATCTATTAACTATTTTTATAATTCTTAAGCTTACGCTTATAAACTATTTATTTAATTAGTAACTAAGGTTATTTATAATTTTATAAAATAGAGGTTATTCCTATAGCCCCTTTTTTTTATAAACCTTAGTTAAATAGATTAATACCGTATTAATTTACTTATTATTAAGTTAATCCGCGATTTTATATATTTACGTTTTTTAATAGTCCGGGTTAATATTTATTTATTTATAAAAGATTAGGATTCTATTTAAGATCGGGTTTTATCCTTTTTTTTTTTACTTTAACTTACTAAGGGTTATACTCTAGCTTATACTCGTATTAATAATCGTTAGTATATTTAATTTTAATAAAAATATATTTAATCTACGTACTAGTTATAATAAATCCGTATTTTTACTATTTAATAAATTTATTAAGGTTTAAGAAATTCCCGCTTTTTTTATTATTTTATTATTACTCTCGTTTTTATTATTTTTAGTAATTATTATTACTTTTTTAAATTACTAGCTATTATACTTATTAAAATCCTCCTTTTTATTTAATATAAAAAGGTAAGTTTTAGTAATTCTTTTTTTTAATAGTAGTAGTAGGCGTTTATATTACTATAGGACGATATAGTAATTAGTCTTAAGATTTTTATTAGTTACTAATTTCTATTATTTTATATGTTTTTAGCTTCCTAAGCCTCGTATTTTTTATAATTTCTAAATAGCTTCTTTTTTTAACTTACTTTTTTTAAGGTAATATTTTATAAAAATAGTTAAAAATAAGTACTAAGCGGCTCGTAAAGGAGCTATATAAGTTATTAAAAACCGTATAAGCTATTAGGTATAGTTAACGAAGTTAAGCCCTCTTTTTTATAAAATCGTAAATTTTAAGGACTTATTAAAAATGCTTATTTATTACTTATACGCAGTAAGGTTAGATATTTTAAAAATCTCGTTTTTTATAGCCTCTTAGTATTTTATTTTATATTTTTTAAGTAGTTTTTTTTATAATTTAATTATAATTAAGTAATTATTATTTATTAACGATCCTTTTTATTATTTAGTTAATTTTTTAAAATTAGTAATTTTATATTAAGAGTTAATATAAAAAGAAGCCTTTTAGTAGCCCTCTAGAGGGGTTTTTTTATTTTTTCTTTAGATCTTTATTTTTTTAGCCTTTTTTTAAGTTAATAATAACTTTATTAAGAAGTTATAAGACTATTTTAGAATAGGAATTAATATACCGGCGTTATAAATTAATATACTAGCGTCGCTCTTATACTAGCGTCGCTATTCTATTTTTTAATTAGTCTAAAAAAAATTTATTAGTATAGTTAGATTTTACTAAATACTTATAAAGTATCCTAAGCCTTTATTCCTTTACTCCTTTTATACTTAGGTTATATTATTAAGCCTCGAAATTTAACTTATAGTATTTATTTATAATAGCTTTTATAATTAGAGTTAAAGACGTTCCTTAAGGCTAATTTTAAAATAATACCCTTATTAAAAAACTTCCCCTTTTATAAGAACGACTATTAATTAATTACGGCCTCTTATTATTATTTAGTTAATTATTATTATCTCCCTTTTTAAAAAGTAGCTACCCTAGTATTAGCTAATTTTATAAAATTAGTAATTTTAAAAAGTAGCGTAATTTTATTACTAAGCTCTTAATTAGTATATTATAAAATACGTAACCTCTTATAAACGATTATTTTAATATAGAGCTTATATTATATTTTACTTACTATTTTCCTAAAGGAATAATAAAAACCTAGCGGACTACTCTTTTATAACTTTTTTTAAAATATAACCCCTCTCTCCCTAATGAATAGTCCTAATAACTTTCTTATTTTATAATAAAGTAGTTTAGTAATACTTTTTAGCTTATTAAATAAGTTATTAAGACTAATTAATAACTAATAATAATACTATTTTAATAATAAAAATATATCCGTTAATAATAATAAATATAGGGTCCCTAAGTTAACTTACTACCTTATTTACCCCTATAGCTATTTTTTATTTAAAACGAAGCGTCTTTTTAAATTATAACCTCTTATTATACTCTAAATAACTAATCCTCCTCTCTTTTTATAACTAAAATCCCGAACCTACCGATTCTTAACGATTTAAAATAAACTTATAATACTTTTTTTAACTAAGTTAATAACTTTATAAAAGCTAATAAATTTAGTATTATAAAGTAAAATAAGTATAAAGCTCGAGGCCGAATTATTTAATATACTTTTTAATATAATCAGTTTAACGAGCCTAAGCCTATATAAAGCGCTAATATTTAATAATATAAGTTTTATAAATACGGTTATAAATAATAAGTTATTACTAAGGCTTAAGAAAAGAATAAGTAGCTATTACGTTATTATTTAGACCCCTAATATAAATAGTATAATTATAGCCCTAACTTTAAAGCCTTTATATACTTTTTATATTATAAGCTTATTAAAGTAGTTAAGGATATTATTAAAATTATAAACTAACGAGTTAGGATTTAGGCTCGTAATATACGTATTATTATTTAAGAGTAGTTTTTAGAGTCCTTATTTACGTAATAAGATATTTATAACGCTAGGGCTCGTATAAACTAAGAAAAACTAGTTAGATACTTACTAATTATAGTATTAATTAAGCTATTTAATAAGCGAGATATTTTATATATAGTAAAATAAGTAAATAACGAGCTAAACTACTTTATTAGCCTTATTTAGACTTTTTTTTATTATTTTTAAATATAGAAGCGATTCCTTAAGGTAATTAGTTTTAATAATACTTATAATACTAATCGCTTTAAGCTCCCTCTTTTCTAAATTATTAAGTAGACTTATTTTAAATCTATTTATAATACCGCGTTCGGCCTTATTAATAACGAGAGATTAGAGGGTTTCCGGTTTCTCTTAGTAAGTATTTACTAACTTATAAACTAATACTTAGTCCGTTACCCTATTATTATTATTATAAACTATAATAAGTAAATAAAGACTATACTAAATAAGTAGTTCCTAGACGTTTAGTAATAACTTTATATTTATTATATTAACTTTAACGTTATGCTTAGGGCTAAGTAGAAGTGGGTTAAGGACCGTAGCTATAGTAGTAATAATAGTAGGTCTAATAACGAGAGATATTAGTTATTAATATAAATAATAACTACGCTAAGTAATAAGGATAAGGCCTATATTAATACGCTTATTAATAAGCCCCCCTTTTATATATATTATAGGGTTTTTATAATATAGAAGCTTATTATTTTTACTAAGACTAAGCATACTTTTAAAAAAGCTTAGATTAAGCTCTATAAAAAGTTTAATAACTAACGCCTAATCCTTTAGTACCTCTACGTAATATACTTACTTTTAAAAGTATAATAGGCCCGTTACTTTATTTAAAAATATTAGAACTTTAGTACTCGTATTACCTCTAGTACTAAGTTAAGTAATAATAATATTAAGACTTATTTTTTAAATAATCTTAGTTACTTATATCGGCTTATCGATATTATATAGGATATAATTAGTAATTAAGAGCTACGCTTTTGCTAGGCCTATATAGAGGACGAGGTACTTATAAGCTAAGAGTATATAAATACTCGTTTTAAGTACCTAAGTAAATTTTAAATAATACTTTTTTTAAAATATCTTATTTTAATTAGGATATAAGGCCGGCTTATAAAGAAAGTAATACTATTTAATAAGAGGCTATTCTTAGACTTCCTCGGATTTTATAATCTAAATTATACTATTTTAATTAAGCTAAGTATCCTATATTACTATAAAATCTATTTTAAAATATTAGATTTAGCTACTTTTAGTAAATAAAAAATATACCCTTAGTAATATTTTTAAAAAACGTTTTTTTTAAATTTATATTATTAGATTCTTAACTTTAAAATTATTATATTCCTCTATAATAAGCTAAAGAATATAGTATAGCCTATTTTATTATAACTAACCTTACTTAAAAAAGGCTAGTTAGCTAATTAAGCCCGTATTACTTATAGTAATTAAAGTATAAATAATAAAAAGTAAGGCCGCTTACTTAGGAATAAGAATAAGTTAACGCTAGCTAAGTTTATAAAAAAAATAAGTTAGCTAAGTTAAAGCTAAATATCGAGCTTATTTTAGTAATAAATAAGGAGCTAGTTTAGCGTTCTTAGTAAGGAGAGAATAATAGGGAATTATATAAGTAAATAGCTAATATAGCCTAGTATTTAAAAGAAACGGAGCTAGTAAGAAATAGTCTATAGTAACGATAAATTATTATAACTACGTTAAAAGAGGTAGTTAAGTAGACGTTACTATAATTTACTTTTTATATATCTTAAGTATATAGTAAGAAGAAGCTTTACCTATTTAAAATTTATAAAAGCTTATATTACTAGCTAATTTAAGATTTATAAATCTTAAATAAGTAATATAGTAGTTCTAAACGAGTACGTAGGTTATAGTAGTATTTCTATTTTTAGAAATTTTAAATTAGAGCTTAAGTTAGAGAGGATAGTAAGAATAGTTATATTAGTATAGTTACCCTTACCGCCTTTATAGGGAAGTACTATTTTTTTAAACTAATTAAAAAGTAAAATAGCGACGCTAGTATAAGAGCGACGCTAGTATATTAATTTGCGACGCCGGTATATTAATTCCCTTTAGAATAGCCGCTTTTTTTTTAAATTAATCTCTAAAATCCGTAATACTTTTAACTTAATATTATTAAGATTTTTAAATCCTCTCTTTTTTTATTAAACCGTCCTTTATATTATATTTTTAAATAATACCTAGGGGGTAGTTAAGGGAGCTACGAGGAGGTTATTTAAATTATAAGTTTAAAGTTATACTTATAAAATCTTTATAATAATAAACTTTTTTATATACTATAAATCTCTTAATTTAATAATTTTTATACGCTTTTTATTATACTAATTAAGAATATTTATATTTAAAAATCTCTTTTTTTAATTACGTAGTACTTTTTTATATTATATTATTAAGCTTATTTATTATATTAATTAATTAAATAAGTAATTACTACGTAAGTATTTCCTTTTACTAATTTAACTAGTTAATTTTTAATTATAAGCCGGCTATAAAAAAGTTATTTAATAAAAAAGTATTATAACTTAATATATATAACTAAGACTAGGGCCCGCCCCGTAGGCTTATAGTAGTTATAATATATTATATATATAAAAATACGAACTTAGGATAACTCCTCTCGGGATAAAAGAACTATAAATAAGTTATATAACTACGATTATATAATAAAATAAGGAACGGACGCCCGTAAATAAATAAGACGAACGATTATAAATAAGTAAGACGGATAACCGTTCGGTAAATAGTTAAATAATAATAAATAAGATATTATAAAAAATATATTTAGGATCGAGACTTATATATAGTATAAACTTAAGCTAGGCTCGAGAATAGACTTCTTATAGCTTTTTTAATAATTAACTTAGTATTAAATCTTACGATCGCTTTTAGCTATTTTTATTAAGAACCCTTTTTAATAAGATTATAATTAATTACTAAAGCCTTATTTATTTTACGATTTATAAATATAGCTTTAGAGAAGCTATTTATAATTATAATACTATTTATTTAGTACTTATAACCTTAACTTTTATTAATATATTTATTATAACTAGCTAGTTATAATATTTTAATTACTCCTATTTAGTAAGTTTATTTTTTAAAAAACTAACTAAATAATACGAATATATTAACTATTAATAATAATAATATAGTATAGCTTATTAAAGTAGCTATACTTACTATTTAATAATTATATAATATAATACTTAAATTTAAACATAAGAACGAGTAATTTTATATTTAGTTTATAGCGCCCCGACCTCTTTTAATACTTAGAACTAAGTACTCTAAACCAGAACTTTATAATAAGTCCCTAAATACTTTTTAAGGATTCCTTATTTAAACTAAGGCTTATTTATATTATTACGGGACCTTTTTTATTATTAAAGTAAATAAGGTTTATTACGTAGCTTTATTTTTTAAAAAAAAATACCCTTACCTAGTTTAAACCCTTTATAAAAAACTATTTTAAAAACGAATATAATATTTAAAATAAAAATATTAAAAAGATTTTCGATAACTATAATAAGTTCGAAAAAAGACTTAAAAAAACCTTTAATAACCTTAATAAAGAACGAATTACTAAACGAAGGTTTATAACCCTTATATAAAAAGGGTTAGCTAGTAAGTATATTTTTAAATTTAAATAGATTATTTCTAAGCTTAATTAAAATAATAAAATACTTATAATAACCTTCTATTATAGCTTAAAAAAAGAAGTTAAAAATAACCTCTCTTATTAAAACCGACTTAATAAACTCTATAATTATATTAATATAATTATTAAAATTAATAATCGACTTTACGAACAACGCTTTAAATAAAAAGGATAAAATACTTAGAATAACCGAGCTAAACTTAATAATAAATATAAATATAAACTAACGACTACTATAATAAAGTATTATAACGGATTAATAAATCTTAGCGTTATTAAAAAGGAATAACCTCGCTAAAAAAAGGACTTTAAGTACTATAACTATAATAAACTAGGATATATAATTAGAAACTATTAATAACCTAAGTATATTTAATACTAACTTATTTTAAAAAAACGAGCTAATATTATAAATAAAAAAACCCCTTATAAGTAACTCTTATAAACGGCTTACTACGATAATAATTACCTTACTTATTAAAATAGTAAAAAATAAATAAGATAGTACTTAAAGTAACTTAAGGATAAGGGACGATTTAATATTATACTATTTGTTAGGACCCTAGTAATAATAGTAAAAAAAGAAAAGATATTTGCCTACCGACCCTATACTCTTAAAAAAAATAATATTAAATACTTTATTATACTTTCTTAAATTTATAAAAATATAAAAAAAAAAGTAAATTAGACCCCATTACGAAGAATATACTTAACTTCCTTAAAGGACGAATTAAGTAAAGATTCCTAATTAATATAAAAGAATAGCTCTTTAAGCTTAAAAAAAGAGGACCTAATATAAAAGAAGTTATAAATAGCCTCGTATACATAGTATAATAAGACTATATAAACTAAAAATAATTTACTAAGTTTAAGAAAGAACCCGACCTAAATAAAATCCTAACTAAGTCTATTTATATAATACGAAGGGTAAATAGTAATAAAAAATTTATTCGTAAGGTTAAGGAATAACTTAAAAACCTCTTATATAAAAATAAAATTAAAATAATTAAAAAACTAATTCTTAACTTCGGAATTATAAAAGAGGGAAAAATTAACTTTAACTTTTAAAAAAAAAATATTAAAATAAGAACTAGTTCTTTTTATTTTAATAAAATAGAATTATTTTATAATTTAAATAAACTTCGTAACGTTACTTAATAACGTATTTAAATAGAAATTAATTATAAGGTACTATTTAGTATTAACAATACTAGCTTTAAAGAGAATAATAATAAACTATAATATAAGTATATTTATTCGTTCGAGAATAACTAAACTATTTAGTTTTATAAAACTAAAGAACGTAAAAAAGTTATAATAACCCCCTATATAAATAAAAATTACTCTCTACTTAACCCCGAAGACCCTTTTTATAAAGAATTGTTTTAAATAGAATACTTAAATAATAAATACTTTTAATACCTCGTATATAAATAAAATAGTCGCTTCTATTTATAAAAACGTAATAATAAGCTTATTAAAGATATTTATATAAAAAACTAATTACTTAGCTAGACGTTACTAAGCTTCGATAATAGTAATAAAGTAATATTCGGCCTAGACCCTAGCTTTTTTATAAAATACCTTAATAGTAAATATATAAAATAAGAAGACTATAAGTATAACTAATACTAAGTTTATTATATTAAAAAAGCTAAGGCTTAAAAAAAATAATAAGAACTACGTAAATAAGATATTTAATAAAAAAAATATATATTAAAAAACTAAGAAAGCTAATTACGAAGGAACAATAAAAAGCGAGAATAAAAAAAAAGTTCTTATATATAATTAAATAATATAATAACGTATATTTATAAATTAATTTTAATATCTACGGACGAGGATTAAACGTTATTATTAATAGCGGCGTATAAAAAAGTTATATCTTACTAAGGATAGTAAATAAACTTAACTTATTATAAGTATAAAAAGATAACCTATATTAATTATAAATAGTAAAAGGAGAACGAGTTAACTATAATTATAAATATATTAATTAAGAGACCGTATACTTCTTAATATATATTAATAACTAATAAGAATAACTATAATATAATATTATAAAAATAGGAAATATTAACGTTATCCTAGGAATTTCGTAGTTATAAAAGTATAATTTATAAATAAATTAAATTACTAACTAGGTCCTTTAGGAAAATTTAGTTACTAAATAACTTAAAAAAAAGGGTTTAAATAGATTTTTAAAAACTCCTAAAGAACGAGAATAAATACGATATATAGCTTTTATTAGGACGGTAAAAAGCTCTAAGAAGTTTATAATTAGTATTAATAATTAAGGATCGTAATAATTCTAAACTATACTTAAAGAGTACCGGATATATATAAAACTATTTATAGAACTTAAAAAAATAGGATTATTAAAATATAGTAACTAAGATATAAAAATTGAGCTTAAAGAAGGGATATAACCTAGGTTCTATTTAATATACTTAATAAACTAAGAAAAATAAGAGTACTTTAACAAATATATTAACGAAAAACTTAAAAAAGGATATATTCGATTATTAAATTCCCTTATTAGATTCCCCTTATTCTTTATACTAAAAAAGGGTAAAAAATTAAAACTTATTATTAATTATAAAAAACTTAACGAAATTACGAAAAAGAATTACTACCCCTTATTATTTATTACTAAGCTTAGAAATCTATTTTATAAAACTAATTAGTTTATTACTATAAATTTTAAAAAAGTATTTAACTAGATTCGGATTAAAGAAGGAAATAAGTAAAAAATAGTATTCCGAACTCGTAAAAGACTTTTTAAGTATTTCGTTATACCCTTCGGACTTATTAATACTCTAGTAACTTTTTAAATAATAATTAACTATATACTCTAGGAGTACGTCGATATTTTTATTATTATTTATATTAATAATATTCTTATCTTTTCTCTTAATTTTAAAATATATAAAAAATATATTTATATAGTATTTTAAAAACTCTAAAACGCTAAGCTATATACCGAACCCTTTAAGTACGAATTTTACGTATAAAAAATAAACTTTTTTAAATATATTATTATATTAAAATAAATCTATATATAAGTATTAAAAATAGAAATAATTAGGGACTAGCCTATATTATAAAACGTTAAGGACGTATAAGGATTCTTAGGATTCGTTAATTTTTATTAACGATTTTTTAAGGACTATATTAGTATAATTAGACCCCTTAATAACTTAATATAAAAAAATACTCCTTTTATTTAGGATCCTAAGTATAAAGAAGTATTTATTAAAGTTAAGAATATAGTAATCTCCGAACTAGTTATTATAATCCTAGACTTTTAAAAACTTTTTAAAATCGAGACTAATATTTTAAATTTTATTATAGGAGCGGTCCTAGGATAACGAAATAAATAAGGAAAGCTTTACTTATATTACTTTTATTTTAAAATATTCTATAAAGCAAAATTAAATTAGTAAATCTATAATAAGAAACTAATAGTAATTATTAAAGTATTTTAAGAATAGAGATTATAGTTATTTAGAACTAAATATAAAGTTATAGTCTATATAGATTATAAGAACTTTATAAACTTTACGATAAATAAAAATCTAAATAAATAATAAGTTAGATAGAGCGAATTCTTATTTAAGTATAACTTCCGAATTATTTATTAAAAAGGTTTAGAAAATAGTAGAATAGACGCTCTTAATAAAAAACTTAATTACGAAGTTACGGTTTTTAAAAAAATATAAGTTATTTTTAAATAAAAGAAGAACGGTAGCCTTATACTAATTACGAAGCTCTTTATAATAACTAAAAAAATTAATACTAGCTTAACTAAAAAGATAATCCCTAAACTTATTATAAAAATTTATAATATACCGGTATATAGTTACTAAGGAATTACTAAAACGTAAAAACGGATTCGTTAATACTATAATAAATCCGCTATATATACTAAAATTATAGAAGTAATTAAGGACTGCGCGATTTATAAAAAAAATAAAAATAGCTTATATAAGTTTTATAATAAGCTATAACTATTATAATTACTAATAGAAGTATAGTAATTAATTATATAGGACTTTATTATTAAATTATTAAAATTTAAAAAACTATTTACTAAAGTATAGTACGATAATATTTTAGTTATAGTCAATCGACTTACTAAGTTTATATATTTTATTCTTTATAAAGAATTAAGTATTATAAAAGACTTAGTATATATATTTATTAAAGTTATACTTTCGAACTATAATTTGCTAAAAGAAATTATTTTTAATAGAGATAAGCTATTTATTTTAAAGTTTTAGAAATCCCTAATTTCGTAACTTAGTATAAATTATAAACTATTAATATTATTTTATCTATAAACTAATAAATAAACGGAAAGGATTAATTAGATCCTCGAGATATACCTTCGTTATTATATAAACTATAATTAGGATAATTAAGTAATATTTTTATTAATAGCCTAATTCGTATATAATAATATAGTTAGTAAAAGTATAAAAGAATCTCTATTTTATTTTAATTACGGATTTTAATTAATAGCGTATAAAGAAGTATAATAAGGATTATAAGTTATAAAAACTATAATAAACGTAAATAAACTTAAAGAGATTTATAAATAAGCCTTACTAAATCTCGAGTTTATATAATAATATATAAAAAAGAACGCGAATAGATTAAGGATTAGAGGACTATTTTTAAAAGAGAGAGATAGTACCTATTTCTTTTATTATAATATTAAAACGAAACGACTAAATAATAAATTAAACTATAAAAAACTTAGACCTTTTAAAATTATTAAAAAAGTCTTACTAATTAATTACGAATTAAGATTATTAGATATAATATAATATTATTCTATTTTTTATATCTTATTACTTAAACCTATACTAAGAGGTTTATATATAAAAAATTATATTATTATTAAACTAAACTAACTAAAATACGAAGTTAAACGAGTTATTAATTATAAAATTAAGAATAAAATATAGGAATTTCTAATTAAATAGAAAAATTATAAATACGAAGAAAATATATAAGAACTTATTACGAACTTCCGGAACTCTTAATAACTTCTTAAAGAGTATTAAAATTAAAATTAAATTTAGAACTTTTAGTTATTATAGCGTCCTAATTAATAATCTTAAAAATACTATTAGCTTATATTTTATAAGTTACTAAAAAAATATTTTCGGAGTCCTTAGGAAACTCCTCTAATATAACTTAACTTTTTTTAAATATTATTCGCTTTTAAAAATAAAAAGCTCTAACTTAAATAACGACTTATTTAATTTAGCCTAGGCTTATTAATAGGCTTTAGCCTTTTTTTATAACTCCGTAGCCCTTTTTTAAAACTATAACTCTTTTATTTCTTTTTTATAATTAAAACGATTAAACTCCGATATTAACTAATTAATTATATTTAGTTAATTAAGACTTATAAATAAAAACGTAATATTTATAAATATAAATAGTATCGGTAGACATATTATACGAAATACTTAAATAATAATATATTCTATAAATATCGGAGTTAAAAAGAACTAAATAACGGGTACCTCGCGAACGATAATTCGAATAAAGTATTATTTTTATACTCTCGTTAGAAAAACGAATAATACGTAATAATTTATAATAAAACGTAGCTATTAAAGATCTTGATTTTTTAATTCGACCTAATATTATATTAATATATTTTAAAAAAATACTTAACGATTCTCTAACTTAGGAATAAACGACCTATTTATAGGCTTAGAGGACTAAACCTTTAAAAAAAGAAGCTAATATTATAACTTAATATATATAACTAAAACTAGGGCCCGCCCCGTAAGCTTATAATAGTTATAATATACTATATATATAGGAGTACGAACTTAGAATAACTCCTCTTAAAATAAAAAAACTATAAATAAGTTATATAACTACGATTATATAATAAAATAAAAAACGGATGCTTATAAATAAGTAAGACGGACGATTATAAATAAGTAAAATAAATAACCGTTTAGTAAATAATTAGATAATAATAAATAAAATATTATAAAAAATATATTTAAAATCGAGACTTATATATAGTATAAACTTAAGCTAGGTTTAAGGATAGACTTCTTATAGTTTTTTTAATAATTAATTTAATATTAAATCTTATAATCGTTTTTAATTATTTTTACTAAGAACCCCTTTTAATAAGACTATAATTAATTACTAAAGCCTTACTTACTTTACGATTTATAAATATAGCTTTAGGGAAGCTATTTATAATTATAATACTATTTATTTAGTACTCGTAGCCTTAACTTTTATTAATATATTTACTACGACTAGCTAGTTATAATAAAAAGCTATTTAAAATAATAATAAAAATCTAATTACTTAAGTAGTTTTATTAATTAATATAATTTAATATAATAAATATCGACCTCTTATAAATAGTAAAGGGCTATAATTACTTAATTCCGTATAATATTTAAAAATCGCCTCTTTTTTTTATTTATTTTTATAAAATTAATTAATACGAATCTCTTATTTTATATAGTATTAAAAAGTCGTTTTTTTTATATAATAAAATACTTTATTAATTTATAATAATAAAATTTAATTACTAATTAGTATTAATATCCTTATTATAAGGTAGTTAGTTCGAACCGTAATTAATAAAAAGATTAATTAAATTATATAAATATTTACGTAGTAAGTATAAAAAGGAGGTTCTAACTATAGGTTAGGCTAGCTATAATAATTATAAATAGGGCCCCTAATTGGCCCCTGCGCAATCGGCTGTATGCCGCGGTCGAATTGGACTTCTAATCCGATAGTATGCCACAAGTGTAAAATGGCTCGTCAGATCTAACGACGTGGTTCCCACTTGTCAGCCATATACACCAGTCTCTCAGCTACTAGCGTGTACCACAGCTATCACTAACTGAGCGGTTGGGGGCTTGTCTCCTGGAGGTAAGAGCGGAATTTCGCATCATTCTGTACATTGATTGGGCCGTGCCGGTACACCAACTCGAACAACCTCATGCAGTCAGCAGTATCAGCAACTCAAGGACAGCCTGCTTTCCTAGTTGCATATTCTATGCCGCAGTTGATCCAGGGCTGCCTCCAAGGTAGAACTGGAGCACGATGACGTTTAGTAGATCTCTTGAAGACTGAGAGAGTCTTGAAGTCAGCCGTACTCGTCGAGAGCCAAGTTGACTCGAACACAACGCTCAACCACCCATGCGAAGCTTGTTATCTTTTTGAGAGCATTTTTCCTCCCTCGAGCAGGTTTCTTCATAAGCTATGGTGGACTTAGTAAGGTGATGCCTACATATGCACATGTCCTCTTATGAGAAGGCGAGGTCTTGTTAAGGCAGAATTAAGATGCTCTGAAGAGGTCATCAGGTTGCAACCCCAGAGGGCCCTTTGTAGCTTGAAGACTCCTATCAGGATGATCTGTTGGATGGTAGCGAGACCTTCTGGAGCGGCCAAAAATGCAGTGAATGCGTCAGGAACTGTCCTGACACCAGATCTGGTTTAGTGACCTTGGCATGTGACCCTACGGATCTATCCTCATACTCATTCGCTCGAAAGGCTCTCTACAACTATCATCTCGTCATCGGTGTTCTAAATAAACCCCACGCCGTGAACTTCTCCACAGCCATCGCATCCCGTCTCACTTGCTACAGCCACCCTGCGCTCCAACAGTATACGTAGCCCCCCGGATATCATTCGATCCAGGCGTCCCCTTAGCTTGACTGCGAGCATCCTCTATAGTGAAAGTGCCCGCGAGGAAATCGTTCAAGTTCGCCGAAGTGTTGATGCCGTTGACCCGGTCGATGACGTGGCACTGCTCGTTTTGGCAGCAGCATTGCGGTGTGCCTACGAAATTGGGGCTGCCGCCGGTGATGGCGTCCGGGTCTCTGAAGATTTGGAAGGTTTTGCACTTTTTTGCTTGTCTTTCGGCTGGAGAAGCTGGTGAGTTTGGGGGTACAGGTGAGGAAAAGTTTAGATTTACGTACTCAGGTCTCTGCTTGGTAGGACTGAAGAGGCGACTAGGGTGCCGGCGATGAGCGGGAGGATGTAGGTGCACTTCATTGTTGAGGGAATGTTATAATTTCAAGCTGCAAAAGGTTGGCTTCAGGGATAGACTTGAGGGAATGACTTATGGAATGGACTTGAGAGATGGACTTGAGAATGAAAGATGGACTTGAGAATGAAAGATGGACTTAAGAAGCGAGTATCACCTTCCATCGTGAGAAGGTCCAGTCAAATGAGACTTTTATATATACTCAATTTATTCAAATCCCGAGATGCATCGTTGCCCTTTCGCTCGTAAGCCCGACGGCGTTCATCATCTGGAATTGTCATCTCATCCCAGGCCGCTTGGGAAGCTTGGATGATAGATCCAGACTCGAGTCAAATTGCAAGGGTTAGCCAGCTAAGAAATTGACTCGACGACCTACTAAAAGTCTTCTGAAAGCTTGATTCTCGGAAAGTCGGAAGAGCGTGCTTATTTAAGGTTCAAGGCAATGCACAAGAGATGACAATTTTTTATCTGCCTACCACGTTCCTGAGAAGTAACTAAATTGTGCACGTTCATCACGCTATCCGGTGTTAGACCTCCGATGAGAAGAGCCCCAGAGAGCAGAGCCACGATGGTTCCAGGATAATGGTGATAAGCTTTTGACTATCGTTGCAGATGCTCATGTTCGCGTGCGGATCTCAGCATTCGAGGGACACTAATACGGGCGTTCCGGCTAGAGTTAATGTCACGAGTTATGGCACGTAGTAATGGGCATACGGAGTGTAGTAAAAGTAGCTTAACTATTAAAATAGAAATAAATAAAAGGAAAAGGTTTATATATACGATATTTAAAATAGATACGTAATTTAGTACGTAATAGGTACTTTATAAAATATAATTACTATCCCTATTACGTAATATACCTCCTAATTACTATTATTAAGGAGCTATTATATTTAAAATAGAATCTCTAAATACTTTTATAAAGGCCTAATTTAGTTAAATATAAATAAAAGAAAAATAAGTATAAGGGATACGTATTTTTTAAACCGCGTTTATTATAAATATATCCCTTTATCTAAAGTAAATAGAATCCTAACTTAGAATAATATATATTATACTACTTTTAGTATATAAATTACTAAGGGCGAGGCTACTTAGTTATTTTATATATATTTAAATTCTTATAGTATTACTTAGCTATTATTTTTTTTTTTTTTAACTTTTTATAGTTATTATAAGTACCCCCGTTTATTACGTACACATACTTACGCTATTAAATTATTTATTAATTTTATTTTAAATATAAATATTTAATATATTTAGAAATAATAATAAGTTTTACGTAATTTTTATAATATTTTTTATATATATATTATATAGTTTATTAAGAGTTTAGATAGGTAATAATTCTAACGAGCCTTTTTAAGTTATTTCCCTCCCTTATAACCTCTTACCCGCTTATTAAGGCCCGGCTACTAAGCTCTCCCTTTTTAATTAGGAAAATATTAAAACTACTAGTCGAGATATTAAGGATTTTATTAAGTTCGAGGCTCTTTTTAATAACTATAATAAAAGTAATAATAAAGTAAATAATAATAATAAGAGCTTTAATAAGCTTTTACTTATCCCCCCCTTAGAATTTAAGAATAAGGATAAAATTAATTTAGATAATAAGCTTTTTAAAAAAGGTATATTATATACTTATTATTTTAAGAGTTTATGTTTTAATATTATTTTATAATTTAAAAAATATAAAGCTAGCTCTTTTTAAAAAAGTAATAAGAAATAAAAAAAAACGTTAAGAAATAAAAGTACCCCCCGTAATAAATATAGTTTTTTTTATTATTCTAAGCTTATTTAATATATACTTAGTCCTTAAGAAACTTAAAAAAGAGGTTCCTAAAGAACGGGAGATTTAATACTTACCCTATTTTAAAATAGCCTTTTAATATACTAATTTTAAAAATAGTAATTATTATTTTATAAAAAGTAATAGCTAGTATATATATTATTTTAATAGCCGTTCGGCCGAGGGGTATATTAATATATTAGTTATTTTATAATTAATAGCCTAGGCCCTTACTAAGGTTATTATAAATAGTGCCCCCTTTTTTTATAAATATATTATCCTTTTTTATTATTAAAAAACGTATTTTTAACTATAGTTTTAATAAAATATTATTAAGCTCCGTAATATTATTTATTAAATATAGAATAATCGGAAGATATATAAGAACTATATTAGCTTTTATATAAAGGACTTCTTTAACTTATACCCCCGGTCCTCTTTTATACTTATTATAGTCGTTTATAACTAACTTCTTATTATATTACCCGTTTTTATACTTTAAGTTATTAACTTAATAATTATTCTAGCTCTTATGCCCCTTATTACCCCTATTATTCCTAGCTTTATAAACTTTAAAATACATAAGATATATTTCTTAGTACGTATATTAACTCTCTTTTTTAATAATACTATACTCTTAGTAATTACGTACTTCGTAAACTAAGAATTTAAATAGTAAATATAAACCTAAGTCTTATTTTTATATACGTATACTTTACGAAATAAAATTATTTTAAGAATTTAAGCCTTTGGGCTATAAAAAGTTTTTATTTTATTTATTTTAAGTTTCTAAGCTATACTCTAAGTTCCGTTTATTATTTATTTTTAAGTATTAAATTTTTTTAAACGTAACTTAAATTAATTATTTTTAACTATTTTAGCTATTTATAATAGCTTTTTACGTATTATAAAGGTTAAGAAGTATATAAAAATGTTCGAACTTAGTTCGTAAAAAGTTTTTAATAAGTTTATTTATTAGTATATTTTTTATTAATATATAAATAACCTCGAAGCTATTTTTAATATGCTCTTATCTTAGCTATATATTTTATATATTAATATAATAAAGTCGAGTAGCTATTCTTTTTCTTTTTTTTATAACGAGTCGAATTATTTATTAATTATCGTAGTTAATTAATTATACTTTTCTTAGGTTAAGGGTAATATTTTTAAAAAGGCGCTTTAAAGCTATAGTTTTTTTTATAGTTTTTTTAAAGTAAAAAAGCTTAGCTTTAGTAGTTAATATCGTAACTATTACTTAGCGTACTAATTTTTATTAAATTAAGCTATTAAAAAGGAATATTATATATCCTTAAGATAATTATTGTATTACTTCGTTATTTACGAAGTTAGTATTTTTAGTTAAAAATAATAATTACGTACTTAGTATATTACTATAATAAAGTATAAGATATTTTATTATATAGAGATATTAGATATAGTAGTTAATTATTTTAATATAAGTTGCGCTTAAGTTAGTTAAAAACCGTAATAATTATAAGTAAATAAAAGCGACGTTTAGTTTAATTATAATAGCTATATAAAGTATACTCCTAACTTTTTTTTAATAACTCTTTATTTCTTTTTTTATTACTTACTTTTTGTTTAGTTTAAACTCTTTTTAAAGAAGAGGGGTAGCTAAATATAGTAAATTTATAAAGTTAAAGTACTTAGTAACTCGCTTAATATATATATTATAAATAAGGTAAACTTTATAAATAGTACGGTTTTATAAAATCTATACTCTAAAAAAGTAATTAATTAGTTTATTCTTTTTAAAGTTAATATATTTTTTTATACCGTTAACGATCCCCTAAGCCGCTTTTTAATTATTTTAATAATATAAAATAATAAAATCGTTAATATAGAATATTAATATTACTTTCTTATTTATAGTTTAGTAAATATAGATTTCTTTATAGCTATATATTATATTTATATTACGAAGTATAAAAGTAAAAGTTTAGAACTAAAAAATTAGTAAGTTTTAGAAGCTATATAGAGCGCGTTAAAGCTTATTTATTTCATTAATAACTTTATATCTTTTTAAGAGTTTAATAATTACTAACTTCTCGCTCTTAAAAAGCGTATTAAGAAATGCGTTAATAATATTATATTAATCTATTTTAAAATCGAATTAAGTAGTTATTATTATTATAAGCTTAAAAGCCTTTATAATAAGCGTCGAAACGTATATATTTTATAAGGGGTTAAGTAGTTATATATTCCCCCTTATATATATATATATTTTTACTTCGCTAACCTCGTTATTAATATCGTATTTATAAATATATACTTATTTTAATAAAAATAAGATCCCTTATTTAGGATTACGGTCGACCTCTTTTTATATATTAATATCCCTTAGCTTTTTTATTTCTATATTTATAATATCCCTAAATAGCTTTTATAATTATAATAAAAGATATTTAATATTATTAAACTTTTTTAATAAGCTTTAAAAATTAATTTTAATAAGTTATAGTTTTTAAACTCTTCTAAAGCGCTCTAAGTAAGTTTTATAAACTACTCTTTTTATTACTTAATAAAGTATTATATATCCTATATTATTTTTTTTATAACTTTTTATTAATTAGGTATAAAAATAGAGAAAAAATAGTCTTAAAAACGGTTATAATAATTACTATTTTTTATATTTAAATATAAGAACGTTATAAAAATACTATTATTAAAGCGTTATAAAGGTTTACGGGCCCAGTTTAAGTATCTAGGACCTAATAAAGCTTTACTTAGTACTTAATAAAGTAGTTTTTATAAGCTCTATTCTTATATAATAATAGAGGTTTATTATAAAAGTCCCTTATTAACGTTAATTTTAATATTAAGAATTATTTTTTTATAATTAGTACTTTATTTACTATATATTTTAGTATTTTATAAAGAGTTATTAAGAATTAAAAGCTTAAGAACTTTTATAATATATATAAGCGCTTATAAAGAGGATTATAAACTATATAGAGCCGTTTATAACTTAGTTATTATATCCCCTTCTTTACCCCTATTCCTAAGCTTATATAAGGGGGTTATTTTAGGGGTTAATAATAATAATAAAATTATATTAACTTTTTTAGTTTTATTAACCGCACTCTAGAGTACGTTTATTAATTACTTAGCGTCCTAAATAGTTAAAAATTTAATAATAATACTATCCTCGATTATAAAATTATTTTAAATATTAGTATTTTTAAAGTCTAGATCTATTTTCTTAAGTACTTAAACTAGCTTATTATTAATATTAAAGAGTTCTTATATTTTTTAAATTATTAAATTTACTTACTTACTTACGATAGCTTATTCTTTATATACGGGATTATAAAAAACTTCTTTATTAAACTTAATATTTTTTATAATAAATACTTATTTAAATACGGGTACTTAGACTTTATATAAGTTATACGTTTTTAGTATATATTTAATTAGGTATCTTATATATTTATAAAGAAGTATTTTAAACTCTTTTTAACGTATACCCTTTTTATAATTTTTATAAAGAGGGTATACTTAGTAATTATATACGTAAAAGTTACTAAAATACGGGGTAATTAGTTTAAAATCCCGTATTTAATAACCCGTTTATTACTAACGTTAATACCGCTTTTATTAATTAATTTCTATTATAATAAGTAAATCTCTTTTATTAACCTCCCGTAAAGTAATATTATAAATAAAAATTATTATTAGTACTATTTCGTCCTATAAATTCGTAAAGAGGTTCGTAAAAAGGTATATCTTATGAGCTTTAATAATTATAAATTAACTTATTTTTTTAATATTACTTACGGGTTTTTTTATATATAAAAGTAGAAGTTCTATTCCGATTCTTAGCTTATTATATTACGTTTTATATACGTATTTAACGTTTATAATTAAAAAGGCGGTCTTATTATTATTTTTAAAAAAGTAAATTAGAGTCTTTTTTTAATAACAAATTGCTACTTCGAGGCTTTATAATATAAAAAGTACTTTTTTTTCTATTTTAGTTCTTAAAAAGAACCCCCTAAGCTATTTACTATATTTATTAAAAACTATAAGTATATATTATTATTTATTAAGAAATAGTTTGAAATAAAAAAGATCTTAATATATATAGTACTATAGCTATAAGGCTCTTTTTAAAAGTAGTCCTTTTAAAATTATTTTTTTAGTTTTAAATAATATATATATTTTATACTTAACTTATAATAGAGGTTTAATATATATACTTTAAGTTTTATATAGTAATTAATAAAGAGTATTAGGTCCGAGATAACTTATTTTAAAGTATTAGAGGAGCGTATTATTAGACCTTTTATAAGTACGTTAATATAAATAATAAAATTTTTTATAGCTAATTAGTAATATTATATTAACTAAGCTCTATAAAATATACTTAAGGTTTATAAAAAAAGGATAGGATTAGAGGAGCTTATATTTAAAAAAGACTAGATTATTTTTTTAAATAAGTTATTTTTTAATAGTACTCTTATAAAGCGTTCCCTATTATAAAGGATAATTTAGACTATAATATTAGAGTGCGCTTTTATTTAGTAAAGTTTTTAAAACTATATTAATATAAAATCTTTTAATATAAGCGACGTTCTAAAGCTTTAGATTATAAGTTCCCTTTTTTTTAAATTTATTTAAAACGCCCTTTATAATATAAATACTATGTATAATAATAAGTAATATAATAGTTTTTAATTTAATATAGTTTTTATTACTTAATAATATATAACTTTTAGGTTTAAATAAGCTCTTATTATTAACTAAATATATTATTTTATAACTATTTATAACTATATTTTAAAAAAAGGAATAAGCGCTACTTATAGGGGTACTAAAGATTATATTTATTTTTAAGTCCTAACTTTTTATAAGTATAATAATTACGTAGCCCTCGTCCTAGTTTATTAATAAGCTTATTATAAGTTAATTAGAGGATCCTTTTAAAAACTTAAGTTTTTTAGGGGTTCTATCGTTCCTTAACTAACTAGCTTTTTTAAGCTTATTATAAAGTAATTTTTATTTATTTAATTTAATAATAATAAGGACTTCTTTTATATAGCTCCTTAGTATTTATATTAATAACTTATTAATATTTTAGTTTATAAGTACTTATTTTAAATTTTAATATATTATAAAGTACTATAAGTATATATAATTATAAGAGTATATAATATTACCCTTATTATTTATATTATTAACTAAGTTAGAGCGTTTAGTAAAAATAGAGTAAGCCCCTCTTTAATTTAAAAGTCGTTTAGTATATACGTCCTAGGTTACTAAGCTAAATATATACGTAATCTCTTTAAGTATTTTTATATATATTTTAAAAGCTATTAATTTACTAAAGGTTTTATATATACGTTAGCCCTATATAGGGTTAAGTCTAGACTTAACTATAATTAAAAAGTTAAGTATAATAATTTTTTTATTAATTTCTAAAATATCGTACGTTTTAGCTTAGAAATAAATAGACTATTACTCTTTATATTAATATTAAAAGTTAATTCCGGTTTTTATTTTATTAAGAGCTTATTAATATTCTTTTTAAACCGCATTCTTTATTACTAATTTAGGGGGCGTAAATTCTTATTTTAAATATTTAATAATTTACTATATACTAAACTTAGTACCGTTTTTAATAGTTTTTTAAAATACGTATTTATATAGTATAATATTAACTAATTTTACTAATTACTAAGTAAGGACTTTAATATATATATTAATAATATTACGTTTATAAATTATAAATTACTTATATTTAGTATTAAGCTTTTATTATTTTTAAATATTCTTAAGTATATAAATCCTTTTTATAAGTATAGTATAAGAATAGATTTATTTATATAAAATAGGTAATATAATTAGTTTTATAAAAAAAAACCCGGCTTAGTTCTATAAGTTACTTATACTTAAAGAAGTTAAAAGGTTTATATTAAGAGTTATATTTAGAAACTATTAATAAAGGATTTCTTAGTTTTTTTAGTTATTTTTAAATACTTTATAACGGGCTTAATAAGCTTATAGTTCTTTTTTATTATAAATCGTAACTAATTATTTAAATTTAGAGGGCGAAATAAGTATTATAAAAGGGTTAAGGAATATATTAAAGTTTAGAGCGTTTAAATCGACGTATTTCTAAACCCCGACGTTTTTATTTATAATACGAAGTATATTAAACTATTTAATTTAACTATTATAACTAGTTAATTTAGCTTAAGCTAAAATAAATATAAATAAGTTAATTATTTTAAAAAAATCGTAAGAATTATATTAATAAGTATATTATCGTAGTATAAAGTCTTAACTAAGAGCTAGGCTTATAATTATTATAAGTTATAATACGTAATAATAAGTATATAGAGTATAATAAAAATAATTTAATTATTAAAATAAAAATAGATAAAAAGAAAAGGTTTATATATACGATATCTAAGATAGATACGTAATTTAGTACGTAACGGGCACTTCGTAAGGTGCGATTACTATCCCTATTACGTGATAGTTAACTACCCTTCTCCGGTTAGTTTATAAGTATTAGAAAATTAGTCTCTAGTATGGTTTGAACTGTGTTATTCGATGTCATTAATGCAAAACCCAAGGGACTAAATGCTCGTGTTCGTCCATTCTCTTTTGACGTGAGTGTTATACTAAGCACTGCAGTTTCAAGGATCAGGGACCACGTGAAAAGTCTCTGGTGGGCTGAACATACTATAATTCACCCTACTCGGCTGTTGCCGCCTTGGTCAGAAGTTAAAGCAATTTCATCGGAAGGAATTAAGTTGCCGTTCATCCGTAAGGGCTTGAAGTGCGAATTGGTAGTGCAAAAAAACGTCCATAAGTCGAAAGTGCATTGTCCAGGCCGCGTAAGGGACTGCGACGTGTGGGAACAGCCGCAGCACCATGAAAAGGATGGACTACTTACTTAATTGCATACAAAGCTTGAAATTGACTTTGAGAAAACTTCTGAAGCTAGTAACACCATGAGTCGTTCGTAGCAAGAGCGTCTTTGTAACGAGTGGGCATTGAGACTTGACTCGAAAGTCCGACGACCCGACCTAGTTAACCCATGAGTACCCTGGACTCTTCTGGAAATTAGTGCTTCATAAATGAACATATCGCTGAGACAATTAGCTTGGTCTCTGTGCAGCTGGCTGTGTCAGGTCCACCTTCTCAGCTTTGCAGTTTCTGAAGTGCGACCTGGGGCGGGGTAAAGGTGCAATGAACTTCAACATTGGCAGTGGGACATACGGCACCACTAGTGTTGCCAATGCTGCTAGGCCCTCTATGTAAAGCTCCTCAGCCGCTGTGATCCCCTTTTTGGGGGTCAAAAGATTGCAGTGAAGCACGAGTAATTTGGCCTCAATTTGCCGCCATGGTGGCGGGAGATTGGGAGTGTCCCAACAAGGGACATCGATTGAAGGAGAAGCCCTCGGGGGGAGCTAAAGTTGCAGTGAAGAGTCGCCACATGCCGCCTGATAGGTAATGATCTGGCGACCTACATTGGCGCCGTCGATGCGCGGCTGAGCGACATTGACTTGCATCACAGTCAGGAATGAATGAGGCTCGCAAAATGTCGCGGACAGGATGGGATATCTGAGTCTAGAACAGGTCTGCTTCTGTAAACAACCTGGATTATGGTGCGTCTATTCTTACTCTCTGTCTTGGAGCTTTGGATAAGAACATGAAGTTAACCAACAACGAAGACATTGTTAATACTAAGGTAGTCGAGAATATCACACATCCCCTATCTAGGGGATTACTGAATAAATGGGAGCGTTTCCTCGAACATAAATGATTCTTTTGGAGAGGCATGATCGTCATCAGTTTTGGAGGTCAGTCATCCACAAGCGCGCTCAGCCATACTGATCTAGACCATGACGGGAGACTCAAGATGAAGACTTTGAAAGAAATCCTATTTATGAGCTGAATGTATACTTCTATCTGATTTAGCCAAATCCCGAAAGTCACCGTATGCGCCCCTCCCAGTGACATCCCTCTATAATCCTTTCTCAAGAGGATAGCTAGATTATTATCATCACAAAGTAGAGTGCCTCTAGCTTCTCAAGCTAGATATCCTCGACTAGGTGGAGAAGGAATCATAAAACAAACCGTAGCTAGATGATCAAGCAGATACAATAGACTTTGCAATCTCCTGGACCAAAGCCTTCATCTCCTCGGTCGAGTGCTCTTTCAGACCCAATAGGTCGTTCTGCACGCTTTCGTAGCCGGGCTTCGCCTCCTCAGTCTGCGAGGCGCGGATAATGTATCCCAGCCATACCCACTCGTCAAAGATACCCTCAGAGAGAGCCTTGTCTGACTTCGCCTGCACGTCCGCCGTGTTCTCCTCCGAAATTGCCCAGCCATCGGCGCCCGTCACTCCCTGCGCGGCCTCCACAATCTCGCGCTTCGTCAGCTTTCCGTCGTGGATGCGGACCGTCTGGTTCTTTGTCGCGTCAGGGTTTCTCAGTACGCCAACAACAGCCTTTCCGACGGTTGAAAGCCTCGTCACACTGATGGGAAATGAGCCTCCGTTGTAAATGGTGGCCTTCTTGCCAGCCACGTCGGCAATGAAGCCAACGTTCAGACCCCAGTCGAGGAAGAGGTTGTTGTAGATGAATGTGTACGACAGGCCCGTCTCTGCGGCCCGCTTCTCCAGGAGGTCCTCAATCTTGACCTTGTCGGCGAATACCGGCAGTGCACGAGCAAGAGGGTTCTGCAGGTCACTGCCGAACTCTGAAGGAATGAAGCGGGTGACGCCCGCGTCGATGGCGGCCTCGATCACCGTCTCCTGGAGAGAGAGTCCAGCTGATCCAATGGTGCTGACGACGGCTTCTTGGCCCTTGAGCGCGTCCGCAATGGCGGTCTTTGATTTGAAGTCGACGGCAACTTCTTTGACTTTCGATGAGAGTTCCGTGGGGAGCTTTCCTGTGGTGCGGGAGAGCACAGTAACCTCGAGACCGGCGTCGATGAGCTCTTTGAGAACAGCCGCGCCTAGGGAGCCAGCAGCCTAGTATCTGTGAGCAGCTGATTAAACATTTAGATCTTACAGGACTTACGCCAATGTGAGCAATACGGGTCAGAGAGGGCATTTTTGCGTTGGATAGTTGAGACAGAAATAGAGGTGATACCCAGCAGTCTTAATCGAGTGGAATTGGTTGTGGTTGAGAGATATCGTCTTGTTATTCTATGGTTTACAGCCAAGTAGCCCAGAAGAAATTGCGAACAACAGCTCTCATATGTAGTTGGAAATAAAGGTTCCGAGTCATAACCTTGGTATCGAGATTATTGATGTTCTGCAAACGATCGTGGCGTTATTCGAACCGTGAAGCAGACCGGATGTATTTTGGTTCCGGACTTTCAGAAGGCTTACCGCGAATCGGAAGCAAAATGGTTTTTTTAGCGCAGACGGACCGAGAAAAGCACCCCAACTCCGTCAAACAGAACCAAAGCAATTTGACTGCTTAAAAATCTCGGACCCAGAATGATGATAAACGTGACGGGCAGAAACCTTATCCTTACTCATAGCGAGGAATTAGGTTATGCTTAAAAGTAGGACTTCCCTCCCACTCTCAGTCATGGGCGAACGTTGCCTCTTCTGCTCCTTGTCAACGTCTATCCGTTTTCAGACTCAGCGTGATTAGACTTAAAAGCAGGTTTGTATCAATAATGCTAGACAATCGCCTCGTTTGTTACCGCTCCTGAGAGGGTCTCATGAACAATAATTGTTGTGCGGCTGTGATTAAAGACTCCGGGACGACGATTCTATTACATTCGCTGTGTTGACTCTGGTGAGTTCGCTGCCATTACTATTGCTCAATTGCGTTATGCAATCTATGCGAATGATGGTACTGTATTGCTGGAGCTGATCGCCGAACTCAAGGTGCTAAGATAGTCCACCAACACATCGTCATCCTTGTGCAGATCTTGCTGCACCCAAATGGACTGTATGGTATTCTTGACTGCTTGTATGCTTCGTATTCGAACATCTCTTTGGGTTCTTTCGATCAGA
The DNA here is from genome assembly GCF_030869225.1 of Colletotrichum abscissum. NCBI lineage: Eukaryota > Fungi > Ascomycota > Sordariomycetes > Glomerellales > Glomerellaceae > Colletotrichum > Colletotrichum abscissum. The sequence continues at coordinate 335,033 of NW_026850043.1, forward strand.
TTGATGATGCCGATCCTCTGTTCGTCACGTTGCGCCTCGCAAGCAAGAATCAGTAGAGGAAAGAAGTGCTCGCAGGTGCATGACTGAACAGGTCCCGCGAAAGCCGCCTCCACCAGAGCATCAAGGTCCGCAGGGGGTTCCCATGGGCTTTGCGAGGCTCGTACAAGATAGATCTGAGTCGCCATCTGGTACAGTTCGATAGCGAAGGCGGCCTCCGGATCTGAAGCCGATGGGATGGCTGGTTTGACAGAGATATCTCGGACCCTTCCGCCAAGGTCCTTGAGCTGATTCTGGTAACTTTCGTCCTGACTTCGAGGATCTCGAGGATCTACTAGCGTGTCGCAAACCTCGGAAAGCAGATTGAGAATCGCATAAGTCGGATTCACGGGCGGTATATTCTGCCAGGGCTATCAGGGGGGAAGCAATGGATGGTCATGAGAGAATGAACTTACGGGTCTATATCTTGTTAAAGGGGGGTACTGGGGATTTTGAAGTACTTCATTCTGCTTGACTGATTTCGTAGGAATAAAAGACTTGTGGCGCCAATGGTGCAAAGCGAACCGAGATTGGGTCTCATGATAGTAAGCCCAGCTCAACAATTGACCAACGTCGCTGTCATGCGGTTCGTCCTGTAGTCGAGTGGCATGAATCATGTCAACAGCCCCCCATGTGTGCAAAAGCCACTCGCCCGAGCCTTCCGAAGGTTGCATTATCTATACAATAGAAAGCAATTGAGCAAAGAGGCGGTATGATGGCGACGGAGCTGCCACTCACCTCAAAAGCTCCAAGAACCATAGACGCAGCCACGTGCTGAGCCGCTCTCCCCAAGATCAAGGCCTCGCTGGTCACTGAGGTTGATAGATAGTGAATTGCCTGTATCTTTAGCTTCAAGGCTTGTTCATTGAGCCCATGACGGTGTAGTGAAGCATAAGAAAGTAACGAATTGAGAAGAGCAAGCCCGGAATTTGAATCTTTGGTTAAAGCCATGCTCATAAGCGCGTTTCGAATTTTCCAGGTATTCTGACCAAATGTGACCAATGACCTGTAGGCAAAGTTTTGAACTAGAATGATTATCAACCATAAAGATCAGGGTTGGGTATTAGGTGTTTCTAGGCTTACAGTGATGGAAAAGGTCTGCGTTCATAGAACATGAACCGACTCCAATTTGGGGCTGCCTCAGGAGCCTTGGAAACAATGGCGTTGTATGACAGCCATGGCTCTGCAGGGCCGAGTAGCCATACAATTCCATGTGATGCGAAGTTGCATTCACGAAAAAGGGATTGACGACACTTGGGTTCGACCGTTCAATGGCCGTCACTGCTGGTGCTTCAATACCCTTCAGCGCTCGTTTGTTGTCGCCTTCCCTCGGCCACGACAATCGAAGCTCGTATCCTTCACATTTTCGCTGGGATCTGTCACACTTCATGCAGGTTGGCAGAGCCCCGTCGCATTGGATCTTACGAGCTGAAGACGCGTCGTAAGCAAAGCCCAATCCAGATATCTGCACGCGTTACTGACCTGTGCACGTCCAGCAGCACTTTCGTGTCTTCATTGCGGCAACGGGTGGGCCGGCATCTTCTGGTGAGACCAGACTTCAGTGGCCACCGTGGTCGGGTCGAATCGGTAGATGTCGCAGTTCTCAATGTGTCACGAGAATCCCAGAAGCTTAGGCTCGGAGAAAGTTGCTGTCGCTGGGTCGCTGACATTTATGTAGTCGCATGCAAGCAAGTAAGACTAGCCATTTGTAAGCTATCCTCTAAGCCTCTTAAAAGATGCATTACGAAAGGATCCCCAAATCCTTCCCATCTATCACTTACCCCACAGGAAGCAACTTTTATCGAGGCTAAGAGCTTTGTGCATCTCGCCGCTTGTCCGTTTTGGGCGGTTTGCTGACTTCAGACTTCACTTTCACCCGTCACCTCTTGCGACAAACGCCACGATTGGGCGCCAGCAAATCCTCAGTATGCGCAAGTCGCTGAGTATTATGAATCAAGAGAAGCGACGTTTCGTTGCTACAGAATCGGTGCAAGAAGGCTTTGACCTGGATATAAATGATCGCTTTCGACCTCGCAATGTTGAACAGAAATTCATCTCAGAGTCATCCACAGCATCACTTTTCTGCTCTTCCAATACCTTCAAATCACACCAACCATCTATAAGACACAGTCAACATGACTACCTATCTCATCACCCAAGCAACTGGCCAGCAGAGCCGCTCGGTCATCTCCCATCTTCTCCAAGCGGGTGCCAAGATCCACGCAATGGTTCGCGACCTTCAGAAAGTCCACCCCAGCCTTCAACATCCCAGCATCACCCTCTTCCAAGGAGAAAGCAAGAACTTGGAAGATGTTCTTCAGGCGGCCCAAGGCTGCAAAGGAGCTTTCCTCAACACGGTCCCATACCCGGGTCTGGAGGCCTTGCAGGCTAAGACCATCGTCGAAGCATGCCAGAAAGCCGGCATCGAAACTGTGGTCGCAGCTACGACCCACGGCACAGGGAACAGAGCCTTCTGGGATGATGATATCATCAAGGAGCTCCAGCTACACCAGTACTTCTCCTCCAAGGCAGAAGTCGAGGAAATCGTGCGGGCCGGAGGATTCACGTCGTATACCATTCTCCGTCCAGCTGTCCTCCATTTCGACTTCTTTATGCCGGGTGCTTACGGCAACTTTCCTCGGCTCCCTACTCATGGAGAAATTGACGACGTTCTTCTCAACGGTGCTCGTGTGCCTTACACGGACGCCAACGACGTTGGAAAGTACGCCGCAGCAGCCCTGCAGGACCCGACCAAGTTCAATGGCCAAGAGATCAATATGGGAAATGAACTTCTCACCATGGAGGAAGTGCGTGACATTCTCGTCAAAGTCAGCGGCAGAAAGGTGGGAGTGACCAAGCGAACTCCCGAGGAGCTGGAAAAGCTGGGGATCAGCGTGTTTGGCCAGAAGTTCCATCAAATGTCTAATGTGAAGGATCTCGGCTGGGGTATTGAGTCTTCAAAGGATGTCGGGGAAATGTTCGGCATGCCTCTGGGTTCAATTGAAGAGGCATTGCAGAGGGACAAGGCTCTGCTCCTGGAGTGCTTGCCTGAAAACTAGCCTCGCGGAGAGGTTGGATCCGAGATTTGCCATTTGTAGAGTATCAGTAGCAGTACTATAGCTCATCGAGGGTGTTTAACATACTCCAATATGTTGCCGCATTTCGAATCAAGTATGATTTTAGAAGACTCAAGATTCCATGACTACTCAGTGTCTGTGACACGAGGTTCTATGATTGAAAGTCCCCTGTCTTCCTCCCGTGGCCGTGCTTTATCGTGTTTTCCCATAGAATGACAGCGGCTCATCCCATGGCTTAAGGTGAGCCAACCTCTCGTTCTCTGCATCGTCGCGATTTGAATGACTGGTGTAGCGGGGTCCGGCACCGGCGCAGCCCCACGGCGACGGGGCTGTGGATGAATCAAGTGATTTACTTTGAATTTAACCGTAAACTCAGAAAGCCCATCATGACTAGCAGCAATGCGACGCTTGAATAAGGCCATTGCAGGGCCCATCATCGACGCAGAAAGATACGTCGAAAATATGTATCAACTCAACTGTTATTTCCTTGAACGTGATTACTTTCCAATGCTATAAAAAAGATCCCGATGTTTCGCTCAGGCAATCGAGGAATGATTGCATCATTCAGACTGCAGCGGGCCTGCCAAGGAGAGGGGACACAAAAAACATGCTGCGATAATCTAACGATGCCGGCGTACTAACCAATCCAAGCATCGTCTGCCGGCACTTCCCCATCATGTTTTTTGTTGTATGCGGGGAAAGTGGGTATAAACAACTTCCAAGATTGTAGATCACCACTCCAGAATCCAACGCTTCGGGTCAATACTACCCGCCAAAATGTCATAAGAAGCGGCTATCCGCATCAGCCGGTGGGATGTAGGTTCTTGATGTTCTCCCTACAACGTAAATGTGACGATCATGGGAGTGCTTTACAAGTATGCCGTTGGCCTCAGTGGCGCCATGGCCGGACTATCCGGACTTGCGCAAGCAAACGACTTCACGCCATACGTCGACCCATTTCTTGGCACCGAGGGCCCAGAGCCTGGGTCATCTTATCAAGGCGGGAACACGTTCCCCGGCGTAACACTTCCGTTCGGAGCTGTGAAAATCGGCATCGACACTACGAGATGGGATACCAGGTATCAAGCCAATGCGGGCTACACCGTCGAAGGAAATGTCACAGCGATTTCCATGTTGCACGTCAGCGGCACGGGAGGCGCTCCGACTTACGGGCTGATCCCACAAATGCCTCTGACAACCTTGGAAGGGGTCAATCTACTCGACAACTTGACTTACATGCAGCCAAGAGCTGAGCACGATGTTGCCGAGGTCGGATACTACAAGACGTCTCTGGCAAGCGGCGTCATAGCTGAGATGAGCGCCAGCATGCACGTTGGTATCATCAAGTACGAGTTCCCTCGCGACGGTGGCCGTCACATCTTGGTAGACTTGAGCCACTACCTCCCAACTCGTGGCAAGGAGTCTCAATGGTACAGCAATGGTCTTTTGGAACGCAGCGATGATGGTTCTTCCTACACTGGTTATGGTGTGTACAGGGAAGGCTGGTCTCTTGGTGAGTTAGTATGCGGTATGTCTTGAAGATGAAAGCTCACGTTGACTCGGGAAGGCGGCGACTTCAAGGTCTACTTCTGTGGACAGTTTGATAGCGTGCCTGAAGACGTCGGACTATTTTCTGGCATCTACACGGACCCGTATTGGCCGAATACTACAGATGTCAAACCATTCTATAATAACGACACGTCGATTAAAGGTGGCGTGGATGGATACCAGTATGCCGATCGAGTTGGAGGCATCTTTACGTTTCCATCTAGTGTCGCTACCCTGACATCCAAAGTTGGAGTTTCGTGGATTTCGTCCGAGAAAGCTTGTCAATTCATCAAAGATGAGATTCCCCACAATGACCTTAACCAGACGGTCAGCGACGCAAAGTCTCAATGGAACGAAGAAGTACTCTCCAAGGTTGATGTCAAGACTGAGAACCAGACGCAGTTGGAAATGCTGTACACTGGACTTTACCATGCGCACCTGATGCCTTCCGACCGAACTGGCGAAAACCCTCACTGGGCGACTGAAGAGCCGTATTACGACGACTTTTACACGCTTTGGGATACCTTCCGCTGCACTCACGCACTAATCTCGTTGATCTTACCCAGCCGTCAGGTTGATATGAGTAAGTATTTGGAGTCCCAATGCCGATAACAGATGCTTACAAAATCAGTCCGAGCCATGATTGACATCTGGCGGCACGAGCGATTCCTGCCGGAGGGTCGCAGTCACAACCACAATGGCCGTGTTCAAGGCGGCTCCAACTCCGACAATGTTCTCGCAGATGCCTATGTCAAAAAGCTTGACACTAACGGTCTCATCAACTGGGCGGATGGGTATGCCGCCGTGCGAACTAACGCCGAGATACAGCCATACAACAACTTTGATTTCAACGACCCAACAGGAAGCACCAAGGAGGGAAGAGGTGCCTTGGATGACTGGAAGAAATATGGGTACGTATCTGTTAACTATGGCAGAAGCGTAAGCAAGACCGTCGAGTACTCTCTCAACGACTTTGCTGTGTCGCAAATTGCCAAGGGTGAGGCACCTGAGGAGGCGGCAACCTATCTGAACCGCTCGACGTAAGTTGTCTTCTCCTTACCTATGTTATAAGGACCATCACTTACGGTATCAGTGGCTGGCAAAAGATCTGGCTCAAGGATGCTAAGGCACTCAACTTCACCGGCTTTCTCGCTCCCCTCGAACCCAACGGTACAGTTCTACCAGGCTATAGCCCACTCGAATGCGGAGAATGTAACTGGCAGGCCATCTCTTATGAAGGCACGCCATGGGAGTACAGCTTCACTGCACCGCACGACATGTCCACCCTGATAACCTTGATGGGAGGTCCCGTCAGCTTTGAGCATCGACTCGACACGAGCTTCATACCCGGCTTGGCCGAGCAGGATCAAGGAAACAACGGAATCGGAGATATGATCTACAACCCCGGAAACGAACCCAGCTTCATGACACCGTTCTTGTACAACTACGTCGGACGCCGGCAATGGAAGAGCGTGATGAGAAGCAAGCATATTGTCGACGACTATTACCACGTCGGTGCGAGCGGCATCCCCGGCAATGATGATGCGGGAAGTATGAGCAGCTGGCTCGTGTGGAACATGCTCGGCCTGTATCCGGTTGTCACGCAGCCTGTCTATCTCGTTCTTTCGCCGCGATTCGAGGAAATTACTATCCGTCTGGGCTCGGATGGCGGACTCTTACGGATCACCGCAACTGGCCTTGAGCAAGGCCCGTATGTTCAAAGTTTGAAGGTTAACGGAAAGGAGTGGAACAAGAGTTGGGTCACTCACGATGACCTACTTGGGGAGAACAAGCAGGGAGGTCTGCTTGAGTTTGTGTTGGGCGCGGAGCCCGCGGAGTGGGACTCGGGCGAGTTACCGCCCAGCCCGGGTGCCCTTTGAGAGCTCGGATTGCCAAGTCAAGTACATGGATATGTAGATGTGGTACGATATGTACTTAATCTTGGACTGATCTCGCCGAATCTTCACCATAAGTAGACAGGATGATGCAGAGTGTCATCTCCTCTAATCACCGAAACTCACATTGATAAAATCATAGTGTAGCTGTCTGCTTTGTGATGGGGAATGATCTTCAATAATCTCTCGTCCTTGTTTAGCAATCGCACCGCGGCGGATCTGAAACTAGACATGTAGATATGCGTTATTTCGTCTTCTTGAGTCAACATATTGTGGAACTGCACATTCAAGCGGACTTTAGGGTACAATTAATGTGATCTAATCGGGTTTCGTGGGCCGCATATGCAGCTGTAGTGTCCTCAATGGGCAAGTCACAACGGCGACGCAACGTCTTGGTTTCAATCTCCGCGCATTCGCTTTCGCAATGCCTCGCAGGGATTCTCGTAAACGGCCTGTCACTCCTAAAGGTTGATCTGAGATTCGGGAGGGGTAGTCTCCATCTGCAGGGTTCAGAGATACAATGACTTCGATGACCTAGGCCGATCATTACGAGTAGATGGGTAGAGGGAGATTGCCTACCATATGGAAACCTTGCCAATGTTTAGCTCTAGCGACAAAGGTATGTTGCGTTCTGTCTTGGCAAAAGGGAGCCCACGAGTTGCAGTCCGATTGCAAGTGATAGAAAAATTGTCACCACTCACTCGCTGCTTGTGGTTCAGATGTGTCGTTGAGCTGTCTGGGCAATGGCCTAAGTCTTCCTTGCAAGGTTCCCATTGTTTTCGACTGATGATATGAACTAAAATATAAAAATACTATTCGTGGCTAATAAGAAATACGCCTAAAATGCCCAAGAGCTATGTAACTTGTAGTCTATCTTTAGAACTTGTGTAGAAGTGTCGTGTCGAGTATGAGGAGACAGAGCCATAGAACCACATGATTCCTGGTTCGCGTTCTGTCCAGAGTCTAAGCAATGCGTTCAGCGCCTGACCGGCTTCAGGTAAGCGTTCAAAGGCCCCTTCTCCCAAAGAAGGTAGATCTTCTGTCTGCCAGCCCAGTCGCGGCTGTCATCGGCAATCTTGATGTCGAAGTTCCACAACATGCGTGCGAGAATGAGGCGCATTTCGACGTAGGCCAAGCTGAGAAGGTCAATCATGTCAGCAATCATTCATTAAACACAGAGTTGGTTTCTGTACGATATCGATGGGAAACTCACTTTCTTCCAATGCAGTTGCGGGGTCCGACGTGGAAAGGCTGGAAAGCTTCCTTGTCATCGCTGGCGAAGACAGGATCTTGCATCCATCTCTCGGGGTGGAAGCCAAAGGGATCGCGGAAGTTTTTCTCAGAGTGGTACATAGCCCACTGGTAGACAGAAACAGTTGTCTGCGAAGCTCGGATGTTAATCTTAGTCCAGTTACTTTAGGACTTGAGGAGTTGTACGTACGTCTTCGGGAACATAGTGATCCGCGATAGTCGCGCCTCCCTTAGGGACAATGCGAGGCAGTCCGATGGGCACTGGGGGGTACAGGCGGAGCGCTTCTTCGAGGCATGCGAGAAGGTAGGGCAGGTTGCTGACGGAAGTGAAGTCGATTTCGCTCTCTTCCTTGAATGTGGAACGGATCTCGTCGGTCAACCTCTTGTGCGCGTCGGGGTTCGTCAGCAGGTAGTATGTTACGCCGGAAAGCAGTGTCGCTGTGGTCTCGGATCCGCCAATAATGAGAATGCTGCTGTTGGCCTTGAGCTTCTCAAAAGTCATATTCTGTAGACGATGTTAGTTTCTCCGTTTTCTCGAAATTTTTGAGATAATTTGCGACGCACCCAGTCTTCCTTCTTCTTCAAGAGACCCTCGATGAGATCAGGACGCGATCCCAAATCCATGCGACGTCTGAGCTTTGCCTCGGTAAACTCTTCGTGATGCGCTCTTTCGCGCTTGGCCTTCTCAGGAACCATGGCCATCATGAGCTTCATAACAAAAGGGTAGTGTTTTCCGGTCTGCAAAACAGTGCCTAATCGCGCCATCTGGAAGATTGCCGCAACCCAAGGGTGGTAGTCTGAGCCGTCGAGACAACCAAACGATTCACCAAAGGCAAGGTCACCGATAACGTCGAAAGTGGTGTAGTTATACCAGGCTGCCAAGTCGAGGGGCTTCGCACCGTCATCTCCGTGCTGGTGAAGTCTCTGGATGAGCAGGTCGACATATCCCTTGATCATAGGCTGCTGGTCACGCATGCTCCTCTCGCTGAAGCCGTGCGCCAGGGATCTGCGCAGAACGGTGTGCTCCTCGCGATCAGAGCTGACGATATCGGAGGGTGCACCGGGAACGGAGCGGTAGAACTTGAGCGATTTCTCCATCTCGGCGCCGCCCTGGGTCTTGTGGCCCATAATGTCCTTCCAGGCGCGCGAGTCGTGGAAGGCGAGCTCATCGGGGGCGATGCGGACGACCGGACCGTACCGCCTGTGCAGGTCGAGCATGTCAAAGGGGAGCGTGCCGGTGAGCAGCTTGTAGCAGAACGGGATGCGGGATGTGCGCATCCATATCGGGCCGGGAAACTTTCGGAGCGGGTGGAGAAAGAGGCAGTAGAATACTTGAGCGTGCTGGTAGGCGACGTACTGCAGAAAGTTTGTTAGATTGCGGTGTTCGGTTGTGTAATGTAGCCTCACGGAGCTGAAAATCAAGCTTTCAAGTGCCGGCCGGGGTAGAGCGGGAGACGGGGACTTACAACGCCTACTAACAGGCCTAGAGTGTTGACGAAGCCAAGTTCTAATAACTTCATGTTTGCGAAAAGAATTGACTCTCTGTGAGTGCCAGGATGCGACAGAGATAGAGAGAGAGGAAAAAGGTGAAAGGTGAAGAGTTCGAGAATGAGTTGACAACCAGACCTCAAATATCAACACAAGGCAGGGCGTTCCATCAAGCTGGTTTTATTCTCAACTTCAGACTCACAAGTTCAGACGAATGCGAGTTACGAGTACGATAATTAAGATGTCTAAGCCTTAAAGGCGGGGAGGGGTGTGTGTTTTCGTCTACCTTCTCCCCATGGCATCATGGCATGGCGGCGGACTTTAGGGTACCGTTTGAACTTGGTCTTGGACCGGTTTCTCTCAGGTCCCATGTTTTGCAGAGGAATAGCGTGTGACAAGCGACCCTCCATCTCCATCCCATGGTTGTCCCGTCCCCAGTATGCCATGCTTTGGATGCCTTCTTCTTCTCTTCTGTGGGAGAAACCTGAACCCCACCCATGGCGTTTCACTACAATTACCGACATGTAGAACAAATGGTGACCATCCTCGGCGTGGATCACATTAGTGTAGTAGTAGCAGTAGCTTAGCTGTCGCGGCCCGCAGCTGGTGATCAATGCTCTACTACCTGCCTCCTCTAGGGCAAGGCAATAGTGGCCTGTAGCCTGTAAGGCGAGTCTTGCAACACTGTCGTGTAAAGGAAAGGGGTCGGTCTCGTGTTCGGTCTCGCACTCTGGGACCCTTCCATCGTGGTCGTCGATCGTATGGCACTGTAGAAGTGGTGCTCCGTGCCATGCGTGCACTGCATGAGGGGGTGGTAAAAAAAGGAACCGGGAATACTGCAACGGTTCAGTTGCCATCAAATGTCTTGGGATGTGCCAAGTTACATCTTGGGAGAATTTGGCGAATCAGAAAGGCATAATTACGATGCCGCGGCAGCTTTACTGCTTTTGCGTGGGGATCTGGGCCGTTGAGTGGGTTGTTTTGGGGTCCGTCTTGGCCTACGCTAGCCTCGAAGTTCGAACCCTTCCCTCCACTGAGTGCCCATCCGAGGATTCATTACTCGTGCTTTGTGTGATGTGTGTGTGTGCGAGCGGGAGAGGAGGGGGGGGGGGGGACCATGACGAAAGACGAGACGTAGGCGGACTTGTCATTGGAGACCCGATGAGTGTGCTGGTTCAAGAGCTGGTTGCAGATCAGTACGACGTCCCGTCAAGCTGGATGAACCCCCAATCTCTGCGACGGGTTTTTGGATGACATCGACAACCCGAGACCGACCCCGAGATAGGCTTCCAAGAGATCGCCACGGGCAACTCGCAAGTGGTCGTGGCAGTGAATGAGACACAATGGCAATAACGCATTTTGCTGACTTGCTAAGTCCGACGAAACATATGATGAGCGGAGTTTCTCTCTGCTATGGCTGAAGACACAGATTTGATGACGACCATTAACATCGCTTGGAGTACGACGAAATCATGGTTTCGCGGGAGTCGAGAGTTATTAGTTATTGCGACCCACAAGCTTTCGGGAATTTAGCAGCGCCTCGGAGGACATAACGAATCCGGGATTGAATGCTGCTCGGCTATGCCCCTTGCAGTTACCTCATGGTTTGTGAGCTGTGCCAAGTCGGGGGATTGACGAGCGTCCGACTTTACGCGGATACCTATTGCAAATAAACTCTCCAGCTCCCCCACTCCTTATCGGTAAGGAATGTTGGCTGTATTGATATGAACCTGTCCTGGTTGCGTAGCGACGCCTCTTCTCTCCTCTCGACCATCTCTTTTCTTTCAGTGTTTCCACGTCTTCGATTTCAAGTCTCTCACTCCTCTCCATGTCTTCACGCGAAACCTCTGGTTCTACTCCCGTTTCAACTTCCGGCTCGTCTTTCCTCACTCCTGGCTCATGTGGGCATGTGCGTTGAGTGAACATCGAAGCTCCTGCCACGCATTCACGAATAGACTTCACGTCACAGTTTCATGATGGCGTCAACTCCTCATTCTGCCCAGAGGGGTTGATAAAGGCAACGTTCATGTCGGGGACCATTCGTGTTTACGTTCAACCCTACACCCATTGACCTTGTCTTCCAGAAGACTCGAGTGAAGCTTCTGCCCTTGATTGGCACTTCCGTCCGAAGCCTCGCTCCAGCCACGCTCTCTTGACAGCCATAAAACTGCGCTGTCAGTGATTTTATGTGCAACACCCCTTTCAACACTTTCGCATCACAGATTGCAGAGACTGAGCCTTCTATCGTGTGTGCCCACAAAATATGTCAAATATCTACTTCCAACCAACGGACATGACCTTCCGCATCAAGATGTTCTGCCCAAACAATTGGTTGATAGACTTCTGCTGGGGTCCCGTAAAGTTTCGGCTGACCTGCAACTTGCAAGCAAACCGCAGGGTCACAACCAGGACTTCCCCACGATCGGTCCGGTCCGAAGACCTTCGGCCGACAGGCCTCTTTTGCAGCAGATACAGGCCCTTAGTAATTGGGAAAAGTCTTGGCGCAATTCATGATGGGCAGAAAGCTTAAGTTGCAAGAGCTGAAAACGAGGCTGGAAGTTGGAAAGGCGCCATTAAGTGTTTGGCATTGTGGCAGCATTTATAGCTGTCAAATTCCCATTCGAAGTTTACTTCATGCTGACCAAAATCCGGTGCATGTCTGAACGCAAGATCGTCCTCAACGATGGATCGAGTGGCTTGCAGGTTACTTGCCGGCCGTCGACGCCAGTCCGTGAGACAGCATCTGAGCTGCAACATAAGACGACGCCTCTTTCGCATACCGACAGTAGCTTACGCTCCCAAAGATAGTTGATAAAGTTCAGCGTTTGTCCCCTTGGAAACATGCGATTACCCCTCCTTTTCTCGACCTGTGTCCAGTCTGACCTCGTCTTTTGTTAGTGGCTGGTAAGCCTGTGAGAAGATTCGAAATCAACTTTCTGCGCCTCACCGCATCGATGGAGAGCGCCTGTTTCTCGTACGCTTGGTGCATCATGCTGGACATTGCAATCATCGGCGGTGGAATTGCTGGGCTCACGGCAGCCATCGCGCTCCGGCGAGCAGGCCATTCTGTGACGATATACGAGAAAACGTCGCTGAACAACGAAATCGGGGCCGCGATCAACGTACAGACGAACGCATCCCGTCCGCTGATGGCTCTGGGAATGGACCCGGTGAGAGCGAGGTTCGTGATGGCCACAGGCAGCCGGCTCATGCGAGGCGATACCCTGGAGGTGACCCACGAACTCAACCTGGGGGCTATTGCAAATAGTTACGGATCGCCGTGGTACTTTGCGCACCGGGTCGATTTGCATGAGGAATTGAAGCGGATGGTGGTAGCGGCTGACGGCGGCCCGCCTGTGACGTTCAAGTTGCGGAGTGAAGTGACGAGTTATGTGAGCTTGCGTGAACCAGGAGTCTGATTTTCTGCAGAGACAACAACGTGCTAATGATGGACTCAGAATCCGGAAGCTGCCAGCTTCACTCTTCGAGACGGAATCGTCATTTCTGCAGATCTTGTGGTAGTTGCGGATGGTATTCACAGCGGTGGCGTCGAGGCGATTCTCGGGTCTCCCAATCCCGCGTTCCCCGCAGCCCTAGACAACTTTTGCTACCGGTTCTTGATACCCATGGATGCTGTACTTTCGGATCCAATCACCTCCAATCTATACAAAGATGCAGCTGGTGGCTTTAGGCTATTTCATGGGGACGGCAAGAGAATTGTCACATATCCGTGTAGGGAGTATGTTGGCCAGTCGGAATGGCACACTGAAGCATCGACTGACGCGCCGTAGCGGTGAGGTGCTCAACTGTATTGCCATTTTCCACAACGAACTCGACTCTTCGAGCAGAGAAGGTGAGTATGCCTGCCTTCGTATTCGCGCAGGGGGCACGCAGATCAAAGTCAACCACGGGCAGCTGAGCTCCGGCTTGCTGGCCTGAAAGAACGAGGAGCTGACTATGATCCTCAGATTGGCACAACTCGGTTGATCAATCTCACTTACTGAAGCTTTTTGAAAACTTTCATCCCAATGTGCTGGCTCTTCTTCGGTAGGTGAGGCTTCGCGGAAACGCAAAGCGTGGCGGCTGATGAGTGACAGCAAGGCAAACGAAGTGAAGCAGTGGCCTCTGCTGTACAGAGCCCCCATTCCAAGATGGACCAAGGGTCGCATGGTTCTGATTGGGGATGCAGCTCACCCAATGCTTCCGCGTAAGGCTTCTGCCCAAGTTACCATGCCTTTACTGATACCCTATCTGCAGACCAGGGGCAAGGAGGTGCGCAAGGCATTGAGGACGGCGTTGCCCTCGGGGTGTGTTTATCCAACTCAACCTCAAAAGACGATGTAATCAAGAGACTAGAAGTGTTCGAAAGAATCCGTAGAAATAGGGCCAGCGTGGTCACCATCTTCAGCAATGCTGGACAAGAGGAGGCGGAGAAGATCAAGGAAGCTGCGTCCGAGTTCATACCTGTCGAGCGCATCCCCGGTGAGTCGCGACCTACTCCCTCTACGGTTCCGACAAAAAGGCACACATCTAATCAGACTGAATAGCAAATCCAAGCGGCTTCTATGACTTCCACTTTAGTTACGACATTATGGAAGACTCGGCTGAACACATGCGGAAGCTCGATCCCAACTTTAGGCTTCCCGAAGCGTTTCTGGGAAACGAACCAGGAAATCGAGCATTTACATGAGAGAAGAATGACTTTGAGATGGATTACTTCGAGGTTAGGAGTTGTGAAAGAACGGAGCCTGTCGTGTAATTGAAGTTATCGACGACTTCGTTCACGGGGTACTTCTTTCCACTTACTTGCATGAAGTACTTCAGTCAAGGTACCTTTGAGAATGTTGAATGATGAAGGAAGGCACGGGGCTCTTAATTGAAGGAAAGAAGTAGCAATGATCACTTTATGATATTCGAGTAAAGAGGTCCTCGCTCACTCCTGACATTTGTCGTGTTGGTGGTCTTAGGTGCTGCCACAGACTCTCCCTCTTGTCTTTGTCCTCTTCCTGTCGTCACATCAACGATCGACAAGAATTCCTACTTCTGTATATCTTTGAATCCCGCTCTTCCTAGGTATAACTGTCTTCCCCGAGCGAGGTACTTGAGTCGGCGACTTTCCACGCCACCACTAGCTACCTCGACGAGAGCGATAGCATTCTCGAGCTCTTCCAGTGATTCGGACCACGAAGGATCGCGGCCGGATTGACGACCTGTCACCGCCATGGACCGAAGTCTCGACCAATGGGACGAGATTTCGCCATTGCTCCGGTTTCTTGTTGTTATCGGAGTGGTCGAGACACTTGCTACCATCTTCTATTTCTGTGTCACGCTGTGGTGCCTGGCCAGACACAAGAGGACGATTGACGATGAGAACGTAGGTAGCATTGCTACGCCCATTCCTCCCATCACAGCACTAATCCATTCACTTCGTGTCTCAACAGCCTCCTATCAGGACCAAAGAATCACGCGATGTCCACGGCGGCAAATATCGAGCATAGGAAGATGAGCCAACCCCGCTAGCTCGCGTCGTCTTGGTTCCCGAGCGAAGAGGAGGACCCAAGCAAGATCCGTGGGAGCCGGCCAACCCCTCACCTGCACCCTCTCTCGCACCGGCTGCCCCGTTGTATGCCATTTCAGAGGCAAGCCTCAGCAAATACTCATTAACAGTGCTAGCCTTGAAATCACACGATCGGTCTTGACTGCAGGCGGTATAACTGCGGTAGGAATACATGGGATGGATGGGACCCTGATGAAGGACAGACTTTCTTCACTGAATCGGCAGGCCTACTGATACACTCTACTAGTATACACTCTTTACCCCCTTAACTTCTGTCTTCCGCCCGTGACTGTTGCTCCGGTGCGTAGACGCGTTGAACTGCGCGGTCGTGGGCCGCCTTGAGCAGTACCAGCTCGCGTTCGTGCCTCCTCCGCATCTCCCTGGCATCAGGAGGCAGCATCGTCTTGTACAGAGTTTCTCTCGCCTTGACCTCGGTACAGCGTGCCAATACGGCCACGCTTGCCAGCCATGCGGTAAGGAACGCAAGGAAGGCTTTCTGTCCCACCAGCCAAGAGTCCAGGCTGAAGAAGTGCACCACCAGCAGCGTCACACTCAGCAGGCATTGAGCGATGGGCAGTGCCAGATCCACGATGGGCCACACATTCGGACCAAAGGCACCTCTATCCTTCATCTTTTCTTCGTAATTCATCAGTTCGTTTTTCCACTTGAACTCGCATTCGTGTGCTGACTTCATGTCCACAAGGCGCAGATGATATGCCTCCGTGGCATATACGATCCGCGAATGCCGCTCTTCGTACGAGTTCTTGGGCTCGGCCCATTCGGAGAAGAGTGCATCAAGCTCGGCTTTGGCTTCACGGACCAGTCGCGCCCGCCGGCGGGGCGTATCGGGAGCCTCGATTCTGGTTCCTGCGGGGGCAACTTGAGTTGGTGTCGATGACCTCGTCCTCGGTGATAGTAGAGGAGGCAAGGTTTTGTCGGTTTCGATGGTTGGGGATTTTCCTAAAAAGTCTCCTGATTCGTACTCGGTTGGGTCCGAATCTATGGGATGCGCTTCGTAATCGTCGTCGGATCCATAATGGCTTTCACCGTCGCTGTCACTTTCTCCGACCTCTTCCTCATCCTCGCCCTCATACTCAACATCGTCGTCTTCGCTTTCTTCAGCCATGAAGCTAGAGCCGAACCGATAGGGGTCCTGATCAACGCTCTCACGTGCAAACATTTCGCAGATTTGGACCAGCGCATCGACACATCTCCTGTCCAGCTGCGAATGATCCTGCACCTCCTGCTCCCTCTCGCACACTCTACCAATTGTGTCGATGCACTTATTCACAACGGCAAACTTTGCATTCTGCTCAGTCACGCTCGCCGAGTTTGATGCAATCGCCGCCCCAGCCTGTTGCTTAGCCAAGTCCCTCAGCTCTTCCAGCGTCTCCTCGACCTTGTCCAGCCGCTCCACCACGTTGGAAAAGCTGTCCACCGATTCTGTGGGACTATCATCCTCATCCTGTTCCGGGACAGCCTGCGGGAATGACGCGAAGCACATTTGAGGCGCGTACATTGGCGAAGGCGCAGTCTGCGGTCTCTTTGGCAGATTTATCGTGCCTGGCGAAGTCGTGCTCGCCGGCGACATTGGTGATATGGTGGTGCTGACTGACGACCGCCTT
This sequence comes from Colletotrichum abscissum, assembly GCF_030869225.1. Taxonomy (NCBI): domain Eukaryota; kingdom Fungi; phylum Ascomycota; class Sordariomycetes; order Glomerellales; family Glomerellaceae; genus Colletotrichum; species Colletotrichum abscissum. The sequence continues at coordinate 351,510 of NW_026850043.1, forward strand.
TGAATCTCTCTCCACCCTTCCACCATGCGCTTCATAAACGCTGCCTGGTCGGGCATAATCTTGACGACCTCATCGGCGGCACTGGAGATGAAGTCATCCGGGAGGAGAACGGGGCAAGTTGATGATCGGCGAAATGGTGGCATGGAGACCGCCGTGGATGGGCGGCTGCTGTAAGTGGCCGTAGATGGACGGCTGTTGTAAGTGGCCGTGGACGGACGGCTGTCATTCTTCTTTTCGGTGCGTTCTGACTCGGAGGTTGTGTCCTGGAGCTGCTGGTGCTTGTAGGCGTCGACCTCGTCAAAGTAGCCGTCTAGGCTTTGTGAAGACTTGCGTGATGAAGCGGGCGTCTCGATACCGTCGTAGTTCTCATCCTCCTCATCTCCCTCTTCCTCGTCGTCGTACTCATCGCTGGAGAACATGAAGTCACCGAGTTCCTCAGAGAGTCGTCTTGGTGCGAGGGCGGGGGACCCTTGTCGGGGACTAGCTGGGAGATCCCTCATTGTGCTGGTGCGAGTTCCTGCTTTGGTGTGTATGTACCGTAGTTGATGAGTTGTTCAAAGTCTCTAATGAGGCTCCGTCTCTTGGAAATTATGGATGAGTGAGTTGCTGCTCTGCGTGGATGATGGCAGTTTGAAGTGTTGGTCTTGGTCAGCTCCCAAGTGGGCGCTGGTTGGGATGGCGGGATTGCGGATTGCGGCAAGGGGGGTAAAGGGAGGGACGGAGGGATGCGAAAGGGGAGGGGACCCTTGGCGCGGGGTGAGTGGGCTGGGGGGCTGGCGGTGAGTGAAAAAGGCCGCACGATGGTCAGTTTGCGTTGCTGCTGAAGGCTGCAAGGTGATCCCCCCAAAGAGAAGTAGAAAGAGAGCACGATCCTTTTGAGATCTCGGGAATATTTTGTTACGACGAAAAGACAAGAAAAGATGGGATGGAGCGATCTATAGAGCTAGGATGAAACCTTTCGGAGACGGGTTGTCGTGGTTTGTGGTTGTGGTTGGATGCAGTTTAAAGAACGGGCTGCAGCCAGAAAAGACTAAAAAAGACTGAGAGACGAGACAAATCAGGAGAAGATGAAGAGAGTAGTTGTCTGTAAGGTAGGTATGTATGTATGTATGCAAGACTTGCAGATGCGCGCAGAAGAAGGTGTTTCCGATCGGCGGTCAAGATAAACTTCGGTCAAGACCTAGGCACGGACGGGACGTCCATCCACGAACATGAGTCTATGACTGCTGTAAAGGTACGGTTGACGAGATGGTAGGAGTATGTATGTATGTATCAATCAATGTATAGGTAAGCGAGTGGATGAGTACAGCAGACCAGAGACAGAGGCAAAAGAGTGGAATCCAATGGGAAAGAGAGACGAATGACACAATGAGAAGAGAGAATGAGGGATAGCGCGCCTCTCGAAAGGGATATCACGCGAACGAAGGTAAGGGAAGGTGGTGAAAATGGTTGGATTGGAGAGAGAAAAGGCAGGCAAATCGACCGTTGGCACATGCGAGTTTGTGTGTGTGTGTGTGCGTGGATAGTGGATTCTGCAGCACTTTAGCTGGGGAGAGCGGTGGTTCGTTCCAACTCGTAGCTTTTGTGGTTCACATTCGTTCTGGATCGGAAGGACTGACAGGGGTTGATGCATCACTCTAACTCAAGATGGAGAACAGAGGTGAGGTGAACTGTGAGAAGAGCCTGGGCTGGACAACGCAGTTCTGTCGGTCTACCCGTCCATCGGTCGAGACCCCTCCAAAGTGCCATCACCAGATTTGCCGGATCGTAGTCGTCGTCGAGAGCGTCAGAGTGAAGGTCAGAGTCCGCAATTGTCGTCAAGTGTCGTTACCCATTGATGTATGTATAAATGCAATATCGTATTGTACAGACTGTGTCCATCCCATCCCATCCCTCGGAAACCCTGCCTCGTACCTGGTAGGAAACCCAAAACCCAAAAAAAACCAAACGATGGCCAGCGATGGCCAGTGGTATCATAATCTTCGTCAATGCAATTTTTGGCCATCTTCTTTCTTCACTCTGCCCTTTTGTCGGTGTCCCTCCCTCGTCTTCTCGAGAAAAAAACATGTCTCCATAAAGCGCGGCCCAAAGCCCACCTGCATGATGCCACGTCAAATATCCCCTGTAGCTGCAGCAAAAGGGCAGCAAAAAATAATAAAAAAAGAGGTTCCCAAAGACCCAAAGACCCCTCCTCGGCTAGGAACAACGCCGCAGCCGCCGTGCTATCCCCACACACCGCTCTCTGCTCCCCAAACCCAGCCACCTCACCGGACGAACCATCCGCGGCGGGGATCGCTTGTGCGCTTGCACCAGGGCCTGGCAGAGAGAGAGACAGGCAAGGTGCAGTGCACACGCGATCCTCAGAAGTCTGTACCCTATCCGTACGTCGGGTTTCAGCTGTAACCGTACTGGATCCCAAGTCCGACCTTTGGGTTGTCGCCGCCAAGGGGACCGCCCACTCGCATCTTCTTGGTCGGGCTCACCATGTCCGATCGTGCCTCTTGACCGTGCCCGTTAGGCACACCCCCATTGAACTTGCGCTTGTCTGCACCACTCTTAGTAATGCCAGAGAACAGCTTCGCCTGGAGTCTGGCGCTCTTCTCTGCCGGCGCAGGTGTGCCGTCGCGAGAGCCCACTGAGCTGGCAACTTCGAAGCTCTCACGCGGATCGCGGCGCAACATCTCTGACGCTGCCTGGCTCGCTTGGCTCTCGTAAACTTCCTCCTCGTCCTCGTTGCCGCTGCCGCCGGGGAGGGGACGGCGAGCGCCACGGGAGTTGCGGGATGCTTGCGAAAGAAACGAGGCCGACTTGGCGACGGACTCGAGAGCCTGGCGGGCGAGCTCCTCGTTGTCATCGGCCGAAATAGTGCTCTCGCGGCTCTTGCGAGCGCGCTCTTGGACCCGCTCCTGGATGGCCGGTGGCGGCGTGCCAGGAATCATTTGTGAGTTGCTGTACCGGTACCGAGGCTCGCTCTGAGGGACCAGGTTCACAGAGGGCAAGAGGCCAGATTGCTGCTCATGGCGCTGGGTGCGGGAGAGCGGCGTCGTTGGCAGGGCAGATAGAGACTGTGCGTTTCGGGTGTGCTTGGGAGGCATGCGGGGCGCGGGTCTGACCGCTGTCGTGGGCGTCGAGGGCGCGCTGTTGTTGTCCTGGCTGAGGGCCTGCAGCAGAGCCGCAATGGGCTCGGGGCCGTGGTCTCGGTCGACCACCCTGGCCTCGCGGTTGGCCGACCGAGGCGTCTGCTGCTTGGGAGTAGCTCGGTGAGGCTGCTGGGGAGTTGAGACGGTGGCCTGCTTGGGCGTCATGGCACCGTGAAAGATTCCGCCGGGGCTGCACAGCATGTGAAAGTGTTCCCGATTCTCCCGGATGCGGTTGAGTAGCATGTCGCGCTCCTCTGTGAGGCCAATAATTTCCTCCTCCTTGTGTGAAATAACCTTCTTTGCCATCTTGACTCGTCGCACGAGGCCCTCGTTCTCGTCCATGGCCTCTTCGTACCACATCTTCATCTGGAGGTACTTCATCTGCGCCGACTCTGATGCAGCGCTGAGTTCGCGGACAGCATGACGGGAGTACTCTGCTGTCCTCAGGGCCTCGATCTCTCGCCTGGTCATCTCGTGCTCCACGGCTGCCCTCTTGGCATCCTCGTCCGCCTGGAGGCTCAGCAAGTTGTACTGGAGCTTGTGGTGCGCGGCCTCCATCTTCAGCTTTGCGTGTTCTGCGATACTAGCCTGCATCATGGCTCGAAGTTCGTCTGCGGTGGCTTCGACAACCTGCTGAGGGGCGGGTGGGATATATTCAGTCCCAAGACCTCCATCTCGTCGTACCGTCGCGTTGTGGCCTGTGGCGGGCGGAGAGAAGAGAGCGGATCGCTGGGAGGCGCCGTATGCGGTCTGCAGAACGCCGTTGCCAGTGTGCGCAAGCAATTGTGACGAGGGCGGCGGTGTCAAGGACGAGGGGATGACGGCGGAGGAGCTCAGACGGTCGTCGTTGACTTCGGTCTTGAATGATTGGTTGGATTCGGCGGGCGATGCGGGCACTTCAGTAGAGGGGAGTGTCACTTGTGATGAGTCCAATGCGAGGACATTGGTGTCTTGAGGTGTCGTGGGAACGGTCGTGGTGTCGTTGGGCTGCTGGGCTGCAGCATCCGGGGCGGTGGCCATGATGGAAGTGGGAGCGATAGTTCGGAGCGAGCGAGCTATGCCTCAAATGCGATCGGGGAGAAGAGGTGTGAATGTTGGTAGTTGATTGCTGCAATTAGAACGCGGGGTAGCTGTATAGGCGACTCTAGTAGAGAAGTGCCGGTCTGAGAGCTTGAGGTGGGTGAGTGCGGAGAGGAGGCGTCGCGTTGAGAACCACGTCAGCGATGGAAACAAGGCAGCGTGGATTGGTTCAGAGAAGCCGGCGATGACAGAAGCGACACAGAGACGTGGAGCGTTGGGTTCGATGCTGAGATATAGAGACGAGGTGGCGGGGAGAGGAAAGGGGAAAAGAGAGCAAAGGCTCCTTGGTGGTGTCTCTGTGCTCAACCGAACGCTCTTTGTCTTCCGCACGGGTTTGACGGTGGACGGTTAGTAGCGTGCGTGTGTGTATGCGTGTGGTGTGTGGTGTGTGGATGTGGTGGTGTATTGGCGATGGTTGGTGGGCGGTTGCTGTGGGAGCAGATGGAAACGGAACGGCGCCAGAACCCAGAGCAGAGCAGAGCAGAGCACGAGCCAGCGGAATACCATAAAAAGATGGACGACAATCAGCGGACGGCTGGGGCTGGGGAGGAGGTGGAAATGGACGGGGGGGGGAGCTGGGCCGCGAAAGGGAAAAACCAAGGAAAAAAGAAAGGCTGGCGGTGGGCGGCTGAGTCGACGCTAGGCCCAGACGAGGATCAGGGTGGGCTCGGTGAAGCTTCGGGTGAGCAAGGTGAGGAGCATGGGCCTGACCAAGGTGAACGGTAAGTGACTTGATTGGTTTCTTCACCGAGAAGCTAGTCATCCCGTCTTTGTGCTCCCGAGACTGCCCCTTTTCTGCTAATTCACTTTCACCAAAAGCCACCCAAGGCACCAGAGGCTGGGAACGGAAGCCGATTGCTATAGCTTCATCAACTCCAACCTCCAATATCCCTATAGAGTAAGGATAATACTGTTTCTGTTTTCTTTCGTTTCCCTACTAGGTAAGTATCCATTGACTCCAGTCGCGACTACTCCGTAGAATCAATCACGCCTTGAGGTAGCTCAGAATTACCTCCTTGAACTGCTCAAAGTTGTCCACAAACGGGACGTGACCCGCGTTCTTGATCAACTTGAGCTCAATCTTGTTGTCCTTGCCAGCCGCCCTGAACCCCTTCTCCACCTTGTCCCGCATCTCCTGCATCGCCTGGGGAAGGTTCGCGTCTTTTTCACCAACAACCAGCAACGCCTCGTCAACACCCGACCCAATCCTCTCAAACAGAGGCCGGATATCAAAGCTATCGCTCTGCAGCGCAAAGCAACACGTCTGGAATCCCTCCACGGTAGTCTGGTTCATGATGGCGCGCGCCCGAGCCGCCTCCTCAGGGTTGGCCTTGATCCATTCGGCGCCGAACCAGCGGTCCATCGTCTGGTCGACCTGGGCCTCCATGTTGCCGGCCTCGCCCGCCGCCTTGGCCCGCGGGCCGAACAAGTCCTCCACCCCGGCGTGCTTGGGCGACGAGCTGATGGTGTCGCAGATGGCCACCTTTTGGATGATGCCGGGGTACTTTGTCGCAAAGTAGAAGCTCGTCGCGGCGCCCATGGACACGCCGATCCAGGCAAAGAGCTTCTCAATCTTGAGCGACTTGACCAGAGAGTGCACGTCGTCGGCTATCGTCTCGAACTCGGTGTCGAGCTTCTTTGGTGCGGACGACTTGCCGTGGCCCGGCTGGTCAAAGCGCAGCGTACGGAAGCCGTTGGCGTGGAGAACCTTGACAACATGATCCCAGAGCGTAAAGGGCGCCGCAAGCGAGTTGGCTAACAAGACGACGGGCTTCGACTCAGGGCCCGAGAGGTCGTATGATAGAATGCGGCCGTCGGGCAGGCTGAGTTGCTGTGCAGATGCCATTGTGATTCCCACCCTGGTCTTGTAGTGCTTAGGTAGGTCGTGATGTAAGGTGATGTCTGGTGATGCTTGATAGTGTCACGCAACGTGCCCAGGTGAAGAAGTATGGATTTCGTAAGAGGCAATAAATCAAGACGCAAAGCTACGGAATAAAGCGACGGACCTTCCGTGATTAATATCAGAGAGACGACAACCTCAACCTTTTGTGACTTTCACGTCATCGTCATGTGACGGCCGCGGGGTCGGATCGGAGTGGCAGCTTTCGGGAACTGGCAATGGTGGGGTTGCCTCCTGCCCGGCACCCGATGGTCTCAGACTCCACGTTCTAACGTTATCTAATCAAAATACGTACCCTTCCTTTCCAGTAAGGTAGGTACCTGGCACGGGCCACTCGAGCTCCAGCTCCAGCTTCCTCCAGCTTCTTCTCCCACTCGCATCACACACAGCCAGCTCAATCAATAACGCTCCAAAGCAAAAACTGAGTCGGGCAAATCATGGGGAGAGAGCACTTGATGATACTGTATGAGAAATCAAAAAACAAAAGGTAAGGTGCGTCAAGGACAGGATTCGAACCTGCGCGACCGAAGCCACTGCCTAATCTGGAATCAAGGTTTGATAGCAGGGCAGCCCATTAACCACTCTGGCACCTTGACTAGTGACTGTTGTTGAGCGGTTTGCCTCTCCGGAGCCCTGAGTAGGGCCCGTGACTGCGTCCTTTCCGCCCCGCTCATCGAGCCTGGTCTCCCTTCACAATCTTGTCTCGAAGTCAGGAGGCTCGAAATCCGTGTTCGTCCAAGGATCAACCTCAGGTGTCGTCGGCGACGGCTAGCAAGTTGGTCGAGAACTCTAGCGAAAAGTTTACGAGCGGCCTGTGAGTTGGAAGGAAGGAAAAGAGGAATCAAAGTTTGAAGCAAAATGTCATGGAGAAAATCTTTCGGAGCTAGCCACCTTACTCGGTCGCAATGGCCACTTGCTGCCCCCCCTGGTTCGCTGCAACCTTACGGTGTGGTGGCGGCAACGGTGGTGCAGCGAATAGCTGTCCTTGAAGGCGTCACTGTCATGACCCGAAGTTTGAGTTAGCCTATTCGTCCTCCAAAGAGAAGAGATCCATATTTCTTGAATCAACCGAGACAGTTGTCGATTAAATGCTCTTATTGAAATTCGCAGCAGGCTAGAGAGCAATATGATCCAGTGATATTTTACGCGGACCATGAAACATGCACGGCAATAAAGAGTTAGAATACGTTCAGATGTGTTTGTCCAATTATAAAAAATACCTACGTACGAACCGTAATTGGAGAGAACAGTTCTCGCAGGACAGCTATCCTAGCATTGAGACAATAGAGCCAATTGACATCGATTTCAGAGCTATGATGATTTCTTGTTAGCGCATGCTCGCTATCATCCTCAACCAAGAAATACTTACAAGTCTCAGAGCGGGTGGTTGCAAAAGCCGGGTTCCATTCAGCAACGCCCGACTCTTTTTCGGTCTCCCTTGCAGCTGCTGGAACGCCATCCGGATATGCCTACTATCAACTGGCTTCCTAAGACCCTCAGGTTCAGCGAAAAGCCCGCCCAGACCTGTCTTCAAGCCTCTGTCTTCCCCAGTCATCGCCGTCTCCTCCCCGAGACGGAGCGCCTGCTGCTTCTGGACTTTGAGTGCCTGCGCCGTCAACTTCTGCACCATCTCACTCGTCAAGAACCCCAGGATATCCATCACATCATCATTGGGCTTGTTCTCTGCAATTACGCCCAGCCCACACCATTCTCGAAACCTCTTGGCCTTGCGATAGGTCAGCGACGCATGCCGATACTCTGACCACGTCGCATACTCGGCAACAGTCATGTCCCTCGTCCGCTCATCGTTTCTCCTCAACTTCTCGAGCGCGGCCTCGTTGCTTGTAATCTCCACCAGGTCCTCCTGGCTTGCCTCGGTCACTTGTTCAGAGAAATAGGACGCCGCGTCCCAGGGGAGCGTAACGGTAGGCAACTTGGCCTTACCACCGGCCGGCGCGTCGTCTGCTGGCGCGACGACATTTTCTTCGAGATCGGCTTCGTCGACGAAGCCTTCTTTTTCGTCCGAGTCTTTGACGGTTCTGCGGATGGCTTTCCAGGTGAGGAAGATGCGGAGGCGTTCGACGCGGGCTTTGTCGTGGCGGACCTGGAAGATCAGGTCGTTGTTGGAGAAGACGCGCGAGCCGCGGCGGGCGGCGAGGTCGTTGGCTATTCTGAGCTAGATCCTGGTGTTCAGTAGGTGATAATTTTGTGGGAAGAGAGATCCGAGGGGGAGAGGCGCGGATGAAATACCATGTGAACGACTTGATCTCGGATGATTTCCTCAATAAGTTTGGTAGTTTGGATGGAGACCTCTTGTGTCTCTCCTGCAATGTACATCATCTGGTCGATATTGTGTCAATAGTCAGAGATGGCTTTGCTTTGGCACGAGGTATCATGATATGAAAGCAGAGTCGTAAAACGGAGAGGAACAAGGTGGCTTATTGGAACACACTGATGCCAACTCAAGTTGTTTGCATAGATGTGGCAGAGCATGTCTGGGCATCACCATGATTTGAAAAGACTCACCTGTTGAATCTCCTGTTTGAACTTGGGCTCCATGGCTATGACAGGGGCCGGGAATCCTGAACGAAGACGAGGGAACTTGGGTGGGGGTATAGGAAGAGAATGGCTAGGAATGAAGGAGCCGGGACGGTAACAAATAAAGAGAACTAGAAAACGCAACGAGAAAACTCCAGCTTCTATCTCCAGAGCTTTGAGGACTTGAAACTGAATACATGGCGAAGGTGCAGGTGGAAGAATTCATGTTGGCTATTTTATACAGGCGTATAAGACGCTATGAGTGCGAGATGTGAATTTTGACACTGTGCTTTTACACGCCGCCGGGCAGCTGGTGGTGATGCGGGAGTTGGAGAGAGAAATTGGGGACGAAAAGGCGCGGGGATAGCTTTACTTCGATCAAAAATGTCGGTTGAAGGCCGGGCTGATGACACCAAGTCCCCTTACCCATGAAGTATGATATGTGACTGGACCACTCCAACGACTCGTATCCACACGGTCGTGCTGACACAGTGCTCCTTCGGCTTGTAAGTGAGGAGGCTCCTTCCAAGATGCTTGAGGACTGGTCTAAGACGAGGTCCAGTACACATTCATGAACTCCAAGGCTTCTTTTCCGATGTGCTTAGTTACTCTGAACCATTTCAATTGAATGTTTCATATCTTCTCAGCATGGTTAGGGCTCAACTTTCTCAAAGGCCATAGGATGCTGGATGAGATCATAAGAAGCACCATCGCAACTATCCCATCAAGGTTTCGTAGCCCTTTTGCACCATGACATCCATCCAGTACACGTCCTGCTGCTTCTCATCCATACATGACCAAGTCTCTCTCACAAGGAGCGTCATTTGTCGTATAGGCTTCGCTGCCAAGATGCCCTCGAACGACGCGAGACGCGACAGGACCAGCCGTCTAGCGTGTAAAATATCGGTCATGGTTGGCCTTCCTCTCAACCTAGGACTAGTAGCAAAGCTTGACACAGACTTGTCTCCCAAAAAGTCCAACGAAGAAAATTCTCGAGTGATAGAAAGCTCGCTGCAGATGCTTACTAAGAGTAATGGCTGGATGGACCGAGATCGCGACGTGATTGGAATATCTTGAAGAAGGTCGAGTATGTGTAAAGCAAGACAGGTCAGCCATGTCCCGTGGAGAGCTTCTGGATTGCCCGAAAGGCTGGGTTCCGACTCTCCGATTATATCCAGCCAGGCCGACGGAGTGGCAGTCGCCGTGTCTTGTAAGAGTAGATCGGGAAAGTTGCGATAGAGTTGCAGCAGTCCCGTACATCTGTATGCCTCTGCAGCTTTCAACAGATGGTCGGTTGGTGTCATGTCATCTCCCGAGTCCATGACTGTAACCTCTGTTGGAAGTTCAATCTTGCAAAGCCGCGAGTGGAGCTGTTCCGCTGTCTGTATGGCGGCGACGGACTGCTCAATGTCGTGCCTGGATGAATGTTGGCGGCGACGGATCCGTTTTCTTTCTTTTCTGACGAGTGCCCCAACTTTACCTACAACCTCCAGCACCTCTACTCCAATACCTGTCTGCGGGTGTGGCATTCTGGTGTCATGTCGATTGGGAAATCGAGGCGGCTGGGGCTGAAGGGCGCCAGTGCATGCCGCCGAAGGCAACTCTTGGTCGGTGACGAAAGAAAGCAGCATCCTCCAGTAGACGAGAGAATTGTAAAAGAAGAATCGTTTCTGCTTATCCGCCATTACCAAGCTATCTTGTTGGGCTTCGAGGTGGATGAGTGTCTCAGCCAGTAATTCGAACTCGGACTGGCCGAGTTTAGACGGATCATGCCAGCAGAGGCTGAAGCCTAGCATGACTAGTGCCAACAGTGATGATGTATCCGTTGGACCTGCTCTACTTTCTTTCCATAAGGCATTCGCCGCCTGGTCCCGAAGTCGGCCGCTGGCTGCGGAAAGGCCTGGCGAGACTTCGGCTAAGCAGGCTGCTGCCATGCTTTGGGTAAGGTAGTAGAGAGATGGCGAGTTACTCCAGAGATTGGAAATGGTTGTTCTGTATGGGTTCAACTTGCTGTCGTAGCAAGACATCATCCCGCACACTTCTTTGAAATAGTACTCCACCAGCACCGATGTATTGTCTTGTAATGAGGGTGATAGTGGAGTTTCATTGCGAGCCATGCTGGATGGATCGGAGCTGACGCGCCGTTCTATCACATCGAGACCAAGCGTAGCGACTTGAGGACCAGGCATGATACCCTGCCATAGTTCATTGGCCTCGGTTTCGATTGATGGAAGAGGAAATGTCACCCCTGCGGATGAGGAAGGAGTTGGAGATAGAGCCGGTAGATCTGAGAAGGGAAACGTAGGCTCCAGATGGGTAACATCTTGAAAATCTATACTTGAAGGGGTATCGATATTTGCAAACTGATTTAGGAAATCCGTATCACAAACATCCCTGCAAGATGGATTAGGGGACTGCTGATTTCGAACCGGGTCCCTAGCCCTTTGCTGGCGGTTTTGTGATCCGCTAGATATCGGGGTTGTGATTTCGACCCTAGGTGATCTAGAGGCAGGCGACCATCTGAGAGGCTTTTGATATCCGGGACAGGATATCCCGAGTCTTTTACATCTCGAACAATGTGGCTTGACTTCGTCGCATTTCAACTGGTGTGGAGCGTGTTAGGAGTTAACATAACGAATGGTACACAATGTTGGTCTCTTACCCGTTTTGACTTGCATACTGCGCACCCATTTCGGGATCTGGTGATGGTCTTCGATGACTGCATCGGGTTGTTGGACAAGGAATAACACGTCACATTCAAATGAGATCCAAATGAGAACGAGACGATAGTTCAATGTGGTGAGGCAACCCCAGAATCCTTCAAACTTGCAATTCTTGAGCAGCAAGCTTTCCATGTGCCTGAGAAGCGATGTCTCAGTGGGTGAAATGACTCGCGTCCGGATGCGGGGAGCGTATCGGCAGCGGAGTGCTCGGAGGTAGCATGACCCCAGCGAAGATGAACGCATGCCCCCATCCACTAAACCAAATCAGGTCCCTCGAGGCGAAGGAAAATGATGCTGTAATGGGTAATCGTCGGTGAGGAGACTTCGGAGCCAGTCTTTTCTCTTAGATATTCAAAGTTTGTTTGATAAGACTTAACGGAATCACTAAGCTGCGCTGAAGCTCTATCAAATCCCCGTGCTATCATTTCTGATCCTACTACTCCGTACCTAGCTCTCCAACATGGCGGCCGTCTTGGGGAATCAGTCATTCAAAGTCGCATTGGTACAAACAAGCCCAAAGGTGAGCCCACTATCGACGTCACTTTAGCACGAACCATCACCAACCCTCATCTTTGCAGGTTCTGGATGCCGAGCACAACTTTGCTCATGCTTCCAAACAAATTCGCCTGGCTGCAACTCAAGGAGCATCACTGGCGGTTCTCCCAGAATATCATATGACAGGATGGGTACCAGATGAACCCTCATTCGCGCTAAGCTATGAGGAAGCTCAAAATTTCCAACGGCGATACCAGCAACTCGCAGCCGAAGTGCACATCAACATCTGCGCCGGCACAATCGTCTACCGAGCACCAGACGAAGATCCCAACTCCAAGCCAACTCTTCTCAATACATCTTACTTCATCGACCATGATGGACAACTCTTAGGCGCTTATACCAAGACCAACCTCTGGATCCCCGAACGCGATCATCTGACTTCAAGCATCGACTACGCGCACAAGATGCAAGTCGACGAGGGTACGCCAAAGCCTCATCAAGTCTTCGATACTCCCTTGGGTCCCGTCGGCATTCTAGTCTGCTGGGATTTGGCCTTCCCGGAAGCATTCCGACAGCTTGTCTTGGCCGGTGCAAAGATCATCATCATGCCCTCGTACTGGACTCTATCGGACATGAGCAAGGAAGGTTTGGAGTATAACGCGTCTTGCGAGAAGATGTTTGTGGAGTCCACGCTTACCACGAGGGCTTTTGAGAATACTGCTGCCATCATCTACTGCAATGCGGGAGGACCTTCGGAGCAGGGCTATTTTGGTTGCAGCCAAGTTGCATTGCCCATCGTCGGCAAGGTTCCTGGGAGCTTCACGGATGGTGAGGACGGGATGCGGGTGGTGGATGTGGATATGCGAGTTGTCGAGATTGCTGAGCGGAACTATCAGATTCGACAGGATTTGGGGCGCATCGATTGGCATTATGGCTATGCGAAAGGGGCCAAGTTGTAAACTCAGAAAGAGAAGAATACCTATCGATGTCTAATGTCACGATAATACCACCCAGATGAGATGCAATGAGTGTTTAGATCTAGGCTCGCTTTTGCCCCTGTTTGTTTGTTTTTTGCTTACCCGCTGCTAATGACACTTCAAACAGCCTACAAGACATTCCAATAGGGTCAGTTCTTTCAGCATAAGGAAGGTACGAGTCAGGAGACGAGAGACAAAACATATCGTGGCGGTTTGAGTTTCCAAAGGAGCACATCAAACCGTGTTCCTCCCGGGCTATTGCACTGGTTTCGGACGACTGGAGAGCTCTCTGAACACAAGAGCATCGGATTCATCGTATAATTTAATCCGTTCAGATTAGAGGCTATTTACAAAATCACAGCTTGTCATGTGGTAGGGCGGCTATCCCTTTTGCAGATTCCTGATCTTCGATAGGATTCGCAGTCGGTAACTCCTCCCCAAGGATCAGCTCAAACTTGGGACCGTTGTAGGTCTTCCTCTTGATAAACCAGAGTGCAACCGCGTAAACAATGAAAACTCCAATGACAGCTGTCACGTAGTCTGGGTGTGTTAGATACGTAAATAACCCGCTGGTAGATGGGGACTTACTCATAGTGGAAATATCGATCGGAATTGCTGGTGGAAAACAGAAGAACTACGAGATACGTGAGCGTTTCTTCTCCATTACCCCACACATCTTTACTCACGATAGATGTGACGATGACGAAAAGCACCGACGTCCAGTTCGTGAGGTAGCCCATGAAGCCTCCGCCCAGGGAGAATACTGGCGGATTATCCGTCACGAGTTTCCGGCCCCTGATTAGCAGAATCATGACTGGCATCGCATAAGAAAGATTCAAGAACACGGTGCAGCTTGCGATGTAGGCATTAAATGCAACCTCAGGGCCTATGAAAAGTTAGTTTCTGCATCTCATGTTTATTGACGGGCAGACGAACCAAGATAGAGAAGACCAAACAGAATGTTGAAAATGGCCTGCACGACTATTGCACGTACAGGGACGTTCAGCTTAGGGTGGAGGCGCGAGAGACTTCAAAAGACCAGGTAAGTAAGATGGGCTAAAATGGTGATAGCTTCAGGCTGTACGTACTACTTCGAGAATGGAGTTCCGTTATCTCGAGCCATAGACCAGACCAAGCGACTGCCCGACGTCACGCAGCCGTTCGCGCCATTAACGAAACAGAGGGCGACTGCGACGCTTAGAACAGTGGCAGCTGCTCTGCTCTTCGTTGCTTGCAAAATCATCTCCGTCAGAGGACTCTGCGTAGGCGAGGAAAGCAAGACGTCAATGTCGACGGCGCAGAAGAGCATAACGAGGATGAAAGCAATTCCCCTGCGTGTATTGTCACGTTAAATGTACTATTTGATGCGATGGAGTTCTACTTACGTCGTACCACCGACGATCACGGCACCGACCATGGCTTGAGGGGCATCTGTGGATGGTCTAGGCATCTCCTCGACCATGTGCGCCACAGCATCAAAACTATCACTGTGTCAGTCATATAACGGTAGGTCTATTTCTGGTGAGATGAACCCAATCAAGCTGAGGGCAGACTGAAGAAGTCCAAGCATCCATGCCGTCCCATCGCTCCAGCCGGTAGTATTGGAAAAATTTGTGAAGACGAATTCAGCGTCTGTCTTGGGAGAGGTTGCGAGTAGCACGATGCTGATCACGACGACGCTGAGCAAGGACCAATACACTTGAGAGGATTAGCAAGCCAATCGGTCAACTTTTGTCCTTTAGAGTACTTACATGCTCCTTCATTCCATCGATTGAGGATTGGGTATGCAAAGATATTCAAGAATACTCCAATGATGGACACAGCGACGAACATCAAGTACGTGCTCCATTGTGTGATCTCGTAGGAGCCGCCAGAAGCTGCGACGGCGGCTGCAGCGAGGAATCGGGCTTCATCCAGAATTAGTGAAGGTCAAGTCGTTGATGTAGGTCAATTCTCACCTCCAAAATACGCAGCGGTAGTGTTGAGCGTGAGCCAGCCAGCGATGTTGACCCATCCAACAAAGAAACTCTGGAGCTCATTAGCACTTGATTTCCAGTCAGGCTGTGAGACGTGGGGTTTACCGTCATCTTCCTCCACTTCTTCGTCGAAAGTGCATAGGCATAGTGATATTGCCCTCCAGCCGTCGGATAGAGCGACGCAAGCTCTCCAACACTTGCACTCAATGCGATGTTGCAGATAACACAGAAGATGAAGCCGTACACAAAGGACACTGATCCACCTGAGGGCATCACTAGACCAATGGACCCAGCGAGAGAGATCCAAGTGCTTTTGAAAATCAGTATTCAGATCTGGGTACGTAACTGCAATTCAAAAACTAACTTGAGAATAGCGAAAGCCATGCCAATCATGGTGATTTTAGAAAATCGCTTCTGCAGGTGGCCATCGTGGCCATCCGCTGATGATGTGGCCATGTCTTCGAGTGGTATGTGACAGCGGAGCTTCAATGGTGTGAATTGGAGGTAACCACCCGGATGTTCTTGACAGAATGCGAACCTCTCATGTCCTCTTATGGTCCTTGAAGGCTGTTTCACTTGTACATCGCAGTGTCGCACCGATGATAACAAGGCAGATGATAAGGAGAGATGCCTTTACGCTTAATAACATGCCAACAAACAGCAACGGGGTTATCCTCTCGGGTAGCTGCGAAGCTGCGAGTAATGACGGTGGTCTATCAACACGCTATCCCCAAAGTGGTAGTCTTAAGCAAAGGAAAAGACGAACCCCATGGCCGGCTGTGGATCGGAGACGCTGCTGTGGAGGTCTATCAGCCGACCACCCCGCATGCGATGATAACGGCCCCGAGCTGCGTCAATGCCGGCACCCATTTCCGCTGCGAACTGTGTACTTGGCTATCGAGGAATGTCATTGTTCCCGGAGAATATTTTCCCTTGATGGGTGCATTTCAGTTGATGAAGCTTCAATATAACCCCTAGAGGTAAAATACACCATCAATTGGGTAGAGCCGCTGCTCCCCGTTACTACCTTATGTTGCTCTGCTGTCCAGGCTCTAAAAGCAAGTGCTTAGAGCAACACATGGTTCACTGTCCTCGATCGTACGGCGCGGATAACGGCCACTATTCAATCCAGCCACATAGATTCAATTTGATTCATTGCTTCATTTTGTCCAAGGTTATGTTTGAGTTAAAGTATTTTCGTGTACACCTTGTTGCATTCAATCTCCTGAACCCACAAGTTCCATGGTCGCATTAATGACCACTGTGTCGTCTTGTCAGAAGCCATACATTCATCTTGGCTCAGGCTCTTCACGCCGCCCGTGACCCCAGTAACGCCTTGAAGCATTAAAGCAGTAGTTTGGATGCTTGCATTCTTCTGCGTATACACTGCTCGCATCACGGCGAGCTCGATGCTACTGGCAACGACTGTGAAACCATGCCCGCGCATCAACGTCACGTTATTGCCATCGTCGAAGTGCTTCGCCAAGTGGGCACCCATATTCTCACTGCGTACAAGTAGGTCATCAACGTCGCTGTTCTCCATGTGGTCTGCGGTATCAAATACCGGTAAACCATTGGCGCCCAGAAACCCGCACATGTGGCTGACGGCCCTCAGCGGAACACCCGATATCGTGTATGGGACCACGGCCTCGGAGTGGCTGTGGACCACCGCGTTAACCTGTGGGTGCCGCTTGTAAACCTCCGAGTGGATTCGCCGCTCCGCAAAGCCCGGAGGCGACTCCGCTTCGAGGGGCTCGGCATCACCAACCCTATAGGCGACAAGATCTCTGATCTCTGACACCTGAGCTGGGGCAACGTTTCGAGACATTACAAAGATGTCAGGGTCTAGAGGGTAGCGGAAAGACAGGTGACCGTAGGCATCAACCACTTGATGGAAGTGGAGAATGTGAGAGCCATCGATGAGTTTGCTGAAAAGCTTCCGAAGGTCGTCGGTGTGAGGCAGAGCAGCCATTGCAACGGGATGTATTTCTTTCCGGGCAATGGCGCAGGAATGTAAAAGGTTTCAAAGCGATATTTGATTTCCCGAAGACGGCTGGATTTGAGAAAGGCTAAGAGTGTCGCGAGTGCCGAGTGCTCATACAGAAGCAGCTGATCGACGGGCCGATAATCGGATTTCAGAAATCTGGCGGGGTACGAGCACCAACTCGATGCGGGGTCGTCGAGGGGGTAGTTTGAGAGTCTGAATGTCTGGCATTTGGCGACCTTTTCGTACATGCACGTAGGATCTTCATGTTAAAAATTGGTTTTGTGTTTGAGTATACCGCGCCGAGTTCGAGGTAGCAGTAGATTTCCTGATAAAACCGATCTTCTCTCGCAGCAACTTTAGTCTTGGAAGGAATCCATTGGTCCTTTCGGAACGAGACCTAGTTCAACCAGAAGCCTCTCTAAACCCTCTGTCCTGAATGGTTTCTGTATCAATGCGTCGAAACCAAGACTGCGAGTTCTATCCATATCTAGCCCCATTGATATGCCAGCAGCCATAACTACAATATAACACGGCTTCAGGCCATTCTCGATTTCGAATGCGCGAATGAGTCTTGTGGCATGCAGACCATCAATGACGGGCATCGAAGGCTGCATCAAGATGCATTGATAGGTCTGGTAGCCTTTCTTGTATGCCTCGAATGCCTCCTGGCCATTACATGCGAAGTCGTACACGCAATTGTGCCCTAATCCGTCCATTTGCCTGGCGATGAACTTTCTCACAACTTGATTGTGTTCGGCTACAAGGATGTTGATTGACGTCGTGTGTGTTGCTGTAATGGGAACGCTAAGTGCCTGAGCTGGGCTTGATAGACCTGATTGCTCTGTGCTCAGCTCTTCCAGTGGACGTGTTCCATTCTCCGACAGGGATTCTGCGCACGAGAATACCATGTCGGCAAAGCATTCATCTACTCTCTTCAGTGGTAAACGAAGGAACGATGGCGGTCGGGTTCGGAAGTGCTGTAGTCGATGACTATAAAGCATTCAAAAATACATTGAAGAAGAAAGATGACGCTGCACATTTTTTTCTTCTCAAACACTAGATTACCTATGTGCTGTGAGGCTTGCTGCCTGCTTGGCTTCTGACTTCTCGCTTACTCAAGGCGCAGCATTTCTAGTCTGCTTATGTGGATGCGGCCACGTTCTCAAGAGCTCTCGCACTGAGGTTTGGCACTAAGATGTAGGATTTGGGGAAAGGGAACATCTATAATACGACGTGTGTCACATATCTTTTTCGCGGTAATTAGATCCATCAACTTGCTACTTTACGTTGTTCTTTAGGCCCTGCGTTGACTTGGCGCCACCGATTCCCACGCAGCACTCCATGTGGGATGTGGTTCCTACGTATAAATCACAACTATCGTGATAGATATCCAAAATATAGCTATGGAAACCGTATGCTCACCGGTCCGTATTGCCGGGCAATGTCAAGACAGGGCCATCATCTTGGACGAGGCGCGCCCGACGCCGACGCCGACGCCGTCAGGGGTACCGTGCAATTATGGGGCCGGTTTACGGGATCGGGTTGAAAATCGTGACAAGAGCCCCGAACGAGTTCTGGTACTCTGTCACCGAGAGGAGGGGACCAGGTTACTTAGCGGCTTCGAACTCAAGTTATTCCTCACGGACTCTTCGGGGTTCGGCTGTTCCGTCTTGCCTCGTTCTCGCAACGTTCCAGAAGCTCTATCCCTGAAGCTCAGACTCGAATCGAGACGCAACTCCCAATGAGACCGCCGTAAACGCGAGGCATGTCCAAACTCTGTTCTACTTACCTTGCCATCTCGCAAGGCAGGGTGCCGGGCCTCTTCGCCTCTTCTGCAGAGTACTCCCTCTCAGTTGAGAAGATTGCCCATGGCTGGGCGCCTCGAATAAATGAACTCTGCTAGAAACAAACCCCGCGGAGCCACTTCCCCGCGTCCCTCTTCTCCAACATTGGGTTTCCGCTAGGGAATGTCTGGTGCTAGTTCAATGACGCCGAGTTCTGGGGTAACGCACTCGGTGGGACTGCGTGACACCCCTAGATCCATTTTCGCTTCGCCTCGCATGAGAAAGCATCTGCCGGCTGTTCGTTTCGGGATTTGGTGGGACAAGGGAGAGAGTCGAGACTGGGGGGAGCTTGGAGCTCGGGTGCTCGGTCAAGCAGCAACAGTGAAGCACGGCAGATCGGTAAAAACCCCAAACGCAACAACCCCAAAACTGGTTCTCCAAGGGCGCCTTTTGTGTTTTCCTATGAAGCCCGACTCCGTGACCTCGGTAAGCTGGCCACCACCTTGGTATTTGGGTTCTCCGACGCTCCCCAAGGATCCAACACCATATCTCGAGCTTGAAGACAGCAAGGAATCATTATCACAACTCCAATCTATTGAAGACTGAGAATACACAACTTTTTTTTAACGAACACATCGTCCTTTGGTCGCAAATACCTAGCCACGTCTCAGTAATCGGGTATTGGTTTCGCTGTGTCCAGCTGCAGCCACTGGAGCCTGAGCGAGTACAGGACAGGCGATTCGGGTAGTTTCCAAACCCAAGGCGAAAGAAATAGCAAGAATGGCACTCGGTAAGAAGACCTTATTCGAGATCCTTGCCCAAGCGATCAGATCCAGATCAATTGGCGGGCATTGGCTACCACAAATGCCATGAATGCGCACTCACCCGATAGCAGTTACGGCCGCCGCGCTGGCTGGCAGCATGGTCTCCAGCATGTACGTAGATGCCAAGTACCACATCTCCAAGGATGTCAAGGCCCTCCGAGGTCGACGGACAGTGACCAAATTTGTCGAAAACTCGAGTAAGGACTGCCGCAGCCTACTTGACGCTCGTGAGATTAACCCAGGATACAGTCAAGAGCAGCCGTGTTTCTCCCTATTATTTCTTCGAAGAAGCGGTCCAAAAGGATCCCTACGGTGAAGCCATCTGGACACGAAGCGGGAGCGTGTCGTGGAAGACGACCTATGACAGGGCGAACCAGTATGCACAGATGTTCTTGTCGCAAGGTGTTCGGCCGGGGGACTTCGTTGCGATTCTCATGCAAAACTCGCCCGACTTTGCATTCGCCTGGGTTGGACTGCTTGCAATTGGTGCGGCGCCCGCCATGATTAACTACAATCTCGTCGGCAAAGCTCTCCTCGGCTGCATCGAGATCAGCACCGCCAAACTCGTAGTCGTCGACGGAAGCCCTGATATCGCGGCCAAGTACAACGACGTTCAGACCGAGTTGGATCTCAAGGGCATCAGAGTCGTCAACATCGGAGAAGAGAGGGAAAGGATATATCAGATGGATCCCATCCGTCCGCGAGACGAGCTTCGGAAGAATCTGACGCCTGCCGATGCAATGGCCATGTTCTATACGAGGTAAGCTCATTGGTGTCGGGGTCTGGCTTCGATATCTGACAATCGCAGTGGAACTACCGGGCTACCCAAGGCCGTAATCATGCCTGCCGCTGCCGCTGGGAGCCTCGCATTATCGGTGAGCATTTGATGCGCACTCTGTCTTCCTCCGGCTTGCTGACCTGCTTAGAACGACATTGGCTTGCATCCGACAAAGAGCGGGAAGGAAAGATGCTACATTTGCATGGTAAGTGAATACGCCTATATTGTGATGAGTGAAGTTTCTAAAAGGATTGATACAGCCGTATTATCACGGGACTGGCGGTATTACTATGATATCCCAGATCTTGGTAAGAACCTCCCGCCCTCTTCAAGTGAATTCTAGCTTATACTTGCAGTCTGGCTCTACAGTCTGCATGGCACCCAAATTCAGTGTCTCAAACTTCTGGGAAGATGTTCGTGACTCCCACGCCACTTGGTTCGTCTACGTTGGCGAGACTCTCCGATACCTCTTAGCCTCGCCTCCCTCGCCGCGCGACAAAGACCACAACATCCACGCTGTTTTCGGCAACGGCTGCCGACCCGACGTATGGAAACGCTTCCAAGAGAGGTTCGGCATCGACACGGTGTGCGAGTTCTATAACAGCACCGAGGGCGCTTTGGGCCTTCGCAACCTCTCTCGAGGAGACTTCTTCGCGAATGCTCTTGGTCACCACGGACTTCTGCTCCGACTCAAGTACAGAAACATGGTGGTACCTGTTGAGATCGATGCGGAAACGGGAAATATCCAGCGAGATCCAAAAACTGGCCTAGCCCTGCGCGCTTCGTATGAAGTCGGTGGCGAGATCTTGGTCGAGCACCCTGGAGAACGAGCGTTTCCGGGCTACTTCAACAACGAGGACGCCACCAACAAGAAGTTCGTCCGCGACATTCTGAAGAAGGGTGATTGCTTCTACCGGACTGGCGACTCTTTGCGGCGCGATAGTGAAGGCAGATGGTTTTTCCTTGATCGGTAAGTGTCAGAAATATCTCATTCGGGCTGCATCTGCTCACCCACATACCCAGTTTAGGTGATACGTACCGTTGGAAAGGCGAGAACGTCTCGACTGCGGAAGTCTCAGAAGTCCTTGGTAGCTACCCAGGTGTCAACGAGGCAGTCGTCTACGGTGTCCAGCTTCCCGGACATGATGGTAAGGCTGGTGCGGCAGCCCTAGACATTGCTGCGGACCAGAAGGGGTCTTTCAACTATGCCGACTTCCTGAGGTGAGTAGACTCGACCTCAAGAGCTTGTATGCGTCAAAACTGATGGTCAACAGTTTCGCCCGATCAAAGCTCCCAAGATATGCCGTGCCGGTTTTCATCCGGCTCCTGAACGAGGGCACAGCAACGCACAACAATAAGCAGAACAAAGTGCCGCTGAAGAATGAGGGCGTGGATCCAAGTAAGATCCAAGGCGGCGATCAATTGTTGTGGATTGAGAAGCACGGGAAAGGAAGCACATATGTCCCATTCACTCAAGATGACTGGAACAACCTCGGTATGGGAAAGGCTAAGCTGTAATTGTTCTAGAGAGACACGTAGATGAAAGGTATGACGAGGAGTCACATGAGCTACAGATTTCCATTGAAAGGCCGGCCATGTTACCTTGCTAGAGATGCCTGTAGGTCTCGGGAGCCTTACTGAAAGCGACTACTTCATGCGACGGGCCCTGCTACCACAAGGTCTTGATACGAATACTATACATCAAGAGCTGGACTCCACGCTCCGGACCGCTCGACCTGCATTCCCGCTCCGGTGCGGGAGATGGCCTGTCGCTCATCAATTACTTATCCAATGAGAAGTATGTGATGTGAAATAGTTTGATTCAAGCTTTGCGACGGCGTCTTCCAGGATGTGACGAACCCCGCACGACGCAATTACGCAGCAAGGCCTTATTGCGCGGGGGAATACCCCTGCTCGGTTCACATGGAGATCAGCAACGAAATGGGGTGGCAGGGACCGAGGCCGGCAAAAGACAAACAAGATGAGGTGAACCATGGGAACTGCTTGATTTGGGTGTCGCGTCCAGGGTCTCCAGTTGATATGAACGGCGAATTCCTTGCGGAAGCTGTTCATTCGGTCCACTATTCTTTCGACTTTGAGGTCCATGGTCCATCGTCAACATGGCCGGCATCAAGAGAACACGCATCATATTTGCGCTGGTCATCACCGTCGTCCTGATCTTGCTGTTCAAAAAGGGCGACTCGAATCCTCAAACACCCCAATGGACACCCAACTCACCACCAGGCGGCTCGCTCATCAACGTCGACATCCCTCCAGATCGCGTCGAGGTGCCCATCATCGACAATAACCTGCAGTTCCAGCCGCCGCCAGTTCAGGCGCATGTGCTTCTCGACGCGCATAAACTCCCGACAGCTGACGACTTCATCCCTCACTTCGCTGCCGTCACCAACATCAAGGGCATCGCCCAGCAAGAGGCTCGCGCATCATGTACCTGGCCAGCGGACATGTACGTCGATTTTCAATTCTCCGACTCTCTGCCATGGGTTATTGAGGACCGACCGGTGCTTGAGATCGAGCTGCGCAGACGCGAATGGCAGGACTTTGTTAAGAGCGGCATGATCCCATACGCACGCGCCAAGGATCGCTTCTCCGGAAGAGGATTGGTCATAGTCGCGGGCAACGCCGACACGGTAATGCGCGTCAAGGTGATCTTGCGTCAGCTGAAGAGGCTCCGGTCGACAATTGCAGTTGAGATTCACTATTGGGACACCGAGATGGACATGGGCGTCATGGCGGATCTCAATGCTCTCTATGAGCCGATATACTACAATGATCTCTCCAAAGAGCACAACATTGTGCATATCAAGAAGGATGGGATCTTCGGGATCAACTACCAGCTGAAGACTGCCGCACTGCTCAATTCGCGTTGGGCTGAGCCTCTGCTGCTCGACTCCGACAACATTCCCATGATCGACCCATCGATTCTCTACGACTCGATGCAGTACACAGAATACCACTCCGTATTCTGGCCCGATATTGCTCGCACGCGGCCTCAGAATCCCGCTTGGGCCATCTTCAACACGCCATGCAAAATGGCCGAGCACGAGCAGGAGAGCGGGCAGCTTCTGGTAGACAAACAGCGTTTCTGGTACCACCTCCAGCTTGCATCGTGGCTCAACAATGAGCAGGGGAAATACTACAATGAGATGTTGCTGGGCGACAAAGACATGTTCCGTTTCGCGTGGCACGCTCTACGGACAACGTTTGGAAAGCCCAAAAAATGGGTCACGAGCGTCGGAACGGAGAATGATGGCTTCTACTGCGGACACTCGTTCGCGCAGCACCACCCCGACGATGGCCGTATCGCCTTTCTTCATGGAGGACTCGTCAAGACTGCTCCTCTCGAAGTCATGAGGTGGAACCGGGACGTCAAGGGCGGATATCTTCGGCATTACAAGAGAGCGCCGAGCGAAGAGAGTCCCGAGGTGAACGTCAACGTCGCCATCAAGTGGGACGGCGCTACTTACATGCCTCAGCATTCTCAGAAGTTCGTTGCGGCCCAGTGCACCGACATGTTTGATGTCCAGGCAAGAGACTTAAATGAGATACTGCCTGGGGTCGAGCAGACGTTTCGCGAAATCGGTGGATACTGGCAGCTGGATCAGGAAGATGCGACGAAGCTGGGCCAGTCTGGGTCTTTACCTGCCAGCTGAAGTCCGAGGCATTCCGGCTTGCCAAACAGAACAAACAGAATCACGAGGAGCCACGCTTGTTTGGTCCCCCTGACGATCCTCGACGGGCCGATGGCTTCCTACCTAGCGCCAGGCGCCAGTGAGAGGAGGGGGGGCCAAAGACACCGAACAGAGGCCAAAGAAGGTTTAGTGCCGTTCCTGCTGTCTTCTCGCGTTCAGAAACGTTCTTCTAACAGGAACAAACAAAAACCAACACGAGGAAGCAGGATGCCACTCGGTCAGCTCGCTCAGACCGAGGTTCGAAGTAGGGCTTGAAGGCTTCGAGCTTATTTTATCAGCTTGTGTCTGACCAGTCAAAGCCGGACCGATGTCAGCAGCCCTCCTCGGACGAGGCGTGTCGGTGTCACACGGGAACGAGGGCATCTTGATTGTCAGAAAAGCTTGGCATGACAAGTCAAAAGAAGAGGCATTCACAAGGCTGAAATGAAGAAAGAAGAGGGTGTTGAGCGATTCGATCATCTTCATAGGATACCATGTTGTTGCCATCAGAACCTGATGACATTGGGGGTGTTTGCGCGTCTAATCTAGTATCGAGCAGTAACTTGCACTCCCACTTCACGTCGACGAGTGTTCGAATCGTACGCACACGACACGCGAGCAGTCTAGCAGGGAGGAAATGTAACGGAAATCCCTGTACTAAAAGATCCTCCCCTATTACGAGTTAGAAATAGCATCTCAATTATTGGACGGTCCAGTTGGTTGGCACGCCATCCGAGCGTTGAAAGTTTCTGAGACAGCATCGGACGACAAGAAACGTCCATCCACACGCAGGAAAACAAGCTCAACGGCGGTCGTATCCAGAATGTTAGGGTCTTCTGGGTCATCCCACCTGATGTTTCAGGGGAACTTAGCCGCCAAGCCGTGCTGTCGTGCGCTAGAAGCAACATTGGATTAGCGTCGGGGTTGTGCAGCATACGGGATGCAACGCTAAAGCAACTCTCTCCTTTGTGGGATTGCGACTCGCGTTATTACCCCTGAATAAGAGTGCCTCTGCTGAGTCTGTTCCAACTTGGTCAGAGTCAGTTACTGGAAGGGGAACAGTGGTCTCGCCCGTAGATCGGATCTGGAATAGCACAGATACCAAGATGGGAGCTAAGTAATGTTGTGCGTCTGAACTTACATCCTGGTTCTGGCACACATGCATCTTTCAGGGTCGGATGATGGGTGCATCGATACGAGGCACGACGAGACTGACATTCACAGACGTGGTGTCAGTGAGGAGTTGATGTCAGTAAGTACGCAACCAAGTTGAACAGCACTTATCGACTGAACGTTTACGATGCCTGCAGTAAACCTCGTCAGTATTGCTCATGCCCCCCGAGTGTAGAGCAGGGGACACAGTATCTAATGTGCCTTACTCAGTGGTATCTCGACGTGGTATTAATCGGCACACAGACCTCTTTGTTTCCTCCTGGTCAACGCCTCGCTCACCGCTGTAGCAACCACCGTCTTCCCCCGGTCTGGTTGTCCAATAACAGACGACATGATTCCTCGTTCGACTCTTCAAGGCTTCGTGGAGGCGGAGCAAAAGTACACATGGTGGCGCTCGGACTGGATCAACTCCCCTTCGGTTGACTCGGCCCAATACGAGACTATGCGCGACTGACAGCAGATGAGAAGGAGGAAAAGCAAGCCTTTGCTACAACGTCGACGGCGTCGAGACGCCCTAGAACTAGTCAACACGGTTGGAGACTACTCATCTCCACAGTCAGCATTCAAGCTGTACGATGGCTTCCTTTGCCAAGAATAGATTCGCTGAAGTGCGAGCACGGCCTCCCGGGCTTAGGAGCTATCGATGAGGATATAATGAACCCATGATGCCCAGTCTCTAGCACTTGGCTCATCAGGATACGCCTCATCATCTCCTTCGTCTCTAACATATCTTCTTGATTCGGTAGAATCATCCTTTCGTTCTGCGACTTGAGCATACATACAATCTATACCACTCTCTATCAGCTTCTATTCTTCTTCCAGGTACACAACTATTTCAAGCTCACCATGCGTGTGTCAACTTTCCTTACTACCGCCCTCGCGGCTACTCCCATCATCGCCTACCCCGGCATGAAGAACACATTCGCCGAGATCCGCTCTCGCGCCGATAAAGACGGTAACGGCGCTGACGACGGAGACTCTAACGAGCTCATTGGCGATCTCATCACCCTCGACGACTCCAAGCTCACCGCCGTCGGAAGCAGCGTCAAGAAGCTCCTTACCGGTTTCGATAACCCCGAGAGTGACGACGCGTACCCAACTGTTGGAAGATCAGGCACTCTCGCACCAAAGGGTTCAGCGGCTTGCGCTGCCGACACCTGCTGCATCTGGAAGTACATTGCCAACGATCTTCAGGGTACCTTCAGAGGCAGATCTGGCCGTTGCACCGACTTCGCCCGCGCTGCCGTCCGTCTTGGCTTCCACGATGCCGGCGGTTGGTCAAAGGGAACCGGCAACCTCGGCGGAGCTGACGGCTCTATCATCCTCGCTTCAGAGGAAATAGCACGCGGGGAGAATCGTGGTCTCGAGGAGATTGTTGCCCAGACCCAGGTCTGGTTCGACCGCTATAAGCAGTTTGGAATCGGAATGGCCGATCTCATTCAGTTCTCCGCAACTGTAGCCACTGTTGTGTAAGTCATCCGGACCTTTGGTCATACAGTCTGAGCGTGAACTGATTTCGTGACAGCTGCCCCTTGGGTCCCCGCATTCGTACATACGTCGGCCGCAAGGACTCCTCCGTCCCTGCTCCCCTCAACCTTCTGCCTCCCGTCACCGGCTCTGCCGACTTCTTAATCGAGCTCTTTGAGAACAAGACTATCAAGCCCCACGGTCTCACCGCGCTCATCGGCGCTCACACGACCAGCCAGCAGCGCTTCGTGGACCCCAGCCGCGCCGGCGACCCGCAGGACAGCACCCCCGGTGTCTGGGACGTCAAGTTCTACAAGGAGACTCTCGGCTCCGCTCCCGCTCGTGTCTTCAAGTTTGCCAGCGACGTCGTTCTCGCCAAGGACTCCCGCATCAGCTCCGAGTTCCAGGCTTTCGCTGGCCAGGGCGGACAGTCCCACTGGAACCAGGACTACGCTCGCGAGTACATCCGTCTCTCTCTTCTTGGTGTCTTCAACATCAACGACTTGACTGAGTGCACCAAGGCCCTGCCTCCTCGTACCGGAAGCACCTTCACCGCTCCCGACCAGGCCGTTTTGGACAAGTGGCTCGCTACCAAGGACCGCCTTAACAACATCGCAGATCAACTCAGGAACGGTGGTGACATCAATGGCATGATTGCCTCGGTCATGAGCTGGTTGAAGGGAGTCTTCCACTTTAGGTGGTAAACCCCTTTTGGCTTCCGTCCTAATCTTCGAGTTATAGAGGCGTTCGGCTCTGTGTTTTGGTATATAAAAACCGCCGTATCCGGCAAGAGTAGATACAAACCATATAATGTCTATACCTAATTTCAACAACACTTGGTTCACTTGGCTGTGACAGTGCCAATGTGTGTCTTGATGCTCCTCATCATTTGATGCTCTGACTATAACTAAGCCAGTCGGAAAAAGAAAGAGGGACATCGGACACTTAAACCAATGGTCACATCCTTATCTATGACCAACAGAAGAGTGGGTTTCCAGCACCGTTCAACCTGAAGCGCGCTTTCGCCAAGCTAGCATTACAACCACGCATTACCCGTGTGTTGTGACTACTCTCAACGTGAGTGCCCTCATCACGGCCCGCCCTGACTCCACAACCGCACAACTCGTCTCCCACCACCCTTCTTGACTAAACCTACGGTACAAACCCAGCATCCAGAACATCGTACGATGCTTCAGGATCACTAGCCCTGGTGGTCTAGCGGTATGATTCTTCCTTAGGGCTTTAACAAGACTTCCGAGTCTTCTCAGCCGGATTGGAAGAGGTCCCAGGTTCGAATCCTGGCCAGGGCCTGATATTTTGCTCCTACAAGCTTCTTACATGTGCAAACGAGCTTTTTGGCTCTGAGTGATGTGTCACTGGAGGTGTCAAGTCCCCAAGGGCGTTTTGAAGCTGTATCTTGCAGAATCGCATCCATTTCGTCTCAGTAACTACTACTCGTGCCTCTAAAATGCTTCATAGTCTTGGCAATATGCTGACAAAAGTAAATCGCAAAACTCCGGGCTCCATATTCTCGTAAAAAGCAGAACTCATGTCTTTGGTGATGTCGCAATCACTTGGGTACGCAAACGCAATTAGCCGAATTGTTTCCAGTGCATGATGATCCGCCGCGTTTCTGTAGGACTTGTGATCAGACCAGAGACTTACTCACGACTCACTGAAAGTTGAGACGCCAATAATGCTTGGTGGTTGTTACTCACCATTCCTTGCTTGCCACACACGTCATTACAAATCGCAACAGAGTCGCAACCTTCTCCAGGCGTCTGAGGCAACGCATTTGCGAAGTAGGCCAAAGCCATCAATAGGGTAGCATACGGAATCGTCTTCATGTTGGTTGCAGAAGTCTTGTACGGAATTACAATGATGACTGCTATGTGAACGACGAGTTTGAGAGTCTCTTTTGAAGTAGAAAGTCTGATTGATGATTCTGAAGTTGCGTAATGCTGAACATTGTTTGCGTTGAGGGCAGCTATGTAATTAGGTATTTATTCAAGTGCCAGACTCGTGTACATGCAGACAAGTCGAAAGCGAATCCGGTACTCAGCTCAGTCAGGCTGACCATGTCATGTCTCGAAGGCGGTCGACTCATGTTATGCTGACGACAGGCCATCGATCGATTCGTGCCCCGGACTTTCTTGTGTCGTCTCAAAAAGTGAAACATGCTCGAAGTTCAACTCGTGTTGTAGAAAGCTTAAGATGCTCGGTGATCCGAACTGTCGGAAATTTACCAACCCAGGAACCAGAAACCTGGTCTTTCAATCTTCGCCCTAGGCTACCTAGATATACTGGGTTCGAGAATTACTTGATCACCGAGGCTCTTTATAGGGCTGTCTTTGTTTGAAAATGTCGCCGGTCACCCGCATTAGTTGGATTTCCGTGGATTGAGACTTTACCGCGTTCGCATCCAGGAAATGCCGATGGTGCACTTCTTGAATCGTGCATAGCATTGATTACGACTTGAATGTTGCGGATGAATTGATGAGTCTGCGAGCATCCGTGGGATTGGATGTCAACAAGCCCGAGCCTACAGGGACATCTTGCCCTCTTGAGACTTCCAAGTTCAGGTTCGAGGTTCCGATCGTTACCATAGCTAGGTATCATATGTGAACAACTTGAAGAGTTGGGAAAAGGGATGTTCGATGGATGGCATGCAAATTAAGGTGACAGCTTGTGTAGCAACAGGGAGTCGATGACACTGGCCCATTCATTGGAAGAGGCAATGTTTGAAGCCGTTAGCTACTCTAACAGGATTCACTTGTATGGAGCTTCAATTAATAAGATTTTCCGAAGCCTCAAGACTCTGACATTGCTGTGGACACCGGCCATATTCTGAGCTCAGTGAAATAGTCTCAAATGGAACAGAAGGCGCTTAGTGCTCATAGAAGAGTGAGCTTATGAGGATTTGGACAACTCCCGGCTGCCTGCATGTTTGGGATCCCGGTCACGATATAAGCTGCATTTGTTTCCTTTACCTAAGTGAGATGCTGTGCTACGGAAGTCCCATCTTAAACGCTCTGAAGACCGGCCACCAGGCTGACTTGAGCGGTTTCATTTAGGCATCGTCGCCTCACTTACACATGGGCCTGAGATCAAATTTCTCTTAGCCGTCTGCGGCATTGAGGTTTCGATTCAAATTCATCGTTGGAAGAACTTTGGTGTTTGCGGGTGATCTGAAAGTCTTGGCACCTTCTCCATTTGTAATCGCCCTCAACAACTAGAAGCGGCGTGGTCATGCCTA
Source organism: Colletotrichum abscissum (assembly GCF_030869225.1). Classification (NCBI taxonomy): domain Eukaryota; kingdom Fungi; phylum Ascomycota; class Sordariomycetes; order Glomerellales; family Glomerellaceae; genus Colletotrichum; species Colletotrichum abscissum. The sequence continues at coordinate 381,300 of NW_026850043.1, forward strand.
GACCCGAAGAAAAATCTCTCAACCCGCGGCCGCCTCGGAACGAACCTAGATGCAGCCTTGCAACGTCCCTGGCTCCGGCGAACCGAATAAGCGGCTCAGCAGCGAACCCCGGATTGTAGCCAGGGGTCACGACGAAAGTCCCAATATCTTCCGTTGGCAGCGTGACCACGTCTCATGTTGCAGAAATTTTAAAAGGTCTTCAATGCTGTCAAAAATCTTTGCTATGAGCTGAACAAAACGGAACTTGAGATGACGATACAGCGGTCGAGAAACCGAGACAATTTGCTTGGTGCCCAGCTTTGTCTCATTGAATCACTCGCAGAGCATCTTGTCGCTCGAAAACAAGCTCATATGCTTAAAAGGATTTAAGTTCTTTCGGATGGTTTTGGGAGGGTCGCCAGTTGCCACAAAGTGACAACCGAAGTCCGATAGTTTCAGGGGTAGTTAACTTTCCACCACTTACAAACGTTCAATCCCACAACCAAAAGAGAAGTCCGAGGAACTGGTTGCTTTGCTGAAGGGGGTAAAAGTTGACTGTTCGAACGATCAAAGCTGAACATCAAGAGCGTAGTCACCCGTGTGGACCCTCTCGATGTTGACTTGATCCGGTCGACAGAAGTTCCGGGTCCTGGATTGGTCCTCGTCGAAGGGCGTGGCATTTCCTATACTTCCAAGCGTAAGGATGGGAACAGAATAAGCCTCACTCTTTGATGCCATTACTAGTAGCCAAACCCAAGTTCCCACACACGATAAGTGGGGTGTATTGAGACGAACACGACTCCCCCAGCCGTCAGCTTTGCATACATACTCTCAATCAAGTGGGCCGTGAGGCAGGAAAGCTCCCGTTCAACACCAAAGTTCCATTCTTCGACGACTAATTATCGATTTCTCTGAGCTTCCACGTTGCAGATATCTATCACAGGGCCGATAACTGCGGGCTTTGTTCATAACCAGAGCGATATAAATAGTCGAGGCCATCTCGATCAAAGTAAGATCAATTCTCGAATCATCAAGCCTACCACAGCTCTCTTCCCCAATCCAGCTTCACTTACCGTTATTCGCTCTCAAAATTCATTATGAAGACCTCCGCTGTCATTCTTGCCCTCGTCGCAACGGCGACCTCTTCAGCCATCCCTAGCGAGGTGAGTGCCAGCAAGAAGCCGAATGTTTGAGGGATAATTGACATGACGTGTCTAGCCTCGCGATGTTGAAGTCAAATACGCACCTCTACCTTTCCCCATTGGCGAGGCCGGATGGGTTGGAGTCTTGGAAGAGGGCGGCCCTGTGGTTGAGGTCTGGGGATCCGACCTACTCGTAAGATGATTTCTTTTTCTTCGTGGTGCCGAACTTCCTCTTACTTACAACATCCTTAGGATATCGAAGCAAAGGTCCAGGAGCAGCATGGAACGTCCATCTTCAACGGTACCGTCGATGTGGATGGCACTCCCGCCACCCCTGAGGTTGCCGCGGCCTTCTACAACGAAGCCCAGAACGCCAAGCGATCCCTCGAGAAGAGGGTATGTATCACGTTCTACGTCATAAATCTTCACTTTCACTAGCAAGTACCTGACGAGATGATGCTCTAGGCCCCCAATTGTTTCGAGAAGTGGGGCAAGGTAGATGGCTTTCAGGTCAACACTGGCGTGAACAATCTTCGCGCCGTCAACGGAGGTTGCAAGGTCAGAGCCCGCCAGTGCATTCGTACTCAGTGCGTCGGTGAAGCGGCCATCGCTCTTTGTAATGACAACTACTACGACCTCGAGGTCTCATGCGGTCACGTCGCCGACCTTGCGCAGGCTATCGCTCACGACTGCATCTGGGTGGACATCTGCAGCGACCCGAAGCAGCCAGCCCATATCTGCAAGACTTGGTCTGCTGGCCAAAACTTTGACGGCAGCCACAATGTCATTGTCGGCAACTGTGGTGCTGTCAGCTCTAGCGGTCAGCCTGTGAAGGCTTAGAGTCCTGTGAGGGCCATGATGGATTAATCCATGGGCACACTGGCAAGCTTCTTACGCCTGCAGACAGCTTCTCCAGCTGCTTTATATCAATACTTGAGAAAAGTAGATCACTGCGGGGGTTTTGATATGAGAAATCGAGCCGAGATTATGAGTCTCTATTTGCCTCAGCATACCTACACGTTGCCTTGAAACATAACAATGAGTCAATTAAATTTCAACATGTTTAGGCGTCTTTGGCATCTTCGGTCAACGAAAGCCCGATGTACAATTCCAAGTTAAATGCCGAGACTCTTATCTGCTCGCAAGGATTCTGATAGACAATCGGATCAGCTTGGGGACGTCCAAATGTTGGCGGTGACAGACTGATTTCTTACGGTCGGCAGACAAGAGTATCATCCTGATTCGCGACCCTGGTGCCAGAAGTTCCCTTCACCCCAGATGTTGTGATAGTCTTCGGCCAACTTCGGCTGTTGTTGAAACGCTACATGAGATTTACATGTCGTACGGATAACATGTAATCGCATCGCGTCTGACCTTGCATCTGACTTGGCTGCCAGGATCTTCCTTCCGGAAATGCTGAACGCTCCCCGGGGGCTACGGGCTCCACGGGATGCCGGATTTCCGGTAGGAGAACGTGGGTCAAATGCGAATGCGAAGTTGAGCAATTAAAGAGCATGTAGAGTACATCACAGGGCTCACTTCTGCAGGAACTTTTGTCAAGTCATGGCATCGGCAACGAGGCAGTGTAATGTTGACTCCTACTTATTGACGAGAGCCTCGGTTTTCAAACGGAGTTGGTACGGGACCCCCCGACATGACCCAAGGATCATCAATCCTGGAAATGCATGTGTGGTTTCAATTAAGAATACAACCGTAAACCGGGTGTGACAATGGAATCGCGAACTGCAGACTATTCCATCAACTGCAGAATGGTGTCAGCACATAGATACGTATTCTGTATGAGGGGTAGTAACGTATCACGTATTCTTCCTCATCATTTTCTAGTATTACCGTCTTAATTACCTCTAACGCACCCGATAAAAAAGTTCACAAAGGGATCAGCGTTGGATAAAACCGGAGATCTATGTACTGACGCCATTCCGCAGTTGATGGGATATATGTCGAGCGATGGTGAGGTTATCTTGAGAGCACAGATCCAGGTGCCGTAGATAGCTCGTCTTCACTTGGTGAATAGCTTACCCAAGTTTATACTAATGACTTACACGAGAACACGCAATGTTTATTCTAATCTACTCTGTGACTGGAGTTACATAGCATCTCAAGTGACCCTTAAACAATGCAAGACCAACATCAATCCAATCGAAATCATCGTCCTTGGTCCCGTCTAGGCTCAGCTCGAAACGACGGAAAAGGTTTGCATAAGCTAGGTACAATTCGCACCACGCCAAGTTGATACCAAGTCAACTGCGTGGTCCCTTGGAGAACGGAACAAAATAGCGGTCCAGCCTCTGTTTAGCAGCCTCGTCTGCTACAAGCCATCGCTCAGGGATGTACTGATCGGGGGTCTCGAATGCCCACGGATGTTGCATGGGGAACAAGACTCCCATGCTAACAATCGTCTAGAATTCGTGTCAATTTTCAGTTAATCACTTCCTCTGTATCAGGTCAAGACTCACATTTCCGGGGACTTCTGCTCCGCCAATCCTTGCTCCGTGAGGAGGCACGAGCCTAGAGTTTTCAGAGGTAGTTGTCGGCGCCATCCGCAGTGCTTCCTTGATGACCGATGTCTGTTTTCGTGTTAGGCTTATTCAGGAATGACGGTATAACACTTACCAAGTAGGGTAATTTCTCCAGCTGCTGCGCCGTTGGGGTAGGGCCTTTTAGATCAGGCCATACTTCCTTCAGCTCTGCCTTCAATCTCGCATACTTCTCCGGGTGCTTGCACAGATGATACGTGCCAAGCGTCATGGTTGCTCCAGTTGTGTCGGTTCCGGCGATGACAAGTGCAATTGCCTCTTCCATCAATGAGGCACGAGATGGTGGAGGTCTGGTCGGGCTATAGTTTTCTGGATCTGTGAGGGCACCGTAGATAATCGGTTTCTCATCCGGGCTGGGCTTGCCTATATTAGCCCTGATGTTGTCGATTTGTTCTGCAAACATCTAAAACCGAGAGGATTGTTACTCGGAGTCTTCACTGATGGGGGTGCTAGAATCTAAAAGGAACAGACAACACACGTACGTTTTTCATCTGCGCGAATGCCACACCGCTTTTGAAGAAGGTAAGGCCAACCCATTCCGGTACCCACAGGATGAGCTGCCGTACCAGCCAGAAGTGCTTGAACACCATGAACCAGGCGACAATACTTTCCATTGACTCCAGAATGGGGCTATGAAAATCTTCATGCTCGAAGCAAGCTGCCGATTTGCCGAAGCAGATGGACGTGATTGTCTCTAGGCCGATACACCGAAAAGCGAGACTCATGTTGGCAGAGACGCCCTTCTCGTGATGCTTGACCAAGTTTGAGCAGAACTTATCGATCTAAACACCAGTTCGATGAGAGATAGGACGGAGGAGTTTGATTAGGTGCGATAGAAGGCCCTTACATTTTCTTGTATTAGTTGCTCTCGGTTATATACAGAGCTCTTGGCGAAAAATGGATGGAGAATGTCCTTGCGATTTTTGTTGTCTTGATGTTTGACAAAAGTGACAGTGGCGCCGTCGCCACCTAGAAGAGCGTACATGAACGGATCTTTGTCAAACTTGGTGCGGTAGATCCCAGAGTATGCGTCAGGATGATTGAAGTGAAGCTATATCGTTATTAGCAACCATGCGCTCAAGGGCTCGTCAAGCTTCAAGCTTCTTACTCGGTTGGGTCCAATTCTGACGATATCTCCTGCACTCAGAGGTCAGAATGATCAATAAACGTGAAGTCAGAGACAGCTCAGTACCATATTTAGCGTGGAGATCTATGCAAATATGATGCATCGATCTATTGACAATAGTCTGCTGATATGTCGACCACCAGCTGGTGGCCGCGGCTAATCTTGGTCCTGGAAACTTGGAGAGTGGGTGAGAATAGATGTTTCTAATGCATTGTGCAAGCCAAAATAAGACCCACAGGCTGGTAGCAAAGATGACGCCAGACTTCAGGGCGTCAAGAGCGAGATTGGTATGGTTCCAAGCCATTGTGAGATGGTGTAAGATGGGGTTTGAACAGACGATTCTAACAACAAGCTCAAGAATCAAGATATGGCACTGCGGTAGCGATTAGGCGGACCAAAATCTAAGAATCCGATTATATATGAAAACCCTCTAGCGTTAGGAAGACAAGCAGGGTCCGAACTGCTTCCTATCAAGGATGTTTCGTTGTAAATGGGCTGCGGGTCCCTCTATGATACTAAGGTACTTTGGAAGCCATGTAAACAAAAGTACCTGGCAGCAGTAACCCAAGCCTTCTTATCAGCCACCCCTACGTTTCGGGTCACGTCCAAGAAACTCAAATATTGCTATTCTGCAAGATCCATTCCATTTTAATATGGCCGCTGCATGGATCTTCGGCCCCTGCAAAACTCCCCGGGACGCTCTTCCGTGGTTTAGCCATGCCTTTGACAACCTCACTTCTAAGTCATAGCCCGGTTTCTCATGATTATGGGCGGTCTGGTAGCTCATGAGCTTCAGAGTATAAGAGGGTCCAAACTCAACGACTGACGGGGAAGGTTTCTCATGTAACACTACACACCAGGTCAAGAAAACGAAATAACCAAGTCCCCAAATGCCTTCATCAAAGTTGAGCGTGTCCTCCGTCAACGGTAAGCTCGCCTCTTAGTGCCGTATTATCCCATATCATCCCATTCTAATGCTTTCACAGGGAACATTTGCGCCCTGGAGAATCTGCAAGATGTCTCGCAAATTGCGTACGCCTACAACTGGCTCCACGATGCTCCTTATTTGGATCTGAAGACCTCTCTACTCCCGTTGGCTGGATACGAGCGGCTCCAGCAGTGCCGTACCCCTTCGACTGACGGAGAAGACGAGCCTACTGATATTAATGGATTTGACATCTTCCCCGTTCGAGCTGGTCTGCCTTGGCCGACGGGATTCCCCAAGGCACGTCAAAGCCGCCACTGGGAGGCCGGCCTGAGAATCTCTTCAGAGCTGCTGGAGTTGTTCAGCACTGACTCCAGCATGTTCACTGCTGTCAAGCTTAACGGCAGATCCCTTGCCAAGATTGCTTCTCACGAACTTTTGCTACCGGAAGAGGACCGTTTTACCAAGTTTGCCACGTACCTGTTTCCTGAAGCAGACAAGGAGAGAACCCGCCTTCTCGCAGCCACCATTGTATTCATTGTCATCTTTGACGGTAAGTAAGAATGCACACCTGTTTGCCTTCCGAGGTTACTGAAATCTTCCGCAGACTCATGGGAGATGCATAGCGAGGATAAGGTACGATGTCCATCCCTGCAAGCTGATCCCTACCACCGAGTTATCACTAATCCAGGATTCTAGCTCGGCGTTGTTCGTGACGACTTTCTCCGTCGCCTTGAATCCAACGGAGAGAAAGAATGGTCCAAGTCCGAGCTGCAGTCGCTCATCGGTTACGTTGTAGATGGACTCAAGAGTCACGACAAGATCGTCGGCAACGGAGGTCAGGAGGTGATTGACCGACTGGCGGACTTTTGTCGACACGTCCCGCCCCAGTCGAACTTCGCCAGCCTAGCAGACTACTTGTCCTACCGCAACATTGATGCGGGTGTCCCGTAAGTTCGACCTTCATCAAACTCCCACACGCGCGCTTCTCCCCGTTACAAAAGGCCCGACCCGCATCTAATAATCGAATGTTTGCAAGGTATATCTTGGCATGTGTGAAGTTCTCGCTAGAGTCCGACGTTGTGATTGAGGATCCCAAAATGACCAGGATCCTACGTCTGGTTAGCGACCACGTGTCGCTGGTCAATGACCTGGCCTCTTTCGACAAGGAGCTCAAGGCCCTTGAAGATGGCAAGGTCTGCTACATGATCAACGCGGTCGACGTCGTGCGTCGTCTTCTGGGATTGGATTCCTATTCTGCCGCCAAGGCCGTTACTTACAGCGTCCAGCTGGAAGTGGAGGCTCAGATGGAGGAGGAGCTGGAGAGGCTTGCCAAAGAAAGAATCTTGTCCCCCAAGGAGGAACAGTTCGTTTCCGCCGCCCTGACCATGACGGCGGGGAACCTGTTTTACTCGGTTGTGACTTCTAGATATGGTGGAGAGGCTGCCAAGATCGATGTTTAACGATTGACATGCTCCCTAAGGCGCTTGTGGAGCGCGTCCGAGTCGGGGAGTTAAATCGGTCCAAATATAGGCTTTTGAGATATATATACAATGCAACAGCTCTACGTGGGATATGCAGGGTCATCAGTACTACAGCATCAAAAGTGCCTTCCCATGGATCTATCCTATCTCCCCCTAGCACGCGTGACTGTGAAACTACACAGCTCTAAAGGACTTCTACCGAAACTCTGAGTACCGAGCGAATCATGGAGTCTCTATATCATGATGTCTCAATTCATCCATAGTCGACAACCAACAACAATTTGGCAGCGCTTCACGAATACGAAAACAGCGTAATGTCATTTCCGAGCCTGCTCCAGGTGCTTTCGAGCCACTGGTTCGCAGCCTGCCTGGCCATCTTTGTCCTTCGCGCTCTCTATCGCCGTTATGTTCCTAGCCTCAGAGATATCCCTGCAGTCAACTTCTTAGCAACGGTGAGCCGCTGGAACAAGGTTCTCCAAGTGCTGTCAACTCGTGCTGAGAGGAACTTGCTAGAAGCGCATAGGAAGCTCGGTCAGTCTATAGATCAACTTGAAAGTGCCATCATCGTTGAAGCTGAAAGATCTAGGCCCCATCGTCCGCATCGCCTATAACGAAGTCTCCATCGCAGACCCGGAAGCTATCCCCATCATCTTTGATAATGAACAAAGATTCGTCAAGGTGAGCCCGCATCCTTCAAAGACATTGTGTAGTTGAAATACCACTGACACGAAAAAGACAGACTGGTACTACATGTTTGGTTTCCCAACACCAGATGATGCCAACCTCTTCTCCGTCATCGATCCAGTCGAACACAAGCGCATGAAGCGCAATGTCGCACCCGCATTTTCAATGTCTGCCCTCATGGCCTTGGAAGAGTTTGTTGACTCAACCGTGACGCTCTTCATCCAGTGCATGGATGAGCTTGCCATAGCCCCTTCAGTTCCGCCGTCGCAGCGCAAGGACCCGATCAACATGGTGGAGTGGTTCCAGTGGTACGCCTTTGACGTGGTGGGGGAGCTGAGCTTCTCGCGACGCCTCGGGTTTCTCGACACCAAGTCTGACGTGGGTAACATGACGAAGGTGCTTGATAGCTTCATCCAGTACGCATCCACGGTAGCCATGATGCCAGAGCTGCACAAGTTTCTCTTCGGAAACCCGCTGGTAGCCGCCTTCCTTAGTCCTCCGGCGCTGGTCATCTCGGATGTCACCAAGCAGGAGATGGACAGGCGTGAAGCGGACCCGGATGCAGTGCACTCCGACATCATGGACAAGATCATCCAGTCTCAGAAGAAGATCGGGCCTCATGAATTCCCGCATAGCGAAATCTTCCAGCATGCCGTGGTCAACTTGTCCGGGGGCTCAGACACCACCGGAATTGCCATGGACTCCTTCATCTACCACCTCCTCAAGAACCCGAAGGCCTACAAGAAGCTACAGGCCGAAATCGACCAGGCTGCGTTGAAAGGGAAACTTTCGGACCCGCCGAGGTACAGCGAGACAAACCACCAGGCCATGCCGTACCTCGCGGCCTGCATCAAAGAGGCCCTTCGCATTCACCCGCCCGTCACCACCACCCTCCCTCGCCATGTACCGCGAGGCGGAGCTTACATCTGCGGCCGCTTCTTCCCGGGCGGTACCAGAGTGAGCGTCTCGCCTTTCGTCGTTGCAAGAGATAAGAAGCTCTTTGGGGAAGACTCGGATGCGTTTCGGCCGGAGCGTTGGCTCGAGTGTTCGCCCGAAAAAGCCTTTGACATGGAGAATGGCTGTTTGCATGTAAGTCGCCCCGCGCCAAGTCATTGCTTCTTGAGATCGATGCTGACTACGACGAAGTTCTCTCATGGCGCGCGCATATGTCTAGGACGCCATATCGCCGTCATGGAAATTTGCAAAGTCATGGCTGCGCTGCTAAGACGGTTCCGCCTGGAGCTCGCTGCCCCGGACGAGGAATGGGATGTGCGCACTTACAATTTGCCAAAGCCAAAGTCACTCAATGTGTATATAATTCGTAGAGAGTGACTGCAAATTGAACATGAATTGAATCCGAAGATCATATCACTTTGAAACTGCCTAGAAATCTCACCAACGGTCATAGTCTCCAATGTCTTCCTCGTGATACCTCTCCTCGACTCGCGTGAACCCAACTTTCGGCCCGTCAAAAGGCCACGGCTCACCTTCACCAGTCGCAAACAACGCAAAAGATGCTCCAGTGAACACGAAAAATCCCGTTGGCGCGAAAGCCTGCCACCTCGAATCAATCTCTGCGACGTACGTCGGCTCGCCATCGCCGATGCTATAGCCCAGGTGGTATGTCAATGGTTCAGCCCGGATGTCAAGTCTCAGCCCGCTCTTGAGCAGAGACGATGAGTTGAGGGGTCGTTGCCAGTACTATCATTCACGTCCAGTCAGCAAACCGTCGTCGATGAACTTCGCAGAGTTGAGAGCCAGAAAGGGGAAGCCCAAGGGGTTGGAAAGAACTCACATCCACAGTGCCATTCCTCCTAACCTCGGTATACAAACATATACCCCCAATCCCACCATCGCACCCCTTGACACCGATATCCTGGTGCTGGAACTCACTCAAGTAACTCGACACCCCAACTCTCATCCTCTGCCCCAACACGCCCTCAAACCCAAGCAGCTCCGCAGAAAACGTCATGTTCAACGACGTCTGTTTCCGCAGCACCGCCGCGGGATGATCCCGATCACTCAAGCCAAAGACGTTAGGCTTGAAGACTAAATGCCCGTTATCAACATCATACGACTTGACGTACGGCGTTCGGAGCTGGTACCACGAGGGATCAAGCTCCCTTCCGGAGAAGTCGTCTACCCAGGGGGCTGGCGTCTTTTTGATTCCTGTCTTGGGCCCGATCTCTTCGCTGAGAATAATGGGCTTCCCGTTGTTGATGCTGGGCCAGTCGTTTTCCCATGTCACTTGCGCCAGAAAGGTCTCACGGCCTATACCCCTCAAGTTAACACTCCCGTCTGCTGGTCCATCAGAAGACAATTGTCAATAACACATACCGAGTGGCGAGCTGCCATTCACATTCCGCCTCGCAATGAAGGAAGCATACCACTCCCCATCAGCAGTCTCTACAAACGTTGCATGCCCCGTCGACTGCACGGTCAAGTTCTTGGCCCCCCATTGTCCGTTATACATGAGGGGATTATGCGGACAAGCCTCAAACGGTCCAGAGGGCGACTTACTCCGAGCAATCGAGGTACGATGTAACTCATCAGTGCCGCCTACCCTTTACGTCAGTTCCACTCTCACACACAATCACACGCAAAGCAGCATCACAAAACCATCACAGACTCACCCTCAGCAATGACCAAATAATACCACCCACCCCTTGAAAACATCTTTGGCCCCTCAGGCCTGGCCGTCGCATTCCTCTCCAACGTCCCATTCCAAAGACTCTTCTACTCTCCAACGCACGCTCCGCTCGAAAGCTCGACCTCGCACTGCGCAATCCCCCAAAGCCTCTCTTGATTATTATTCGGCGCCATCAGGTTCAAATACGTCCTCCCCGTCGACGAATCATGGAAGAGCTCTGGGTCGATGCCCCACGGCTCCGCCCAGACGGGGTCAGACCAGGTTACGAGGTCCGGGGAGGAGATGAACCACACCCGCGGCCAGACGCGGGCCGCGGGGTCGTAGGTCCAGCGCGTCATGCCCGAGAGCCAGAATTTGTTGTGGAAGTGGGCTAGGCTTGGTGCCCAGGCGCCTGCGATGGGATGTTAGTGAGATGATTCCAGATGGCGATTCACCTACTACGCGGGCTCGCGGGGAGGATTTGAGGGCATGGTACCAGCTCCGGTTGGGACGCCGTAGAGTTGCAGCTGCTCCGGCCTCGTCAAGGCGTGCGAAAAAAGCGTCCAATTCGACAGATCCTTGCCTATTCATACCGTTGTTAACATGGCACACATAGCACTCTACAGGCACGATGGGTATCGTTGATCTTACTGTGATATATCGGCATCCCAGGCCAGTACTCGAACGACGACGTGGCAATATAATAATCATCCCTTACCCGAAGAATTGCAGGATCAGGGTTAAAGCCCGAGATGATGGGGTTCCAAATCGCCCATGCTGGTGTGAGCAAGAGGCACAGCGCGAATAGCACACGCATAGCAACGAGCATCTTCATGGTCTGCTTTCTACCCCTAGTCGAGATTCTGATCAAACTTTGAGCCGTTCATGTGCCGCTCGATTGTATTCATTGCAGTGCAGATGAGGCTATATCAAGGCGTTCATCTGAAGTTGATCGGCATGTGTTGGCGGAGCCGGCGTATTGCCCGGAGCAAGCCCCCGAACACCGGCCACCTGGCGGAGGATGAACCCGGCATTTCCGCCGAACATCACGCTGTACTTCTCGCAGAAGAATCAATAATCGCGAGTCCGAATTGCACTTGGCTTTAAGGCTCAGCCAATTCTCACGTTGCGTATCACTTGGACTTCTTGTCAGATGTTGATGTTGATGAATTTGATTGCTCCCAATTCTCTTACTATGGTATATCAGACTCCGACCTTTGCACTACCACCCAACCCACCCTAGCCACAGCCTTGAAACGTTCCGGTATTCTTCAGACTCGAAATGACTGTGAACTAGCCCTTCCACCTGATCTTGCAGTCCTCCAGATGGTAGACGCCAGGCCCGCCACCAAAACGCAGACAAACTCATCCCAAAAACGAGGACCCCGCCCTATTAATGCTCCCTCCGAGAGCCTAACGTGGAAAAGGCTGAGCACCTGAGTGCCTCCGCCAGAGAGGAAAGAATGAAGAGAAATAAGAAATATACAATAGGAACCCAGTAGTCGTAGAGTTCGACATTTGGGGGTAATTGAAATAAAGCGAAATCAATGGCAAGAATACAAAAACGTTCTCATAGATTCGTGACGTCCATTTTCTCTCTTTTTTTAAACCCCGCCATCCATTTTAATGATACTGAGAGATGATTAGAGATGATGAAGAGATTCGTGGCGATTGTGTTGCGAGTGTTTAAATCATGCCGCCGGGCATGTTTCCGTTGTTCAAGCCCCCTGTCATAGCCATAGGCGCAGGCATATTGGGAGGGCTGTTGCCCCGGGTCAGTCGGGCACGCATGTTCATGCCATTGGCTTCGCTGATGGTCTTTCGGAGGCGGCGCCGCTGGGAACCAGGGCCGTCCTCTTCGTCGCTCACAGAGAACGCGCTGTGGCTGTCGCCACCGTGCTCACTGGGAATCGGTGGAGGAGAAAAGGGCAGGTGAGGGGAACTTGCGCCCATGTCTTCATCTCCTCGGCGGCCCATCATCGAACCGATCATGTTGCGACGCTTCGGGTTGATCGGAGGCAGAGGCGGAGCGTTGATATTAGCGTGCACGCTGCCGTGAAGATTTGGCGTCGAGGCGGCAGCACCGAGGATGCTGCCAGATCGCGAACGAGAACCGCTTCTGGACCGGGACTCTGAGGTCTCAGGAAGAGCCACAGTTGGGACGCGAGAGGTTGAAGAGACAAAGGTTGGCTCAGAAATATCCTTCTTCCTGACCACTCTCTTCATCGACTCGTCGAGGCGGTTGGCAGGTGCAGCCTCCATGTTGGGCGACGGCACAGGAGGTGCGGAAGGTCGGCGGGAGGGGACAAAAGCCGGTGAAGACTGGCTGACGGGAATGGACGGCGACGGGATGGGAGCCATTGGGGAAATGGGCGAAGGCTGGCCGGATTCAGGCCCCCGTCGGCGGTACTGAACTGCCAGGTTGCCCTGGGATGCAGACCGATCGAGAGACTTTCCTTGACCCGCTCCGGCTGGGTATGGCTGAGGAGGCATAATCGGAGACCGACGAATGTTGGTGCCCGGGAGGCCTGGCGAGTTCAGCATTTGAGGTCTAACCGGAGGAGGCACCATGCCGCGCTGCTCTTCGTGGGGCGATGAGATGGTGCCGGTACGCAAGCGTGCTGGGCGATGAGGCCGGTCTCCGCTGCTAGCTTCAGAGCCGCTGCGGTCACGCTCAGTCCGTTCAGTCCGAGAAGGAGGGCGGGAGGGCGCGCGGCCAGAGCCGTTGTTAGGTTGCGGCTCCTCACTGGGTGCCCGCTGCTGATAGGTGACAGGAGGCGGCCGGCGCTCGCGAGATGGCGATCGCGGACCGGGGGTGCGCTCGCGACTAGGTGCGGTCCTAGACGCAGGTGGGCCAACTATCGGAACCGATGCGGAGCCAGGCATTTGACCAGGATTGATAGGGACACTTGACGGGCTCTTCTGAGCCTCCATCAGCCGTCGCCTAGCTTGTCTGAATGCCTGGAGTCCAGCGTGCATGGAGTCGTCCTCCTTGTCCTTCTCCGGCTCGTGCGTGGGAAGGACTGGCGCTGTCTCAGCTCTGGGGAACGCTGGCTTCTCGCGCTCTTCCTGGACAGGCGACTGGGGTTCCTTCTCCTCGAAGCTTGACTTGTTTGGGCTAGGAGCACTGCTGATGGTTGACGTCGCAAGGCCAAGCATCTTGATGGCCTTTGAGTGCTGGCTATCGACGCGGTTCTCGCGGTTGCGATCAATCAAGGAACCACGGCTCGTCTTTTGTCTCAAGATGCCCAATGGGTTCGGACGGGGCAACGATGGCTCTCTTGTACGATCGACGGGGTGAGGTGAGAGGGACCTGCTGTCACGATCTGACTCCACGTAGGAAGTCAGTCTCTCACGAACTCGGCGCGCGCGGTCAGCGAGTTGGTTGGCAAACTCGTCGTGTTCCTTCTCCATCTCGGTGCTTGACCCTGTGTTGCGCTCTGAGGTTGGCTGGTTCTCTGATGGGAGCGTTTGATGAGGCTGCGAGGTGGGCTCAGGAACTGCCGGTTCCTTCTGATCGTTGAACGTCGGGTTTGCCCAGTCTGGCGACTGCACTTCCCAGGGGTTGGCCATCACTCCCATATCCGCCATAGACTTGGGATCATATGGATCAAGAGGAAACCTAGAAGCAAAGTTGGACGTCTGCGGCGCTGAGCCATAGATGGATGAAGTAGCGCTGTCGGTTCGCAGGTGCTGGCGGACCATTCCGCTGAGGCCGGCGGACGAGGGGAGCGTCGGAGAGTCTTGAGGCGAGCTGGTCGTCTCGGCGGATACGGCAGTGAAAGGTTGATCGGACACGGGCGACGGCTCAATCGACGCGCCGGTGCTCAATGAGAGCGGTGTTGGCACGGCAAAGTCCCTGAGTGCGGGATGGTCGCGATCAGCAGGGCGTCTTGTGGCGCCGTGGAACGCAGCGGCTGGGTTTGTGGCGTCATCTTGGGGAGAAAGTGAATCGTCGTAAAAGCTCAGCCCAGCTTCCTCTTCCTTTACTGTCGGCTCTGTACGAATTATCTGTTCGGGTTTCTCAACCGGCAGCCTCTGAGCCGACGAGGATGAACGGGATCGGCCGGTAGTTTGTGATGCGTTAGACTCTGTGCGGAACCTGTTGGTCGGCGTCTCTCGGCCTTGTTGGAGTTGGAGCTGCCGTTGAGCATATCTAGACTCGTCGTAGGAGTGAAGAGGCTTTTGGAACAGCCCCATAGCAGTGGCCTTGCCCCGGTCACTGGGGAGAACAGAACTCTCCTCTCCTTCGCTGATGGGCGGGCTCAAAGGAGGTGCACCTCCAAAGGAAGACTTGGGTTCGGAGTTTGTGGGCACGTTGATGCCCAAATCCATGGGGACAATTGGCGATCCCATGGTCGGGGGACTGGCGGATCGCAGGTTCGGAGCGCTTCCCTTGGCCAAGATCCTCCTCTCATTGCCAAAACGATCGCTGAAGAGGCTGCTTGTGGGTGAAGGTCCGTTTTGGAGGTCGGGGGTCCTGCTGCCTAGAGTTCGCTGCCGAGAAAGGGTGTCCATTCGCGATAGAGCCGAAGATTGTTGCTCCTGGAGATCATGGTTGAGTCCTGTCTCGTAAAGACGTCGTGCTCGGGTAACGCTCCGGTCAAGGTTGGGCGTGCCTGATGCCGAACTTGGTGCCGTCGGGTTCGACTGCCAATCCTTTGCTGCTGACGTTGGTTGGGACATGACAGAGGTGGCGGCCGTGGAATTGCGGCCTAGTGACGGTGTTGATGATGTGGTTGAGTTGGTTTCTCTCTTGCGGTCGTAGCCCAGCGGTGGAGGTGATTCCGCGCGAGGGAGATCGATACTCGAGGGCTTCTGGTCCTGTTCGTCGTCAAATGGTTGCTTAGACTTCTCCGTCTGCCTCCATTTCTGGAAGGCTGACTTTGCAACATCGTCATCATAGAGAACGCGTCCACTCATGCCACCGCCGTCGAGGTTCTTGGTGGAAACAGCACCAGAACCAAGCTTGTACACTTTTTGGCGTCCACCAAATAGGTTGTTGCCTTCTCCCGGCTTGGCTCGGTCCATGACACTTCCCGAGATGGAGTTGCCATCAGCAGAGTGGTAAGAATCCATCCGGTTAAATGGCACCTCTTTTCTGATTGACTCGACCTCGGCGATGTCCGACAGTCCGTTGGGACCAGGCCCAAAGCCAAAGTCTAACATCCTCGACTGGCGCTTCGGAAACAGAACGCTGTCGTCGCTGGCCTTGCCGATTTTCGTGTTCGGGTCGTCTTGTTCTCTCAGCATAGAGAACCGTGCAGAAAGCCCAGTCATGAGAAGACTCGTGCGGAAGTCATCGCTGTGGGGCAAGGCATTCTCGAGATCCAGTTCCTTCTTGGGCTCTTCTTCTTGTGATTTCTTTCCCTTGCCAAATAAACGGAATGGTGCGGGAGACTCTGATTCGTGGGAGGCCCGAGGCGTAGAAGAGGCGGCATCATCCTTCGCCCTCTTCTTGGTGCGAAATCTGTTCATTGTGTATTATCGTGTTCTGCCTCGTCGGCAGAGGAGCTGTGTGCGTAGGGTCGACAAGCAGTTCCTTTTTTTTTCCTTCTCAAAGCGATTTTATCAAGCTTAAGCGTCGGTGCTCTTCATTAAGCGGCGTCCATTAATGGTGGTTGGGATGGTAGATCGAGAAGTTGGGACGAAGAGCGAAAGTTTGTTTGAAACGGGCAATGTTCGCTCGGGACGATTGGCCAAGAGTGCGTCTGAAGTCGAGATGCGGGATGGCTAGACACAAATAGCAGAATCGTCAGCATAGATTTGACAGGAACCCTTGGACACACGACCACGTTCCGGTCTCAGCTCTAGACGGCTTCTTCAGCCTTTGGGGGCGGCCAAGCAGCAATTGAGTTCAGTAAGGCGTCGGAGACGCTTAAAGCTGTGCTTGAGCCTCGTCGCAGCTGGGACCTTGGGATGAAAGCGTCTGCTGGGGTTTCTGGGAGAAAACGCAACAAATATCAAAGACGGGGCGGGTACGTGGGCGGCGGGCCTTGGGAAAGATGGAGAGAGCAGATATGTCGAGCAAGAAACGTACCTGGATCAGAGATGTCGCTGTGTCGGGAGTGTTTCAGCAAGATGGAGTTTGTGTCCAGGCTGTCAACGTCGCATGTAGACCTTTTTTTTGCTCCTGGAGACCCAAAGCAGCGTCGATCCTCCTTCCTTCAAGCGTCTCAGCGAGAAAGAAAGTTGCTGGCGAAGATGAGATGTGCTTGGACGACAAAATCCAAAGCGTCAAGTCGAGAAGGAGGAATGGTGTGTTGTGTACACCAGATCAGACTCCTCTGTTTCCTCCAAGTCCAGGGTCGTACACAGATTCCAATGGTGTCCTGCGCAATAGGCTGGCGGCAGCGAGAGATGCGTCGAAATTAGTCTGGTGACTGTACGAGGTGTAGGAACCAGGCCTAACGTGTTGGCAGTAGCGAGCGAGGTGGATAAATTCCGTGGAGAGACGAGGTGGAATATGGCTGAATCGCGGTTTGCTGATAAGAAAGGGAGAAATCCCGTCGGGGATAATTCGACAATCCCGGTCGAGTGATCTTGTTCGGGTGGTCCAAAGGTTGCAGAGATACTGGATCTCGCAATGCCGTTCGAATTTGGTTTTTTAGGCGAGGTCAACCAGACAGGGCGGCGAGCAGCGTCGATATTGTCGTGTTGGAAGACTCGAAATCGAGAAGACGGCGGAAAGGAAGAGGCGCACGAGAGAGAGAGCGAGTGTGTGTGAGAGAGAGTAAGGTATGTTGTGTGTGTCGAGAAAAGAAGGACTCGGGTGGGAACGTGGGAACCTCTCTTGGGAACCCTTTTTTTTTTCCTTCCGTCACCTGGGTTTTCTTCCTGGCAGGCAAACAAAAGGGAAACCAGAAGAAGAAGAGAAAGAAAAGCAACGAGTGACTTGGGTTCAGTTTAGTGTACTAGTAGAGACGCTGATCGGATTCAGAGCTAGGCTCGTGGCTTGGTGGAGAGGGAAAAGTAGAGGGCAGCAAGAGAAGGGGGGGGAGAATGAAGGTAGGCGAGGAGCAAGGAAGGCCGATGGAAGCCAAAGTAAACGACTGGAGACGATTTGTCTTGGGGTGAGGACGAGGATTGGATTGGATTGCGAGTGACGGGAGAGAAAGGAGTGACCCAGGAGCCCAAAGGAGGGAAAAGAAGAATTGCGGACGCAGTGCAGGGACAGGGTGACAGGCACAAGAAATTGGAGAATCCGAGCCACGAACGGGGGGTGGTTTGTGGGTGTCACGGTGTGAGGGCGACAGGGGAGAGGAGGAGGAGATTCGTCGATGTGAGCATACGCAGTACTGTGTGAAGGAAGAGAGGTGTGAGGGTTGTGAACAGGACGAAGGTGTGCGAGGTTAGGGAGAACGGCGTGGACGGGGAGAGGCGGACTGGGATTGTGGCTGCACGGCGGGACGGATGGTGATGGTCGAGGCAGGGGGTGGGGGAGCATGGGGGGT
Source organism: Colletotrichum abscissum (assembly GCF_030869225.1). Classification (NCBI taxonomy): domain Eukaryota; kingdom Fungi; phylum Ascomycota; class Sordariomycetes; order Glomerellales; family Glomerellaceae; genus Colletotrichum; species Colletotrichum abscissum. Next base: position 399,281 of record NW_026850043.1, read on the forward strand.
GAGAGAGGGGCGTGGGATGAATCATGAGATTGGGTTTATGAGTGTGGACTGTGAGTGTGGGAACCTGGGAATGGGAATGAGTGAGTGTGAGTGGTCACTCACTGATGAGAGTGAATCGACAGTGTGAGTATTACCTACACTAGGTGCCTTACTGAATGTGAGTGTGTGTGAGCATTACACTACCTACCTCACTACATAGTGGATGTAAGTACGGATAAGTGTGAGTATTGGAGTGAGGTGAGGCTAACATTAGGGCTCAAAATATCCTCACTCCAGGTCGGTCCACCGACAACCTCAGGTAGGATGAAAAGAGAATAAATTCCCAGTGCCCCCGCTCACTACTCTCATGGCCGTCCTAACAGGTAATGCGCTGGAACAGTCGTCATCTCATCGGCTCACCAGACAGGAGAGTCGACTAGGGACGGGGCTACGGGATGAGAGGGATGAGACTCATTCGAGAGGCACGATGGCGGCACTAAGAGAAAAGAGGAAGAGGAGGAGCGGGATTGGCCCCGGCTGGACACTCAAAAGAGGCCCCCTGAGGATGTCAGTGGACCGACCTGGAGTGAGTGCCCCGGCACGACCTGGCTCAGTACCTCACCTACTTGTACGGAGTACGTACTTGGTAGTACAGTACCTTAGTATAGGTGGTGAACGTGTTCCTGGCAGCCAGCTGCAAAATGCACGCCCGACTCCCCGTGCCCCTGGCATTTTGTTCCTGGCACTTGTCTGGCTTGGGTCTGGCCCCGGATGCGAAATGCAAGGGACCTGGCTAGCCATTGAACACTGCACGCTACGTCGCTACCTCACTGTGTGCAGACACTGCAGAGCGTAGCGCGGACAGAAGCTGGGTCACCCATTGGTGGGCAGCAGACACAAGGAAAGCCGTTGACAAGTGAAGGGGTGTTGGCGTCTGTTAGGCTGCGTTGCGGAATTGTGGTGGTGTGCCGCGGCCGAGCACTAACAGCTTCACGGCCAGATCCTGTGGCCTTATGTCAGCTGAACCAGGGGTACGTACTATGCTTAACAGCCCGGGCAGTGATGGAGGGGTGGAAGACTCAAATGTCAAAATTGCAAGTGGGGTCGATTCTCGCTGCTTTCTCTTCTTTTCATCCCGCGCCTACTACTCCGTAAGTAAGGTACCCTAGGTACCACACGGTACGTACGGACAATACATCACGCAGTAATACATAGGTACTCCGGACGCCAGGCACGCTGCACGCCGGCATGTTCCCCTCGGCTTATCTGCTACTCCTGGCCTTTTCAGCAGCCGCGGGTGATGAATTGCCGTCATTGCATCAATTGGTTGACAGACACGAGGCAGGGGAAGTGTCTTGTTCAATGCATCGAGTGTTAATCAATGATTGGCGTCAATGGTACTGTGTAGATGTTCCTGCACGATCTGAAGCCAAAAAAGCAAGCGCCCTCAAACGCTTCACTCGTCCTCTCTGATCACCTCCTTCCTACTTCCCTTACATAGTACCTGAGGTAAATACTGCTTGAGTTCCTCCGCTCTTTCCTTAGTCAGCTCGAGTAGCGAGGGATACGTACCTGCTCCTGCTCTTCCACCAGACGGCAGAACATGGGCGTGCCTGTGCCACCAACGGCAGGTGAAGCTGCAGATGTGCAGATGCGTTGATGCAGGTACTCGTGCGTACCATCCTGCCTTGCCTGCACCTGCCTCGGGTGCTTGGATGGGACGGAAAGTGCCCTGACTGGACTTGGAAGGAAGCAATTCACTGTTTAACTCCATCGTTTTGCATTACTAGAGGATTGCCGCAGTACATATAGACGCTACCCTACCCTCGAATTCCGTACTATTTAACCTTAACCCTTTTTTTACCTATCCTTTCCTCTATTCTACCCTCTCCTTTATTAAAAAATCGCTAAAATCGTAGTTTTAATAGCTTATTAATAAATTAATATTACTATTTAAAAATAAATAACCTATTTTTATATATAAATATTAAGAGTTTTATTATTATAAAAATAGTAATAAATATATTAGAGTATTTAAAAAAGCTTTTTAATAAACTTTTAATATTATTTAAAATAATTATCCTCGAGCTATAAAAAAAAACCGAGGCGCTATATTAATATAGCCCTATTTATTTTATTAATATTAATAATACTTTTTTTAATATAAAATATATTAATAATACTCTATAATTACGTTATTATACTTCGTAAATCGTACTTAATATTAATAAAGATTTTAATATTATTTATTAAATATTTTATTAAGGTCGTTATTATAGGGTTAGTTTAGTTATTAATATTTTAATAAGTATTTTAATTTAACTTAGAAGCTCTTATAACTTTTAATTAGAGGTTTTTAAAGAACTTATAATTAGACTTTTTATTTATTATAAGTAAAGCTATTATAGTTAAAATTATAATATTACTTAGGAATTTTAATAATAAGTAGTTAATAATATAGTTATTTTTTTTTTATAATAAGCTTAAAAAAATATCTTAATTTAAGTACTAGGTAGGTATTATATTATTTTATTAAAACTATATTCTTATATTTATAACTTAGAAAGAATTAACTTTCTTTGATAATAAGGTACTTAGGAAGGAAGCAATTGTGAGAGTTCCTTCTATCTCAATCTACCTTGGAACCACCACTCCCACTCACGGGCAGATTCCTGAGTCTTCTATCTTCCTCCACACAACTTGACGAGATACCTACGCGCCCCCCCCCCCCCCCCCCCCCCCCCCCCCCCCCCCCCCCCTCCCCCCCCGCCCCCCTCTGCGACCGACCACACTACCAACAAAACACACACCACACACCCCCCCCAGCACAATTCCTGGGTTCCTCTCTTCCCCCCCCCACCCCGGCGCAGACCCCCCCCCCCCCCCCCCCCCCCCCTCGTCTTCGGTCTTCGACCCTCAATGTCTCGGTCTGCCAGTAAGGATTCATCATCAAAACAAACCATCAGTCTCATCGCCACGACGCCTTTGGGCCAGAGGAGCGAAGAAGGAACATGGCCGCACGCCAGAGAACGCACATGACACCGCCCCAAATTCCATCCTCTTGATCGACGCCTCCTTCAATATCAACGACCACAATAACCGCCATAGCCGCCGTGGACCGCCCTTCTAGCAACTAGGACGAAGAAGAAGCATTTGCCCATTCTCAAAAGTCTTGTCAACCTCAAAAGGCACGGCTATGGCTGTCTTTGCACAAAGCCGTTACAGCTCGACAGTCTCGCGTACCTACCCCATCAAATCGCATCATCTCAATCACCAAAAGTCTACCGCCCTGGCTTACTACGGCATGAGCTTGCGCTTCCATCGAACCATACGCTGCCAGTCAGAGAAACATCTCTCGCATCGCCCGCAAGCTTTGATCAGCAACGCAGCCAAGACCCCTTCCGAGCCGTTGCCGTTTTCACCTGCGCGCTTGTCACCAAAGTCTGTTCTTGCCGATGCCCATCCGTTCCTCTTATAGCCCAAGACAACAAACGGACGAAACGCATGACCACGAGAGTCAAAGTCATCGTAAACATCGACAATTGAGCCGCCTAGATTCCTCCCAAAGTCATCCGCCCACCGCTCAAAGAGTCCCGGCCCGCTCTCGTGCCCTCCATCGCCTGGCCCCCGCATGCTTCCCGTCGTTTCGCCTCACCAAGTTCGCATACCTATCACATTCGCAAGTCGTTGCCACTTGCCACAACCTCTGTTTATCCACCGCGTACTTCTTGGCCCTCTGGCTCTCTCACTGTCTCTCTTGCTCTCGATTTGGTTCCGTTCGAAGTTGTTCAAGGAGTTGCCTACTCGTTTTTAATCGCCATCATCTCTTCCAAACGCCGAGCTGGACGCAGGCAAGGGGTGGCTCTAGCAGAAACGGGAGTCGGCTGCGTCCCGCACTTAAATACATGGCTAGGTACGCCCTGCCGCTCCATCACTCTACTTGTTGGCGCCGAGCTGTACTCAAGCTTCCAGGTCACGTCGGCAGCTCCAGCAGTCACCGTTGAACATAGACCAGCAAGCACACGGTTCAGCAGTTCCAAGACAGATGCTTTACTGTATGCTCCGTAGCCACCTACGGATGCGCCGTGCTGGTCGAGGGTCTTTAACCTTAAAAAGAAGCAATTGGTCCGACCTGCCCCAAGGCTTCTTGCCAGTCAACGCGCGCACATGCTTAGAGCTGCCTGCATTGATGCTTCCGCGCTGATCACTAGAAACCACTGGCCAGCCGGGCAAGCGTCAGATCCGTATCAGCCAGGCCTTTGGGTAAATGAACTGACAAATGACAGACTTCTCAACCATCTACGAGGGGCGTGTCGACCAAATTATCAAGAGACCAGGGGCGCACTAACAGGCCACAACTCTTCCAAATGTCTCACCACCCAACCAAATTATAGCGCCAACCGTTGCAAGCTCTTGTCCACTGCTCATAATGTCCGGCTCTAGAGCCAGTCAATGCAGTCTTGGATCCAAGAGCATGTGGAAAGCCACTGCCCAGGCTCGCCAAACCCAGGCAGTTCTTAGCTTTGCAGCTTCAAGAGCGGCAATCATAGTGTACGCAGGGCAAGGCGATGCCCAACCGCAGTTCACAACTTGACTTTCGGATCAAACGTATCGACTCCAAACTCACAACTACAATGTGGTTGCACAGCGCCTGAGAAACATAGCCAAGGACTTAATCTTATGCGCGACTCTTGTCTTCTGTTGGACCCCTTTTCTGGTGTCTCAACTCTCAACTAAATAACGGGGCGGATACGGCCCTCACAATTTCGTCAACCGTCTATCGTGGTCTATTGGTTCAGCCTCAAATCGTCCCAGGGCCGCTATGGTGTCGTTGCACCAAACACAATGAGACCAGTACCAGGAACCACAGCAGAAGTTCAGGTAGATACTCTGCTGCCCTCATCCTGCAGTTTGTTTCAAGAGCCTTGCACTCATACCTGGTGTCTGGCCAAGCCAAATTGGTGTTTGCTGATCGGCGCAAGATTCAATGAGATACAGGAACTGCGGTGGTATCTGCGCCATTGTCGTCAGTCTGCATCTCGCGTGCTGTGTTTGTAGATGCTGTGCCCTCGGCGCCGCCACTCAAGATCCGCTCAAGATCCGGTCAGCTGGCGTTCCCTCGACCAACCCCTATTTTTGACTCTTAACTTTTCAATCTACCAGCCGCACGACCTCGATGTCTGCTCACCTAGGCACTACCGAGCGATGTCAGCAGATGAAAAGATACGAGCAGTTACACAAACATCAGCTTCTGTTTTGCTTAGGCTCACGCGCAGCAACTATTTGTCGTCGTCTACGAGACTGGCGAAGGCCATGACAATCACTAATGTCCATTGTGGCACCCTGGTCTCCTCGAACGACAGCCTGGGCCAAGTGGCCGAGACGCTTTACCAGGGCAGCTTTGGCCCGCGCCCACTTTGCACATCACCCGTGCCGCCATGCAACCCCCCGCGTTTCCGTCAGATTCGCGTTTCGGCTGTAATCCAATGCAGCGCTTCTTGCATTCCAGCCCTCTCTCTCTTCAGCTCTCGAGACGTCCTGGGCAAACTTTCAGCTCGGCTGCAACTTGAGCGGGTTGCCTATCACCAGGCTTCCCCGTCCTTGCTGGCTTTGGGCCGTTTGGTTTCGAATCGAGCTCTGTTTCAACCTATTCATGTCTCGGGGCTGAAAGGAGGTTGATTCGACACATCAACGAGACTACCAACTGCATCCCCGTGGACCTGGTCTTTTGTGCGGTAGAAAGGAGGTGGCAATACGTGCCTGGTCCGGTTTTGTTCTGGCTCGAACTACGGCCGACATCCCGGCTTATTGAGCCCGTCACGGCACAGCAACTGAGTGGTCTTGCGGAACAAACGGCTGTCGATTGCAATAGAGGTTCCGGCCCTACTAGCTACAGCCCATAACTGCCCTACGAATGCTTCGTACGGTCATCATTGGAGAGAAAGAGATTCCGAGCTGCGCATGCTTCTTTTCCCCAAGGCGAGACGACCTTTACGCATGATCAGGAAACAAACAAGAATTCTCCCACTGGACACCACTAGTCATCTCGATTCATTGGCACTCAGTGCGCATTCAATGCTAGCCAACGAAGACACCTCGAAGCCTCTTGGTCCCACTGGATGAACATCTTCGCCCCACGAAAACGTTAGAATTGGCTCGAATTCACCTCATAGCATCTACTCAGTGCAGTACTCCGCAGTGTCTGACTTGGAAACACAACGACTTCACGATTCATGCAAAGCACACAATTTCGTTCACGGGGGTGTGTCTCGCTTCTTGCTGTTAGACGGACAGCGATCCCTTGGCCTTCAGCCGTCAACTTTTCAAACTCCCCGCTAGCCAAGCAAACGGACGCCGTCACAGCGACAATCTTTTTTCCCCCACCCCCTTTCGAAATTTTGAAGAGGGGCTCCCGACACTTTCTCTCTTGGACCATCCCTGCGGACCTGGCCGCCAGCTTCCGCGGCCAATCAGCAAGCCGTGCCTGGCCCTTTTACCTTTGCAGCGGCGATCGTAGCTCCTTGCCTTTGCTGGTTGGGTTAAATCTCGCCATCTGGACAGTGAGCTCAGCTGGCTTCGTCGGTTGCCAGTTCGTTCTTGCGAAGCTTGAAGAAAAGTGCCGGTCATTCTTCGTGCTGCTGTGGACGAAGCGCGGCACGAATATTAAGCCTGCGAGCAGCTTGTGAAGACGTCGGAAGCCTCACCCATTCTCGAATCGGATCGGCGTCAGCTTCATACAGCATGATTATTCTGATGCTGGAAAAGAAACTATCTTGCACTGCAAGACGTACAGTGTCGGAAACTCCTGCACTGCTATGCCCTAGCGCGTCCTTGTGCCCGTACGGAGAACCAGATGTTGTCATCAGATCTCATTCATGGCAGATCCCGGCCAAGGCGATGCTTCACACTTGTATGGAAGTTGGAACGCCGGAGCTGCCGTTGCTGTCGGCGAGTCGATAACTGCTTATTCGTACAGAAACGGTTCAGCCCAACGGCCAGGAATACTTTGCGATATGAAGATGGGCAGACTCAGACTCTGTAAAGGTGCAATTTCTTAAGCGAGTCCACCCTGAATCCCAGCCGAGTGGTTGTCGGCTGTTCGGTCGGGAAAGCTACTGACCCAACGAGTGGGATCGCAGCCCTAGATTACCAACGGGTCCAACTCTTTGAGATTGAAGAAACAAATATACACTTTCTTGGCAGCACTCAGCGAGATTGATCCTTCAGAAACGATTCATCAGATCCAGAGGCGCTGCTTCAGAGGGGCTGCTTCTGCGGCAGCGCCTTCCGCAGGTCGCTTTGTCGGCGGCGGTGCAGCATGCTTGGTCGAGCCCTGCTAGACCAACACACGTCAGCCAAGTTGAGATGACCTGGACCATCGAGATTGAGCACGAATCGAATGTAATCAATGTTTGATGGGCATGTGGGTGCGAGATTTCTGCTGACGGAGCACTGAAAGCCTTGACGGCCAAGGGGAAATTCCCGCTACAAGAAACACAGATTCAGTTCCCCCGCCTGCTCCAAGGACTTTCCCGGTCCTGCAGCACGGCATGAACGCTGGCGGCCTGGGTTCGATATGGCCCGGTGCAGCCGCAGATTGAGGTTGTCGCATCTTGATTAACTGAAGAAAGAATGGAGTCATCAAAGATGTGCCGTGCGCCAGTTCGTCTGATAATGACGCTCCTACCAGCCGGGCCGTTCCCAGTCTTTAAGATTTACAATTGGTTTTTGACGGTCCAAAGCTTTTTTCTTACGGAGTACTTATGTTTTTTCCTCTCCATTGTTAGCGCTAGAACGTGTCTCCAGGTCCACTCAACGGCATGTTGTTGGCAAGGCTGACCCGGAGCTGATCGCTGGGGAAGACGAGGGATATTCAAGAGATTGACGACCAAACGGAGCACCTACGGACGAGCAACGGGGGCCAACGTGGCATCGACTGATGACGGCACAGAAAATCCCGAGGGATGCGGTTGTAAAATGATGACCCACGATCTTGTTGAAAGGACACGGCTCACGCGGCGGCGTGATCGGACCGGAAGTTCAAGAATTTGACGGCCTCCATCCTGGCACAATCCAGGGCGAACGGACATTTATCACCCATCCATGATCCAGCACATGGCCTCCCGCTCATCACCGTGTGGATATAGAGGAGGCCAGCCAGACTGGCGAATACGCCGACAGATCCAAACTATCGGGGTCGAAGGTCCCTTGAATGCTAGCTACTTCATCGCCACGATCCAAACTCCAGGATGCGTTCGTCGATACTGAGAGTTGACCATGGTCGTTGCGAAGGAGGAAAGCTACGTCAGTCAATATGTGTAAAACGGTCTAAGATGAAAGACTCCCCACAGCCTGGACCAGTCGTGTGGCCGAAGACTTATGCAGTCCCCGGGGCGAGAGTCACGATTCGTGTTACCACGAGAGGCAAGTGGTTTGGGATGGCTCAGTGATGGATCACCTCTGCAGCCGCGCAGCGTTTCTAACATTACGCATCCGTACGGAATACGCCCACGTCCATTTCCCCCTTGCCGGCGCTAAGAAGCCGACGTTATCTCGCTTCCGCACCACGCTGGGCCGCCCCAATCTCCGCGATTTGCACCTCTCCCTCCAGTTTGGCCGTCACCCTGAGCTCCCCATCGGACGGTCATCGAAAGCCAGTTGTCAGGGCTGAACCAAAGGGCTGCCCGCACACAAAAGCATGGCAACAATGGAGTCAAGGTTGCAAGAGAATTTTTTCCTTACGAGAGTCTGGACCCTCCATCACTGGGAAGCAGCTGGGAAGATTGGTATCTACCATGGCAGAAGCCATGCGATGATTCCCGCTCCGTCACTCCGATGGCCGCAAGACTCCCACACTCCACGTGCCGCCCATCGAGTCGCCCAGTCCAGTCTCCCCATGCTTGTTATGCACCCCTGCTTGAGGAATGCAACCCGAGACGGCGGGTTTGGTCTGGAATTTGATCTACCTGGTCGCGGGGGACGTGCTACAGGTTACTACCGGCCGAAAGTGGTTGCATTACTGCGGCCCTGTCTTGGATCGCCATTCTTGTTCTCTGCGCTGCTTGTAACACCGCTTCTGAGTCCGGCTTGAGAGACTCTTGCCAAAGGAGAGTGCGCCTGGGATAGCATGGCTTACAATTTCGAAGATTGTGCTGCACGAGCGAGTGCACTGCGGTCAAGCTCATTTGACTCCCATCTGCAAGGTTTCCGACTTTTCTCGCGCAAAATATCGCTCAACAGCGGGCCCGGACATGACGGTCACAAAGTTTGATGCCACTTGTTAGGCTCATGTTATTTTTTGTTTACAAATTTCCCCGAATATGTCAAGTCGACGCGGTTCAAGGCGCGGTCCGCGTCTGTCGGCGGTGGAATTGGCGTTTGGCGGGGTAAGCCTCCGTCCGCTGGAGCCGCTAGTACGAATGCCATTACCAGTACACAGAGTATCCGTATGTAGGTATTACAACTCACACAGGCCGACCCTGTCGAACGGCGGAACATGAGAAATTGGGAATTTGGGAGGGGGCGTGCATTGCATGCCATGCCTCTTGAGGTGACGTTGAGAAGTCGAGACCAAGTTAAGAGATGGTATGAGCGGCCATAGTTACGGCTGATAAGCCCATATTGGGGATAGTTCGTCCGTGAGTCGATCGAGTCCAAGGGAACGTAGTTAGCCGCAGGCGATGGCAAACACTCACCGGCTGGCCGGCGTGCTACGTCTAAACCTATCTAGAGTTTGGTATGCAGTCCACTGAACATCCGATGGGTGTGGTATGATCTGTTGGGACTGTTGTAGAGGGGAAATGCCAATGATTGGAAGCGACGATGGGGTCGCGCGTCGGCGACGCGGTGGTGTGAGGTGACATTGGATGGGCGGGCGAGGGCCCACGCCAGGTGGGACATCCAGGGTTCGATCGATGACAAAGTGGTATTGTGCTATCTTGTCTCGACGTCCGGTGTAACACTCTTGGTGCCAGTTGCGGAAGCGAGACATACTTCTGCCCGGCCCGGCGATTGATATGAGGCCAGCGCCGGCCGGACCCCCGGCTCCGGAGCCGGGGAATTGAGACGCCGGGCCGCCAGACCATGGACCCGAAATGTATTCCGATCTCTGATGAACGGTTTGAATTACCAGCAAAGATCTGACCGTCTGTTTACACGGTCTGGGCGTTGAGTTCATTGTAGCAGTTGATTTCGTCAAGTTCAATTCCATGTAAATTTAAACACTTTATTCAATGAAAAAATAAAATCGACATTTAGTACAACTCAAGAGTGAGTAGAGAATGCCGTATAACCCGGAGACATACTCACTCAACCCGATCCAAAACATCCTCCGTCCACCGCCAAAGCCGTCCAGCCAACTCCCCATCCGTCGCCACCTTATCCAGCTTATCATCCGCCAAGTGTCCGACGGGCATATAAAACCCGCCATTCACGAGATCCGTCTTCTTGGCCGCCGCGGCGGCCCAGACCTGGTTCCAGCAGCCCTGCTCCGGCGTCAGGACGGAGGACCCCATGATCGTTTGCGGGAGGTAGACGAAGAGGCGGTTGAGGCGGCTTTGGTTTGTTACCAGGCCTGTGTCGACGACGCCTGGGTGGATTGCGAGGGTTGTTATGGAGGGGTGGCGGCGGGCGAGTTCGCGGGTGAAGAGGATGTTTGCGAGTTTGCTTTGGCTGGTGAGAGGAGATGTTAGTTTGGGAGATTTCTTGGGTTACTTTTCGAGACCTGTGATGACTTTGAGGGCTAGGGGAAGTAAGGGGCAAGAGTGGGTGGATGACGAAGAGGATGAGCAACGTACCCGTATCGAATCCATTGGCCCAGAACCGGCGGTCCAGTTTGTGTTGTTCCAAGCGTCTCGAAGGAGATGCCGTCGCGCGGGTGGGCTTGGTACCCGACGGACGTGAGGTTGATGATGCGTACGTCAGCCGGGGCATCGTCGTCGCCGCCGCCGCCGCCGTCACTAGATGAAGATCCAGATCCCCTAGCGGTACGTAGTAGGACCGGTAGTAGCTCCCGAACAACCATGGCGTGGCCTAGGTGATTCGTAGCAAATTGGATCTCGTAGCCGTCGGCTGAGAGGCCGGGAGCGCCGGCCATGATGCCTGCGTTGTTGATTAGGATGTCGAGGCGGGTGTGAGTGAAGTGTTTCTTGATGGCGGCGCGGATTGAGGGGAGGGAGGTTTGGTCTAGGGGAACGAAGGTTAGGGGTGGAGGGGTTGGTGAAGAGGAGGAGGAAGCGGCGGCATCGATGAGGGCTTTGGCGGAGGCGTGGGAGCGGCCTGAGAAGTAGATGTGTGACGGGTTGTGAGCTAGGAGGGCGAGGGTTGTGGATTTGCCTAGGCCTGCTGTTCCTATGTGGTTGTTAGTCCCATCGGTGCTGGTGATTGTTGTTGTTGGGCGAGGGTTCGCGTGCTGTGGGTGTAGGCTTGTCTTGTGACGGTGGGTGGATGGTGAGCAGGTGTTGGATGATGTATGTAATTTTGGAGGAGATGGGCTCTCTTTCTTGATGACATCGACAGCATCCTGAGTGAGCCTCATCCAGCACTTGAGAGAAAAGGGCGAATCTCAGGATGAATCGTGACTGGAATACTCCTGGCAGGTTGACGTTACGGAAGGGATTTATCGCCAAGACCAGCGTGGCGGGAAGGCAAGCGAATGGAGGAATATGTCGCGGCTAACATGAGGTAAGGTAGAATGATGGGGGTGAGGCGGCATAGAGCTCATGCGCGAGTCCGGAAAGCTCTTTTCGATATCAAGCTGGACATTAATATCGTAGGAGGTGAGATCATAGTCTTGGGCCTTAGCTATCCATCCCTCGATCTTGAGTCTCACACAGAGCGTATAGACCCAGGGAAGAAAGAGGAGACAGACGGAAGTTATAGGAGAATAGGCCTTGCTCTCTTCGAAAGCTACATATTGAGCATTGAAGGGACAGTTGGAAGAATGGGAACTCAATAGACTCACCGCCCGTGATAAAGATGACCTTCCCTTCGAGAGATGGGATATCTGGAGTTGGATCATGCATGTCCTTTTCGTAGACAAAAAGGGCCACCATTGTTTCGAGGAAATCGAGTACCTCAGATGATATGTTGGTCGTGTCGGCTAGATACTCGGTCACTAGATGTCGCGAGGACGTCGGGAGGGACCTATTCGTCGAGCGCTGCCGGTTGGGATCTCGCTCTCAATCCAGGTCAGGCGTGATTGCAATAGAATATGTAATCGTTCCAAGGATAGGATGACCTCTTGACCTAGAGGTAGCAGCTGTTGCGGTCTATCCGGCTGCCCAGATGTATCTTGGCAGTTCGCGATATTGAGGATGTTAGTCCGAACTTAGACCAGAGACTTGACCACGATCGACTGTGTGACTTGGGGAAGGTGGAAAGACAGGAGGGTATTCACTCGTTTTATATCTATTCAATGAATTCTATGCACTTCCAAGCCTCGCTCGATATGCGCAGCGAACTGCACTGACGCTTTCTTGGATCCTACGCATGCCTAGGCTACATCTCGTTGACGACCGTTCCATTCACCATGTTACGCCGTCGGCGATGTGTGTTCCCCCATTGAAACCTGACCTGAAGATCACAAATTTCCTGTTCCAAGTGCTGTGACTGGTCAGGGCAACGAAAAATAGTCGATTACAAGGCTAGGTTCCTGGGTAACGCTGGACGGATGAGGCTATCATGAGTGTAAGCCGTCTGCATAGTGGCTGGTCCAAAGCTAGGCTCATTCGGGCATGCGGGTCTGTAAGCAATTCGTGAGAAGACTATTCGTCGAGCGGGCTGGTCCGTTCAAGTGGTAAGACAGGACTGAACGACGAAGCTTGAGGAATGTGATGACGGAATGGAGCAAAGTGAATGATGATGCCGCCATGCCGGTTTGAGCGGTGGGGATGTAAGCCAGTGGCATTTGAAGAATTTCCGCTTTGGGGATGGCGGGCGGAGGTAGTCAGCCTTTCGGCATCATGCTTCTTTCACACATCAAGGCTTCGAGCTCGTGGTTATCGGCTAGCAAGCCGGCTCTTGCTTGGCTGCGCGCGCTCCCGAGGCAAAGAGTCAAAGACTGCGATAGCTCAGGCACAACAGAATCTACTTGAAGTGGTCTGGCGTCGAGAGTGACTCACTCCGATCGCGTCGCACGACACAAGGTTCTTGGAGGGATAGATCGAGCAAAGGTAGCAAGCCAATTGGTACTCCAGCGCCACTAGTGACCAAATCTAGCAGGCAAGAAAAGTCCAGCTTAAGCATCGGCGACAACGTTAGACGTGGAGCTTGCTGTGTTGCTCCCGTGCCGTCTGATGGTCGGAGTACGGATGCCACGCGGAGGAAAACGGGTCTGATCCGAGGGATTCGCTTTCGGGGTCCGAAAAGAGATGGGAGGACTGGGAAGGGTCTTGGGACACACATGAACGGCGTCGAAGATTACGCCGAGGCCGGGGGACCCTCCACATCACATGGCTCCGGGACTCTCTGATGGATCACGAAACAGAGGGAGACGGGGTGGAACGGGCTGGGATGACACGGGAATAAGAATTGCCGCGGTGAGTTTGCCGTTTGTGTTCTCTTCTACACTACCTGATGACTGATGCCCCACGGCTGCCTGCTCCCCCAAGTCTCCAGTCCATGCGAATCATGCGAGTTTACCGGGAGATGACCATCAGAGAGGAAGTCAAAATCAGCTTGGGCCCGTGCCGTGGCCCGTCCAGTTCCGTTTTATGGTCGTTTTATGGGGTAGGTATCAACGGGTTGATTGTATGTATGGAGTAGTAGTTTGTTGCCGTTTGGAGCAAGAGGAACGAGGAAAATGAAGGGACTTGAAGCTGGCACACTGAACATGCTCTCGGCGGGGAGATGGGATTATAACGCAGGGAAACCCAGTCCCTCGGGTCCGCGCAATGTGAATTTCCCCTGTTTCACTTTGAGCAAACGGTTCTTTGGACGGAATGCACAGGTCGGCCCATCCATCCAATGCAACGGCCAGCGGGGAGATGACAGATGTTTACGCGGAAAGCTATCTATGGGGCCTGGAGTTTGGTGACGGGCGATGACTCTGAGAGTGAAGCTTGCAGGCTGCACATTCTCTTCCAGGAGGTTCCAATGATAATCACAAACAGCGTAGGTGGAATTGCTCCGGTGTGAGCTCCCGCCCATATGCATGTTTCTGATCCAATCTGTACAATTGGCTGGAAGCAGCAATGTCTTTGCCCGGGGCCATCTGAGCCGTGGAACCGCGAGACGAACTGCGCAATATTGGTCCGGGGTGACTGTGCATATTTTTGACATTTGACATTTGATATTTGTTTGCTCATTGCTAAGCATTGTATGGATGGATACATGATCTAATGACACAAGGCCAAGCTCCAAGTGACAAACAGTTATCTTGTGACTGGTCACTTTTCGACTGCAACCAGCACTTGGGTGCGGCCGGTGACCGGTCTTTCTCCTCCACCTCCAGCTTCCAGCTTCCAACTACGACCAATACGGACGAGTAGTCTACAGGTAACTTTACTGATTCCGGATCCAGTTCCGAAGGTGAGAAAAATGAAGGCAGCACTGCATTGCGAGTACGGATCTCTGTTTCCTCTATTGTCTTTCCACGGAGCCCGCGGTGTGAAGAGGGATGAATGAGGCCAGATCCGAATGGTGCAATATGGTTGGGATTGCATTGCACGAGAATACACTGAAGAGGTGCCGTCACCCGAAGCAAAGCCTCGCTGAGTGTGAATGCCAACCACGTCGGAAACTCTGGGGTTTGGGTTGCGTCGAGTGGGTGGTGTTGTCTTTGGTGATGGTGATGGATGGCAGTGTACGCTGCACCAGACAATAGCTCAAACCACAAACCAAGACCAAGCCACCTCTTGGGTTTCCTCCTTTGGTTTCCTCTGCCTCTTGGCCTGGCTCGGGGGTTGTTCCTTGACCTCTTCTAGGCGCTAACGCAACGGTGGTGCAGTGCAGTCAGGCCCGTTCCCTTTGCTCCGTTCAGGGTCTCGTGGTGTAGGCCCTCCCCGGTCCCCTCATCATGCTCCCCCACGTCGGGCCGGTAATCAAAATCGAACTTGGTCTGGAACTCCTGTCAGCCGATGTTTCCATGCAAGGCCAGAGTCTCTTTTTTGGCTGTGTTGCCTGCCTGCGCGGTCGGATATTCTCCGCTTGGGGAGTATTCCTTGCGAGACCGAAGAAGAGTTGCAGCAATTCCGTAATATGATGAGTAAAGGAAAAGCAAAAAAAAAAGAGAAGGAAATAAAGGGTTGTGTAGTGTTGTATTTGTGACTGTTGCAATTGGACTAACCTTTGCATGCCAATGTGGATTTTTCGATCCAACTTCCACACACCGTTTGATACCCCGGCCCAAATGTTCTCCAATCGGTAGCCCCTTGAAAATGAAATCGCGGATAATCCGTCCTTGATTGCGTTGGCGCCGTCTCATCTTAGGTGGTTTGTACTCTTTTTCTCCGTGGGATCCCACTGGGGCCGATTGCCGAATTCGAATGCAACCCTTCATCAGGAACCCAGAGATTGACAACGGGCCTGGTAACGGGGCTCCGTTCGATCATCGATCAAGATGCCAAGTGTGGGAAGATGAAAAAAAAAATAGTAATGGGATGATGGGCCCGGCGAGCCTGGCGTTCGAAGGGGGGAGGAGGGTTGCAGCTGGAGTGGTGACGAAGCGGATGGCCGCGTAACGCGTCCCTTTATCCGCGTCACCTCATCTCGATTGTATTGCTGTCTTTCTCAGGGACTCTGCTCTCTCGTTCCCATGTTTCCCGAATTCCCGTCCCGCTGCCCTTGCGGCGTACCCTTCTCGGGGGTTGCTCATTCCCACCTGCGACGACCTGACCGTCAGCGTTGCCGGCCGGCCCACCCGGGCGGGGGATAGAGAAGTAGGGCGGTGCGGTGCGGGCGGGCGGAGCGAACGACTTGGACGGGCTTGGTTCATCTGCGGCTCATCTGCGGCCATTGACGAACCGAACGCATCCCCCCCTTGCTTGCTTGCGTGGTGGGTAGTGGATGAGCGGATATACGGGATAAGGGGGGTTGAGAGCCAGTACGGAGTAAGCCAAGCAGAAACGTGAGAAGCACGATGCTTTTTTGGCGTGATTGAGTGATTGATCGCTCGATGGAGATAAGGTGAGATGGGAGGAGGAGCCAGTGTGTGGGTGAGATGGATGATTGCCCTGGAAAGTTGGATGGGATGGGGTGGTCTAGGATGGCCTAGACTTGCAGATCTCTGAGAAGAGTGGCAAGGGGGGAGGGCGTGGTGACTGGTCGAGGTAGGGTGGAGGATGGATCGCTGAAGGATTCGTCCCGGGGCGGTCGGGCGGGAATTGGAGGATGGAAGGGAGGGTAGAGGTAGGGTAGGGGGGTTGTTGGAGCAGACAAGGAGTCTAGTTTCTGAGAAGACAGTCCTGCTCTTTGAGTTGTCTGGAGCCTGGAGGGAGGGGGGATATGTGAATATTGAAAAGACATAGAGTAAAATGGAGAGAACCAGAAGTAGAGAGAACACACGGGATGATCCCTCTCGAATCGGTTCAGAAAGCTGTCAAATCCCGGCAGGCGGCAGGACGCAGGACCTCAAATGTGTGTGAAGTCGGGAAACGGATCGGGGGGTCATAGTGACAGGACAGAGCTTGAGTCGAGAATGAGCCCATAAGTTCCGTCCCATAAACCCGCGGTCCACACAAAAAGAAGAGTCCAGTCAAGTCCAGTCCAGTCCAGCCGGGAGCCCGGGCCTCAAAAATCAAGGCACAACGAGGCACTGGGAAAGCTCATTACTCAAATGAGGTAGAAGGGGAGAAAGAAAGTAAACGAGTGCCCGGTTTCCAAGTTTCTCTCAGTGCCAGGAAAATTGGATCTCGTGGCCCCTGACTCGGATGTCTGCGGCCTGGAGCAGGGCGAGAGCGTCGGCGGCGGTGGTCTTGTGGAAGTAGACGACAAACACGTAGCCCTCGCCCGTCTCGCTGGCGGCCATTGTGCTCGAGAGGCGTGTCGTGGCCGTGTTGACGTGGGTTGAGAAGAGGTGCTTTTCTTGCGGCGTCATGGACGGCGGGAACCCAGATGCGCGGATGCCCATGAAATTTGACGACGCTCGGGGTCGGAGGGGTCCACTCGGGGAACCCATGGTGGCGATCGCTGGAGAAGCCGTGGTGAAGGTTTTGGGGGGTTATTTGGGGGAGACCGGTTTTGCTGTTGATCGACGATGTTATTGTCGTCGAATCGGGTGTTGTCCAGTTGCTGTTGCTGTAGTTGTTGTTCTTCTTCTTCGAGCCGTTGGCGAGAGAAGATGTTTGTCGTGACTGTGGCTGATGTTGTCGTCGTTTACTTTCGGGGAGGTTCGTCGACACCGGGTTACTAATAGTAAAAGTAGATTGTTTCCCGTTTCTGCTGGCCGAGATGTGTAATCAACCTTCCAAAGAACCCTTTCCGGTCTGCTCTGGCTAGCAGGCAAAGTCCCTTTATAAATCTATGGCGTCGACACTGGAGACGGAATGACGGAAGTTTCTTTGTCTGGAAGTGTAAATACCGAGGAAACCGTCTAGAGGATGTGGAGGGGTTTCTGGATTTGGTTGTAGCGGTGGTGATTGTGGTGGTAGCGGTGGTGACGAAACTGCAAAGAGGAGAGTCAAGATTGGACGGGATAAGGAGAGGAAGCAACGCAGTCAACAGGAATGTTCCAGACAAGCAGATGCACAGCAAAGGGTTATCGAGGGCAGAAAAAGAGAGCAAAAAAAAGCAGTGGTTGTGGAGGGGGACTTGAAAGGGTCTTTATCATCTCACGCCTCACGGCATCCACGGGAGGGGGAAGGGGTCTGGAAGGGGGCAGCGAACAAATAACATGGCCTTGCCATGGTCGCCTGGTACTGTAGTTACACAGCAGCAGCATCCCATCCCATCGCCCATTGCCCATCGAGACCCTCGTCGCCCTTCCTCATCACACATGTGTACTGGGTAAAAGGTACTGCGGATATCTACAAGGACACAGGTACCTTGAGCTGCAAGGTTCTGTGGTAATGTACATATTACTCCATGGCTTTCTACAACTCTGCCTTGTCCGTCTCCCACGGCTCCCCATGGCCTGGGAAGAGAGATTTAGGGAGGGGCGCATGGCTGGACCGAGGGCTGTGGATATCTCACGTCCCTTGACTGTGGGCTCGCCCAAACTGTGGTGCCGCTTTTCTTCGCCTTTACTCTGCTGCCAGCTGCCTCTCTCGCTCTCTCTCTCTGCTGCAGCAGCAGCTCTACCTTTGGCCAGTGTATGTCCAGTCCTTTCGCTTGCCGGGGCTGTGGAGTAAGAATGGGCAAGGAACAAAGAGACCCAGCGCCATAAAAGGTACGGATACACGGAGAGGGGCGCGCACCAGTGTACCAGACACTGACCAATGCGCCAGAACGGCTCCAGGGCGGTTCCAGGTTCCAGAATTTGTATGTCGTTCCCCTTCTCTCTGCCCCCCAGTCTCTGCGCAGTGCCCAGACCTGGGTAGTGCTCCAGCCAGCACCCAGACACAGGTAGATGCCACGGAATTCAAGAACTTGCGCCCAGAGGTTGCGCATAATGACTAAGGTTACCTTAGTTGAGGAGGACCCGCGGGGGACCTGTTCGCTGAAGTCCGTTGCGTCCACTGTCTGGAAGGACGAGTGCCGTCGCGGCATCATACAGGGGCACTGGGGTTTGGGCCAGGCTCTCCTTTCTTTGCTCTCCAAAGTGTTTGAGAGCTTTCTTTCTCTGGTTTTGGCTCTGGCCTTCTGATCCATTGAGACCCCTTCTGCTCTACTATGGCGTATCCGTAAACTATGCTTCTCTTCCTCCCAGCGTGGAGAGCGCATTTTTGCTTTGCCCATCCATTTCCCGTCAGCCAGGGCTGTCCAGGGCCTCAAGGATGCCGCCACTATTAATAGGATTCTAGAACAAATTGACAGTGTTTCAGAAACACGAGCCACTCTATTCTCGTACGAATTCACTTCACCACCAGCAATCAAATCTTTTGATGACCTCTCTTTTTGCGCGAGTGTACGGATACACGGCGGTGATTATATGGTTCAATGTTGAACAATATGTTTGAAAGATGCACACAATGTGGTATACAAGTATGGATATTGGGTATTTTGACTCAAGTTTGAGGGGCTCGTTTAACCAGTTAGCCGAACTTTTGCGGCCCCTCCAAGGCTGCATTTCCCGTCATTTTGAGTTGGCCCTTGAGCATGCCGTCTGGAACCTTGGGCAGAAACGGCCCCCAAGTTGCCTCTATTTCGGCTCCCTTTGTCTTCCATTCAGCCCTTTTGGCACTGTCGGCCGCGGGATGCGTTTTGAAGGTATTCGCCTTGGCCATGAATGTGTTCCAATTGTTTTGCAGCTTCGGGAGGTCGGAACGGTTGTTGACCAAGAAACACATTGTCTCGGTACTGCTGATGTGGTCTTTCGAAGCCAGCATCCTTCACATGTCCACAGTAAGGCATCTATCTACACATGAGATTATGAGGGAGAAATGGCACCGGAAGAAAAAAATCCTGCAGACTGTCATTTCAACTCAGCGCCTCCGATTGGACACACTCGATCGAAATGCCTCGTCGCTAATACGAGATGTCCCGGCGATCATTGCCCTTCACTTTACTAACCGGTGACTTATTACTGCAGCAGCGCAGACTGGCAGCAAGCCATAATCAAAGAGGCCACTCGCGCGCCGTTCCAACCCCTCGTATAAGCTCATTCTCGAGTGGATCTGCGCGACTCCATTCGCAGAAAAACCGCCTATTCCTGAAAGAAGGCCTTTCCCGTTCTCAAATGCTCATGTACATTACATGCGTTGATGCCCATATGCGAAGCTACACTCTAATTTCGATGCTTCCTTCATGGCTGCTCTCTGCTCCTCCCCAAGGCCGACCTGTAATATCAGCACCCTACTGTCAGCCAGGCTTATAATGTATTTCCGTTCTGTTTCGGCATCCCTCCCTTCTATCTGGGACCGACATCTGACGAGACCAAGAGAGGCTGAACTCGCCGACGCCGTTGAAGCTGCGGTCATAAGATCAAGGGTACTGTACATATAGCCACGCGGGCCACGGGTTGGGCACAGCGCAGATCAGTGCAGTCCGCCCTTCTCCATTCTCCATTTCTCCAGTGAGCGATTTTTACCAAGCGGCCATGGAAGCGTTTTGGCGAGGCGGCAAACCAATCTACGGACAGGAGCAAACTGTGGGCATGCTCCGGCCCGAAGTGGGAAATCGTTGCCCGAATGGAAAGGTCTCCCGAACTTCTGATCAACGGCTTCTGGCCTGATCACACGTGTCGTCTTGCTCATCACTTGTCTCGAAACTGGAGAGCCGTTATTTGCAAGGCGGCACCGGGGAAGCTATCTCACGGCTATCAACGTTAGTGCGGATGCCTTCTTGTCACTCTATTCCTGGATGCCCCCTTTGTGCAGTCACTCACGCAGCGTTGTACAACTTGACTTTTGACAGTTCCACCGCAGGAAGGGGGGGGGGGGGGGATTGAGAACGGTCTAGGCCTTCGCCGAAAAATGCTATGCCGACAATGCAAACATAGGACAAACCGACTCGTGCAAGTCGCATCACCATCTACAGCACAGCCTGGAGCTGGCCTGCTGCGCGCGCAGGAAAGCAAATAGAGCGCGCATAATCCGCGGCGGCTGAACGGGGTTCAATCACGATCAATGTAACCTTGTAAGCGAGCTAGACGCCGCCGCCGAGGGGACTGGGCTCTAGCCTCTTGGTGTCGCAATGTCGACATCGTGCATCGTGCATCACGCGCATCCCGTTGGTGTACCGTGTGGCCCTTGAGCCTGGTCGCTTGAATCGCAGTTTCGAACAGGTGGCACGAAGGAGGAAGAGGAGATAGAGGCACAGATCAGGAGGTGAGCTTGACAGAGAGACGAGAGAGTAGCGAGGGGTCCCACGATCCACGATAGCTCAGAATAGGAGATTTTCGGTTTCAAGTTGAGTGTAGGTGGTGGCACGACGGCGGCGGCCGGGGGTAGCTGGCCCTGGGATCCTTTGACGATTTGCTCGCCTCTTTTCTCGCCTCGCCGACCCGGACCTAGCTCCGGACCCTTTCCCCGTGCGTCCCTAGGTAGGTAGCTGGTATAACTGCTCATGTATCCAGGTCAAAGGTACTCTGAACTTTGGGAACTCCGTACTTGATGATATGGAGGAGGCCTGTTCGAGTTCCATATGGGTGACAGACGGATTCTCGCGA
This sequence comes from Colletotrichum abscissum, assembly GCF_030869225.1. Taxonomy (NCBI): domain Eukaryota; kingdom Fungi; phylum Ascomycota; class Sordariomycetes; order Glomerellales; family Glomerellaceae; genus Colletotrichum; species Colletotrichum abscissum. The sequence continues at coordinate 420,465 of NW_026850043.1, forward strand.
TGGAACCTGGCCACTGCAAGCTAAGCAAGCGAGCCGAAGCTTATTGCACTCCAACCTCGCCCGTCAAATTGAGTGTATTTCCCACAAACGTTGCGTGATGTGATGTGCACAACTGCCGGAGCTCTGTTCCGTCACCATAGTTATGGATCAGGATAACTTCGATGGAGCCCCAGCTGGCCCGGCCCTCAGGTTCAGGTGTCTGTGCCGGATCGAGACAGACTGGACGCGTAACGGTAACGCACATGGCAGTGTGAGAAAGGAAAAAGTTCCTACAAAATCCTTGAGATGGGATTCTTGTGAATGCTACCCTACTGGCAAGAGTAAGGTACCTTGGCAGAGTGCCTGAGCTTAAGTCACTATGTACGCGACAGCTATTTTGGCATGTGTTTGCCAGACGGGAAGATAAACTTGTCCGCGTCAATGTGACACCTCCTTTCAGGGTCCTCTTTGTCTCGAAACCCGCGGTTTTGATTTCCCATTGACGAGTCCACACGGGCTTACGTGCCCTCGCTCATGCTAAACCAACTGTCCGAGCAGCGCAACGCGAACAAGAACCGTCCCACCCCCACGCGAACCCGACGAGACGTTCCTTTGCACGTTCCTGCGCATCTTCAAAGGATGTTTTCTCGTTTTCTCTTCGCTGTTGCGCAGCCGTCCACATTGTGACATTGCAGCTTGCGCAGTCCTAGGCCGCCGACAACACCACCACACCCCTTCCCGCTTGGCACGCTGTCACACTGACTCCGCCTCCGAGGATCTCGCGGTTTGGCCGTTGGCCCGTTGCCGTTGCTGTCTCCAGCCCCCGTGCAACCCGGTCGATCCTCTGCCTTACCAGAATACGTGATCAACCGAGGAGGATCCCGGGTCCCGCAGAAGGCTTCCAGGAGTTGAGGCATTACTAAACACCAAGACCTGCGAATATTTTACGCTCGTCCGTTCCGCGTCACGCTACTGGTGATCCTCTGCCCTGGCAGAAACACTCTGACGCGCAACACAGATCGTACGCAAAACCCACGAGGTATGAATAGTCACAAGTCATCCGCGACGCGTGTCTTGTCTTGTTACCCGTTGACACATCCTCTTTTTCCACTTTCCACATGTTCCTTCATATGCTTAGTTGCAACAAATGTCCTTAGCTGCGGTTGCGACGTTGGATGCCTAGCGTGACTAACATTTATGGTGCTGCGCCTTGGCTGGACTTGCCGTGCAGGCTCATGTATGAAGACATGGTGACCCTTGCTTGAGGGTCCCTGGGCGTCGGGCGCAAAAAACAACTACGGATACGGAAAACAGTTCATCGCACAATGAAGTCCAAAGGTCCAATCTCTTTCTGGAAGGCCACTAATACGGCACCTCCGAGGCTGATTGAAATTGCTGCCCGCGGCAAGCAGATTTGGCGCCGCTGGGCGTGTTGTGCGAACAGACCACGAAACAGAAAAGCCAAGAAGGAAGTCTGGGATATCTCCTTTCGCTCGCAAGAAAAGTTTCCGAGAGACGTGGCTTTTTGGTTACTATCGAGTCGGCCCGAAAGAAGAAGCTCTTCGTCGAATACCTCGCCCAAAGGATGGATTGATCTGGGAATGAGATGTGACGGATACGGACATCAACGAAGAAATGCGTATTTTAGAGTGCGATTAGCTATTCAAGGGTAATTATTCCGGTGCTGGGATGTTGACTCAATGACGCGGATCCAGCCAACGCTTCTGAGATACACATGCGCCTGCTGCGTCTCGACGCTGCTGACTGGTCTGCAATTCACGAGACTTTCTGCAGCAGCCACTGGTTTCCGCATATCGTATGCCCCGATTCGTAGAGGCCTCCAGACTTGTGATGCTTCTGGTTGGGCCACTCGAAGGTCGGCGGGATCTAACCCTGGATACGAACCTCCACAGTCATTGCTGAACTTCTTACATGGTCTTTTCACTTTGGTACAAATGCTGTTGGCAAGAGGCTGTTTGGGCCGTTCTAGAACACCATTGGTAGTGAGTGACCAGGTTGCCGTGATGGTGGGTGATATCGCTGAAAAGCCTTTGTCCTTTCATCTCTTGGGTGTAGCGGACATCGAACGACATTGTACCGGCTAGTTCCACTCGATACACACCTTGTTGACAAAGTACCACCAAATAAACGCGGGTACCGAGGACCTATGGCCCGATACTTGAATCCCGAGGTGTCACACGGTGACGTGTAAGTACCCCAGACAAGCAGGAGTAGTCATTCCGGATTCGATGATGAAGCAGGAGGCGTTGTTGGCGTATGCAGTCGATAAGATCCTGCCTACCCATTCGATGTTCCGGAACAAGCAGGCAGAAGAGCGGTCTGGAATTCCGAGAGGGATAATGTGACTGGACGAACGAAGCAGGCTTTCTTATATTACGCCCGAACTCTGTCTAGGCAATAGCACAAGGTCAAAAAATCTCGGTACTAATATCCCGAGTTGTTTGATATTCTAAATTTGGCCTTAGACTTTGAGTCATTATAGCGGATTGTAAGGGTCAGGATGTTGAAGGTGTTTATTGCCTACCAACAGTGAATTTGAAGCCATGATCTTAAGTTTCAGCTAGCCCAAATCTATTCAGCGAATTTCGTCACAGTATTTGGTCGAGGAGGCCACGGCATATATGATACATCGACCACGTGATAATATGATGGTTCATCTAATTGTCTTGACAGCAATAACATGTAATAACCTATGATTCCCAACCAAACTTTGACTCACCCACGATTCTTATATCTTACGCTTTCAGCATCTACGTAAGTGAAATAACAGCAAGGAAGTAGCGCACAAGACGCTCTAAAGATTCATAACCACTTTTGTAAGGTACGGACCATCTCCAAGCAAAAATAGAGAGACCGGCGAAAAGATGAGATTCAGAGATTGAATTAATTCGCATACGGCATCGTATAATGTGAACAGAACTTTTTCTGGAGGAGGCTTTCTACGGTCCCCTTGACCTCTCATAATCTAATCTACGAGTATAGTATAAAGATCTGAGAATCATATCTCACTGACTCAAATTCCGAAGATGATAAGTGTTATGTTAGTATGAAGGTGTTTTGCCCTGACTTTGCTTGGGGTTTCAAAGTTTTGATGACCGCCTTATAAGTTGTAGGAATAATCTCGTGAGCCCTCATTTCTCAAAACAATCTACCATTAGTATGAATGATGGATCTGATCCTCTGATTCTTGACCTCCACGGGAGTCTGACTGTCCGGCACTATGAGTCCTCCGCCACAAATTCATTTGTTAAAGAGAGACTCCGGATTCATGTTCTATAAGCTTTTTGAAACTTTCTTCAAGTTTGTCTGTAACTTGAGTGGACCAAAAGCCTATCAGTCGCTGAAGAGGCATCGCCCGACTCTCTCTGCCGCCGTTCTAGACTCCATCGTCAGTCGTGGCCCACCGAGCCAGCCCAACCCTGAAGGTCCTTAGCAGCACTCTTCGTCGCAGCAGTCAAGCCTTGTTGGCTAAGTGGTATAGCGTCTCACTAGTATTAGTGACATGAGAAGATCGGCGGTTCGATTCCGCCACGAGGCAATGCGTAGCTCACACAACAGAGTGACACCTTTTGTTTTTGGATGTCATCGACCAGCTCCCGAATGAGGGCGATTCGCGACTGTGCTCCAGTTACCCAACGTTTTCTCGTTTGATGTGTCTACAGCTGGGCGCATTGCAGCTATTGGTATAATGATGCTGAAGAGCACAAGTTGCACAATCAGCGAGTGAATACAGTTGTATTGGCGCCGGAATTGCGTCCACAAGACATATATGTAGCTTGTTTGATACGCATTTTTGATAACAAGCGCACTTCGCAGAGAGTTGCCGGCGTTGGAGGAGTGGAGACAGCACGAGTAAAGGACCGGCATCGGCCGTCATCTTACTGTCGGAGTCTCTTGCCTTAACCACCTCCAAAGGTAGGCTTTACGTAAGGAACTTTGTGTATCCAAAGTGCCAAAGTAGCGGGGTTCTCCCGGTTGATGGTATCGGGATGCCATAAGCACCATGATATAAGAACTTCAGTCGTCTTCCGTTCATAGTGTACAAGCTATTCGCGTTCCTTCTTTACTCAAAGCGTTACTCTGCCAAGTTCCCCCCTCTCCTTCACTCGACCGAATCGCCAACAGAAGTGACAAGATGTCAGCCGCCGACATGGATCCCGCGCAGCGTCTCAAAGATCGGAAGCCGATCCCGAAGCCCGTTCCGGCTTATCTCCCGACCGCCGGCTCGGTGCTCACAGTCGACAAGGAGCTGTACGGATCCGCACAGCAGGCAAAGAGAGTGTTAATTGAGGAGTTCACGCTGCCAATTCGGTCAGGAAGAGCATGGAAAGCACCCGCCGGTTCAATTGTGAGGATCAGCACACCGGAGGGTCCTCAAGTCGGTACGTCGCGAAGATGAAAGATAAAGACTCCTCTTCTCAGAATGAGGGGTGCTCATTCCGACCACAGGTGACTTGAACATTTGGAACGCCCACAACCCCCGCGAACGCTTCTGGGCGAGTCGCACCAAGCAGCTCCACGCCAGCCATGTTTCGACGGGCGATCGCCTCTGGTCCAACTTGCCTTACATGCGCCCGCTAGCCACCATCATCAAGGACTCTCTGGACTGGTACGGCGAGGATGAGCACGGCGGGCGTGTGCACGATCTCCTCGGCACGCGCTGCGATCCGTACATCAACACCGTTCTCAGCGGTGGCAACTACAACTTCCAGTGTCATTCCAACTTGACGCGCGCGGTGCTGCCGTACGGGCTGAACGAGCAGGATGTCCATGACGTGATTAACATTTTCCAAGTAACTGGCTTGGATGAGCAGGGGCGGTACTTTATGAACCCCTGCCCTGCGCAACCTGGTGATCACCTTGAGTTTTTGGCTGAGCAGGATCTTTTGATGGCTTTGAGTAGGTGTTACCCCTTTTCCTTGTGAGCGTGTTTGCGCTGCGACTACATTGGATCCAACAGCCTGGATTGGTGAAAGCTGTTAAACAGCTGTGAGCACATGACTGACTGATATCGTAGGCACCTGCCCTGGTGGCGATCTCTCGCTTTGGGGCTTCGGCGAGGACAGCGAGGAGGAGATGATCAAATGCTGTCGCCCACTCAAGGTCGAGGTATTCCGTCTTGAGGACGAGAGTCTCTTGCAGCGTGGTGGCTGGAAGCCGGCTGAGGTTTCCAAATACAGCGGGCGTCACGGAATGAGCATTCCTCTGGGGGAAGTTCGCGAGTGATTTTGATAAAACGAGAGGGCTGTAGATGATGTTTTTAGAGGAGTACAAAGGCTGGAAGGGATAGGAGGTGATGACTGGAGTTAGGCGTGTAGATGAAGTGGGATGAGATCACTAGACATGAACCAGAACATGCATCAACATCGATGCCTCACATCAGGGTGAATCTTTAGATGTAATTTCCAAGTGGCCTATGATCTTTCCGGTCCCTTGCGCCTCCCAATGCCAAAGTACGGTCTATCCCGCTGAATTGGCAGCACTGCCGGCAGCAACCCCAAGTGATACGGATTATTCGCATCGACCCCAAACATGACCGACGCCGAACTCCTCTTCTGCATCGTCACCTCATCAGCAGCACAGCTTCCATGCAATTCCTGGTCCCACCACGGTCCTCTAACGGCATTCGCAATAGCCAAGAACGTCGCTGCTCTGAACGGCAGACCGCGCGACTTGCTCCTCCATATATCCAGACAACTGACAAAGAAGACGACGCTCAGCATCGCCAGCACGATCCACAGCACCACTGTCCGCATGATGTACACATCCTCCTTGACCCTCGCCACTGCAGGCACGCTGGCGGTGCCAAAGTACCCTGCCGTCGAGATGGCGGCGATGGACTGTGCAATGTTGCCGAAGAAGTGGCCCCAGTCTGCTGATGTGGGGATCGCGTAGAGAGTATCGATCGTTTTGTCAACGATTTGGAGCTGCTCGCGGAAGATCCACCAGGGAATGGCAGTCATGTAGTCCTTCAGTACGTTTAATGCCGCCTTATCGATGGCTGTGGTGTTCGATCCTGGGTTGCCCACGCAATCCGTCATCAAGGTGCCGTTGAACGTGCAGGCGCCGACTTCCCATGAGAATTCGGGAGTGCACTTGGTGCGGGAGATCCAGTGACCCTCGGCAGTCTGTGTAAGGCTGCTATCATTGGTGAGAGTCTCGGCTTTGAGGGATGAGGAGGGGCCTGCGGAGATGAAGTATGTGGTGCCACCGATGGGAACGTTGTTGATGGAGTTGTTGGCTGCGCTGTTCCAGAGGCGCAGACTCTGCGATTCCTGTTTTCTGGGGGCGAGATCGATCGTCTGGTTGGTGGAATCGGGAAGGGTAAAGGTGTATGAAGCGTTGCCGCCGTTGACGGAGGTGGTGAATGGTATTTCGGTCGCTGCTTCGCAGTTGGCGTCCCAGTGATACAGGATAAGGCCGTGGTAGGTCGTGTTGACGTTGAAGGTTAGGTTGTGCGTCGGAATGGGACCAATGACGCCCGAGAAGACGTCGACGAGGGCACTTTGGCTGACGATGTTACCAACAAAGGTGTAGACGGTTCGCGAAAGGAAGTTGTCGTTGTCATCAAGAGTCTGCTTGAAGGTTCCCTGCCCGTCCCAACCCATCGCGTTGGCCAATCTCGTAACGGAGGAGTCGTTTGAGGGAAGGATGGGCATTCCGACGACGTCAACTCCGGTGATGTTTTCGTAATAAGCTCCGGTCGTGAGCATAAGAGTGCCGACGGGAACGATCGAGGTGCGAATGACGATGAGTGCGGCCTGCATGACGGCGTACCACCACGAGTATTTCCCCAGTATCCGCAGCGTCCAAGCACTCGAGTCGTCTCCTATCTTGTCCAAGTCCGCCAAGAGAACCGGCCGCTGCGCCGTGAGAGCGAAGAGTCGAAGGTGTCGGAAGTCGTGCATGATCCATTGGACCAACATGCCCGCCGGGGCAAGTAATGCTGAGAGGGCGATACCAGAGTAAAGCTGATCGACCTTCAAGGAGTCTGGCGTGCGAAAGACGCGTTGCATGTAGTAGTCTCTGTCGACCGCGGGTCCCTGATACGACCAGACAACCGCCGCCACCGCAGCAAGAAGGTATACCAAGATGCAAGAGATGTAAATCTTGAGAAACTTGAAATCCTGGAACCTAAACATGCGTTCGGCCGTGGTCCCGCCATAGTGTAGCTGTCCGTCCGACGGCAAAGACCCACTTTGCGGCATGTTCTTTTCGGCAGAGGCCCGGTCCTCATCGGACACATCCCGTTGGAGGGAGCTGTACTCAATTTTCGAAGCCATGGCAAAAGAAACGACCGTATTCCTACCCGAATTTCCTGAACCTTGAGAAACGTGAGCACGCGAGCAGGAGATGAACAGAGATTTTAAGAGATACCTTTTCCGCCACATGTTCCTACACGGACACGGACACGGAGCAGACACACCCTTGCTTCCAAGGTCTGTGAATCTACTGCATGTCAGCCTCTAATTTTGTAGCCTGACGATCCTTCGACGACCCGCCCGGGTGGGATCAACGTTGGGCTGAAGGTCTAGCCCATCTTACGCAGCCACCAGAATAGAGCCAGCTCTTAATTGGACAGTCCTTGCCCCGGAGTGAGAACAAGCATAACTAGGTACCCGCGCCTAGGGTGGCATCTGAATCAAGCTACCGAGCGCTGCGTGCGCCAAGACCGGCTTACTGTCAGCCACTGTTTGGAGACTTGTTGAGGCCTACCAGAGGGATGGGGAATGATGCGTGCACTGCGGACAAATAGGTAAAGTCTGAATTGCATGTCAGAGGGCGGAAAGGCGACCTGGATTGAGGGTATCTTACACACGTTATTTTGAGGCTCTGCTGATTCTGCCATCTGTAACACTACCATTGCCATCTCTGATTTAGAAGGAGCTCAACTCATTCCGGCCGTTCAGCCCGTTCTTCATTATCTTAACCCTCTGCCTCAACCCCGAATCACCTTTGGATATTGCTTCCCAAATCATCTTCTCAACTGCATTGTCATCTTTCAATGTAGCTTCCTGAATCAGACCTTCCGTCTCCAATGACACAATCTGGCTTAGTGACATCCACACATTTCCCAAGCTGCTGCAGGTAGTCAACTTGAGAAACAGAATAGAGGCAGCTGCAACGAGGCCTAGGTGTAACACGATGATAGCAACGATGATACCAAACCCAACCCACCGGACGGGAATCAGTTTTTCCTCTGTCATGGCGTACGTCGCTGGCCAAGCATTCCGAAAGTAAGGCAAGGTATCGTAGTAAGACATTTGCTGAGTGACTGTGAGGATGGCCTGTAGTGCCTCTGGTACGCTCAAGCTCGTCCTGAGCACGTCTTGAAAGAGCGCAGAATGTGCGTAATGAACGGCACGGGAGGAATATCCACCTGTCCGTAGCATCCTACAGGGCGATGGATCGATTAAGGGGTCGTGCAGGCTGCGTGTCATGAAAGGAAGTTGAGAGGTGACTACGTCGAGTGACAGTCTATGATCCTCACTCTTCCAACTTTTCTTCGGAATAAGTTCGAGTAGTTCCGGGCTAGGGTCTCCGCCGGGAGGTTCTTTGCAGATGCTGGAATACTGGTCCCGAATGATATTCGTGGTGTACTGGGTATTCGGGCTGTCCCAAGCTAGGATCGGTTCGTGGCCATCAACCTTACTGGACATGCTAACATTTTGCACATGGCCCTGCAAGTTTGCGAAGCATGCGGTGACCGAGACACCTACTCTCTTGGCATGTCCTTCCCATGGTATGTCAACACTATTCCACATCCCGTCCGAGGTCGATATCCATTTGTCGGCAGAGGCTTCCCAGCGGCTGGTGCTGCCGTTCAAGTTGCCATGAACCCGGAGACCCTGATGCCACTGAGGCATTGTCCCAATGCCGTTGAATACAAGAAATATAGAGGTGTAAGTCGTGTTCAGTGCTGAAAAGGGTGAGGGAAGAAATGGCATGGTGTAATTCTTCCCATCCGGCCATGTCCGATTTTCTCCCCGACCCACTGAACAGATCGAAAAGTTGTCAATTTGTGAAGCGAGGGGTTCGCCTTTGGAGTAACCATGAATATCTTCAGCGGGAACCACACAGTTGAAAGGCCACTTTGGCTCATCTATCTGGTTTTGGCCTCGGTTGATCGGCAGCTGGTCGTAGTCTCCTTGTATGTCAAACTGCCCGAGGACATTGAACTCGCTGTAGGTCTCTAGCCGTGTATCGTTTGAGAAGTCAAAGGCAACCGCAGAAAATGTGACGTTCCGGATGACAGGTCTGACGCAGACCACTCTAGAGTCTATGTCGGATTGGAAGTCTAATTCGACCGCGGCATACGGCCGACTGCGCAGGGGCTAATTAGGGGCCCTATTTATAATTATCGTAGCTAGCCTAACCTGCGGTTAGAACTTCCTTTTTATACCTACTACGTAAATATTTATATAGTTTAATTAATCTCTTTATTAACTACGGTTCAAACTAACTACCTTATAATAGGGATATTAATACTAATTAGTAATTAAATTTTACTATTATAAATTAATAAAGTATCTTATTATATAAAAAAAACGACTTCTTAATACTATATAAAATAGGAGATTTATATTAATTAACTTTATAAAAATAAATAAAAAAATAGGTAATTTTTAAATACCGTACGGAATTAAGTAATTATAGCCCTTTATTACTTACGAGAGGTTAACGTTTACTATATTAAACTATATTAATTAATAAAACTACTTAAATAACTAGTTTTTTATTATTACTTTAAGTAGCTTTTTTACTAAATAACTTTTCTATAGCTAGCCCGTAATAAGAAATTAACTAGTTAAATTAATAAAAAGAAATACTTATATAGCGACTACTTATTTAATTAATTAGTATAATAAATAAGCTTAATAATAAAGTATAAAAAAGTATTACGTAATTAAGAAAAGGGATTTTTAAATATAAATATTCTTAGTTAGTATAGTAAGAAGTATATAAGAGTTATTAAGCTAAGAAATTTATAATATATAAAAAAGTTTATTATTATAAAAATTTTATAAATATAACTTTAAGCCTATAATCTAAATAACCTCTTCGTAGTTCTTTTAATTACCTCTCGGGTATTATTTAAAAATATAATATAGGGGACGGTTTAATAAGGGAGGAGGGGATTTAGAGGTCTTAATAATATTAAATTAAGAATATTACGAATCTTAGAGATTAATTTAAAAAGAAAGTAGTTATTTTAAAATAATCCTATAACTTTTTAATAAAGTTATTATTAGCCTAAGAAAAGGCTAAAAAAATAAGGATTTAAGAGAAAAAGAAAAGAATTTTTTAGAGAATTATTAAAGGGCTTTTTTTTATACTAGCTCCCGGTACGAAATTACTAATTTTAAAAAATTAACTAAGTAATAAAAGAGATTATTAATAAATAATAATTACTTAATTATAATTAAGCTATAAAAAGACTATTTAAAAAATATAAAATAGGGTACTAAGAGGTTATAAAAAACGAGATTTCTAAAGTATTTAACCTTTTTATATACGAGTAATAAGTAAGTATTTTTAATAAGTCCTTAAAGTTTATAATTTTATAAAAAAGAGAGCTTAATTTTATTAACTATACTTAATAATTTATACGGCTCTTAATAGCTTATATAGCTCTTTTACGAGCCGCTCGGCGTTTATTTTTAATTATTTTTATAAAATACTATTTTAAAAAAAATAAGTTAAAAAAGGAGGCTATTTAAAAATTATAAAGAGTATAAAGCTTAAGAAGCTAAAGATATATAAAATAATAAAAATTAGTAACTAATAAAGATCCTAAGACTAATTATTATATTATTTTATAGTAATATAAACGTCTATTACTATTATTAAAAAAAGAAATTATTAAAACCTACCCTTTTATATTAAATAAGAAAGAGGATCTTAATAAGTATAATAACTAACGATCTAAAAAAGTAGTAATAATTATTAAAAATAATAAAAACGAGAATAATAGCGAAATAGTAAGAAAAAGCGAGAATTTTTTAAACTTTAATAAATTCGTTAAGTAATAAAAGTACGGATTTATTACGGTTAGTACGTAAATTAAATATATCCTTATTAAAATTAAATACGTTAGTAATTATTAATATAAATATAAGCTAGAGTACAACCCTTAGCGAGTTAAAGTAAAGAAAAAAACGACGAAATCTAATTTTAAATAGAATCTTAATTTTTTATAAGTAAGTAAATATTAACTTAAATTATTAAGAGACGTAAATATATAGAATTATAAATTAGCTTAATAATAAATAAATTAATATAGTATTAATATATTTAACTAAGATTTATAAAAAAAAGGGGCTATAGGAATAACCCCTATTTTATAAGATCGTAAACGACCTTAGTTATTAACTAAACGAATAGTTTATAAGTATAAGCTTAGGAATTATAAAAATAATTAATAAATTCTTTTATAAGCGAGGGGTATTATTAGCGTAGTTATAGTTATAAAAACCGTATAAAATCCTAATAATAATAATTATAAAAGAGGAATTCGTATTATAGAACTAAGTATAAGTTAATAAAGTATATAATCGCTTTAATAAATTTAGAAAAAGGGTAAATAATATAGATTTCCTTTTTATAATTACTAATAATAATTTATTATTATAAAAGGATATATAAAAATAAAATATAATATTAAAAGTATAATAATTAATAATTCTATTTATTTTGATTTATAGTTTATTATTATTATTAATACGAAATTCGGCACTAATCGGCTAATAAAAAAAGAAGTAAATAACCTAAAGTTATTAATAATACATAGCTACGTAGGGATCGTATATAAATATTAAAAATATAATAGTAAATATAAAGTAATTTACTAACTTTAAAAAAATCTTTTTAAAAGAGAAATTATACTCTAAGGGGAAATATAAGGTTTTATAAAAAACCCTAATAATATTTTATAACTATTATAAAAAGGTTAGGATTAGGGAATATTAATACTATTTAGTAATTAATATTATATTTATAAATAAAGCCTCTAATTATTATTACGAAGCGGTACGTAATTTTAATTAAAACGACTTTTTTAGTATTATTAATATAATCCGAAGCTATTTTAAGATTTATAATAAAAACCTAGAGCTCTTATTTAAGTTATAAGCGATTTTTTTTATATTTATAGTTAGGATAATAAAGGGTAAATTATAAGTAAAGATCTTTAAAGAGCTTATTAATCGAATTAATAAATTAATAAAAACCTAGTTAAATAAGAGAACTAATAAGTAAAAAATTAGATATTTTTATATTATAATTTAGTATATATTAAAAATAAAAATAACTTTATACTAAGTACCCGAAGATTACGAGACGCTTTACTCGAGGTTAAGGTCTAGCTTTAATATTAAAATAAAAATACTATACTAAACCTATTTCTAAATATATAACGGCCCTTATTAATAATATTAAGTCGATCGAACGTATAATAAAAAAAAAAGAGGCTAGATATAGTAATCATTAGTAAAGAGGCCTAGATTTATTAAATAAGTAGAGATTTATTTTATAAATAAAATAATAAAAGAAATAATATTATATTTATAAAAAAAATAGATATTAATTAAGTAACTATTTTAAAAAAGAGCGTACTAAATTATATAAATAGTATAAAAAGTTAAGGGTAGTAAATAGTAAAACTAGCCCTTATTAATTTAGCTAATTCTTTATTATATATAAGGGTAAATCTGGGGGTATAAAACTTAGTAATAATAGTTAAAGTAATAACTTAAAATATCCGCCCCTTATAAAAGATTTAAAAAATAAAAAAGATCTTACCCCCTATACTAACGAATTAGATTATAATAAAATTAACGATATTAATTACTCTTTTTTTACTTTATTAACTTTTAAAAGATATACGAGGTTAAATAAATAGAGGGTAGTAAAAGCTTTTAATAAGTAGGCTTTTTTTTATAAATAATAAGGGAAGGTCCCTTAGGTAACGGATATAGAGGTAGTTAAAAAGGCGAATTTAATAGGGCTAAAGCCTATTTTATTAACGCTTAAGGAGAAGACGCTATTTTTTTTAATATTAAAAAAAAAATAAGATATTAAGTAAATCTAAGGATAATTAGAGGGGTCCTTTTTATATTACTTAGATTACTTAAATACTAAGCTTATATAAGTATTCTATACGAGCGAAAAGTATAGTTTAAATAATTTTTATAAAATTATCCTAAATATTAGGGTATTATAATAATTAATAAAAAAAAAGGGTAATTTTAAGTACTATAAAAGATCGTACTAATAACGCTCGATATATTAATAGTAGGTATTATAAAGATTAGTTTTAGCCTAGGTAAGGAAATCGTTATTTTAAGTATAATAAAAATAGAGATATATTTTAGAACGATAATTTTTTATATTTTACTTATTAATACCCTATTTCTCTTATATTTAAAAAATATAGATTAACTAGGTATTATATTTAATAATATAAAAAATAGAATTTTTAATAATAAGTATTTTAAAATAGTTAAACGATAATAGGGATATACGTTTATAAAGCTTATTAACGATACGAAGTTAATTAATTACTTAATAAAAAATAAGCTTAGATAATTATACTAAAGATTTAAATACCCGTTAGTTACGAGGCTATATAACTTTTTAAAGTAATTAAATAATAATAATATTAAAATAGGGGCGCTAGAATAGTTAATAAAAGTATATTATTAATACTAAATAAATATATAGAGCCTACGTAAATTTAAATTTAAATTACGTAATAAGCTTAATTTTAATTAAGAAATTGTTATTAATATCTTTTACTTAAATAGTTAGCTAATTTTATATATAATTAACGTAATTATATCTTTTTAAATAGGGTAATTCTTTTAGGATTTATAAATAAAAATAATATAAGTAGCCCTATAAAAGAGATAGATTAATATATATTAAGGACCGTTAAATAGTATTAAAACTAACGCTAGTACTAGTTTTAAATTAGTAAAATTTAGAGAAAATGCGACGGCTTATAGTATATAACTAAAAGTTATATTTATTAAAGCGCACTATAGTATTAAAAAAATAGAAAGGGTATATTAATAACTAAAAAAGGCGTTTAGAATTATTAAAAAAGAAAATCCCGATTTTATTAATAATAAATACTTCTAAATAGTACTTAAATATTATAATAATATTATAGGGCTTAATAGGCTTATATTAATATTATTAATATTTAAAGTATATTTAAAAACGACCTTAGCCTCGCTATTATTATTAAATATAAATTAACGAGCCTAAGTAATTAAAAAAGTAATATGGGTATTACGTAAAATAAGTATAAAAAAATAAGTTAATAAGATAATTACTATATATAATAAGCCTAATATAAGAAGTAATTTAAATATATTATTAAATTCGGATATATAAATATAATACGAAATTATTTAATAATAAGCTGGGCTATATAAGTTAATTTTTATTAATAAGCGCTCTTATATAATTACGAAAGATTATAACTAGTTACTTAAAGTATTAATTATAATAGTTAAACCGTATTATATAGATCCTAACGAGGTAATTTTTAATTTATAAAAATAAAAAGAGCTAAAGGAAACTATATAACCCGTAGTAAAAGTATAAGAAATTATTTTTAATAAAATCGTTATAATAATATTAATAGATAATAAAGAAGAGGAAATTATTAAAAAAGTATTAATATTATTAATAAGACGTTATAAAAAACTATAATAATAAGCCCTAACGTAGTAATTTATTATTAATAACGAGGTAATTAATATTTTTTATATAATAAAAAAAAAGCCGATTTTAAGCTAGTAGTTAAATTACGTAAAAAAGGCATAATTATAATTATTAAAAAGCTATATAAAGGATTAGATCTTATCGAAGTAAATACTTTTTACGATCGAGGGGTTTATTAATTTATCCTTTATAACCTAAAGAAGTATATAAACCTCTATATATTTAAATTACGAATAGTTTATAAAATTAAAGGGAAGCGAATATCCTAGCTATATAAGAAGTTTAAATACGTAATTTAGGGGTATAATAATATTAAAAAAGTAATACTATTTATATAATTACTTATTATATAGCGCTATAGTTAACGATTAATAATAGTATTAATAGTATTATTATAAAAAAAGGGATACGAGATTTAGAGCCGTAATATTACTTAGGCCTATATTTAATTAGCTATAGGGTTTATAAAAAAAATCTTAGCCTATTTATTAAAAGAAATAGTTAATAAGTACTTAGAAAGTACGATTATTAAAGTATTTAAGTTATTATATAGGCTCGTAAAATCGGGTATTTATTAATAAGCTACTTATTACGATTTTTATATTAATTAATTATTAATAATTATTTTTACGTACGACCCGTACTTATTAATCTTTAAGTACGAAAATAACTAATTTAAGATCGTTAGAATATAAACTAATAATATATTAAACCTATTTAATATTAATTTTATAAAAAAAGAGGATAGAGAGCTTTAAAAAGCAGGCTTTATAATAAAGCTAAAAAAGGTCCTTATAATAAATACCCCCTTAGTATTTAATAACGGGATTTTTATAATTAAAAAAGAAACCGTTATTTTTTAATAAAAGAGGTAAAATAAAAAAATTAACTTCGTTAATCCGAATATAATTAATATTAAAAAATAATATAAAGCTAAGCTTATATAAGGGGTATATATTATAAGTATATATTAGCTCGAGGCGATTTTTAATTACGTTAGGGTAGTATAAGCTATAAATTTAACTAAATAAAATATTAAAGTACTTAATAAGCGGCTTAAGTAATAATAAATAAATCTTAATTAAGGCCTCGTTTACTATCTAATTAATTTTAGAATTAATAAGCTCTATATTTTTATTAATAAGTTATTTACGAATAATAATAACTTTATTTCGTAATTAGGATATATTATTATCCTAATTAATAAGAGTATAAGCGAGAGCGAATTTATTATATATAGTAATATAATTTATTACTTATTAACTAAAAGTAAATAAGTAACGAGTAGTATACTAGTATTAGAGGTTTATAATATAATTAATAATATTAATCTCTTTTATATAATTTTAATAATACTAAGGAAGATTACTAATTAACTTAGCTTTTTATTTATTTTAATAATTATTTATACCGATTCCTATTCGTTATATAAATACTTTATTAAATTAGAAATAATAAAAAAAAAGAGGTTTATAATTAATATTATAGCCCTTAAGTAATTATATAAAAAGCGTAAAATATTCGAGATCTATTAGATTAATAATAAAAATAATTTTATAAACGCTTTTATAAAAATAGTATTAAATAAGAGGTTAGAATAATTCGTAAGTAGTAGAAAAGTTATTATATAAATAAAGGGATAGGTTATATAAAAAGAGTAAAGAAAAAAGAGAAAAAGAGATGACTTAATAAACGGGCCCGAGGTTAAATTATATTTCTAATTATAGTAGTTAAATTAATAAAAAAAAGAGAAAGTTAATATTAAATTAGAAATTTAATTTAACTATAATATATAGCTAACTATATAAGGGCTAATTAGGGGCTCTATTTATAATTATTATAGCTAGCTTAACTTATAATTAGAACCTCTTTTTTATACTTACTACGTAAATATTTATATAGTTTAATTAATCTTTTCGTTAACTACGGTTCGAACTAACTACTTTATAATAAGGATACTAATAGTTTATAATAGCGGCGGGCCCTTTATAATTTCGTAGGCGACTACGGCTTAGCTTATTCGCAAAGGGAATGAATGCTCGTAGGATAGTCCCTGTATCTTCGAAAAATTCGGACTGCTGGGCCTCGGTAGGCTGCCTTTGTAGTTCCGCAAACCTTGGATAGACCCAAGGCTTTGACTTCTAGATGCTGGAGCCCTGCATCACTGTTGGGTTTATGACGCTACTGTTTCCGTACGGCATGTTGACGGCTTTTTGCGGTGCAGTCACATTTACCACTACGAAATCAGACAGCAAGGCGGTCGAGGCCAACTGAGATGCTGCTGTCAGGAGAACTGAAGTTGTGATAGCCATGGTGTAAACGGTCCCAATGCCCCAGGGCATGTCGAAAGGTGTCCAACTGATCAAATCGTACGGCGGTGCAGGCATAGCTCTCAGCATAGAGACGAAGGGAGCCGCGCTGAAAGATATCCCTGTCCGTTCTATCATGAGCGAGGCGATGATTGCGGTGAACAAGCTCATCTGGAGCGCCAGACAAACACGCAGCGCAGCGGCCGTCAGAGTGATTGATCTAGACGCCCAGTCGGCGAAAACGATTTGACTCCATAATGTGTTTTGCACAACGACTTCTTTGGCCTGTATTGAAGTTTTCCAGAAAAAGCTCATGAAGCCAACAGCTCCGATGATGAAGACAGTGCCAATGCCGAGGACGTAGAGTCCGAAAGTGCCGATCGCTCGCCATCGGCTGGGCTCTTGCGCTGGGGTCACTTGACTGAGCAGGGAGCCAGCCTCGTTGATCAATGACGTCGCAGGGAAACTTTCCAATTCGGTATGTCGTAGTCCAAAGTTCCCTCGATAGCTTCATGCGGATCGATTAGCGTTGGCGCCCGTACTTCCTCATGCTCGCGAGATGACCGTTCTTGCGCAAATGTAATGGATGTACGAATTGATAACGAATTGACACTGCTAACTTCGGACACATCGTCTGTGCAGGGTGAAGTACTTGGTCTTCTATTCATATTGCAAGATGAATGAGTAACCGAGCGGAGTGCAGTCCCGAGTAGAAACTCGAGGCAGAAAGTTGGGGCAGAAGTGCCATTTAATCATGCTTGGGAACATCGCACGACAGACACTCTCTCAGCCTGACCCTACCACACTTGCTTATGCTGGCATGGCTCAGCCACCGACATATATGCAGTGCAACCCGTATTGATATTTTGACATAGTGGCTGGTATAGCTGCAATGTAACCCATGTTGTTATATTGCAGTAATGAGCTCATGCACCTATCTACTCACTTAAGAAAATTTACCTGTGTAGAGATGTGTCCATATTCTAGGGGTATGGATGCTGGCTTTCAACAAAATCTTCTGACACACGTCCTCTCAACTTAATTACTTCACAGCTATAGCTATGCAATTGAGAATTGATTTATTTTCGTTCTATAGAGCCTGGGGCCCCGAAAGTAACCAAAGTATTCTCTGCTAATGTGGTTCTTATCCCCTCCCCCCCTTCTGTCCCGGGTAAAGGGCAGGGCGAGGCAACTTCGATCATGTACCAAGCTGGCAGACTGAAACAGTGAGTTCCATCACCAGTAACACCAAAATTCCCTCGAATCAGTCTTAGAAACCACTTTGACACAGAAGGAAGCTTCGTCCTCCCCAGACTCTGGCTTATCGATCCCACACCAGATTTCGCTCATAGCCTTGTGAAAGAAGTCTCTGTCTCTGTATGGAACATGAATGGTGAAGCTTTCGAGGTTTTCAAAGTCCCCTTCGTGAACGGCGTCGGCAAGCCATTCGATGTCCTTGAAGTCTGAGTGGTGCTGGGCCAGGAAGGTTAGGCTTCGAAGTGATCGAGGTAATGTGGTGATGAACGCATTTGGGCCGTCCAAGGCGTTCTGATAATTCAAATCAAAGTCCGCTGGATCCACCGAAAGATGCTCGAGTCTTTGAAACATTCCAAAGGTATCGAACCACTCGTGCTCCTCCATTTCGATGTGGCATTGGACGTGAATGTCAATCAGAGTATCTGAATGTTGCGCCAGCGCCCGTCGGACCCTCATCGGAGAAATGTTCTGCTCATCCGAGAACCAGGAGAAACGCGTACTGTAATAGAAAGAATGAAGACCAGGCGGAATTTGGAGAAATTCTCCCTGGTTTGGGAAGTCGCTGTCCACAAGAGGTGCTTCCGAAAGAGACAAACGCTTGAGCCTTTTGAAAGTGTTGAAAGCCTGGACCGGGACGCTTTCAAAGCCGCAGCCTTCAAACTCCTCAAGGTTGGGTGCAAGACGAGTGAGCAAGTGAAAGGTTGAGAGATCGATGGTTGTAATTACGTGAAGGTCCAAACGAAGAAAGGTCAAGTTCGGAAGCAAAGCCTCCGGTGTCTCTGAGGGGGGTATCAAGAGATATGGCAAGACCGACCAAGCATCGTCAAAGTGGTTGAAAACTCCATAGTTGGCTTTCCAGTTCTGGCCACACAGCCCAGTGATCATGACTTGGGATACACCTCGAAGCTGATGGAAAAGCACCGAAGATAATACATTGTTGTATGACCATTGTCTACTTGTGTTGCCCCATAGTGCGCGGCTGAGGCTTGTCTGACCAATTTCGCGAGCCAGATGATCGAGTTCCTGGAAATCGTCTATAGTTCGCTCCAGGTGGCAAGAAAAACCTGTTCCAAAGTGTATCTGAACTTTATTCACCTTGGAGCGGAGGTCCTTGCGATGATAGAGAACCTTGATCAACGACAAGATGTCGAGGCCGGCTGGGTCCCGGACGGCGAGATAGATCTTGCGATAGAGAAGAGGTTGCGTTGCATATTGGAATGACTTCGAAACCCTAGAAAGAATCGTGAGCGTGTTCTGGTCGGCAATCCAGTCCTTCTTTACACCAAGTGGGGTGTCATCTTGGAAGCATGCGGCAATTTCACCCAGCATCTCGGGAGGAAGGCTCGATATCGATGCCATGATGGACGAGTGACACGGTGCGATGATTGCACGGCCGGGGGGATATGAAAGAACAAGGTCGACGGCTGGCTTGATACTATGAACTCGTTAGTTTTCAATATTCTCTAAGTAGAGTGGGAGTTTTCTACCTCTCCCTACCTTAGCTGAGGGGTAGGCAACAGGAGGGCGGTGGATGATGCTTGGATTTATCTTGCTGCTGCGGGACAATCCTCTGTCGGCGATGCGCGAGTGTCCTGCTCTGTGGTGTTTGACGAAGGGTCAAAACAAGATGGTGATGGTGAAAAGAAAAGATCTCTTTTGCAATGGGTCAGGAAGAAGTAGGGAAGGGAAGGGGAGGAAGAGAATAGAATCGACGGGAAGGAAGTCGAAAATAAATCTTGTGTGGAAGGAGCAAGAAGTGGAAGGTACCTCCCAAATTTTACTTCCATATCTTCTTCCCCAAGCTCGTCTTTCCCCGAAGCCAGGAAGGAACGAACTGTGACCTCGTGCCGAAACAGATTCCCTCAAGAATTGGATTCATTTGAATTCTGGAAGAAGTTCCTCCTATTCGACCAGATACAGTCGATATTTGATGATGGCAGTCTCTGGTTTCTTGGCATCACGAGAGCTCACAACTCTTTACCTTCACTTCACTACTTTAAGGTGGACCGTGTTGGACGCAAAGGAATGCTATTGTTGTACAGAACGCTTCTTGGAACTTGTCATGTTGGTCCTGCCTAGTACTACAGCATTACAATATCAAAATGATATCAAGCACAAGACCAGCAAGGCGTAGGCAGCTTCGATTTATGTCAGGTTTCGTGATTAGCTCTCACCTGATGGGGCTGCTATACTTTAACGGAGCATTCGATACTCAATTTTGTTCGAACTACGAAGTTTAGGGGAGAAATCAAACCCAAACCAGATCATTCCAATTCACAATGTCTACATTACATAGCCCGATATCTGGTGTTGAGGTTCCAGCCACGCTGAAGCAGTGAAGCAATGTACCGACCACCTCGCTGAAGACGATTCTTGACCCTCTGCGCGAACTCCCAGTGAAGCTTCTTGACACGGCATCTACCTTGTACTCTACCTTGGCGCTTCTGGGAACGTCGGTTCTTCTGCCTGTACAAGTAAGCATTCTTCTTCTTCCTTCGCTGGTAGAGCGTCTGCCGGAGCAACTGGCAGAGCTCCGTACCGGGGGGGGGTGCAGGTCGACAATGTAGTCATCGTCTTCGAAGCCTGAACCGGTCTTGGATGCGGTGGGAGTTCTGGGCGGAGTTGTCAGTTCATCGGAGCGACGCTGGAAGGTGCGCACTTGGTCTTGGCTATTGAAACGAACGCGCTTCTTTTCGACTCGATAGAACGACCCTCTTGAGTTCTTGAAGCAGCTTTGGAGAGTTGGCGTTGATTGCGTCATGTTGGATGGGATGCTTGGAGGACTATGAGGTTTAAGGCTTAGACAACCGGGCACTCGGCCTTATGTAGTCGTAGACAAGCTGGAGCATTTCGTCTCAGGCTGAAGGAGTGAAGAAGTCGAATACAGAATAAGCAAGGAGATACATGACATGTCGATGATATGGCTTAATTCGAACAAGGGCTGAGAGTACTGCACACTGTTACAACGAACTGTGAAAGAACAACCTTGGCCATGACTTCGAAGCCTGGCTTTGTCTCCGACTGAGACCCTGGGGCAGATCTCATCACCAATCTATAAACAATCATTCTGTTGACGACTACAAGACCGCGAATACAATCAAATGTGTAAGAGGCCTGTTTAGGATTATGGAACGAGAGGCTTGATGGATCTGGCCAGCCCAATTGAACACCGGAAATGCGGGGTGATCGTTTCGGCGCCGAGATACCTGTCTAGGCTCAATGAACGGCATCCGGTGAACAGGAGCTCCGACCGACGTCATTCTCATGCTCTCATATCATTTGTGGTGATGGTTTTCTTCCTCAATGCTGCACATCGCTCATTTACACAGACGGTGGTATATCTCTTGAGTTTTGCTGCTATCGCCGGGCTTGAGATGCCTCGTGAATGTCACTCCAGCAGCAGGTCAATCCTCCCCAGTCTGGTCCGGAGCGATTTACCCCGCTACCCCGCCATCCGGCCATTCAGGCCCCGGTACCACTACACTTCCAGCGGCAACCTCTCACTTTCAACTCAACGGCTCTCATTCCAGCTCACCTCATCAACCATGGCTTTCATACGCCCCTACAAGGCATCTGACTTTGATGAGACGGGTCATATCGTGCGTCTCAATTCTCCTTATCTTGGCCTATCTTTGTTCCACAGCGACTGACAATGAACCCAGTGCCGCGCCACGCTCCCACCGTCCCTCGAGCGTTCCGAAGCAGCGACCAGGACCGCGCCTTACCTATGGACACATCAGTATACTCATCTATCTCCTGAGACTTGTCACATACTTGACGATGGCGAGGGAAACTGCGTCGGCTACTGCATTGGCTGCCCCAACGTGAACGACTTTGCGAGCGCGTACCCGCAGTACATCAAGGAAGTCCTTGAGACGTCCAAGGAGCTGGACGGAAGAAAGCCTAAGAGCATCGAGACGAAAGCGCCATGGAACTTCCTAGACACGGGGGAGGTGAATGAGGAGGCTCTCCTCCAGCAAGCATTCAACCCGACATGGCTGGTGCTTGACGATGAGCGAAAGGAGCTTTGGGGCAACTGGAAGGCTACGATGCACATCGACCTGCTGGAGCCATGGCAGGGCAAAGGCTGGGGAAGAAAGCTGATTGACAAGTTCGTTGAGAGTCTGAAAGAGGCCGATCAGCGCAACGGTGGCTCCAGTGGGAACCGGCTCTATGGTAAGGGCGTGCATATTGGCGTCGGTGGTGAGAACGACAAGGTCGTGCCGTTCTACGAGAAGCTGGGGTTTCGGGTGTATCCTACAGACGAGAAGGGATCAATCTGGATGGTGAAGGACGTCGAGTAGCTTTTTACTTCGCCCAAATCCTTTTCCTTACATCAAGTTCAATTCAGAAATACCAACACTAGCAACAACGATCTCTGGCCATCAAGATGTGACAGTCTAGACAAAGTCGAGTCTCCAGATGTCTCCCAACCTCGAATTATCTTCAGCAAGACCTCCATGAACAACCACAGCCTGCTTGCTCCCATCTACCACCACATCCGCATCAAACCAACCTCTTGGCGGCGGCGCATCCCCCTCGAAGAAGACCTTATCCCACGTCCCGGCCACAATGTCGAAAGCCCACACGTCCGAGAGCATCTTGCCAGCACCAGCGTGACCCAACGAGCTAGGATCCCGCTCGCCGAACAGCGTCACAAGATGCGGCTTACCGTCCACCTCAACCGCGACGAGCGCTGATACACTTCGCGCCTCGGGGCCTTTGACACCATCTGGCTTGTACGTGATCGTAGACCAAGCCGCGGAAGCGGGGTTGTAGACATCAAGAGAACCGCCTTGCTCGGAAGTGCCATCGAAGCCATTGATGCGATATAACTTGCCTCCAGAGAAAGCGATGGACGCGCCGCCGCGCGCTGGAGGAGGTGCTGCAGCGAGCTCCTTCCACGTCTTCGACTCGATATTGAAGGACCACAGATCGGCGAGGCGGCCTTTCTCTGGGCAGCCTGCGTGGATGTAGATGGTCTTGTTACCGTCCGAGGCAGTGCAGTGGTAGCTGCGTCCGGCTGGGTGTGGTGCCGTTGCGTCGGTCGGCTTGAGTAGATCCCACCGGGCTGGGGATGGGGTGTATCGCCAGACGCTGCCAGATTCCTCGACGGGTTCCATGGCGATACCGCCGCGGCCGGAGAAGAGATAGAAGGCATCTTTCAGCGCTGTGCTGGGGGCTCCGACTCTGGGAGATGGGGCTTCGGTGTCGGTGGAGATGGTCTTGACGGAGGCTGAGTCTGTGGTGAAGAAGGTCTGTTAGTGGTGCAAGTTTGGGGTATGAATGGGTGAGTATGAGACAATGCCTTTCCCGGACTGAAGTTCAACAACATCGAGTTGGTTGTCTACGGGCTCTCGTGGGAGGAGTTCACCGCCGAAGACGAACACTTGAGTCCCGATTACCGAAACCGCTTGCGATGAACGACTGAGACGGTCGTTCGAAGCAAGTCGAACCCAAGCAGCAGAGAGTTTAGCCATTTCCGCGACTATTGAAGACTTGAGTGGATTTACTGGTCTGGTTTGGGGAGTGAATGAAGTATATTCGCAGACAGCAGCCGTACTTATAGCTAAATGCCCTTGTCTTCAGATCCGTCATGTCTCGATCTGATAAGGAGCTTTACCCAAGACCGGTTCCAAACCGAGCGCTCCACCACGTCATCTGACCAACGACGTAAAGTATCGCCATATTCCTGGATCACTCACAACGTGTCACTGAAGATGTCGGACGCATGATGGCTCGGCAGGCAGGGATGTAATGTGCTCAAACCGGAATCACTTTGCCCTCCGTGACTTATGTCATCGGAGCTGGTTTGGCATATTTTCCTCCGCTTAGTCATGTCAACGGGCTCAGACACACCTTATCTCGGGGACAGTACTCTGCCATGTGCAACACGGAGGAGGAGAGGCTCCGTTCGATTTCTTAACATCGAAATCGGGTCAAAAGACAGCTTTCAGACTTATACACACCTCAAACCCAGTGTTTTCCAGCATATAATTTCCGCCTTATACAAAACCAAGCCCTCTTCAGCTAGCAGGTTTGTCCATGAGTAGATCATTTCTCCAAGAAGGTCACGGACACGAGATTTCATTTGCAAATATGATAGAAGCCTTGGAAAAAATAAATGAGAAAAAAAGAGTTCACCCCCCCCGGTGTTGAATTGGGGGCTACATCTCTTGGTGCTCATGCTGGGATTAATTGGTGCTCGTGCTGGGATTCGAACTCGTATGCGCTGAGCCTGTCGTCGAGTAGGCTGGTTGGCGAATTGATTGTTGACCATAAACCACTCCACCACCCAGCCAGTTTGACCTGACCCGTCGACCTAGACGGGCGCCTGCTGGCTGGTGACAGGAACGAAGTTGAAGGGGGGTATATACCCTTCTCGTGTATTCAGATGGAAGGTGAAGCATCACGTGCGGAAGGCACAACTGAGACCGCCTTCCCTTCGAGGTTGAAGTCTGATAAGCCATACCTTAGCTGCATGATATCCTGTTCTGTTTAGCACTGCAAGTTTCCCTTCGCCAAAGCAGTTGCCCTGCAGCTTACATGACAAGATAAGGGATCTGAACTCGGGCATGAAGACATGAAACAACAGACTGGTCAGAAGAAGAATGGGATAGGGCCGGAACTGCCTTCAAAAGTTATCATATCACGATGCCCTCGGAGTGTCAGCCGTGATCTGTACATGGCGATCTCCGAGCTTATATTCCGTTGTTATACCGCTTTGGTTTATGTGTTTACTTTAGAAAACTGGCGATCCAAGAGACTCAAATGTGGGAGAAGTTCATAGATGATTGCTTAAACTCCCAGCAGGAAGACCTCGACAGCAATTTGGGAAGTTCATGCGGGGGCTAACGGATATGAGGTGTAGTTAAACGCCTGAACAGCATCCGACACCACATACAACTGACGATGCTATCAAAGATGGAGCCTCTCAGTAGCATCCTACACCTTGCACCGCCGCGAACTTTGATGCGTTGGCGAATTGAATCTTCGGGTTAACAGCTAAATTCGAGCTCTTCTGAGTAGCTCACCTGATTGTCAAGGCCTACGTATTCACGGAAGGTAAGTTAAGTGGAGTTTAAAATCAGTCACTTGAGGAAGTGCTTTTCCAAGCGCCCAGGAGAGACCCAGTGACACCTTCCTCGAGCCCGTATTGACAGACCAGCTTGCTGTCCCGGCAACCATCCAATGTCACGGCTTCACCTTTACACCCTGAATATACAAACACCTGTATTCATTCAGTCTCTGGTATCACGTGCTATTCCCTTTCCACATTCTTTTTCAATAAATCATCTTGGAGTAGGAGTAACCGGACCTGTTCCTTCCTAAGGAAGGCACTGTTTTTGCCGTTGACTTCCTTCCCCCAGGAAAGGAGAGGCCTTCTTTTCTTCCCTATCACACACCGCATCGAGTCTCTCCTTTCTCTTTTCGACATCTCCAACCAGGGAGACTCATCGAGGCATTTCGGTCTTCCATCGATATTCCTCCCACAAAAGAAAGCAGCTGAACGGTGGAAGAAGCCTACTTCAGGTACAAGATTCCTTCATGATGCTGCTGACAGGCCAAGCTAACATCTTTCTGCGTCAGAGACAGAACGGAATCCCTCATACTTTCCCGTCGTCAGGCTTTCTACCCTATAGCATTCACTATTCACCTCCCACTCAGCAGTTTCTGCTACGCGTCGTGATCCCACGGACACATTGTCGCCGGCTTCCAGAGACTTTGTTCATGGTTTCCCTGTCAGTGCCTACTACTACCTCCGATAGGCAAAGGATTGAAGCTCACGATTGAACAGCCTACAATAAGACAATGCCGGGAATCTCTGATATACCCGTAGAGGTCTTTGAACAGATCTGTTCTCAACTCCGATGCAATGATGACGAACTTGACGAAAAGGAGTGGATCGCATGCCAGAGCACCCTTCTAAGCATCTGCAGAGTGTCAAAGGCCTTCCACAAGCTCGCGAAACCTTACCTGTATCGCCAAATCTTCCTTGTTACAGACAACCACAGCGGCACAAAGTTCTTCTCCCTCGTCCGGGCGCTGGTCTCTCAGCCCACCCTCTCCCAGCAGGTCCAAAGTCTGCGCATATCTCATGCTCAAACATCCTATCGTGATTACAGGAACGATCGCGACTACGAAGAATACCGCACGCCTTGCAGCATTGAAAACTGGGAATTCCTCACCAACACTGTCAAAGATCGAATGCCTTGGTATATTTTCAGCCGTCAAGATCCGATTTGGGAAAACACCAACGTAACCGTCAAGGAGATCAGGTGTCGCGACAAAGAGATGAATTGTTTGGTGAAAATCCTTGTCTTCATGCATTTGCCCAATTTGAGCACGTTGCATGTCTCTATCCGGGTTTCAGAAGCCAGCCCCGAGTACGCAAATGGGTCTTACATCGGTTGGCACATTCCAGAGCATTTGCAGCAGGTGAAGGAACTGTACATCTACGGAGAAGACGCCCAGACGCCGTTTCTGCTCTCTGGATGTCTGTTTTGGCATATGTACTTGCCCTCGACGGTTACGGATATATGCCTCAGGAACTGCAAACTACTGCTGGCTGATGATGCTAGCGGCTCTTTCTACCCGAGGACGTGGAACATCAAGAAGGTTTCCTTGATCGACTGCACAATGACACCAGACGTCTTGTCTGAGTTGACAAACGACGTCTTTCCATTGGAAGAGTTCGAGTACGTCGTGAACTCAAAGTTCGAGGACAAGATCGCCCTCGTCACTGCTGCTGAGACTATCGACCGCCTGAAGTCGTATTCCGCATCTCTCGTCGACCTTCGACTTCGGTTCCGACTCTCTGACGGAAGGCCGATCCGCGAGGACGAAGAGCCCTACAAGCCCTCGGACTTCTGTGACTTCAAGAAGCTCAAAACCCTTGTTGTTCACCTTGCGGACTTTGGATTCCACGACAATCCCAATTCGACTGTTCCGGCTGTCAGCACTCTGGGATTCCCCAAGAGCATTCAGGATCTCAGAGTCGACGAGGTTCTTTGAGATGGCCTATAATGCACTGATGATGCGGGGATTGAGTGGAACTTGGGAGCAAAAAGGAGTGGACAGGTTAATGGGTGATACGGATTTGCTTTGGGCCGTTCTTTGATCATGCCTCTGGATCGGCTTTGTCCATAATAATATCCGGGCTTGGCAGATCTGGGGCTGGACGGGAAGCAAAAGAACGGTCCGAAGCGCGCTATGCACTTCGCAGCACATTGTGAACAAGGGATGGGGCAGATACGAAAGCAGTCGACTTGGTCTTCGGAACCTAGAGTCTAATACTTCTCAGCTAGCCGCACCATCACCTTGAGTCAAACTCGAAGATCCACAGCTCGATGTGAACATGAAGTGATACCATGTTTTTCTCATTTGAAGCCTGTTTATTATACTTGCTTGGCGTACCAGCAAGGTGTGACTCTGCCAGTCCTTGATTGATTTGAGGCACAACCTTTTCAGAAGGACACAGTCTCCACGCATCCCATGAGTGCTTTCACTAGCAGCATTGTATGATATAGTATCGTCGACAATTCGAGTCTCAGTGACAGACGTGTCTTTGTGAGACAAAGGAGTGCATGGCATCCGCATACCTCTTGCTCTGGTACAGCCTAATGAAATCACAGAGAAGCTTGTTGCTGGAGCATCTTCATTGAGTGTATTTGAAACCAGTCGTGATCCTCCTTGTTACGAGAGTAAACCTTGAATATACATTATGTCCATGCAAGATCAGGCTTCAAATAGGCACAGCTATTCTAGGTAGCATTTCCGCCCACAGTTTCATTCCGTTTGAAAGGGCAGTGTGATGCGTCTTGCTTGGCGTGAAAAGGCTGTTGGAGATTTATCATTCCAAAATCCCATGCAGAATTAGTATTTGGTCGTCTCGAGGGCTTTGAAGATTTCAAGTCGAGACAGACGGTGTCTGAAGGAGTTGCGAGGAATGCGCTCCAAGCTCTCGCTGAACATAAACGCAATGACCTCGGGAACTCCGAGTAGCAAGTAGGGAGTCATATCTGGCACAATAGTGCGATGCCCAGACAGAATATCATCAAAATCTCATCACGACTCTGCCGAACTCAGTAGTTCAGGTGTAGAGCAATTGGTTGGAAATGCTTCAAACACTTTTGTTGGCAACCGATCAGTGGGATTTCTGGAGGATTAATTAGTCGCAGAAGCTCATCTTGGGACACTCAATCAAGAATACCTCTCGTGTGGCCTCTCTGGAACCTTAACCGTCCGATTCATCATTGTGCCATGTGGTAGTCTTTGCGAAGACTCCAATCGAAGTTTCTCTGAATAGTAAGAAGGGGACTTCATCTTGTGACGAGGGTACAGAATGCTACGCCACGGTCACAGCAAGGGCCTTTCCCTATTCGTTTGAAATGATGATCCGACAACCTGTCACCCTTTCACTCTTTGGGGCTCGGCCGGCGGGTTTGAACAATGACCAATGCCAAGGTAGTGATTCGTCAGAGATGCAATGATTCTTTGTTGGATTATATTGGGTGCCAGAGGCAATATAGCCGGGAAACCGTTATTGATCAGTCTGAAGGTTTTCTTGGGCTAGACTGTGCGTGTCTGTATGCGAGCTCCGCCTCAGAACAAGCACCAGGGAAATGCCATGGGGAAATGCTCCAGGTGGAATCCTTACAGCAGGCTCTCTCCGAAGCCAGCTCGATAGATTTCGGCAAATTAGAGGGCTGATTGAACGAGCTTATCGTTTACTTTCTACGGACCGCTCCGTACGTGGAGTGCTCCATCACCTGTAAAAGGCGGCGCGCGGGTTCCGTCAAGGCCCCGGCTGCGGCGGGAGCTATGATCTACTTGCCCAAACGGAAGAGGCCGGGTAAATGGAGGCTGTAAGTGCTCGGTAGCTCTGCGAAATGATTCGATGATTCGATCTATTGGTGTTTGTAAAACGGTCATCGTTCCAAAGACGATGTTTATTGGTCGTTGGCGCAGCCCATTGGTACTGTATGTAGGTAGTTCATCCCACCGGTGAAGTTTTAGATGGGCCTGAGCTGAACTTTCTTTGGATTTCTGTATGAGCTGAGTTTATTCCGTTTCAATTCGAGGAAAGTCAATTTGGTGTAGTAAACAACAGATTAAACCCTCGGCCGACTGGACGTCCGGTGTAGCACGATTCATACCGGCCTGCCGGCGGCCTTTAATGGCGCATTATATGAGTCTCCGGAAAGTATTCGAGGCGATCTAGACTTTCGAGATCACCTAGATAATGAACCACCTCCGCTGGACCGGCGACAGCAGATATATAGACTTGTTCAGGGTGCTGGTAGGTACTAATCATTCTTTGTGACGCTTTGCTGGTCGTTCGTTCAATTTAATACCTGACGCTTAAATACAATCACTTTTCATCTCCAGTCAAAGTCAACATGTACAGCTCGGCATTGATCCTGGTCCTGTCCGTAACAGGCAGCCTAGCCTCCGTGCTACCCCGAGCGGAGGACCCGTCCTTCAAATTCCAAATGGCCCCCGACAAGGCCAGCCGATCACCTTGCCCGGTCCTTAACGCTCTTGCCAACCACGGCTACCTGCCACGAGATGGCATGAATATTACCATGGATCAGCTCAAGTTCGCTTTCAGCAAAGCGCTCAATATCGACGAGAAGGTCACGGTGTCACTTAGTACACCCGCTCTTACGACTTCGACCACAGGAAACGCGAGCACCGTCAACCTGGCGGACATGGTTAAGCACAACGTCATCGAGCACGACGGAAGCTTGTCTAGAGCAGATCAGGCCGTTACAGGTAACGCCAACAAGTTCGACGCTACGGTCTGGAACCAAGTCAAGGCCCAGTTCACCGGTCCGACGATCGACATAAAGACAATGGCAAAGGCCCGGAGCATCAGGATTAGCGCTGCCATGGCGGAGAACCCCCAGTTTAACCTTACGCCGGCTCAAGTCAAGACTTCCTTTGCCGAGTCTGCTTTCATCCTGGGCGTCATGGCGGGTGACTTCAAAGCTCCGATGGCCCCGACACAGTTTATGAACATCATCTTTGAGCAGGAGCGATTCCCGTTCAACGAGGGATTCAAGACATTGGCTACCAAGGTTACTGGAGATCAAGTTGATGCATTGAGTGCGGCAATCATGAAGGCCACGATATGAAGGAACGGTGAGGTGGCTACACAGGGAGAAGACATCTCCTCATATGCTTTGATGCATGTCGATATGCGCAGCCGACTCCTGAAGCCGCTCATTTATCCTGGAGAGACTCAGCTAGATATCACATCTACTTAAGGAAATCAGAATTCGAAGCTTGTTCTCGTGGAACAATCTAAACATTGCACGTGCCTTGAGTAGCGGAGTACTACCTTACTTACCTTGGATAATGTTGCAGGCGGTCAACAAGATAGGTGGACTGGACGTAATTATCTTTCCCCATGATTCGTCATCTGGCAAACCCTAGACTTTCTAGAAAGATAGAAAAACGAAGAAACAGAATTCAACCTGAAATCGCATTTCGTGCATATAACGCTAATTACTTGACTGGCCATACTTTAAACGTGCTTCATGTCACTGACACTCACCCCACAGCTGAAATGTTCTGCGAGCATTCCCCGAGACCATAAAGAGTAATTGGAAAAGACTCTCAAGCAACACAGACAGCGCTGTTTGCAACTCCCTTGACGGCCACATCGGGCTTCCCGTGAGGATCGAAGCCAGATACCAGTCCTGTGACCGAGTCTCTGTTTACGCCACCGCCCACGGCAACGCCTTTCTTACTGACCCTTATTCTTCTGAGGCTTCTGACAACCTTTCCGTAGTTGCCGAAGAATTGGTGGGCTCTTGTGTCCTGTCCTGTGACTATTCCATGCCCAAGAGTCACTCCCCAGGCACCCGGGACGCTGATCGCATGAGCTTCCGAGTGCCGGCCCGGCTGAAGCAGGACCGAGTAGATGCAGCCGGTATACCTAACAGGCCGATCCGCTACATTTGCCGGGAAAGTCCAGGTCTTGCCACCATCAAGAGATAGAGGATGCCACGGGGTGACGACGAGCTCGCCTACACGACACATAATCTCCCTCTGTACGGGTGTCTTGAGAACAGCGACGACCCGGCGCGGACCAGACGGCGTCTGCACTGCTACACCTCTTCGAAGAGCCTTGATAGGAACCGTTCGGCCTGAGGCGAGGCGCACAGGTGTCGAGGAGATAAAGCATACACCGGAGGAGCTATTATAGGAGCTCATGTGCACTCGTCCGCGGTGGGTAGCCGTGTGCTGGTTAGAGGGTTTGGGTGGAGGAATGCTGTCGAACGCGTGATCCAACTTATTCCTGCATGCGATGAAGAGAGGGCTGTCGACTCCGTACTGAAGGGGGCCAGGGTCTTTGAAAGTATTGCAAATTTGGCGGGTGTGCGAATTCAAGTATGAGGGTATGTAGTGGACGCCCCATTTCTTGTAGTACTCTCGGTTCGTCAAAGCTAGAGAGACTTGTCCCTTTGGCTGCGCACCCTCGAGGTCCTCGATCAAGGACTTGTTGTTCGGATCGGATGGGAAGCGCTTTGCTGGGATGTCTTTGATGAGTGCTTTGAGCTCCTGAATCTTCTCGGGTGAGATACGGGGCAAGGCCTTGTGCTCGCCGTCGGCAGCCATGGGGACGATGGTTGAGAGGAAGGAACAAATCTTGGAGCGAGAGAGGTGGTAGACGAGCTCAGATTCGGGAAGAGTTGTCGGGTTCAGAAGTGATTGTGAGGTGCTTCGTGTATAAGTGTTGCTTGCCATGCGAGAATATTCAATCGAAGCCTTGATAACCGCATGATCTGAGGTGAGTTCCGCCGGTGCATCTACTCGAAGGTAGATGTCCCTCGACTGACCATATTGCAGATTTCCAAGTAAGATCGAGAGCTCATGCTGATCTGGTATGCCGTTCGCCATGTCACCTTCAAGGATCTCTACTTCTTGTTTGTTCACAGACTCGCCCATCGCCTCTTTAAGGGTGAGCAGCGGTGAGTAAGTAAGGCGCAGCGTGGCATTAATGGCGTATGTTGCTTGTAGATTGGCGACGGCATGGACAAATACGGTTCCCTAATCACCACTTGAGTTAGCTATTGCAACCAACGAGCACTGGCAACTCAACACACAATCATTCCGGAATCGGGAATAAAGGCGTAGTTTCCGCCTCCTTCTTCAGCGATCGACTTCAATAGACCAGATCTCAAGTTGTATCCAAAGCCGAACGTGTGGATCGAGGCTGGTAACCTCCCATCTTTGAGTAGCTTCACCTCTTCGCGCATCTTCGGCACGTATCCTTGGCCAGGGCACCTTCCCGGAAGTTAGCCCCAAAGACTCTTGAGACATACACTGAGAGATACTTATCTGACTCACATCAAGTTCGGCTGCCCGTCCGTCAGTACCATCATAGCCGGGACCCTTTCCGTCTTTCCGTCTGGGTCCCTGTTAAACAGGGTGATAGCTTCCATCAAGCCTTTCCACAGATTGGTTGCATCCGTGGGTACCATCTTCCTGATGTTCTTCTTAGCAAGACCCTTGTTCTTCTTGTTTATCGGAATCAACTCCTGAACAATCTTGACTTGGGATGCAAAGGTGACAATACCGAGCCTGTCACCTTCGTCCAGGGTCTCCACGATGGTGAGAGCGGCGTGTCTGACCAAGTCCAATACCGACAAGCCATAGTTCTCCGCCACCTCACCAGGATTAGCCGGAATCGGGGCGTTGGCGCCCATGCTGCCAGAGACGTCGATTACCAGGACAATGTCGCAGGGTACGTGAACTGTTGGCTTCACGGGCTGTTTAGGGGGGGTGATTTTCGCGAGGATGCCGTCTCGCCCGGCGAAGGCGTGGAGTGACAAGGCGACGTCGTCCGAGGTATCGTACTCCGTCATCGTGGCCGTTGGAGTATCAAACCTGGACGATTCTGCCTTGGTGTCTTCGGACTTAAGCTCTTCGAAGGAAGATTCTGACTTATTGTCGCCATCTTTAATGACGATATTGTCGGTGCTCTGTGAGAGACTTTGGAGAGAAAACTTGGTGACCTAAGAGATGCAGTGAGCTACTTGGTTCTTGGAAACTCGAGCGTAAGAGACAACCATTGTGGAATCGTATAAGTCTTGTTGATAGTTGGAATTCAACTTCAAATGTGACAATCACGAGATTGAGCTGAGATGCGATATTGAATGCAGGTCTTTGGAGTTGCACAATCTACCAGGTGAGATATGCCCCGAGGTTGTCTACTTTAATACAGAATTGGCCTCATTGCCGAATGACTGGACAGGATCCTTTGAGGGGTATCCGTACATGCGGTAAGACTCACGCTGACGCCGGACAATGAATTCGGCCTCACTAAGGGGCCTGTTCGATAGTCTTTTGCTTGAACACACGGTATCCAATGATATCTTTCGCCATCTCTCCTCAATATGTCTCCAGGAGATATCAGATGGAGCTTAGCTGCTTCTGCCTAAAGACTAAGTGGGAGTAACCCTTCTGTAAAAAGGGGAAATGTATCGCCATACTCAAAAACTATGGGTGTTGAAGGGCAGCGTTCACGTAATAGGCAGCTCAAACAAAGAGGCTGTTCCCAGTTTAGGTGGGGAGTCAGAGGTCCGAAAGCTGGCCGAACCGGCCATTCGGTGCCCGGCCCTCGGACGGGGGCGCAAGGCCTTCTGCAAGGCATTTCGATTATCTCCAGTCTTTGAGGTACACTGTTTGTCGTAGTAATTTACCAGTTGGGGCGGTGTGGGCATGCTTCGCCTCACCTAGGTCGGTGAACCCCTCAAAGGCCTCGGCCATGACTCCCCACCGGGAGCATTCTAG
Organism: Colletotrichum abscissum; assembly: GCF_030869225.1. NCBI lineage: Eukaryota > Fungi > Ascomycota > Sordariomycetes > Glomerellales > Glomerellaceae > Colletotrichum > Colletotrichum abscissum. The sequence continues at coordinate 454,571 of NW_026850043.1, forward strand.
GTGGACCAACATGATAGAGACACATAAAGAGCGCCCTCAATCTCTCTCCCAACGGGCATTTAACACCCCGGATGCACCAAAGTTCCAGCTTCACCCTGAGGCCTACTTCTTCCTGTGCCATATCTCCAATTCCATTCATCTTAGATCTGAAATATTCTGCCTAGCTTATTCCAGTTGCCCGTAGACGTAGGCTGTGGTGCTTACAGGCGAGTGACTCAGACGCCGCTCTTGTCAGACGCACACGGCCAACGCAGGGCCTCTTTCAGGCTTCAGCTTATCCTCATGGTCTCAACTCAATCCGGCTCACAGACGTTGGAAAGGCCATCCTGACCCTCTGCAGGAAGCCAAAAAATCGAAAAAGGTGGTGAGGTCTCGTCCGGCGTTGAATCTTGACCATCTCAGAAGATCTGGCATTTTCGAACGCTGCGACACAGCGTCCCGTTGCCACATGAGGGGTCCCCAGTCTCCTGTCCCCTTTTTGCTAGGATGGACGACGCAACGACGGGTTATGCCTTGCATCAAAAGCGAATGATTCGCTCCAACTGCCTCCCACTAATAATGACTGCGCCGCACAGCAGCTGGATCCAGCAGAGCGTCTCTGGTGCGTTGCATTGTTCCAAGACGGGGATGGCCGCTGTTCTGGCAGTCTGCGAGGGCAACTCTGTCCCCACAAGGGTTCCTGTCGCGCCGTTTTTAGAGTTTAACGTGCGTTCAACTTTTAGCAGAAACATTTGCGTCATAGCTAAAGTTGGGGGAGAGGGCTCAAGTCTCTGGAGAAAGGGGGGGGATATGCCTAGGTAGAAAGGAAGCAAGGTGAGAGCTGGGCCGGTAGACCGAGTTCAGCGCGGCGCTTGGTCGATGGGTCACCAACAGCTTGAGGGGCCTAAAGTTAGTGCTGGTTCAATGGCATATTCAGGGCACATACGCAGGACCGCCGCTGGTTCCTAATCTCAAGCGTGTGTAATGTTTAATGATTCTTCTGACGTAGAAACATGGTAGCAATAGAAGATATCCGCTGTGAGGATGGCATGCATAGAAGATGAGAAAGAAGACGTAGTATCCAGTTGAGACACTTGCCCACCCAACCATGTCTGGACGCGCTTTGGCATCGTCATTGGGCTGTGCTACGACACACGCCTGGCGCCAAGAAGTCCCTTGACCCAGAACGAACTCAAACACACGAGAGAAAATGAAAAGAATATCCAACTTGGGCATGCGTGCAGGACATTCAACTCATCCGACAGCGGGGAGGAAGTGAAGCACGAAAACAGACCGCCGTTGAAAGAAGGAAAATATCGGCGCAATACAACGCAATGACGACCGAGTGTCTTTGATTCGCTTGGCACCCGCCAGTTTTTGGAGGGGATTGGGTCTCCAGCACCGCAAGTATGCCTCATTTTCATGCTTGAACGGGGTTTAGGACGTTTGACAACGGAGGAGCAGATCTGAGAAAAGACCCCGTATGACGGACATCGCCGGATGGGCTCCTGACCAGCGTTTTGTCGAGCTTGAGTCGTGGGCTGTCTGTCATTCGATTCATCTCCACGGTTTCTTTTCGGTGTGAGCCGACGCAGGCCGCATTGAAAAGACCCATTCTCTTTGTCCTTATATTTGGTCATATTCATATCGAAAAGGAGCCTTGTTTTTGTGGACTCATTTACCGCTCTGTCGAAGACCGTTTTTGGTATTTTTCGCCCGTCTTATTCTTCCCCGGATTGATTGCGAGTTAGGCTCCGTTGTTGTATTGCTACACACCCCCTATTCCCGTGTCATGCAGTGTGGCGTTTGCTTGTTGGAACCTTCGCCAAAACTCAGCGCCCGCTTCTGAAGGCTGAAGCAGAGCTACCCCAGATCATCGAGGAACCTTGCCGTCCGTGGTTCGGTGGCGCGGGAAGTGATGCGACTGCTTGGCCTCCCAGAGGCTGCCATTCTTGCCCCAGGTTTTCCACTTTGACCCCCTTCCCCTAAGCGTCAAGTCTGACCGTTTCGCTTCGACAGATCTCACTTGAGTCGATCTCGCTCATCTTGCGGGGTAGCAGAGAGGCACTTGACATAGCATACCGTCAAGGCCCTCAAGGGGCGTGAAGGCGGTTGGGCAAGAGATCATCCTCGTTGGCATACCAAGATCAACGAGAGTTTTGTTCATCTTTGGAGCTCGAGCTTGGACGGAATGGAAGCTGGCTGGTCAGGTAGTTGGATCGTCAGAGTGACTGACAAGCTCAGGCATCCGGTCGAGGAGTCAGAACCTCCCACATCATCCTCTTGATTCCCATCGCCGGCATTCGACCCGAGTAGCCCGGCGGCTGTTGGCTGCATCATGGTGTCCCCCCTCCTTTTCGGATAGCATCCCCCCCCCCCCCAACTTCCAAGTTCCCCCTCCATCTTCCATGTCTTCTCTCCACATTGTAATCGTGGGCCTTTCATTAGCTCGGTGTCCATTTCTATTTCCCCAGCATTCGCATAATTATCCTCGTCATCCAATGAACGGGAAGCCCACGATGTCTCGCTCCAACCAACTGCTAGGTGTGCGGTACCCCCCCCCCCCCCCCGACCCGGGACCGGACTACAGGCAGGTAGTGTACCCTGGGCCGCGTCAAGATGCCTGCAGGTCTTCGTGCAGCGCAAGCGACGGGGGGGGGGGGGGGGGATTGTGTACCCGGAGACGCGCTACAAGAAAGCTTGTGAGACGAACTGCAGAGTACTTTGCTCACTACTTTTATCTCCCACGCCTCATGCATGCAGATGACAGAATAAGGCGTACTATGTAAATACACATTCGCATCCTCCATCTAAAAATCGGATTCTTCAGAGCTACCTAGGCCTGCTAGCTGGCAGCTGTCTGGAGCTTTCTATAGCTGTGCTATCTCTTTTAACGCCACTAGTTCCAAGTCTTGCTACCAGTCAGAACTCTGTTGGGCGTCGTGCCATGCCTCACTTGCACAGCACTGGCAGTCCTGATTATAGCGAAAGAGGGGATGGAAGAATGCAAAGCCAACGAGAGAGTTCGCTAGTAAATGAAGGTCGCGTCAATGTGTGTGCCATCCCACAACCTAGGACAGACAATTTCCTCTGTGCATCTCCAAGCGCTGCGTTTCACCCGCCGAACCCCGGAGCTTGCCGATGGGTAAAAGGGTAAGGGCTGGAGAGATTATTCTTGGCGGTAGAAAGTATAAGCTGAATGGGGGCAAACGTGTGGTTGACGTCCAAAAGTGTTACTCGATGGCTAAGGGTAAGAGAATCACAGGAATTCCGCCGAAGTCGCATTCTCCGCCTTCGTGTCTTCGCCCAAATTCTATTCCCCCTTGGCGTTCTAGCGCACGTTCCTTACACCTACGTCAGGCCATCTCATCAGTGCTAGGGTGTGTGCGGTCTCCTCGGGTCGTCATTCGCCCGCGAGAAGGAGATGAGAGAGTTGAGAGACACAAGCGCAGCACTGAGCTAGGGCGGCGGCTGGGGAGACACGGGGGGCCTATCCACTGCATCCCTCTCACTCTTTCGGTGTATGAGTCCCTTTCTCGCACTTCTATTGAGTTCTCGAGTTGTAATAAGGCCCTGTCAACATTTGAACTAAACCCCGCATTCGACTCGATCGGCATGCCGATTTGCTGGGCCCCAGCCGTGTGTCTGCGCGGGCGGCGGCCAACCCATCTCAGGGTCCAACCAACCATGAACCCGGCATGGCACTTTGCCTTTTCCTTCTCTGTGACGCTTGCTCGCTCAATGTCTGTCCTACCCTGTCTTGGGTTGTCCGATGTTGCCTTACTTTGCCTTGCCTCTCCTCCTCGGCCTACTAGATACACCCGGCTGAGCCGTGCACACCACCACTTACACCACTTACCGAACCACAACCATTACGGACAGACCAGGGGTCCAAGGCTCCGAGAAGGATTGGCTGGGTTGAGGTAGACTTCCGCCGCAAATGAGTGCGGGTTCGAGGGTTGAAGGTGGGCAAGGTGAATGTCTATAAGTGCGAGCCTTTCCTCCTCCTTCTCTTTCTGATTTCTTTCATATCTTCGCTCATCACCATCCCTCTCAACGACCAAGAACACAACTCTCAAACAAGCTACATCAGCTCTCAACGCTCACAAACCATCATCAACAACACCAACACCAACAAATAAGTCGCCAGCATGCCCGTCGCTCCCTCCTGCTGCAAGTGCGGAAGCATGATCGTCATCAGCAACTCGTGCCCGTCCTGCGGCCACCACGAGTGCCGAACCTGCCTTTAAATGAGCAACACTCGAGATGTAGTAACAATGTCGAAAGGATGAATCGAAAAGTCTTCCAGCACGACGGTGCCTACATTCTACCGAGAGAGACTCCGAGGCCCAAAGCGAAAAGGGGAAAACTTACACCACGCGCACCCACATCAACCAGGCTGGCAAATGGCCCCCACCACTACCACCCAAGCCGATGAATTCCGAGCTTTCATCCACCAGACACCTCAAGCTTTTTTACCACAACCTCGTAGCCTTGAGGCTCCAACGAAAATTTTTCGGCGCTACATCAGCAAACAACCTACACGGCCACCCCGTGTGACTTTACTCCCTTGATGGAAAGGTGGCGACAACGAACGGGCTGGCTTTTCTGGCGTCTGGACTTTTTCACATGTTTTCAATGACCAATACCCCCCATACCCATGTTTTGATTGTATCAATAGTTTTGTCAGCTGGCGTTGGTGTACAAGAGACGGCGGGTTCCGGAGACGGAATATTCGGAGTAGAGGCTACCATTTCCTTCCTCCCGCCTCTGTGCACAAGGGCATGTATCTCTGCTCAGTAAAACAACCCAAAATACTTTTATGAAAAAGAATAAAAACATTGAAATTCACAAAATCAGTGCCCTACAACCATAAGGTGTACACCAGTTGGGACTTCCTGCGCCAAGTTCTGTTCAGAGTACCGTCACAGCTAGGCGCGACGATGCCGGGAAAAGTGGCTCTCATACAGCGGTGCTAGCGCCGGGTCTTGGTCTTCGCAAGTTTCCTCCCACACGGAATCACGGACCACAACGGCCCACGGTGGAGGATAAATCGCATGTTGTGGTTACCGAACCACCGTAATCAAACCATCAGCCCATCGTGGAACCCCGTGGCACGTTGCCGCTGCCCGCGTCTCGTCTGGTGCTTGCTACGAGCTCGCTGCGAACTTCCTACGAGAGACTGACTGGGGGTGTACGGAGCATGCACGGAGCCTTCCCCCGTCTAATCAACGTGCATGTGCCCATGTACCGTAAGCTTGCCGAGGTTTTGGTGAATACTACATAATTGGAGATGGGTCTTTATTTAAACGTTGCCATACTAGTGAATGTTGATTTTCTCTCTAGCAAAACTTTCAAGCACTCATATGCTGACATGGACCATTGGTTCAAGCAAAGATCAGGCCCTGTCTGGCCGACGGTGTACTTAACGCCTAGCTGAACTAAGTCTGCCAAACGCGACTATCTTGGGACTTACTGTTGTGAGATGATGCCCAGAATATACGGGAGCCATAATAAATTAACCATAAATTGCTTTACTACTCAATATTTGTCTGTAACATACTTACTTAAAAAGCGTCTAGTGACCTAGGACTCGCCCAAAGTCTGTTGGTATAGCGACACATTTCCCTATCTATGATCTTCTCAACCTGATTTCTGGTTGCTATTGTGTCTTTTACATCAACATCTGACTACATGAATGATTACTTTAATCAGCTACGTGTTGAGGTATTTTTGCAGGTCCAAGTGCTGGGATTGCCGCCGCCCGCCCATTCATATTGCGGAAATGATAGCCCATTAACTCATTTGGCTTGAAAGGCACTCAACGAACATGTAAATAAGTATGTAGCAAAGTCAATTATCTATAGGAGCGTAGAATCCTCGCGATATCTGTTTACCTTGGAATCATTCGATAAGCGCTGAGTTAGGAACTATGGATTTGCTTCCTTCACGAAGCCTCCTCCCTCTTCCAGCCTTTCCATGCCGGTTTGATTAGATCCAGAGAGGTTTAAATGAGGAATGCGGCAAATCCGATAGCGACAGAAAGGGCCAAGATCATGCCGGGGAACAAGTTGCTACCGCCGTTGGTTGGCACCGTAGTGGGCCTGCCAGAAGTCGTGGCGGTGGCGGTGGCATTGGCCGCACCCGTAGCGGTAGCAGTAGCGACGGCAGCAACTGTCTTAAGCAGACTGGGTGTCGCTGTGAAGGCCATCATGTCCGTCGCGAAGGAGACACTCGTGAAAGGCAGGCTTGAGACTGAGGATGCGCCGGAGAAGGCAACTCGCTCAGATGCCGGCGATGCCGGCTTCAGGGAAGACCTGTCGAAGTTTCCAGGGCTCAAAACACTAGCAGGAAGTTAGCTTTATATTCACTTGCTATGCTGATGGCAATTGACTGACCTATCAATGACGTGGGCGACACCGTTGAACAGAATTGTGTTGGGGAAGGTGATTCTTGCGTTGTTGACCCAGGCTGAACCATCGGGCAAAACCGTGAAAGTGAGGTTGGTTCCTTGAAGAGATGGAACGGTGACATTGCCCAGGGACGGGGAGAAGATGACATTGTTGGGAATGATGTGGTAGCGAAGAACCTCCTGAAGCGTCTCAAGGCTAGCGGTCTCAAGCACAGAGCCAATTGACTTGAAGGCCTCGTCGGTAGGCACAAAGATGGTGTAGTCAGAGATGTTCAGGCCCTGCTCGTCGGCTCCAGTCTCACCGAATGCGAAGTTCAGGTGCGCGGCTTCCAACGCCGCGTTCATGGCGAGGTAGCCCGCTCGGAAGGTGAAGAGCTGGAAGGGAGCGCCGAATGAGAGGACAGTGTCGATTTTGTGGATCGTGATACCCTCTCCAAGTTTGATGTCCTGTCTTTTATGTTAGTACACTGGTCACTCGAACTTTGGCATCAAATGAGTACGAACAGCCTGAGTGACAGTAGAAATGGTCTGCTCTCCAGACAAGATACAAACATCCTCTCCATTCTTCACAAGTCCGTTGTACGCACCGCCAGTGAAGTTGGAGAAAGGCTGTCTGTAGTCGATGTATGAGATATCGAGCAAGGTCTGGGCGAAGGTTGGAACATCGGTGATCACGTTCGACGGATACACCCCTTTGAATACGTGGTTTGCAAGAAGCGCCCCGATGGCAATGGTGTTGTTGCGGTACTCGATGGCTTCGCCTTCAGGGACATCGCGGGGCACGTTGGCAAACGCTTGGTTCGTGGGAGCCACGATTGTGATGTTGGAGGATGAGGCGAGAGTATCTGCAAGTCCGGGTACGAGACTGACGAGTTCCAGCAGCGTGCTGAGATCGGGCTGAGAGGCGAGGAGCGCAGCGATGTCTCCCTGGGCCATTGAGACACCAGCCATGAGGAAAGCGGAAAGGATTGAAAGGCGCATGGTGAAGTTATTCGCAAATGTGAAGAAGCAGTGAATACTGAGAAGCGTGATAGTTCAAGGTTGAAGCTCGTGATGCGATGGTGTTCAGTCAATGTGTTGTGGGTGTTGATTTACATTCATTCTAGCCCAGCAGTTCGTGGCATCTTGTCTTATATCACGATTTGACTTGAGTCTGCGCCGCACAGGTCTCTGTATAGTTGTAATGTCTTCTGTATCCAGTCTGTCGTTTAGAAAGTCATGACGTCCTGACGATGTCGGTGAATCGAAGGAAACCCAACTCATCGAGAGTTCAATCTAAGCAATGTTGTGTTGAGGATTCATCTTCACGAGCTATACCGCCGAGCTCTGCACAGCCTTTGCCCGAACCCGAGCACACCAATCGCTAGGAGCCTTCAAAGAAGCGAAACCTGACGATGTCGAGTGACTGCATATTTGCGGAGGTTCAGTTTAGCCCGGCTTTGCCCATCATCTTGGCAACAACAGCTATGGTGGGGTTACGATACCTCAATGCAGTCTAGTTCGTCGTTCACCTGCAGGACAGCGTCGGATCCGGAACCGGATCGGGCCAGTCCAACGGCTGTGCCTCACCTAGGGGATTGCCTCCCCCAGCACAACTTAAAGTCGTGTTCGTCATGCTTCCAAGTTCTATTATAGCCAATAGGAGAAATAATGCACGGAAGCTTCCATAATTGCCCGACTTCGATATATAATGCAAGCCGACCAATATGGCATAGGCATGACTGGTTGTTTGTGCCTTACTGGCGAGTTTTGGGTAAGGTGAAATCGGAAACCGGCTCAATTGGGTACCTGGCCGGGCTTCTTGAGTGGCAGTAGCAGCCCATGAGGGAATAAGGTATCACTTTCACGTGGCCTGATATGGAACCTAGGATTCACTGGGTTGCCCACCGGAGTCCGGACGAGGGATTGAGCCCTAGATCAGTAAGGCGTATACAAAAGTCGTGGCTTAAGAGCAATTAAATGATCTACTCTCACCAAACCTTCAAATACATAACTAAGCCTTTTTAACTGCTGAAAAAGAAGAAATGGGCATAGTCCATCATGCTGGTGATTGCGTGTTTCCATACTCTTCCATCCATAACATCCAGCTTCAAAACTTCGAGCAACTACATGTCGCTATCCAGAGCCCCTCGGCTGCGCCTCAGAGAAAAAAGTTGAGGTACGTCAGTGGAAGAATGAGGTGGCCAGAAACAACACAAAAAAGCGAAGTTGGGACATTCACTATATAGACAAGGATATCCTTCTGGAGGAGACAAAAGGTATCGCGGCCCTGGCCAGGATTCGAACCTGGGGCCTCTTCCAAGATGGTGTTTGATCGCTCAATAACCCTAAGGAAGAATCATACCGCTAGACCACCAGGGCTGATGAGGTTGATGGCGATGTTGTGCCAATTCGATGGGTGTCGGGGAGAATTTTGCGCAATATGGAGCCAGGTGGTCGATGTGTGGAGTCACGAAGCCCTCGTCTCGGTGAGCTAGTCAAGGATTGCGTAAAAATATTCATTCCTGTCATAACTATCCCCGCAGAGGAAGATTTGTGTTTCTCTTGCATCGCTAGATCTGCCTCGAAAACACAGGGAGCTTCACTGACAGGCTAGTGCCTGGCTTGAAGCAGATCGCAATGGCTGGCAGACTGGGCCCTCTCGGGGTACAACGCCCAACCAGCTTTTTGCTTTTGCCTTGATACCTTCGGGTGACAGTTCGACGCTGGTCTTGGGCTTGAGCCCATCTCTCTGGGTGCTCATCAAGAACTTCCCAATACTGATGCCGTTGTTTGCGGTCCGTCCAAAAAAGCTTACAAGCTTGAACTTGGTTTCTGAGTTGAACCCTTCTTCGTACGAGTTAAGGTACACCAGAGCCATGCCGATTGGCAACGGCGCTGATTGTATTCCAAAGGTTCCCGCAGAAGGATGGAAGAAGACGTCGACAATGTTGGCTATCTTGGTGCAATAGAGGCGGGGGTCCGTTCGTTCGGGCAACTCCGGTGACTTTGTGCCGATTGCAAGGCGAAGAGTGCTGTAGGTGAGAATACAAATAGTCCAGTATAACGTAATGATCGATGCAACAGCGACGTCGCAGGCTGTCGGACTATTTGAGCCACGAGTCGCGAGTTCTTCAAGTTCTTTTTTGGGGCTCAAATTATCGAGCCACCAATTGAGCTCTTCGTCCACTCGCCAACACTCTTTGATCAGAGTAAGGCGCCTTAATTCTTTCTCCTCTAGGTCTTTGCAGCTGTTCATATGGTCCAGGTCTTCCAGAAGCCCAGGGATGTCAACAAATACGTCGATCAAGATATCCTTTGGGGTCTTAGGGACATTCTGCCACGGAACCGTCTTCCAGGCCGGGTGGCTTAACGGAAACCGTCGTCTGCGCTTGACATGAGATATGACCTGCATTTTATTATCAGCATGACTTAAGTAGAGAGGACTTGATTCATGTGGAAGGGCAGGTTTCAACTGACCAGATGAAGTCGACCAGAAGCGTACAGGTCGTGGCCATGGCCGTCGATATGTGCCTCTGGAGTCCGCTGCATGATGAGGGCGAGTTCGCCTAAAGAATGCCCCTCCCAACTTTCAGCTTGAGAGATACCATGTCGCTCTCGATCGTCTGCCCCATAGAGCAACTTTCGGGGGGGAGTTAGTGAGCCTCAATGTTGTTCTCGGGCGAAGACTACTTGCTCACCTCATAGAAGCCCAGGATTCTTGAAGTCACCATCAAGGCATCTGACTTCCATCTTTTGGGATGCCGTAAGGCAACATTCATCTCAGTCAAGGCATTGCAATAAAATTTGAGACCATCGTCTATCATCCACTGCTGCTTGTCGCGACGACCTATGGTGCCCAAGCTGAGTGCCAGTAAGCTCAGACGCAAGGCGGCGTCGGTGCGGTAGAGATCTCGCACGGTTGTCGCCCAGTCTGCGTTGGAATACCTCATGATGGGACTCCTAGGAGTGCATTTCGGAGCATCAGGCATATAGCCATCCCAGAAGAGCTCGAGGATCCGCTCCTCAAAGGCAGACTGGGATAATGAGCGCGTCTGAACAAGGGCGGGTGTGACTGGCACCAAAGCCGTCACCTTGAAGTCTTTGCCCGTCGGCGGCTTGGTCACATTGACGAAGATGCGTTTCCTTTCGTAGCCTGCACATTCTAAGCCTGCCTTTATGCACTGCCCGCATGAAGGTCGTTGTAGGTCGCACTGGCAGCAGTTCTGTCAGCAGCGGGACGCGTCGTGTTATAACAGACGAATTGATCATCCCATCTTGGCAGACTTACGCCTTTCTTACGCTTCCTACACGTGTTGCAACCTTTGGAGCGTCCGGGAACTCCGACCATGTCGAGGAAAGTATCAACGGTGTCGGGGAGGGTGATGTGGGTTCGCGGCGCGAGATGCTTCTCAAAAAGGCATGGTGACGGCGCGGGATGTGGCCCGTTTATGATTACGGAGGAATTTTAAAGTCCTTCTTGGGCCAGCAGTTCAATCGAAAAAGTACCGAGTGCGCGGCGCGAGCAATCGGTAAGATTGTATATAGCCTTCGCCCTACGGTGCGCGCGGACAGACGCCAAGGTCTTGGGTATGGGATGCGTCAGACTTCTCATGGCTGAGCAACTGAGAGATTAGGTAGTGAGAGGCTAGAGCGAATGACGAAGCTCGCGGAATAATCAAACCAGCATTCACCTCCAGTCTCAATGACGACTACATTCTCTTCCAAGACACGGGGGAAGGATGCGCCGCTGCTTAAACATTTGGGGCGAAGGATTGGGCTAAGCCCAGTCGTATTCAACGCCCGCATGCTTACGTGAATCCACTCAAACGGCTGTGAAAGCAGAACGGAACTAACCCCGTTTGGGAACCATTGTGCGCGCTGTGGACTATGAGTCTGTAGGATGTTGGGCGAGATCGAGAGATCTCCCTGGCGGTCAGAGCTAGGCTCAACTTTCGACGCCAAGATGGCGTTTTGGCGGTTGAATTCAACTTCAAACTTTGAATTAACGAGACACGGCAGCCCCTGTGTGCTAAGCAGTCGCGCATTCTCTTTCCCAAATCGTCCATGCGCCTCTCAGACCTTGCAGAGAAGTGCGTGTCGATCCCGGTCATGTCGACTCCAAGAGTGCGTTAGCAGTCGTCTCCATCAGAATGAGATCGCGATGAGAGGACAACGGAATGTGCAAATTACAAGTTATAAGAGATGGAAACCTCTGCTGGCAGTGAACGAGAATGGGAGAGGATAAGAATACTCACCAAAACAATTTTCAAATACCAGACACCTATTCATAACTTCGCAACATCTTCTCGACACCATTCATATCAACTTCCGAGATCACATTATTAAAGTCACCATGGTTCAGCCAACTCGCCCGCCAGCCAATGGCTTCGTCGCCGCAACGCGAAAGGTCTATAACCCCCTAGGATTCTCCAAGGGCTATAACTTCGTCCTTTTCTTCATCTTCTTCGGTGCACTCATGGGGTTTACCCTCGCACGATTTCAGTACCTCAACTTCGACACCTTCTGCAGTGGAGCGGCCCCAGGAGAATGTTTCAACTACCAGAAAGACCATGAAAAAGCCGGTCTCATCATCCACCTAGCTGGAATCTTGCCCGCCAGCTTTTTGGCATGTTTCCAATTCGTGCCTGTACTTCGTCACAAAGTCCTTCTCTTCCATCGTATCAACGGCTATGTCGTTATTCTTCTCGGACTTGTTGGGATTGCTGGCGCCTTGATGATTGCGAGGAATGCCTTTGGAGGCACGTTGGACACCCAAGTTGGTGTTGGTGTTATGGCGATTGCGTTCGTCACTGCGCTCACGCTGGCATTCGTCAACATCAAGCGACTTCAGATCGAGCAGCACCGGGCTTGGATGCTACGAGCTTGGTTCTACGTAAGCTTACCCCAACACATGTCTGCGTCTTATTGAAGACAAAATCCTAATTTGACACCGCAACTAGGCTGGCTCCATCATTACTCTTCGCCTTATTCAGTTCTCGGCCGCGGCTGTAATCAGCAGCATTGGAACATACTACACGGCGCGTCCTTGCGATCAAGTGGCTTTTATGGTTGACAACATGAACCGAACTCTTGAGCTCTATCCCGCTTGTGCATCCTATTTCTCTGGAGAGAACCCTGCTCAGCAAACAATCGTCCACGCGAACATCATTAGCCCTACATCGGCTGCTGAAGCCGGTGCAGCGGCGGGCATGCCGTTCGGTATGGCACTCTGGCTAGCACTTGCCATGCATGCAATTGGTATCGAGATATACGTAAGTTCTAGTCCAATTCGATATGTTCAGATCCGCAACAGTCACTGACTGAACCTGTATGCAGTTGAAGCTCACCCCAGCTGAAGCCGAGAGGCTGCGGAACGTTTCCTATAAGAGGCAGTTGGAGGCTGGCTTGAACCCTGCCGGACGAGCTGGTATCACTGTCGACAAGATCGGAGATTCTGAGATGTGGCAGCCCAAACACAAGCCATCTCACGCGAGCTCAACTTCAGACCTGCCCAAGTAAGATAAGAACTGGGGCTTAGCGAAGTCGGAACATGGAAGGTGTCGGGGATAAAATGTCTTAGATATCATGCAAATAGGTTCGGCACGGGTGACAGGCGTTCCAGGAAGCTTGCATGCAATTTTTCAATGCTCAATGCTATTTCTCAAATCTAGACTGATGCGACTGCCTCCATCAAATGCAAATCCCGCATCACCAAATGCCAACGCCAAATTCTCCACTTACAACGTCCATCGGGTGTAGCCGGGACGATTGGGGTCGTTTTCTAAATACTTCAGTGTGCAAGACTGGTACCATAGCTGACCCAGAAAACTCCTGCCTTCGTAATGGTATAAGCCCCCCCAATAGTGGCTTGATAGCAGTTGTGGCTGCATCAGTCTTGTAGAATGGTATTCTTCTATAATTCGATGAGGTTAGCACATACACTTTGATTGAATATTTCTCCATGAAGTTAGTTTCCGAGGAGCAACTTCCGGAGATAGATGATGGACCACATGTCTGTCTATGATTAGATGAAGTGCCTCCCGATAAAGCCGAAGTCTCTGTCGATTGTTGATAGAGCCCCTTTGGTGAAGTTCCACCCCTCATCGGTATAGTGAGGCACTTGGGCATGGTTATGTTGGAGATAGTTGATGGCAACTGCTTTGATGTTAACTGAAATCGCCCCAAAAGCTTCCACCTGTTGGAGAATTTGAGAGGTTCTCATACCCAACCAATTGTTAACCCATAGATAGGGTAGAAGGTATAGCAGAACCATGGTTTTTGACCCAAATTCCTGGCCACACCAGCCCAAAAAGCAACCCATGATGCCAAGACCGCAGTCAGAGGCCAACACGCTCCATGCTTCGTTATTCTTAACAACAGAGCTCCAAGGATCAAAGAGACTGACTCTCAGCCCACGCTCGGTTACAGAAACATCTCGCAGGAGACTGTCTTTACCAGCAGACAGATTAAAGAAAGCATGTAGAGGCCAACCGAATAGCTGCTGTCCTAACAACGAGATTGCTTGAACGACTGGAACATCGGAATCTTCCATGAACCCCGAAGGAGAGAATATGTCTCTATCAGAATCGACTGGTTTCATGGCTGGCACGAAGGCGACATTCCTAGTTGCGTGCCCGGTAAACCGATGATGGCGCCGGTGAGTGGGCTTCCAGGAAAAGTACGGTACCATCAGAAAGGAATGAAGTACAGATCCAATTCCGTCGTTCAGCTTTGTCGAGACAAAGAGTGACCCATGACTGCACTCGTGAGCCAGTACCCAGATCCCAGTACAGATAAGTCCTTGGAGGAATGAGTATGCTCCCCAAGCTATGAAGGGCAGAGTCTGCCCGAGTTGATCTTCTCTGATGTACTTGAAGGCGAAGTAAACTAGTACTGCTGACGCCACGATGTCTCTGGAGATGTAGTAGAGAGAGGTCTGCGGACAGGGAAGAAAACAGCCCGGTGGTATAGCTTTTCGAAGATCCTGTATGTCGGGATAGTCTGTTGGCTTCATATTGAAAGTGTTTGAGCGCGAAATAATGTAGAACGAACGAAACCCATGTTATCCGATGTCCTCTGCGGTTAGAGGGGCTTCAATTCATTGCAACCATACCGTCTTTATGGAAAGAGTGCTTCCTGACCAACTTTCAATATTAGGGTATTTCTGCCTTGTCTTGATTTGTCGGTTACAAGATCTTGTGGAAGTGGCTATGATATTCGAACTGCAACAAGTCACGTAGCAATTGTACATCGTTACTTCTACTTCCGTACGACCGAAGTCAGACGAATCGATTTTGCCTTTAGGAATGTAGCTGAACTTTACAGAATCGTCTCCACGCAGATGCTTTGGGGGCTAATAAACTCTGTTCAAGGCGACTAATTGCTTCAACAACAGATCTTGCCGTTCTTAGTCTGGTTGTTACTGAATGAAATCCAAGAATGACTCAAAGCAAGCAATGGGCAGAATATGCGTCAATAAACGCGTCGAAATCAAGTGAGCAGTCAATTTGGATCGAAAATCAACTACGAATATCTCCCATGTAACTTCCGCTTGAGCTGAAAACGCGTGCTCGACTAAGTTCTATAACATTGCTTACATGTACCTCTTTGCAGTGTGATGTAGGATGTAGGATGCAGGAAGCGAAACGCATCGGTAGGTGCCCAAGTACGACATGGAAGAGAAGCAAAGGAACGAAGTCGTATGTCACGACTCACGATGCAATGTTCCTATGGGATGTTCCAGCCACATGACGATAATCTGATTGAAGCTCTGAAATGCCTGTTGAAGATCATTGGGGTAGGTGTGGTTGGATTCTTAGCGGCCCAGTTTCGATGTCACTTCCCATCTGGAGTATATCCAGTCGCACTTGTCAAGATAATCAAACACTTCGTGTTGCGCGGGCTTCTCATAATTCACGATTCCTTGAGCTCCGACCTTCCGACCCTCCGATGTCTCAAAAGGCAGTGTTCTTCCATGTTCCATAACCGCAACCGGCGAGCTTCTTCCCGCCTCTCGAGCGTGAAACCACCTGCTGACCAAGCTGGGAGAAAGCACGACTGGGGATTTCCGTTCTCGGATAAACGCGTGACTGGGATTTCCTGAACAGATAGGCTTAACGTGTATGCTAGTGGACGTTAGTGGTCGAGCTAAGCCTCTACGGCAAGTTCGGCGACCAGGTCGTGGCATTCAGGGCCTGGCTTGCGCCTTGGCAGGAGCCGCCATCCCATCATTCACCGAAGGTGTCCACATGGTTCTGCGAGTGATGACTTTGCTGCATCAGGTTATTCAATGACTCGCTCCTGGGTGTTCGGAGCGAGGTTCTATCCCGACCAATCGTAAAGAATTGACGCGTTGAAAGCCCGGATTGGCTTCGGCGCCGGTGAAAGTATGAGTGCAGATAGTTGCGGACCTTCACGGCTTTCGGCCGGTGAACGTGCTGGAGACTTCTCTCGTGGGGTGGGACGGGCGGCACTGGGGAACTTGCTACAGGAACGTCATTCCCATTCTTCTTTATGCAGGTATCGCTTCCTTAGCTGCACTTGCTCCTTAAGTGTACTAATGTCTTTAACTTGTCTTGTTATTGGCTACTGTTGGGGAGGAAAGTTGACTGGCTTTCCATTGATCTACCCATGGTTATCGCACATCTGCAAAGTCACCTGTTGACTGCAGTAGTCGTACGTCCGTCGACTCCAATCATTGAAGCCATGTGCAGCGCATTTCTGGACGTGCGAGGGAACATACTGAGGGATAAGGTTCGAGTAGCGGCAAGCCGTCGGTTTTCTTGGAATGCAGGAGAGGTTCTCTTCTGGTGCCGGCAAATATTGCCTTGCAGCTTCTGTTGGGTGATGTTTTCCCATGCGATGTGGTGCTTGCCATTGAGATCAACATTTGGGGTTACCGAGCCCATGTGCTTGCGTGAAGTGAACCAAGAAGTGAAGATATAAAGCCAGGCAAGAATCTGGCAAGTACGTTGAGTCTAGCTAAACTACATGTGCTATTTTTTTCTGAAGATCGTAGCATCAGGATTTATCGGCTTGAATATGGCACGATACGGAAATGCTCCTAATCAGTCAATCTTGGTCAAGGGCTTGAAGATGGCGTATCGTTGGTTGAGACCGAACGTTGGGATTACGGTGATTCATCTCGTATCATTCAGGTCAGTCCACATCAGCCAGCATCCAGGTGAAGAGTGTAGTCTCACACCAACCAGGGCTACAATGAGCCAGATAGATCCGGTTTCTATGAATAAGATAGCCGAGAAGCGGCCAGTCATTCTCTTTGACAACGCTGGTGTCGGCAGATCCGAAGGACAAGTGCCTACATCTTACGCAGGCTGGTCGGATTATTGCGCAGAACTCATCGTACAACTCGGATTTAATCAAGTGGATGTCTTGGCCTTTTCGATGGGCGGATGCGCGGCTCAGATGCTGGCTTTGAATTATCCAGCTTTGGTTCGCCGTCTGATCCTCATTGGATCCCTTCCAAGTATTGGACCAGGAGTCATACTCCCGCCGCCCGCACCCTTTCAGGGTATCCGTATGGCACATGATCATGAGTCTCAGGAAGCTGCGCTGCTGGAATTTTGTTTTCACTCTTCAGATGCCAGTCAAGCAGCGGGGAGAGCGACGTTTCGGAGAATGCTTGCGGCCAGAGATGATTGATCCGATTTGATTGATGCCGATAGCACCCGACGTCAAGTACAGGCGTTTGCTAAGTTTATGAATCCAAAACACTCATCAGAAGGCTCTTTCGGGCGTTTCGACGAACTGAGAATTCCGGTTCTGATAATCAGAGGTTAGTGCACATCATGGATCTTGACTGACAGTAAGCAGAGTTGAAACCTTAGAGAAGTGAGTACTGATTGCTTATGGAAAAACCAGGATCTCACGATTATGTCTTCGAAAGACAAACATGCCAAGCTATGGCGAGACGAATGTATAATGCTGCTGTCAGTGTCTACGAGTTTCCGGATGCTGGTCATGCTCCACACTGGCAATATCCAGGGGGGTTTGCCGAACTTGTCGACTCTTTCTTATGTGCTCAGGACACAATGGCGGTCCAAGACCTACCAGAAAATTGGGTGCATTGGATTCATGGTCCAGACTTGATCAGTAAAATTTGAGGCTTGGTTCTGTACTGGAAAGTCAGGAAATAAGGAGCACGCCTTCACGTACTATGTATGTACTTTGAACAGGGTTTCCAAAAATCGAACTTGTCGTTCCATCAATGCTCCTTTCAACTGCTAAAAACTTTTAACTATACTTTAGAGTGTGTTCGTTTCTAATTGTCTCTCATAAGCCGTGCTCCGGACTCAATTATCTTGAGATCGAAGCTATCAAGGACCCGGGCCGAGGCCACTATCAAAGACGTGAGTGAAGAATACATTGCGCCCGAATCCAGGTGAAAATACCGAATTGATCCGTGATGAACGTGATATTAAGAATTCCGTTGCGTATTGTCGAACAATTGCCGATGGCGAACATGAATCCATCGAACGGTAGGTGGGCTCGAAGATGAGCGGCGAACATAGCTTAGTTGGGAGAGCGTTAGACTGAAGTATGGGTCAACAAGACCCATTGAAAACTTCATTCATTCAATCTGAAGGTCGTGTGTTCAATCCACACTGGTCGCATCTTCATTTTTGGCCATTACGAAGGAGTGTAGTGGATGTGTACCCATGTAGTTTTCAGTCAGGTTTTGATACCATATTGACTCACCTTCAACATCTGACGAGGTGTCTATCTGACTAAGGTAAGCCAGCCATCGGCGAACGTTATAGTCGACCATCGAGGTAAAATGAATATGGGTATCATCCTGTGGAGTAAGTAGCTGTCCATTGCATTGTGAGCAAGCATCGAGTTGACGTTCATGAATACTACCAGCAAGATCGGCAATAGGGTGACTTTGCCCTCAAAATGTCATGTTCTACACAAGGCATGCATGGTCGGTGTCGTCGAAAGTAGGAAGTATTTTATCAGGTTAGAGAAATTACGATGGTACACAGACAACGCGGTACACATGCATAGCGATATCGAACCAATGATAATAAGCTTAATGTCTGGCCAACTAATACATGTCTTGCTCGATTATCAGCTAGGGAGAATCATTTTGCAGATCTCCGGAATTGCTTCCCCATCTGGTGATATTTCGCATAGTTTCAAGTTCAAAAGATCAGAGACACCGATGCGGGCCCGGAGTTTGCTGGGCGTTTTCACAACAACACTTAACCGGACCGCACCCACGCGGCCTGCAGAAAAGTTCCGACTACCTGCCAACTTGCACGACGATGTTCTGTCTACATCCACCGTCAAACCTAGATTTTGGCGATATTCATGTGATGACGAGCATGACACAATGCAGACTCCCCACAGAGGTGTAACGGCGAGGCGCAATCAGCACTCGTTCAGCGTAGTGTCTGACCTTGTGAGACATGATTCTCCGAACTGGACGAAAACAGCCAAACACCGTGACACCGACGCCAGTCGACCCAATGACAGCAGTTGCGTTAGCAAAATACGGGCCGTCGCGCCTGGGAGATGCCGTGACCCGGTGAGACAGTCGAGAGATAGCTTTGGGCCAGTGACGCGAAGGGGTAACAAAGAGGATTCCACATCTCAGACCTGGGAACTTGGGAGATGCTGGGCATTTCGTTTTAAGGCTCGAGGTCGGGCAGCTTTTTTTTTTCTTTTGGACCGGTTTGCTGTTCCCGCTAGCTACCGCTTTCTCCAAATTCCATCCTAGTCTTCCATCTAGATCACTGTCCTCATATTTCACACGATGGCGACCCCGATTCCACGACCACCAGGGGTGCCTATTTTGGGCAACATCAAGAACATCGACACCAAGAACACCTGGGCGTCTCTCAAGAAGCTTTCCGAGACGTACGGCGAGATCTTTCAAATCAAAGTCCTCAACAAAACAATCGTCTTCGTTGCTGGTGCCGCGCTTGTAGAGGAACTTTGCGACGAGAAACGATTCCGCAAGTACGTCGGCGGTCCCATCGTCGAGATCCGATACGCAGTCCACGATGCTCTGTTCACAGCCTACGACCACGAGGAAAACTGGGGCATCGCCCACCGCATCATCGCCCCCAAATTGACGGCAGCGTCCGTGGCGGAGCGTTTTACGGACATGCTCAGCACGACAAACGAGCTTCTCGAGAAGTGGAAGGGCCTCGGCGTCAACGCTGAGGTGTCTGCCATTGGCGAGCTCAACAGATTGAACCTCGAGGCTACGACGCTGGCACTCTTCGGCAAGAAGCTCAAATGTCTTACTGGACCAGAACACCCGATGCTTCGAGGCATGGAGGACTCGACATCCGAGGCAATGCAGCGACCTAATCGACCTGGTCTCTTCAACTGGCTCTTTTATGGAAGCAAGTTCAAGAAGGGAAAGCAAGTGATGCGGGCATACGCCGAAGATCTGGTCCAATACCGGAAATCCAATCCATCGGACAGGAAGGATCTCTTGGCTGCCCTTCTCAGCACAGTGGACTCCGAGTCGGAGAAGGCTTTGACTCACACCCAAGTCATTGACGAAATAGTCTCCATGCCCATCGGCAGCAGCACGGCGCCAGGCATGGTCAGCACTGCCATCTACTTCCTGCTGAAGAACCCTAATGTCATCACTACCGCGCGCAATGAGCTCAATCGTGTTGTCGGTGACGGTGAGTTGACCTTTGCGCACCTCTCGCAGCTCAAATATATCGAGGGCATCGTCCGCGAGTCTCTGCGGCTTTCTTTCGCCGCCCCAGGGTTCAACATTGAGCCCATCCCTAAGGACGGTGACAAGAGCCCCGTGTTCCTCGCAGGAGGCCAGTATCAGATCGCCTACAACCAGCCCATGATCGTCGTTCTCGCGGGTGTGAACCGGGATCCTTCGGTCTTTGAAGACCCATTGGCTTTCAAGCCTGAGCGTATGATGGGTGACAAGTACGAGCAGCTGCCTTTGAGTGTAAGAAGGTCCTATGGTAATGGAAAGCGAGAGTGCATTGGTAAGCACTATGCGTGGTTGTGGAACATGGTTGTGGTGGCCAAGTTGATCAAGGAGGTGGACTTCACTATGGCGGATCCTTCGTATGAGTTGAAACAGGACGGGTGGTTCAACTTGAGACCGGTGGACTTCCACGTCAGAGTCAAGACGCGGGTGGACAGCAAGGCGCCTTTACTTTAAGCTGGTTTGTATTGTGTTGTACCAGATTGCCACCACCGAGCGGATTCATGAGCGGTATATCAGATCAATGACGGATTGGATTTGATGTTTCTCCACGCAGATATGGCTACTTGCACTTTCTTGAGATTTAACGATTAACGATTATTGAATTACTATCCACGCGACCGAATCCCTGTTCAGGGAATAGTGAGAGACAGAGAGGCGTCATCCGCTTTGCTACCTCTCTTCGAGATACCACCCTGTGCCAGCGCAATCTCGCCTTTGGCATCATCGGCAGCGAAGAACGCAGAGGTGGCGAAGGGAGCACCAAGCATGCAAGCGCCGGTGTCAATGTTGAGTGCGCAGAGCCCAGCTTCGGCATCCGCGTTGTTGCGGATGTAGTTACGGATAGGAGTCTTGATGGTCACGCTCTTACCGTCGGCACCGGCAAACTCGAGATCGATGGTGAGGTCCTTGGGAACGGAATCGCAGCTGCCGTTGTAGGAGACGTGACCGATGGAATCACGGGTGAGACCGGCGGCAGCGAAGAAGGCTGCAAGGCCAGCATCACCGATGGGCAGGTCGTTGATCTGGGTGCCAGAGTCGATCATGCAGGACTTTGTGGTCACTTCCGACTTGTCGAGGGTGACGTTCTTGACCTTGACGGTGGGAGGAGAGACAAAGTATCCGACAGTGGCACCGAGACCATCGTTCTCGACGAGAGGCACCCGGACGAGGTCACCCGTCAACTTGGACAGGTCAATGGCGCCGAAGACGGCGTTGCCGGTGAAGGTGCCCTTCCAGTCGGCGGGAGCCTCGTCGAACCAAATGCTCTGGACGGGGGCGCTGATGGCTCCCTTCTCGAGGAGATCCTGACGGACATGAGGGCCGGTGGTGTTCCACTCTGCGGTACGGTAGAAGGGCGCCACGCCGAGGATGCCGAGGTCATACGGGGCCGGCTTGCACTGGCCGCCGTCCAACAGGCGCTGCTGCATGTAGTTGGCAATAGCCACGCGGGCGTCCACCTTTGACGTGAGACCGGCGTCGCCGGCAAAGAGGAATGTGTCGTTGACGCTCTCCTTGCCCTGGACAATCTTGGTGTACCCACCGTAGGCGTACTGCGTCACGAACGTCTCGGGTTTCTTGGCCGTCGCGCTGTGAGGGTAGTCGTAGAAGGGCTCGGCCGTGGCGTTGCACTGGCCCTGGCAGAAGAAGCCGGTGCAGCCCCAGTTGTTGATGGCGTTCGGGCCAAAGACCCAGAAGTTCTCGGAGCCCTGGTCGAAAACGACCTCAACCGAGGTGTTTGCGGCCGAGTTCACCAGGTTCGTGGCGATCTTGTGGCCGCCGCCGTAGTAGTAGTGCAGAGGGACGCTGACGGTGGGGATGGCCGCGAGGGCGCCGTTGGCCAGGGCCGTCATGACAAGGGACTGGGCAAGCATCTTGTCGGTAGGAGCGAATTTGAGCGAGTGACTGAGGTGCGTGGTGGAAGAGAGGCTCAACTCCGGTGTGAGGGTTCACGTTCTCTTATCATCTCGTGGTGTTATGGCCACAGGCTCCTGGTCCGTGAAAGTTCATGGCGGGGAAGATCACGACCGGGGTCATGCTAATGCTATTTTCGGATACTAACTTTTAAGAATCTCATATGACCTATGACCTGCGAGACCGAGGAACATTCGGGCGACTTTCCGGAGAAAGCAGGTTCACGCAGCCTCGAGTCCCGGCTTGGCCATGATCGCCCCGAAACAACCCATGGAGAGTAGCTGCCGCCAACGCCGGTGGGAGCCGTGAGAAGAGTATTTTTCGTATTAAGATTGCGACAGGCATCGAATAAAGTGCTGATATGGGGTCGTAGTGCACGGTAGATGGTGGATATCAACGGCTTTCCTATTGTCGAGCCAAAGCGAGATTGGTTCAATGCACCGAACCACCATCAAGCTTCGTCTAGTATTTTGGGTTAAGCCCAGAGCGGTAGGGCCGACGGTTGGCCCCGTTGTGAAGGTTGTATTCTTTTTGACTTGTTCTACCGGGATTCGGCAGTCGTTCGATCTTTTGGATACGAGCTTTTTGGCGGAGATTTCACCTTTTAGAAAGCATTGTTGCATGGGTACCCCTGGAGGGGGAAAGAGTCCACGATGATGTCAAATCCCACCCAAGATGTTCTTCATCGCCAAGCAGCGGGTCGAGTGATACGGGCGAGTTGCCGAAAAGCTTGTCCCGGCCCCTGAAGGCTGGCCGCTAGTATTAGATGAAGTGACGCTGCAAGCCCAAGCAGACCGCAGCAGAGAGTGAGACTCGCCACGCTCCCACAAGCTTGTACGCCCACAAGACAGAGAATATGAGGCTATCGTTAGTTTCGACTCTGCTTCTGAGCAGCTTCGCTCTCAGTCAACCGACTACTAGCGGCCATGCAGTTCACGAGGTCGTGAAGCAGCTCCCGCAGGGCTGGCGGCATATCGCTGCGGCCGATGACCTCAACACGATCCAGCTTTCCGTCGCGTTGAAGCAGCCCGGTTTGTCGGAGCTCAAGGCACGTCTCGAGGTGACCAGCGACCCAAATCATGCCGAGTATGGTGCACACGTATCTCGCGATCTGTTGAAGATGTTCCAGGAGCCGAACGCTGATGCCTACGCTGTCGTTGCAACTTGGCTTTCTGCTCACGATATTCGAAGCTTTGTTCAGGACGGCCCTTGGGTTCGCATAAACACCACCGTCGTCAAAGCGAATCGCTTGTTGGGTTGCAAGTTCTCCAAGTATCAGTACAAGAGCGAGAAGGCTGTGTTGCGGGCCAAGGAGTACACTCTTCCGAGCCAGGTCTCAGAGGTTGTCGACTTTGTCTTCCCGGTTACTCAGTTCATGAGCAAGCCGCCTAGACGACAGATCAAGGCGAGGGAGTCTGGCAAAGTAAAGCGACAGAGCACGAGTAAGTTCATGGCGGATCCCAATAGCCAGGTTTCTAAGTCACCACATCACTGACACATCACAGTGCCTCGAAGCTGCTGGGACTACACAACCCCCGACTGCATCGTGGATCTCTACAACATCAACTACAGCCCGCCAAATGGACCATCACCCACAGACTTTGGCATCGCCGGCTTCTTAGAGCAATATCCCAATGTTCCTACTCTCCAAGCCTTTCTGGCGTCCTACAGCCCCCGCCGAAACACCACCGCCTTCTCGCCAAAGTACAACCTCACGGTGGAGTCCATCAACGGCGGCAGCGACACCACCGAAGGCAACGGCGTCGAGGCTTTGCTGGACATCCAGTACAGCATGCCCTTCATCCAGCCGATGAACGCAACCTACTTCTCCACTGGCGGCCGCGGTCCCGAAATCGGGCCCGACGGCAAAGAAAAGGATCCCAAGGACAGCGCCCACGAGCCCTGGATCGAGTTCCTCGAGGCCCTGCTCGCCCGCGAGACCATCCCAGACGTCATCTCCATCTCCTACACCGACGATGAGCAGCTCATCCCGCAGCCGTACGCCCGTCGCGTCTGCGACCTCTTCATGCAAGTCGCCGCCCGCGGCGTTTCTGTTCTGGTAGCTACCGGCGACGGTGGCGCAGCGGGCATCGGTTCAGGAGACTGCATCTCAAACGACGGCAAGAACACGACAAAGTTTATCCCGACGTTCCCCGTCGACTGTCCCTGGGTCACGGGTGTCGGCGCGACGGGCAACTATGCGCCGACGGAGCCTGCGTGGTACAGCTCCGGCGGATTCAGTGAGTACTTTGAGCGTCCGGCGTGGCAGGAGTCCGCGGCCAAGGCGTACATTGCCGGCATCAACGGATCACACGCAGGCTGGTACGCACCGAACGGCCGCGGCAGCCCGGACATCTCGGCCATTGGGTCCCGGTTCCTGATGCAGCCTGGGTGGACGCAGAAGGGGACAAGCGCCAGCACGCCCGTCGTCGCTGCGATGATCGCTCTCGCCAACGACAAGCGCATGAGGGAGGGAAAGCCTGCTTTGGGATTCCTTAACCCGCTGCTGTACTCTGACAAGGTCCGTTCCGCGATCAATGATGTCACGAGCGGATCTAGCGGAAGCTGCTCTTACGGGACGAAGGTTGAGAGCGGGTGGTCTGCGACTGTTGGATGGGATCCGGCGACTGGCCTTGGGACGTTGGACTTTTCCAAGTTCCTTCAGGCGTTGGAGTGAGGCTTTGTAATCGTAGAAACTTGATACACTTGATCTCACAATTACGACTCTGATGGACTGCTGTGTACAATAACCAAAGCCAACCGGGCTTCATGAATCTCAGCCCTTCAATCATGCCAATGCCCCTCCAAGTAATTCTTGTACTCTCCGCCGAAGTGGACAACCTGACCAGCAGCATTCTTCGGCTTCTCGGCCAGGAACTCAAACTCTGGCAACACCAGACTATCAGAGCCGGTGATCTTGAGCGCCAACTGCTCCCCGGCATCAAACTGTATGGCAGTGGGCCATATCCAGACCTCCATCTTGACGATCTCGCCCGCCTTGACCTCAATGTCTTCGTCGTGGGCTAGCGTCTGCCAGTAGTTGGGCGACAGCTCCGGCGCGACCTTGCGCTTGGAGGCGCGGAGCTTGCCGTTGGGTCCTAGGTATTTGAGCGGGTTGATGCTGGGGATTTCCTTGGGATCAGACACGGGGAGTGCCTCGAGGGGAATGTTAATATGCTCGAGGTCTTTGCCGCTTGCATCTCGTTTGCGAATCTGAGCGTAGACGTCAAAGTCTGTAGCCGAAGGGCAGGATACATGGACCACGAGCTTGGTTGGGCCCAGCAGCTGCGTAGACTTGGAAAAGGTGTGCGTGAAGACCACGGTTTCCGTGCCCTCATAGCCAAGGGTTGCGGTATCGGTGTTTTTGGAATGCTGCAGCGTCTTGTCGGCGCCCAAGTAAAGACGCTGGAGTTCCGTGTTCGTGGCACTCGGTGATAGCCAAGGAAGAGAGTCAAAAGGGAGATCGATCACGGGTGGCTTGTTGTAGCCGAGCATGGCCAGCCTTACCGGCGAAGTCTTCTCCCACCCGTTGTCGATGCCTTTCACGTAGCGGTCGAAGAACTTTTGCAAGTCATCGGTACGTTCTTGGCTGTATAGGTCGAACCACTCTTGCGTAGCATGAGTCACCATCCTAGGAAGAAGTCAACTAACTGTGACCTGGGCCAGGGTGCATGCATTGAACGAACCATTTGTTTTGGTGAGGGATCTCTTCAAAACCTCTGAAGCTCCCAATGGTGTGAAGCATCGTCGAATAGCTGCCCAAGATGTAGGCCGGGACCTCAATCCTGTCCATGCGTGCCCTCTTGTCATCCCAGTACGCTCTGAGACCCTGCCCGTGCTTAAGCAGCATCTCGACGCTGTTTTCTTGCTGACCACGACCTGATGCACAGTCAGTTGAGTCGAATAGTTGAAGCCTATAGATGGATAGGCGTGCAACTTACCACGAACCACATTGCTAATCATCGACCCGAACCCAATCGAAGGAATCCCGCCACGGCACAGACTCTCGCGCATATGATCGCTCGCACCCTCCAGAGGGGCAATACACGCCAAGTGAGGCGGCCTCTCGGCGGCTATGTACCACTGACACAGCGCAAGCCATGAGTTGCCAGCCATGGCGACCTTGCCTGTGCACCAGGGCAGCTTGGCGATATCCTCAATGGCGTCGTGGCCGTCTTGGCCCTCTGGGGTACCCCACGACCTCATGTCGCCTTCAGAGTCACCGCATCCTCTGGCGTCTGCGTTGATGATGGCATAGCCTTTCGGCACCCATTCAGCGGGGTCTAGTCTTGGAGGCAAGTCAGTCTTTCAAGTCTGATAGTAAGGGCGCATGTTAGGGAGATCCCACCCCTCGAACGACTCGTAACCCGATAGTTTGCTCAGGGGAACGCCACATCGTAAAGGAACTGCGTGGAGATTCAGGGTGCCTGGAAAATACTGTTAGTAGTTGGTACGCAACAACACAATCGGCATCATATTGGGCCGTACCCGTGTCAGTCTTCCCGTAAGGCGACCACATCAGGATGGCAGGGACCTTCTCGTCCGTCTTCGGCCGAAAGATGTCAACCCGGATGCGGGTCCCGTCGCGCAGCGTCAACGGCTGGTCCCGCTCAAGGATGATGTCGCACGGGAGCGGACGATGCTCTGGGGTCTTTTGACTTCCGCTTGAGAGCTCCACGCGGGAAGGCTCTTTGGGAGTTGGCCATGCTGGAGGGATAGTGGGGTCCTGGATGACTTCAATGTTGTTGACGATAAGTGGCGCCATTGTTGCTTAATCTAACAAACTCGCAGTGATAAATTCCCGTTGATGCAGGTACAATGTTTGTCTAGAACAAGACTATTAGCCTTTTTGATGGCGGCAGCATCGCATGTTTGTTATATCGTTATTATACGAGACCATCATAAATCCGAGCTCCCCGGCCTGTCTACACCTCTCAGGGGACTCTGTAAATCCTCGGATTTGACCCAATTCCTGATGACGGATCGTCGAGGACGCTCAGAAACACGGCCCCCCTTCACCGGCATGGCCCCACGGCAGATTCCCACTTGTGTACCAGCCAATGGCGTTGCCATTTTCGCCCTCTTGGGGTAATATTCGCCTGGGGGAAGTCCGAGGGCCTCGTACTTATTGGACTCAACCTGGGACCAGTTCATATGTAGCCCTACAGTCTGCCTATGCCATGCGAGACGTCGGAAAGGGCCTGGACATGTCCATGTCGCATATGTTTGAGTTCTTCCCCGCCATTTGGCCCTGCTGATCACCCGAGGCGCGTCAACTGTACGCTACCACCCCCCGCCCGGTAGAGTCTAGAGATGGGCCCCGGCGACCTCGGGTGTTAGGAACCCTCCGTTGGCCGATGAATAAATCGGGCAACTTGTCCGAGACGGCCGTATTCGTCCGTGATTCTTCTTGAGAGCTCCGTTCATCTTTATTCAGCCGCCCACCTCCCACCGGATGCCCGATTTTATGAGAGGGTCGCGACCCGGAGAAGTGGACGCTAGCGAAAGGGGGCAAACAAATGTGTCAATTCCACGTTTTGAAGTGTTCTGTCCATGGCCACAAGTTACTGCATAAGATGCGTCTGGTCTGCCGTGTGATAATTATGGCGGGCAGCCATAGTCAACCCCCATTAGAACAGTAAAAAACGAAACCTCACAATGGGCAGCAAAACAACATCAACGGCGCCGGCGCTCTATGTCGACGAAGACTGCAACTTCTCCGTCATCCGCAATCTTCCCATCCCCGACCCCGTAGATGGCGAGGTCCTCGTCAAGGTTCTCTACTCTGGCGTAAACCCCGCCGACGTCAAACACGCACCATACATCGGCGTCCGCGCAGTGACCCTCGGCTACGACTTTTGCGGCCGAGTCGTCCGGGCCGCCGGAGAAAATGCGTCGTCCGCCTTCAAGCCGGACGACCTGGTGGCCGGCTACGTACCCACCGGCATGGGCAAACCAATGAGACACGGCGCGCATCAGGAGTACCTGAGCTGTCCGGAAGACATGCTCTTCAAGGTTCCGGATAACCTGCCCAAGACGCACGCCGCGAGTCTCACGGTGGTGCTGACCACAGCCGCCGACGGGCTGTACAATATCTTTGGATACCCTCTCCCTGGGGAGAAGGCAAAGGAAGGGTTCAAGGATGGTCCGCTACTTATTTGGGGCGCATCCGCCAGCGTTGGACTTTGCATGCTGCAATTAGCGCGGGAGAGCGGTGCGAGCCCCATTTTCGTCACCGCGTCGCCCGGGCGGCATGAGATGCTCACTAAGATGGGGGCGACGCGCTGCTTCGATTATAACGCTCCAGACGTGATTTCTCAGATCAAGAAGGCGGCGGAGGAGGCTGGCGCGGGGCCGATTCGCTACGCGGCCGATTGTGCGGGTTCAAGGGGTGAGGTCACCTCGGCATCACAGACGGAGGCTTGTGTTGATGAGAATGCTATTATTCTGTCTGTCGTGGCGAAGCCGGGTGGGAGAATCAAGATGCCGCTGGCATCGGCGAATACAGAAATCACACTACAGCTGGGCGATGGTCCCCTTATCACGATCCCTCCGCGGCTGGAGGATTGGGGCAGGATGTGGAAGGCGTTGATGTGGTCTGTTGAGAATTACGGCACCGAGTTCTCGATTCCTGTGGTGGATGTTTTCAAGGGAACGGCGGAGGATGCGCTGGAGGAGGTGAAGAAGGTTGCTGACCAGGGCAAGTTTGGTAAGCTTGTACTGGAGCATCCTTTGCTTTAAGATAGGAGGGAGTCAGAGGATGATGAGGAGCATGAGCACGGGGTATCATTTCACGAGGATTATCTTGTACCACATATGGCTGTCTACTCCGAGCCTTTTGCTGATTTGAACAAAAGCAATTCCATCTACATTCAAGAGACCCAAGAGACTCACGATGTATACTATGAAGTTAATGAGACTGTAGATGTAAGGCCGGAGTCGGCCGGCCCCCTCGGCAGCTCAGGGCCGACGATAAGCAGCGCATTCCCGGACAAGCTCCGGTCCTGCGCCGGTCCAACGGGTCTAGACTCCGGTGAGTTTATCTCGGACCTATCAGCACCCGTGAAGCTATCCGGCACCCCACCATCTCCACTCCGGGTCGGCAACACAAGGCCGCGCTCGGCTCCTGCATCGGCGGCCGCCCCTCCCCCCCTCATCTCATCGGCTCTTTTGCAGTTCTCACACACACCAAAATACCACACTTACTATGTACAGCCAACAGAAACCATAGGTCTTTGCATACTCTAACCATTCTGTAAGAGTCATTCAGGCGGCTATCTGTTGGCTTTACCGAGTGCTATTCTCTTCCGCCACACCCACACTTCCTCCTTCACTCACATTTCCGGCACCACTCAATCCGTTAACCAACACCGGTGACCGGTCAGGACTCTGTGGTGCTCCACCAAAGTTCCTCTTGAGAAGAGCCCAAAGGTAGGAGGCCCATCGTTTTCCTGACGAAATAGCGGGGATTCCGCACGTCTTTTCGGTAAAACGGTCCAGCAGCAACAGACATCCCAGCAATCCGGGGAACTCGCAGGAAAACCCATACAATTCTCACTCGATTTTTTCTTACCACACCTTATACCCCCCCAGTCACCCAGTGACCTTTAATCGCTTTATGCCCCCCATCCAGCCCAGTCCGGCTTTGTCACCATTTGTTTCCCTTTCGAACCCCTCTCCTCTCCCATCCTGTCCTATCCTCCCCCCTTCCGACCCTGCGAAACGTTCACCCGACCTTCCTAGTTCTACCAGATCTTTAGAGTTGAGCCTCATAAACAAATACTTTATTGGACGAAAGGCGTGATTCTGCGAAACCTAAGAGCTCTCTTCCACCCTCTCTGTGACCGTACCTTATCCCATCCACACACCCAACCACCCGTCCCGATGGCCGCCGATGCAGATGAACGAACGCCCCTCCTCAAAATCAAATCCGGCGCCGGGGCCGTGAAGCGGGTCGGTCGCGGCCTCTGGTCACCCGCAAACCGTATCCTGTTCGCCGGCTTCCTCGTCTCCCTGACACTAGGCCTCACTCAAGTTCCGTGCGCACAAGTTCACCCCTCTCCTCTCACCCATGCTGTACTATGGCATGGTTGCGAGGATGTGTACCACAGTAACGGAAACTGATATGTAGTCTACAGCATTATCTACGTCTTCCGTGTAATGGCATGCGAAACCTTTTACAAGTCTCACGCCCCCTACGACGGCCCCGCCTCGGAAATGTGTCACCGCCGTGAGATTGACGCAAACACGGCCACCCAGGTCTCCATCCTCGGCATGACCACCTCCGTGTGCGGCATTCTTAACCTCTTCATCTGCGGCGACCTCATCAAGCGCTGGGGTACTCGCTGGGCCCTTATCAGCCAGACCGGCCTGCTCGGCATCCGCGTCTCGTGCCAGGTCCTCGCCGTGTCGCAGGGCGCGCAAAAGGGAATCGACATGATGCAGTACACGCAGCTTATTGGCATCTTTGGTGGGCCGAGGGGATACATGTAAGTACTTCACCTACCTACCTACCTACCTACCTACCTACCTAGGTACAGCAAGGAAAGTGAGATGCGCTGGGATCGCGGCGCTAATGCAATTGTAACTAAAGGCTGGTTTTGAACACGGCAATTGCGGAGGTTGTCGAAAGAAGAAAGCATACGGGCGTGTTTGGTCGGCTGCAGGGTGCAGTCATGATCGGTACCGCCATAGGGTACTTGCGTAGGTCGACATTCTACCTTTCCTACCCTCGCCTGCTAATGAGTGATCAGTCGGCGGTGTTTTGGGTGATGTGTTCGGCATCACCAGTCCTTTCATCGTTGCCATCGGCTGCTTTGCCTTTGCAACGACCTACGGGGCCATCTTCTGGCCGGCACCCCCAGAAGAGACGGAGCAAACGGACGGCAAGACAACGCCCGGCGCTTCTGGCTTCCTGGCTCCTATCAAGGTGCTCATGCCGTCCAAGTACCGTCTTGAATCTGGCAAGATTGTGAAAAACTATGGTCTCGTCTTTCTGGCCCTGGGCATCTTCTTCGGCGTGGTTAGTCTACTACCTCTGTCATTGAAATCGGCGGCATTCATCCATGAACACATTGCTAACAGTGCCCCAGTTCGCCACGGGTTATGCGCCCATCCTCATCCAGATGTACGCCACCTCCCGCTTCAGCTTTGGCACAACGGAGAACGGTATCCTTATGTCCGGCAACTCGTGGATCCGCGGCATCTTCTTGATGTTCATCTTTCCGGAAATAATCGACAGCGGACGCAGATGGTTTGCCTCGTCATCCCATGCCGGAGCTCTTCAAAAGACGCTCACCCAGGAGGAACGGAGCGTCATCCCCACTCACCCCGAGGACATGGACCCGGCACCCGGCTTGATGAACGCTTCCGAGCCAACAAAGGCGCCGCCTGAAGAGGAGGACGAGGATAGCACTTTTGACCTGTTCTTCCTGAGGTGGAGCTTGGTGGTGGATGGCATCGTCACGTCCCTCGCGGCTTGGGCAACGGAGGGCTGGCATGTCTATGCCGGTGAGTATCTCAATTTTGCTGCCCACTTTACCCCGAACTCCAGAGGCTAGAGCAAAATGCTAATTTCGTTCATTCGTAGCCGCTTTCCTGCTACCATTCGCATCCGGATCGGCCCCTGCAGCAAAGGGCGTCATCACGGAAATGTGCCCGCCGCATATGCGACAAGACGCCCTGAGTGCCATTACCCTAGTTGAGAGTGCAGCTACTCTCACGACGCAGGGTATCTTCGGCTTCATATTTGCCACGCTGTCTGAGATGGGCAAGCCGAATCTCACATTCTTTGTGAACGCCGTGAGTGCTCACATATGAGTCTTTACATCCCTGATGCTTGTTCTCTAATCGCGTTACAGGCTCTCGCCGTTGTCGCCGTGGGCATTCTTCTACTGGCTCATTACCCCCCGGTTAACAGTACGCGGGTCGAGGATGAGGCGAGTGAAGAAATCAGTGAATCAAATTGAGACATGATTGAGTGCCCAAAATTCGCAGAAATCACTCCTCGGTCGTCATGAAGGATGAGTGAGAATAAAACTCATTCGCTCGATTTGTCTACGACTCCACGCGAAGGCCGATGAAAAGTTAGGATCAAGGGTTTCCTCCCGTAAAAGTCTTCTTCATTTGAACTCATATGCGGCGTCATTTAGCATTTAGAATGTTTGGTGCACTTCAAAGAATGCGCCATAGAAGATCATCGTCGGTGAGTCTAATTGCGTGGGTATTGCGGATTTCAAACTCAGGTATCGCTGGGATAGGTGTACATAAAACGGACAAAAGGATTGAAAGTGATTATTCAACGGTTTTTCTACAAAAGGTACCTTCAGATTCATCGCGTGCCGCATCGCCGACTTCACCACATTCTAGACCTTTTGCTTCATCGCCAAAGCCTTCAAAAAAGTGCCCTAGCTCTGCGTTCGCCAGCCAAGGTCACGGCGGGGGTGGAGCGCCTGTCATCGGTCTTGGCTCGGCCTTCTGCTTCATGACATCAGCGGGCTGTTCGCATACATCATCGATTGGGTTCATGCGGATCGGTGCTTTGGCCCCGAATCTGGGATTCCCCTAGCACACTGCTACCTGGCACCTGTGAGCTAACCACCAAATATCGGATTTGAACGATTTCGATTAATGAAAGATGGGAATCTGGCAGTGGCGTCTGGCCTCCTCCGGAGCTAGATCTCCGGAGTCTTGGTAGCGGCTGCATCTTGGATTGCTTCAAACAAGTGCCGGTATTTGCTTGATGGTCTAAATCGTCTTAGTCTACCGCGCCCTTTGGCCCCCGCAGTTCTGGTCTTCGTCACGTCTTGTCTTTTGATCTGAATTCCGTGGCTCCTTCGAGTTACTCCCATACCCATTTGAAGACTCCCAAAAGCCAATCGGCTTCAGCGCCAGGATATCGGAGCATTGGACGTGATATCCATCGACTGCCTGGTCTTCGTTATCACGGAGTTATCCCCGAATTAGGACCGTAGCCCAGAGTCGAAAAAGGCGAAACGATGAAAAATCGAAAAGTCGAGAGGCCAAGGAGGCTCCGTACCAAGCGTCATCGATTCCTGTGACCCGCTCCTTAGAGAGCGGGTGCTAATGCGGGTATGGCCTAGTTCCGTCGTTCCCCATGCCGCTACAACCAGACATGGAGTGACAAACACTACTCCCCGTCTTCAGACTGCTTCGATGTAGTAATCTGCAGTTTGTGATTCGTCCAACATGAGTGACGGTATTGTTCCTACAAAGCTGCGTCATGGCATTGAGTTTTGATGGCAACTTTTCTGTGTGTATGCCCGTTCGAGCCCCTCCACATAAAGTGCCCAAGCACCGGCGGGTGGCGGCACAACTCACCATATCTCTCTCTGGTATAAGACCTCTCTCAACACCTTCTTAATCTCATGGAGACTGTTCAAAGAATCATCAAACATCCCATTGAAACTGCCCAAAAGACGTTCAATATGGGTTCCACAGACACATCATTCGCAGCCCATGTGGCAGGCCAGTTTAGCACATACGAGAAGGATAGACAGATGACTTCGAAGGAGGCTATCTACAGCACCAGCAATGGCGTCCCGATGCCTCACCCCTACGAGACACAGCGATGCGGTGAGAACGGTCCGTTGTTGCTGCAGGATTTCCACTTGATCGACCTCCTTTCTCACTTCGACCGCGAGCGCATTCCGGAGCGTGTTGTGCATGCCAAGGGCAGCGGTGCTCATGGCTTCTTCGAGTGTACGAATCCGATCCCCGAGCTTACGCAGGCCGATCTCTTCGGTACCAAGGGCAAGAAGTGCCCTATCACCGTGCGCTTCTCGACTGTTGGCGGCGAGTCTGGTTCGCCGGATCTTGCTCGCGACCCCAGAGGATTCTCCGTCAAATTCAGAACAGAGGATGGCAACTGGGACATGGTGGCGAACAACACGCCCGTTTTCTTCCTGCGAGACCCTGCCAAGTTCCCAATGTTTATTCACACACAGAAGCGTGATCCTCAGACGCATCTCAACCACATGGATGACTCGTTCATGGTATGTTTAATCCTTATGATCGTACACATGTGAATCCTGCTAAAATGCTTCCTTAGTTCTGGAATTACTTGAGCGAGAACCCCGAGTCAATTCACCAAGTCATGATCTTGATGGGTGACCGTGGCATTCCTGATGGCTACCGTTTCATGCACGGCTACGCTGGTCACACGATGAAGCTCGTCAACAAGGACGGATCATGGGTTTACGCCCAGATTCACATGAAGTCCCAGCAGGGCACCAAATTCATCACCCAAGAGGACTCTCTCACCAAGTCAGCCGACTACTCCGGCAAGGACCTCTTCGAGGCCATCCAGAACGGCGACTACCCCAAGTGGTCAGTTGAGATTCAGACCATGACACCCAAGGAGGCAGAGGATGCATGGGAGAACGACAAGATCAACGTCTTTGACCTCACGCACGTGTGGCCTCAGGGTAAATATCCCCTCCGCAAGGTGGGCGAGTTCACCCTGAACGAGAACCCTCAGAACTACTTCGCCGAGGTCGAGCAGGTTGCTTTCAACCCCTCGCACATGCCGCCCGGCATCGAGCCCTCCGCCGACCCGGTCCTTCAGTCCCGTCTGTTCTCCTACCCTGATACCCACCGTCACCGTATCGGCGTAAACTACCAGCAACTCCCCGTTAACGCACCAAAGACCGCCCACAAGATGGCCAACTTCCAGCGTGATGGTGCCATGGCGTTCTTCAACCAGGGTGCGCGCCCCAACTACCTCAGCTCCATCGATCCCGTTCAGTTCAAGGCCCGTACCGTGGACCTGGACAAGACGCATGGTCATTTTACCGGCCAGGCCATCACCTTCCTCTCCGAGATTAGACCAGAGGACTTTGTTGCGCCGCGCGCCCTGTGGCAGAAGGTTTGGGACGAGGACGCACGTGAGCGCTTCATCAACAACGTCACGGGCAAGATGGAGTTGTGCAAGAACCCGGAGCCTTTGAAGAAGCAGATTGCCATCTTCAGGGAGGTCGATCCTGAGATTGCTGAGCGCCTGGAGAAGAGCACCGGTATCAAGGGATACGATGGCATTGCTAACCTGACTTTCAACGGTACACACAACGGCTTTGCAAGGGAGAAGAAGAACAAGTACGCCAATGGCATTGACGTCACGACCTGCCAGAGTCTGACGGAGAACAACGGTGCGCCCATTAGAGGCACTCATCGTAACGTTGACAAGGTTGTCAACGGCGAGGGTGCGAGGCACTGAAGGTTTTTCGAATTGTAGTATTAGAGATATCCATATAATATGAACATGACTTTTTTTTTCGCACGTTATTCCACATTTTCCACTTCGCAGCCCGGTGTTGCCTGGATGCGTCGGGGCTGTGCTGACGGTGTGTCACCACCGTGTTGCTTGTGATTCGCCAAATGGATCAATATTCAGCATGCAATGTGCCTTGCGGATAGCCGTACTTCATCTATCAAATTGACTCCTATATAGAGCTTGATGTTTCCAACTGATAAGAGTTAAATGGCTTCAATTGCGCATCGCTGTATTTCCCTCGTTCAGCATCATTCAGATAATAGTAGGAACCAAGAGTTGCATCAGCAGGCCCATTCATCAACGAGACAAAATGGATATTTCATATGAGACAGTCTTCAGATCGTTGGCAGGGGTCGCACAGGCTACTAAGGCTGCTTCTGATGAAATTGACACAATCAAACAGCTGCTGTCTCCAGGCAACGAAGGCAGTGAGACCAAGACCAAATCGGCCAGTCTATCTTTTCAGGACTGGCAAGTCATCATCCAGCAAAATGTCACAAAAATGGCCGGGGCAGCCGTCCATGTTGCACTCGTCGCAGTAGCAGTGTCATTCCTCCGCGAAACAGCACGCCAAAACCAGCCCGCAACAGCAGACGACATCAGCCAATGCTGGGCCATCATCCGCGACGCCCTCACATCAACATCTTCCCGAACACTGTTCACCGCTTCTCGCAGCGCACAAGGCTTTCTCTCAGTCCCATTGTGCAGCTTGGTCAAGGACGGCAGCATCGACGAGCTCATTCGCCTGCACGTCTGGATGCCGGACGGCAAGCGCGGGAACCCCGATTTTCACTTACACTCTCACCAGCCGTTTGCGCAGAGCTGGATCTTGGCGGGGCAGGGCGTGGATCACTCCTATCAAGTTGATCCTGTCGAGGAGCCAGAAGAAGCCACGCACGCAGGGTATGCACTTGCGTGGAACGACGGCAAGGGGGCGGATACTGCGTACAAGACACATCAGGCATCTTCTACTGTGCAGAACACGGGGAAGCTCTTCCGAGCTGGAAAGATTCATTCAGAGACTCATGCTAGGGGGTCAACGTACACAGTTCCGGCCGCAGAGTTCCACGTCTCAGAAGTTGCACCAGATGCTTTACATGCGACTATCTTCTTCTTTGATTCACACCGTGGCTTTGTGAAGGATGCCGGAGTTCTTGGGCCAAAGGATGGGGATTCATTTACACAATTACGAGATCCGGCTGGAGTGAAGCCCGCAGAGCTTGCCGAAGCTGTGAACCAAGCTAGATTACGAGAGGCATTAGACTGAGAGCTAACGATTTTGGTTATGGAAATACTGAGAAGGTTGTTGAATATGTTTCAAGGTGCCTACAATGATTTGATACCTGTAGCAAGAAACGTTGGTTCTGTTGGTTCAATAGTTGCTGTATTCATAATGCCCAATGCATAGGTCACTTCTGTCAGAAGCTTACTTTCCAACCACTTCCGTAGACAAACCCTCGGGCCAGACAGGCTGGTCAACACCATTACCTCTCGTGCCTACATTGTACCTCATTTCAACCGCGTTGTTGCCATACTGCAGAACAGGCTTGACAACCCAGAAAGTTCCATCAACCGCTTTTGACACTCGCATCTCAAAGAACTGAGGGTTGAAGAGAACCTGCGCGTCGTACTCCTGAAGCAGCTTGGACATGACCGGGACATTGTGGGCCATTGTGTGGAAGTGCCGGAATACGGGTGATCCATGACGCTCCCAGACTTCTCTCCAGATAGGTTCAGGATATGTCCCGCATGAACGGACGAGCCATTGGGAATAGTAGTTGAGGGCAACCTGTTTGTGTACATGGGGTTAGCTGGAAAGCATCTTGAAGTTGAATTATTTTCATCGGTAGATCGAGACTTACGTCGACGCCATAGCTTCCTCCGTCTTCGGCGCGCTTCATGAGAGCATCAAGAACAGCAGTGCTTCCGCAGACTCCAGCACTATCTCGCATTTTAGTATATTTCTAATAATCCCAGATCAGTGGATTATGTCTTCTGTGCTTAACATACCAGTAGTCTGAGTTCGGGAACACCGGAGTAACCGCCTCATCGAGACCCATTGCCTTTCCATACTCTAACGAGACACCACAGCACTTGATTACTTGTCAGTAGAGTCTCCCAAAGTGATCCTGTGCAGTATGTCACTCACGGCGTCGCTGATTTGCTGCCATCCACCACGCCCCTGCCAGGGTCCATGCCATCCGTAACAATTTTCACGGACGTGAATGATTCCTCGCTGGCGATCCTTCACCAGCTCCAGAATCTCCTTGCGACCGAAACCGTGCTTCTCCATGGCGCCAGGGCGGTACCCATCAACAACGACATCAGCATCCCTGATCAACGCCCTCAGCTTCTCCTTGTCTTCGTCCTTGGTGAGATCCAAGTGGCAATTCCACTTGCCCCAGTTGAGATCCTGGTGCAGAGAAGACATGTCCGTGATCTTATCTGAGGTGACGCGCATGACGCTCGCGCCCATCTCCGCCAGATCGCGCGAAATGACCGGGGCAGCGATAATTCGGGTCAGATCCACGATTTTGAGGCCGGCGAGGGGTCTCTTGGCCGACGAGGGTAGGCTCGAGTTTTCGGACCACCAAGATGCGGGCTGTGTGGAGCCTTTGACTTTTGCGATCTCGTACAGTCCGACGTTGCTGTTTGCTTTGCCGTGCTCGCTTGCGAAGTATTCGTCAGACGACCAAGCGATTGTGCCAGACTGTTGCGCTTTGTCGTTGAGTAAAGCGTCCAGGTCTTTGGAGTCCATCTCGGCGATGACATTTTGGGTTCTCTCGAAGACCAATTCATAAGTGTCATCCGCTGGGCCATGTTCAGGCAAGCCCAGAGCTTTGAGGATGGGGTCGGGGTTTATGCCGCCTACAAAATTCCGTCAGATGCGAGAGCCCGAAGGACCTATGGTTGAGTTCGTTCAGCGAAGGAGTATCTCACCGTGAAGCTGGTAATACCGTCCATCCTTTGTCTTATGAATGTTTGTCACCAAAGCTCGATGCAAGCTGGCGGCGGTCCTGTGCTTATCCGTTTCTGGGAACATCTTCATGGCCTCGGGCACGAAGTTCATAAGCGCCATGGGCGTAAACTTGCCATCCTTACCGATGAGCTGGGCAATGAGAGGCGAAAAGTAGAACAAGCTTGCATGGTCACTAGAGACTGTGTGAGTTCCCTCTGCAAGGGCCTTCTACGGGATCAAGGCAGACTTAGATCACTAAAATGGAATGGCTTACGTGTTAATGGTGACATCCGTCGGCTCCTTGTTGTACTTCTTGAGAATTAGCCGGTTGAGCATGGTTGCCTCCAATGCTTTCAAAGCCGAGATGCTTTCGGCAAATCGCCAATTGATCGGAACGCTTGGCTTGCTTGAACCCTCAAACTTGACATGTTGACTGAGAGATTTGAGGTCACCGGGAAGGTTCTTCATCAAGGGATTGTTCAGAATGCCGTGTTGGAACACCGCCTCCGCCTCCTGTGGCACAGAATATTCTCCCATCGAACCCATGATTGATGGCTTTAGTAGCTATCTGATAGCGCTTGAATTAAAATGAGATTCGTGATATGAGTTAACAACAAACAATAAACCAATGAGGAAAGATGAAAGGCTCGCGCGAAGAACGCGTCTTTCCAGGGTCTCCGCCCAAATCTTATACCAAAGCTCACATTTCCCAACGACATCTTTCGAGTGTGAAATCAATCGTGCTGTTGATCTTCGGGCCGTTGTAAGTCCCCGCAATCCTGCCAGTGCGCTTTGTCGTCAAATTCGAGCCGCTGCCAGTGGGCGTCAGACCTCGTCTCATCAAGATCTGTGGTGGAGTGGTATGTGAGAGGCGTTTCGCCGCCGATGCATCTCATCTTCGGCGTACTTATCAAACATTTTCCGATAGTCGGCCTGCAATATTGTTAGTCATGGTCTCTGGAAAAAGAGTCGTCCTTGGTGGTGTCTTCTTCATACTGCAATATGAAGGGTCACACGGTGTAAGATCTGGGTTTCAGCAGCACCTGCATCTGCTCTGCCAAGATTTTGAAGGCTGTTTTCGAGAGAGAGAGAAACTTTACTTCTGAATATTGTTAATGTTCAATGAATGCAAGCCGACTGGAACTACATATTCAAGTGAGTAGACATGTTAGACGACTGTCATGTAGGCTCGGTTTCGAAAGCAATGACGTTTGAAGAAATTCTTTTAATCGGCGAAGTTTGACGAGATCCTGCTACCAACTGTTATCATGTGGCCGTTGTTTGCCACAGCGGAATGTATGGTTCAATGAAACTGAATGAGAAGTCGACCCCTCCTCATGCATACATACTATGGGAGACACGGCCGATATCTCATCTCACTGCCTTTGGGTCGTTATCGCGACTAACACGGCTAGGTCCGCCTAGAGGGCAAGACGCAACAAGGCCGAATCGGGACACATACATAGATGAAGCGCGATGAGAGCTGTATGAAATAAGAATGCGGCAGTCTAAAGTCTTGCACAGCGTTGGTTGGCGTTCAGAGGCGGGCGGCCCTCCATGATTAATGTTTATAACTTGGATTATCCGATGAGGTTGCGAGGCAAAATCGCTTCTCGCGCAGTAAATTGTTGATTTCCTCGTTGCGACTGGTTAAAGGCTTCTCAGATGAGCTCACTGAGCTCACTCGTGGGTGAGCACTATGTCGGCAGTGTTCAACACTACAAGCCTGCAGAACATCATTTGTTCTACCAGTTCCGTTGTGAGTCGATGAGCTCTCGGAATTTCGAGACATGATACTATTATGCCTTGCTGAACCAAGGTATCCGTCTACTGCTTAAGACGTTCGCCAGGGGTTCGGATTGAATCTTACAGCGGGGAATGCGGATAGAGAGGCTGGGGTAGTTCGCTGCTGGAGTTCTTCAACGGCAATGACGGCACTGGCTTGCGGCGCTTGAGTGTACGAGAACAAGGTCCCAAAGGCATCGATAGAACCAGGAAAACAAGATACTGGCGGCACATGGAGCGCATGACTCTGCCCCGCAGTCTCAAATAGCCGCGGCCGTCTCAAGCAGATTCGAGATGGGATTGTCAGAAAAGACGGTCAGGCGCTCTTCGCGGTAGCTCTGAAAGTCGAGAGAACCCTGCATGAGCCCTTGAAAATGTAGGGGACTACGAATAGGCCTGATCATGGATGGCCAGTGGCAGGGGGGCACATGTTTGCGAGAAGGGGGTCAGGATGACTTGGCTTTAGCGGGCACTACCGACATGGGCTAAAGGCTAAGCCTCCGTGGCCTTGAAATGCCTCATCCTACCTGATGGGTGAGTCTGTGACAGGTAAGGTGGTAAAATGAGAGCAGAAGATCGGGACTAGTAACGAAATAGATGAGCGGGCTCCCATCGGTGGCCTCCTTCGTCCTGTCTTGCGGGCGCTCGCGGGAGAAAACAACGGCTGCCCGATCTAACGTGATGAACGAGTATTGATATCCGATCCGATAGCCGTGAATGTCTTTTCAAACGGGTCTACATTTCCAATTTTGATTCTTCATACATCCAAGCCAATTTGCCCTTGTCGTATGCTCTCCTTCTTACTTTTGTGAGTATTGGTGTAGTTGGTTCAGGGCGCATTTCCGTCGTCGAGCTCGAGTTGGTAATCGCAGCGGCATCCCGCCAGGTCCCGTAACGTGAGGCATTTCCATTTCATGTCGCAGCCGAAGCATACTCAACCCCTTCTTCACCCCAAGGCGTCGAGACCCAAAGGCGAGGCATCCAGTCGGGGCTGCTTGCTTGCAGCACATTGAGCGGCATCATGGACCTTTCAATCACGAATTTCAACGTGGTGATTAGCGTGCTCGGCGGATGGCTCGTCTTATTCGGCACCTTTTCGTATCTCATCACAGAGAACCTGTATCTCTCTGAAGCCCGTAAGTGAACCATAGCTTTCCCTTACCTGTGGTTTTTTCTTCTTCTGCTTCTTCTGCTTCTTATGCCTCTGTTTAGGCACAGCTGTAACAAGGCAAATCGCACTGGCTAACCAACCCTACTGCTAAAAGTCGTCTCCCTCCTCGGAGGCGTAACCTTCACCCACGTCGCCAAGCTCCTCAAGCCCGGCGAATACGCCGTCTCCGAAGATGCCGTCGCCTCCGTGACCCTCGACTTCAGCCGCCTGGTCCTCGGCGTCCAGCTCGTCCTCGCCGGCGTCCAGCTGCCGAGCCGCTACCTTCGCACAGAGTGGAAGTCCCTCTGCCTCCTCCTCGGCCCCGGCATGATCGGCATGTGGACCTGCACCAGTGCCGTCGTCTGGCTCCTCGTCCCGGACCTGCCCCTCGTCCACGCTCTCGCCATCGCGGCCTGCATCACCCCGACCGACCCGGTTCTCTCCACCACGATTGTCAAGGGCCGGTTTGCCGAGGAGAACGTCCCCGAGGACCTGCAGCAGATCATCGTTGCCGAGTCGGGAGCGAATGATGGCCTTGGGTACCCCTTTCTATTCCTCGCGCTCTACCTCATCAAGTACACCGAGAGCGACGGTAACCCAGCCTCGAGCGAGGGCGGTTTCGGTGCCGCGCTGAGCCTCTTCTTCGGCCAGACGTGCGTCTACGTCGTGCTCATGAGCGTCTTCTATGGCTGGGTCGTCGGCCTGCTCGCGCAGAGATTGCTCCACTGGGCCGAGCGACGCAAGTACGTGGAGCGGGAATGCTTTCTCCTCTTCCCCATCGGCATGGCCATCTTCATCCTCGGCACGTGCGGTATGGTCGGCAGCGACGACGTACTAGCGTGCTTCATCGCGGGCAACGTCTTCACCTGGAACGACTGGTTCCGTCTGGAGACGGTCGAGGATCCCGTGCAGCCCGCCGTCGACATGATGCTCAACATGGCCATCTTCATGTGGCTGGGAGCTGTGTGTCCGTGGGAGAGCTTCTGGAACTCTGAGCTGATTAGTCCCGGTCGTTTGGTCGCACTCGGTATTCTTGTCTTGCTGCTGAGACGTCTTCCCGTCATACTCGGCTTGCACCGGTACATCCGCCAGATCCGGGGTTCACGACAGGCGCTCTTTGTTGGGTACTTTGGTCCCATTGGTGTTTCTGCCATCTTTTATCTTTACGTCGGCCTCGAGTTCCTGGAGACTCTGACGGATGACGACGGCCAGCGAGCGGACGCGAAGCAGCTGGGCGAAACCATGCTTGTCACCATCTGGTTCTTGATCATCTGCAGCATTGTGAGTGACACCACTTTTGGAGAGTCCTCGACAGCTGAATGTCTCTTTGGAGTCAATATACTGACGTTGTGTAGGTGATTCACGGTATAAGCGTGCCCATCGCCAAGCTCGGAAAATCGACGTACGACCGATTCTTCCCTCGCAGCGTTTCTCTACCCGCATGATTGAATAGGCCAACTGCAAATCACCGTGGCAACTTCGAGATCACGCTAAAATATCTTTCCTCTCAATCTTTGCCACTTTGCTTTTTCTATTTATTCGGCGTTCACGTCTCTTGTTCCCTATCTTCGCATTGCATTACATCGCATCTCACCTAGTGCATTAGAGTAGTTGGCGCATTTGGTCTATGTTTGAATCATCGCATCGTATGCTTTTCGTTGGTTGCATTACTTGAAGCGAGTTCTCGTGTTCCTGATCAGTCTATCATTTTATACTGCATCTTCACCTGGTAGCGTTAACATTATAGATCCCATTCAGAGCACTTTTACGTGTAGACAGCATCAATCTTTGAGCTATTGGCAATGGAATGA
This sequence comes from Colletotrichum abscissum, assembly GCF_030869225.1. Lineage (NCBI taxonomy): Eukaryota > Fungi > Ascomycota > Sordariomycetes > Glomerellales > Glomerellaceae > Colletotrichum > Colletotrichum abscissum. Next base: position 497,571 of record NW_026850043.1, read on the forward strand.
TTCTTTTCAAAATGTCTAATAAACGTGCCTTGAGGCAATCTACATGTAATTCTACCGTTCCAGCTCGATTGTCCTGCTCCTCCGTATCTGATGGTCCTCCTCTTCATACCGATGGAGCTGCCGTCCTGGAAGTCGCACCGCGTGGTCCAGCGCAACTGGCAGCCCTCGATGCCTGCCACGTAACATCACCAGGCACAGAACGAGCTTGCTTCCGACGTGCCAGGCGCCGCAGAAGCTGTACGCGTCAGTTGGTATGCCGACTGATATTCCGACCGTACCGTATGCTGAGACGACCTCGAATATAATGTTAAAGACCGAAAACGTCACGGGATCTTGGATGAATTTTGACGTCTCGATGATGGTGATGATCAGAACAGCGAGAACTAACCACCAAAGATCATGGGCAAGCTGTCCGCGAATCTGGTGGCTGATGAAACTGACGCGACTTTCGCCCTGCTCGGCGGCGCTCTGCCCAAGTCCCGGTCCTTTCGGTGGCACAACACCAACGCCGTGAAAGCTCATGAAGGTGCTCTTGAACGCGCGACGAGCTTCGATGACCGGGCCCGAACGGCTCAGTCGACGTGCCAAGACAGAAGGTCGGGCAGAAGCCGCGCCAATGCTAGTAGTGCGTGCCAGTGTCGGAGGTCGACTGCCTATAGGGAGCAAGGGATCGGCCACCTCAGGGTCGATCTCGGATGCGGTGTCTATGTCGTCGCTGTATATGCCGAGTGATCGCTCCTCGTAAATGTTGGAATGGCGCATGGTGATGACGACGGGGTAGACCGAGATATACATCATTATAACGTAGAGTAGCTGTAAGCCGATGAAGAGGCCTGAGATAGGGACGACGTAGAAACCTCCGGACCGCACAGCTAGCCGGTATGTTAGCCTCCTCCTGTTTGACATGTGATGATCCAAAGGAAGAACGATTTGAAGGCTTACCAAGTGCTTGAAAGAGACCATTGAGCACCCGGTAGCCTGTGGGTATCTTCTCGATGACAGAATTCCCAATGTTGAGAACCTCAAAGGCCACCCAGTCCACAGAGTTGAGTGAAATCAACATAAATAAAAGCCACCAAGAGGGTCGAGAAGGGAAGAGATTGGTGTAAACTCGGCGAGGGTATTTCAAAATAAACGCTAGGGTTTCTTTTAGGTCGATGAAAGCGTCTTCTCGCGTGGTCAGGTTCAGGATGCGGAGGGAGGACCAGATGATGAGACGAAGGAAGAGAGGGTACGCGGTATTGCCTGCCAGTATCAAGAGACCCATTGTGATGAGAACATACGGCGCCTGTTGGAAAGGAATCATGTTGGCGTCCAGGAGCGACATGCCCGAATTATTGAAGGCAGAAACGGCGTTGAAGATACCGAGCCACCACGGATTGATACCGTTAGCCCTTGCCGTATCGGGCATGTAGTTGTTCATCCAGGCTCCAAGGGCAAGGGATGCCAGAACCTGCCACAGGAAGAAGTAGGTTGGCACCAACATGGCTAGGACCTTGAGGGCACGGTATTCGCAGCCGCCGAGATGATCGCGTTCATCGCTGCTTAGGTCATGGAACTGACCGTGGCGACTAGCTGCACGATGTTTCAAGAAGTTGCGAGCGTCCGCGTCGGCAGTAGTCAGATCTACTGAAGCATTGTAGGGCCTTCTCAGTGGACGCGCCGGTCCATTCGGGTTGCCAAGAAGAGAGACTCCCGTCGAGGTGGCTTGGTTGTCGGCGACATTGGGGTGCGGTGCATCGTCAAAGGTAATGTGGCCCGGTGCCTGCGAGTCCGTCACCTCCTGGGTGCTTCCGGGCACATCCTCAGGTGCATCCTCGAGTGTAGGCCGGTGGCGGTCTTTGGGCGAGGCTTCTGCATCGTCCGCTCGTTTGTCGTCTGCCCGAGTTTCGCCCTTCTCCGACTCGGCAGTCTTTGTAGCTCTGAGAGACTGGCCTGGAGGAGGCGGTGCTGACTGCGATTTACCAAAGGAGAATGCCATCTGCAGCCTGGGCAAGTCGAGAGGTAGTCGCGGCAAACCTAGCGATATGGTACTGCCCTGACGACTGAGTTTACGCGCGCGCTCTGCTCGGACTATTTCATCGAAGCGCTTCTCAAATACATGTTTGCGGGCCAAGACCGTCCAGATGGAGACCCAAATGGTACTGCCCAAGAGCAGTAGGAAAAACAGGAGTGTTTGTTGCCAGGCCGTCAGTTGGCTGAGGTTGACGGTATTGAGGCCCGCCTCGGTCATGGCAGACACAACGAGGAAGAGGCTATCGGTGTAACTGACCGAGAACGCAGGATCGGATGAGCCCCAGAAGATGACGGACGTGATGAGACAGACGAGGATGAAGTAGGCATAATGAATGGTGATGAAGTTTAGAGGTGGTAAATAGCGACGCAAGCGACCCGAGAAGCGCGCGAGCCACCGCTCGAGGGAGCCGATGGAACTCATGCGAGGATTGCTAGAGACTTGGAGAGGTTGTCGATGGAAATATGTCGATGTACACAGGATGCATTAGGAACAGAATGGTCGTGATCGTTGTTGATGTGCCAAGAGGACGTCGAGAGCGACAGCGACAGCGACAGCGTCAGATGACGGCACTCGACTGCGCGGTTGACGCACCTGGTCCCCTAAACCAAGTACGTACATTGTTGATTGATGTGCCTTGTTTCGCGCTATTTGAGACGGGCGGTGCAATGCTAAGAGACAGAGAGGGACAAGGTCCGGCAGTCGGGCTTGCTCACTTGAACTTAAACTTCAACGGGCGCACCTCCTCATATTGATTGAGCTTACCTCATCTCACTCTTCCTCAATCGTTCATCTCACTTCTCTCACTTCACTTCACTTAACTCACTCACCTCTCACTAGAAACACTCAGTCTTATCACCGCAATACTGTTCACACTCCTATTGTTATTTGACCACTAGCTACGACTTGCTTGCTCAACTGCTGACCAAAGGACGCAGAGCCTTGGGGGGAAACACAGTTAAGCAACACCAGTAAGCCCAAACGCAGCCTCGACACCAACACCATATCCTCCCCATCCGTTAAAGTCATTCACAAACACGTCGGCAGCTCGTTGATACAGTCCGCCTGAAGCCCCCCAAGTCTCTTCGACCACCTTCATACCTCTGACGACCTTCGGGAAGTGCACGTCAGTCATCCACTTGCTGTTCAATGAGTTGTTGAAAATTGTGTCCCATGCAGGTGTCTCGCCACCCTTTGACAGACCTTCTTCATCCCAGTCGAGGCCCGGTCGAAGCTGTGCGATGTAAACCATCATGGTATAGAGGCCGTATTGTCTCATCACCGAAACCTTCTGCTCATGCGACCAGAGTGGCAGAAGAATGCGCAAAGCATGTGCAAAAGTCAAAATGTGAGCCACGAAGAAATCGAACATGCCCTCCTCATTATTGCGCGTTTCCATGAAGAGCCCCGCTGCCATCTTGGCGCAGTCCCCGAGCTGTGAGTCTGGATCCTCGACGACCCACGCGTGCCAGTGTTCGATTACTTCAGATCTGAATCTGCCGAGGAGTGTGAAGAGATTCACGAACCCCGGGGAATCGACGTAGCCATCGAATCTCTTGTCGGCACGGATACGACCCAAAACTTCCTTGATGCTTTTGGTCTTGTAAGTTGACGTGTCTGGTGGAGGGTTATCCAGAATCTCGTGAGTCGGATCGTACTCCGTGCAACCCATACTCAAGGCTTCCGTGGCGACCTTTTCGTCATCAAACTCGTATGCGTATGCAAGATGAATGAAAGGGTGACCGACTGCGATGATGAAAAGTTAGTTAAAACCAGATGTATCACCGGAAGTGATGAGACACAGCCTAGAAAACGGAAGACTTACGCCCTCCAGAGAACCCGTTGATAATCGGTTCAGGTCCAGCCCAGACATAGTCTTCTACAACCTTTTCCCAGTCGCCGCCGTATTTCGCAACTTCACCGTCAAAGAATATGGCATAGGCCGCAGTGTATGGCTTCTGCCCAAGAAACTTCCTCCAGTTGAATTTGGTGACCTCTTCATGCGTGATTCGTTTGTCGTCAGATTCGACTAGATGAGGGGATTCGACGTCGAAAATATGCTGTAACTGGGAGTCTGTCGCGCCTAGAAGATAAGACGATCCAAGAGCCTACCACATGTGACGTGGTTGTATCAGCCTCCGTCCCAATGATTAAGTACCGAGACATGAGTGAATAGTGGCCGAACATCACGCACGAGGAATACTCACATGCGGCATATGGTTGTGTAGGATTAGTCGAGGGTCGCGAAGAATGGCGTGCTCATTGTGATTTCGATCCAGCAGCTTCTTAAGTTTCAAAGATGTGGGATCGCATAGCTCCGACAAACGGTGGGGAGGGACCTTCTCAAGCTTGATCGGCATGGTGACACCTTTGAAGTTGGGATACCTTGATTTGGGTTTGAATAATGAACAATAATGTGCCTGATATCAAAGATGGCTAGCATCTTCTGCTCGACTTTCAAGACAGTCATTTTATACTTGGTATATGTTCCGCTAGTATCCACAGCGGCAACGGCCCGGACAACTAGTCACCAGTTTCCAACATCCATCATCCGATTGGAGTCTCAGTATGGGGAATACGGCATCTGAATTATCCCCGCAATCAAAGAAGCGAATATGCTTAAGGGGTGGGATTCGGCGAACGGACATCACCACAACCGAGCTCTTCACTCCAGAGCCGGCGTCACTCCGGAAATCTTTAAAAGGTCCGAGACTCCGACGATGTGCTTCGGCACAACCAGGCCTCAAGGATGAGCCGAGAACGCCGTCAGCCAAATTCGTAACGTTATGTTAAGTCAGCTAGAGAGATCAGATCGTATCTCGATTCTTTCGAAAATCGGATAGGTTCCCCCATTCGTTCGTGAGTCTGATACACATGAGTCTAAGAAAGCAACTATGGGCGAACAGATGATTCCGCCCGGACAGGGCACCATCATGGTTCACAGTGACGCCATAGACGACAGCGATACTGCAATGGTGAATTCTTACTTGGTTGACTGGGATGGACCAAACGATCCAGAAAATCCGATGAACTGGTCAAAGTGCAAGAAGGCTCTATTCATCATGACGCTTGGGTACATCTCAACACTCAGGTATGGCTCATTTCTCAACCTAAGAAAGCAGAATCACACAACAAGACTGCATCAATACTAATAGAAATTGTTATTGCAGCCCCCTAGCATCATCAATTGCGGCACCGGGAATTGCTTCCATCAAGTCAGATTTCAACGTCACAGACACATACGTTGGGGCGTTCATGATTTCAGGATTTCTGATCGGCTACTGTTGTGGCCCGTTATTCATTGCACCGCTTTCAGAGATGTACGGTCGTTATGTTCTATACAACGCTGGTAGTCTCCTATTTCTCATTTTCAACGTTGCATGCTCCGTGGCACCCAACTCGGGTAGCATGATTGCGTTTCGCATCTTTGCTGGCATAGGCGGATCTACCCCGTTGACTCTTGGGGCTGCGTCGCTGGCAGACACAGTTCCGAGAGAAAAGAGAGGAGTTGCCATGATGGTCTGGACTCTTGGGCCGATGGTGGGCCCAACCATTGGGCCCATTGCAGGAGGCTATTTATCAAAAACGATAGGCTGGCGATGGTCTTTCCGAGCGGTGTCTGTTGCTGTGAGTTGATACTTTGGGCATAGCCGCTTTGTGTTCTTTAATCGCAGCTAACATGACTTTGAAGGCTGGAGTAGCTGCCCTCGGCACAGCATTCTGCATGCCCGAATCATACGCCCTGACCCTTCTGGAACGAAAGGCACGACGACTTCGCGTGCAGACCAGAAACCCACACCTCGAATCTGTTCTAGCAACCCACCGTAAGCCAAAAGACCTCTTCATGTTCTCCATTCTTCGACCGGCGAAGATGATGTTTCTCTCGCCCATTGTCTTCTGCCTTTCAGTTTATATGGCCATCCTCTACGGCTACCTCTACCTGCTTTTCACAACCTTCCCCCAGGTTTTCAAGCAGCAGTACGGATTCTCTCAAGGGTCAGCGGGGTTGGCGTACATCGGCATCGGTGTAGGCTCAGTGATCGGACTTCTATTTTCTGGTCTAGTGTCAGACAGGCTTGTGCTGAAGTTGTCACTCACAAATGGTGGGCAGTTTCAGCCGGAATATCGACTGCCGCCCATGCTTATGGGTGCTATCCTAGTCCCCATAGGACTGTTTTGGTATGGTTGGACTGCAGATAAACAGCTTCAATGGATGCTACCTATCATAGGAACAGCCATCCTAGGATGCGGGATTGTTATAGTCCTGGTAAGAGCCCGCACCTACCTATGCAACTGTGTCATCGGTACTGACGTGTGTATCTTGAAGATGTCGATCTCGACTTATCTGGTTGACGCATTTACGACATACGCTGCATCAGCCATGGCAGCCAGCACAGTCACCAGGTCATTGTTGGGCGCATTCTTGCCCCTGGCTGGTGACCGGTTGTATCAGAGCCTTGGGCTCGGATGGGGAAACTCGCTCCTCGGCTTCATTGCTTTCGTCATGATTCCAATCCCTTTAGTATTCTACAGATACGGTCAGGTCATCAGGCAAATGAAACTCTTCGAGACCGAGTTCTAGGTGGGAAGAACGCGCATACGGAAGCTTTTGAGTCGAACGACGGAAAGGGGGTAATGAGTCATGGAGCAATTAGCTAGAGAGTATGGACATCTCGTCAAAGGTCCTTGAGTCCTGAGGAACGGGTTTCAAAATCCCCCACATCAAGTCCATGATGGTGTAAAATCTTTATTCTTGTTGCTTTTATCTTCAGATCTCAATCTCGGCCATTGGAGCCGGCGACTTGTGGTGGCTCTTCATCGGTGTCAGACCCCAGCGGCCAAACATGGCATTATCCTCGTCCCAGCTGTTGCAGTCCGTCGTCAACATCTTTTCACCTGTGAAGATGGCGTTGGCTCCAGCCATGAAGCACATGGCCTGCTTCTCCTCCGACATGGTCTTCCTTCCGGCAGCAATACGGATAATGGTCGCCGGCATCAGAAGGCGGGCGGTCGCAATGGTCCGCAGCATGCTCGAGAACTGGATGGGCGTGCGGTCACCCAGCGGCGTACCCTTGATCGGCACAAGAGCGTTGACGGGGAAACTCTCGGGGTGGGAAGGGAGCGTGGAGACGGTGTGCAGCAGACCAACGCGGTCGTCGGATGACTCTCCGAGTCCGAGAATGCCACCCGAACACACGTTGATACCGGCGTCGCGGACGTGGCTCAGGGTCTTGAGGCGCTCGTCGTAGCTGCGAGTCGAGATGACGGACGGGTAGAACTCGCGGCTGGTGTCGACGTTGTGGTTGTAGGCAGTCAGTCCGGCCTCCTTGAGCTCCTTGGCCTGTTCCGAGTCAATCATGCCGAGGGTGACGCAGACCTCCATATCCATTGCCCGCACGCCCGTGACCATGGCCTTGATGTTCTTTAAGCTGTTCTTGCGGCCGCGCATATCGCGCCAAGCGGCGCCCATGCAAAAGCGCGTGCTACCGTTCTCCTTTGCAGTGCGGGCCGCGGCGAGGACAGACTCGACGCTCTCGACCTTCTTAGCCTTGAGGCCGGTGCCATCTTGGTATCGGGTTGACTGGGCGCAGTAGGAGCAGTCCTCGGTGCAGCCGCCGGTCTTGATGTTCATGAGCGTGCAGAGCTGGACTTCGGAAGGGTTGTGGAAGCGGCGGTGGATGGAGCCCTGGTGAATGATATTTCGTTAGCAATTCACGAGATGACGATGATGGTCTCGAGAAACGTACAGCTTGGAAAGCCAACTCCATCAGGGGTTGGTAGTAGATGGCAGAGATCTCCTCTCTTGTCCAGTCATGTCTAACAGTGGTTGCGCTGGCGGCCTTTTGCAGAATCTTCTTGGCCTCAATGGCACGCTGTGCGGCCTTCAGCTCGGCATCGTTGACCGGTGTTGGAGGCGGGGGAGCGGGTGCCACGCCGACAGCTTCGGCGACAGAGGACATGCATGCTCGGGATACAACCGGGAGCTGCTTATGGGTGAATTGTGAAGAGAGAGACGTTCGTCCAAGGCCTCGCAAGGCAGCGGTCCTGGCAACAGCCATTGCGTTGGCTTTCATATTTGTTTATTTGAGATGTCTGGTCCGAAGGTACCTTGGTGATGAAGGCGGATTTTGGCGCTCGGCAAGGGATGTTAGTCTGCAGGCTGGAGTCACCAATTGACTTTCTCAACGCCTCGAATGTAAGCTTAGGATCTAGTTGCCAGCGGACAGCAGGTATTCGTCAGTCCCTAGGTTGAACGAACAACAGATCTTGAAGAACGGCAAGGTAAGCTGTCAGACAGCTTCAGCACACGAAAGAATGAGGGGTGAGGGGTTTTGAAGCTTCAGGGTTCCCGCCTCACCACCTCGGGAATCGGTCGAGCAATAATAGCTCCCCTGTCCAACACGGTCCGGCCTGAAGCTGCTTCAGCAGCGCCATAAGCCATAACCGGCGGTTAGACACGCCTATGTGCGCATATCTGAGTCAACTTCAGAGCCAAGAGCCGGTGGGTTAACACTGCTGCATTGGCAAAGCTTCCCGCAGCTCTCGGCTAACCGGATGCGACCCCAGGATTCTTGGATTGGTGGAAAGCCTGGGTGGAGAGGTTGAGAGGGGACTTAGGGGAGCGAAGGGGGCACAGGGAAGAGGTCATCTCGAAAAGAAACGATACGATAGGGCGCGTTATCCCCCGCCGGGTGTAGCTACAGCGAGTGGAGCGTTACGCGCGAAGCGTTGACCTCCAGTCTGCTTCTCAGCATCCCCAACAAAACTCTCCGCGGAACGCGCGAGTATATTCCCGAGCCCCTTGGCAAAATGTTGTACTCCCACTGCAAGCTCGGAAGCTTCTGGAGAATCTCCATCTTCTGCAACGTGCACTGAGCCGTAAGCTCAACCTACAATGGTCATTAGAAGGCAGTGATGCTGTTCCCACAAGCTGACCGTTGGATACATTTGCTGGCTTCAAGATGGTTGTGGGAACGACTCCCGCAGTGACGAACCAAGACCCATCGAAACATTGCGGGCATTATTGGCATTCAGGGATCAAGCTACGGCACGCTAAAAGCGGGGGTTTCGCGCCAATCTTAGAAATCTGCTCATCAACGAGTGACCATTGAGGTGTTTCTTGTGACAGTTCTGAGGCCAGGATTGGGCTTGGGATCTGAGCAATGGTTGCATTTAAAATAGGAGCCTTCTCCTACCTTCCACCTTGAACGTTTTTACTTCAAAAGCGCGTCGGTCGAGCTGGCATTTTTGGGCGGGTGAAAGCAAGCCCGATGATCCTCCAATGAACAGAGCACACTTCTAAATATGTTTCTCAGGTATGGTTTGACTGTCGATCACATGCAAAGCTGAAAGATGATGAGTCAACCCATGACGTGCGCGTGGGGAATATCATGAAAGATTGAGGACTTGTAATCTCAACAACACATGATATTTCAATTTCAACAATGCGCTTAGAGCCGTTTCCTTTAAGGAATTAGACATTGCAATAGCCAGCTGATTGATAATGCCGTTCAAACTAATGGACAACATAACATGCACTTTGAACACCAACCAGAATGCCTCAAGCAAGGATACTGTAGAGTTGACTTTCCATCTCATTGAGTTGCGTCTTTCAACTCTGCAGTGGAACTATTCATACAGAGTGCCGCTCGTGTACTTGAGACCCGTATCACAAGCCACCGTGACAACCACTTTGCCAGGGCCAAGTTCCTTAGCCAAGGATAGAGCTCCAACAACATTAAGTCCTGTTGAAGTTCCCGTCAAAAGTCCCTCTTCCTTTGCAAGTCTACGGCACATGGCCCGCGCCTCATCCTCCGGATACGCTCGTGCTTCGTCGTATAAGGTGTCGTCAAGCAATGGGGGAACAAATCCGGGGCTGATACCTTCAATTCCATGGACACCTCCGTGTCCCTTGGCAACAACAGGCGATGATGCAGGCTCAAGCGTGATAATCTTTGTATCGGCACGCACACCTTTAAGCACCTTTGCAACTCCCATCACCATGCCAGCGCCGCCAATGGCACCGCAGAAGGCATCAATTCCTTGTGGAAACTGCTGGACCAATTCGTCTCCAAGAGTCTTGTAACCCGCCATACAGTCCTTGTTCTTGAACTGGTCTGCGGCGTAGTACCCCTCGTTTTCTTCGACGATTGTCTTCGCCTTCTTGACCATAGACGGAAACAAATCTGGCGTAATCTTTCCGGTGGGACTGTGGACGATATCGACAAAAGCCCCGAAAGCAGCCATCGTGCGCAATTTCTCTTTGGCGAAGACATCCGAGCAGACGGCATGGAACCCGTACCCCTTCAAGGTGCATACAAAGGCCAGAGAAGACCCCGTGCTACCGCCGGTGGCTTCGACTATAGTCGAGCCTGGCTTCAAGTCTCCTCGGCGCTCTGCCTCTTCAACTATGGCTCTGGCCAGGCGATCTTTGTAGGAGCCCGTGGGGTTGAGAGACTCAAGCTTCAAATACACGTCGGCGCTACCTTCCGGTACAACACTACGCAGTCGTACGCATGGTGTGTTGCCGATGGCATCTAGGGCTGAGTGAACAGGTGGGGGAGCGGATATCGCAGTCATGTTGAGTTGCGATATTGCTCAGTTCCTTTGACTGAGAATTAGTATCAATGTGGTAAAGTATGACATAAGTAAAGTTGTCTAAGTCACCCTAACTCACTTGTCGAATGCTATTAGAGATCGTCTATCGGGTATAAAAGTATGCGTCATTGGCATCGTTGTCAAGCCCAGTATTCCCTCATACTAACCTTATATAATCAACCAGGCACTCTGGGGATTGTGGGGGCGGGCTTCGACTGGCCAGTGAGCACCCGCGCCCTTCTGACCCAGTCCCGTCAGATTGCTGTCGAACAAAGGCGTAAAGCCAGCGGACATCCTCGAGGCGCAACAGCAAGCGGCGCGAATACTCACATAAGCTATTAATTAGAAGCATGTCCGATGAGGATCGGGACCCTGTGTTCAGAGAGAAAATTGCAGCAATCAAGCAAGGCTGGCGGCCATACCAATTGCTTACCTAACTTCTTATGTTCTTTCATCTGACTTCAGACCGAAACTGAAGTACGGATAGTCCACTGCCAGTTAGCCAGCCAGAGCTTCCGAGTCGCTGACTACAACTTTGCGGGGACTGTTGAGGTGTTGCAGATGCTCTTAAACTTCCTTTCACGTGCTGGATGTGGAACATGGGCTGGCCGTAGCCCCATATTTCGGCGTCAGACTACAGAATAACTAAAGCACGGAGATATTCCTTATTTTTTGACAATTGATTATCATTCTTATGGCAAAAGAAAGTTCCTATCGTGATAACCTCAACTATCCAAAAACCGTATCATCCGTCGTTCACTCTTGGTTATAGGATTATTTGAATTGGCAGTGATTTATGTTGAAGTTTTGCATGCTTAGAAGCCATCATAGCAGAACCCCAGCCACACGTGCCAGATGGCAAATTAACCAGCACCGCCTTCAGAATCTCTGAAAAGCATCTCTGAGTATGGAATAACGATGACTGTGTTCTAATCATGGCACCGCGCTCCAGCTTCCACGGACCCGTCGACAACACAACACTGAATTTCGGGTCCGGGCCGTCCCCCGCGGCCGGATCCTTGAGCAACGTGCAATCAACGTATGGTTCGTTAAAGGCAGCTCTTTTGCGAAGAGCTGATACGGCTAAGGATTAGAAACGACACTAACCGTGGACGCATGGGCGCCGTGTTCTCAGTACTCGCCAGCGTTATCATACGAGAGCGAGCCCAGGTGGGAAGGAATCAAGGATTCGTTCCATCATGACTGACTCGCGGGTTCCGTATTGCCGTGAACCCCTTGAAGCGCGATTAGCCACCCACACCAACGTAGGACGCACGGTACGGTAGTACACAGAGGCTGGCAGACATGAGCTGTGAGTACCGGCATGGATCTGGGGTAGACAAACGGTCAATAGAGTGCGCCCCTGTTTCGGGCGTCTCAGACACCAGTCCACCGGAAGGAGTGGCTTTGCATCAGCAGCGCAGCATCCATCAAGCATTGCAACGCCACGCAGGGGACTTCCATCTTGCCTCGCAATCAGGCCTCGGATCTACAGAAAATGGCAGGGGACCCCAAAGCTTATTAGACGCTAAATCCCCGAGGCCACGAAAGAGCATTGGGCATTGCGACATACTGATAGCATTGTGCATTTTGATTGACTGAGGGGGACATTGTCTGGGAGATAGCCAATGGACACATACAGGGGAGATGAACTAGTGGCGTTTTCCTTTCATCTGACGGCCATCTGACGCTGCCATATCAATTCCTCACTGGTTCTACTCACGCGCTATCTTTTCTTCTTTCTATCCCTTACCCGGTGGGCGCGTTATCTTTTAACGGACTGTCGCCCCATGAGCAACGGGCACTAAGCCACAATACGAGAACGCCCAAAATGCGCATACCTCCCACATCGAATCTAATGTGAACGGTGAAACGGTATGGCGATGCAGTGACCGAGATTAGGTAAAGATTGATTGCGCTCATCCAACGTTGTGCCTGATCAATGCTAACGAATCGGCAGCTATTATTTCGCCAGTATTATAAGCCAGAAGTCTTCCTTCTGTCGAATAATACTCGCAGATCGAGGCACGCACCAAGATCTGGAGACGTGTACTCGTGCAGAATGAGACAGTCTTAGCAAAGCCATGTCACAAATCTCGAATTCTTGCACAAGCGTTAGTTGCTCTTTTCGCTCATATTTGTAGATTTTTGTTTAACATTTGTTTTCAACTAATCAGGACTGGAATCCTCCAAGTAGCCAACGGCTTTCGGGCCTGGTATCATTACCTAAAACTACCGAACGTTCACGAATCCCATTGTCCAGTTGATTTTGCTGCGACATGGCTTCAGCAAAGGTGGACTTGGCAGTCGCAATACCCACCTTCATCGGATCTGTCTTGTCGGCCCTTTTTACATTTGCCGTCCTAATTTTGCATTTTATTTCTCCTCCGAGACGCCGGCATGTCCGCCATGCGCTCATTGTTAATCTTCTACTATCCGGTATGTTGAACAACAAGAAGCAATGGATCAAGTTATGTCTAACAGTGTGTCTTTAGACTTTGTCGACATGGTGAACAATACTGTAACTGGTATCATATTACTGAGGGATGGCCCTCTTGACCAAGCACTTCCTGCCGGAGGATGTACCATGAATGCGTGGGTGGGCCAGCTTACAGTTCAAACGACGGATTTCAATATCTTGTTCATCTCGATAACGGTCCTTCTCACTGTAAACAAGAATCATCTGCTGCAAGATTCTTCACTACGACGAATCCTTGTTGTATGTCTCTGTGCATGGATACCGGGCATTATCACTAGTAGGTCATTCACTGCTCCATGTTCAGAAAATTGCACATTTTGACGCTCGAACTAGGCTTCACTGCCCTTGGATTGCATATATATGGCCCAGTGGGTGGGAATTGGTGCTGGATTCAGAAGAAGTATCCCGTTTACCGTTGGGCATTATCCTTTGGGTGGCGCCTCTTGATATTCTTCTTGACAGTCGGCATCTATACAGCCATTTACATCAAACTGAGACGATTATTCGGCCGCTTCCGGTTTTCGGAAAATTCTATCGAAGCTATCACCACAGGCAGGAGCCGCCGCACACAAACTATACCATCATCCGGCGAAGATCAGAAACCTCCCACGGAGCAGTATATCATGAAGACGACGTCGTTCACCGTTTCACACGACCAGGAGGACAATCGAGGCTTGGCTAGCGATTCGTCATCAACAGCACCGATCAACGACCGGAACGATCAGACCGACGACCTGAACTTTGCGTCATCACACAACGCAGCTATTGGAGGAGATCATACCGCAGGCTTGGGAGAACCGGACGTGTGTACCGACCCGCCAAAGCTCCCACCACCACCAAACCTGCGGCGTATGCTGTTATTGAACGGTTACCCGATCGGCTATCTCATTCTCTGGACACCTGGGATTGTAAATCGATTGATTGAGATACAGGGCCGCACTTCGCCAAATTGGCTCATTGGTCTGCTAGCGTCTTCACAGTATATTGGCTTAGTACACGCTGTCACGTATGGCTACAACGAGCAGATCGGGCGTACTATCCGATCTTGGACCAATTTCCGGCGGAAAACCCATAGGCTCGGAGAATAGGAGGTTCGAGAATCACAAATGACCCGACACGAATCCCAACCGCATTTCGACAGCCTTCGGCGACATAGCGAGCGATTTACTTGGCACTTGTCAGGCATAATTTTCCCTTACTCAGGTGAAGGACGTCTAATTTTATTTAATATCAAGTGTAAAAACAACTTTTTAGATTCAGCCTTGTTCAAACATGTTTCGTGCGTGCTGTGCGAGTTGTACATGATAATCTGATATTCTTGCGGTCTACTTTTCTACACTCTGGCTTGTCAAGCCGGGTGGCCGTGTTGCTTAGCAGGTTGATAGCCAGGACTAAGCAGACTGAGCATGTTCAGCTTGCAGATTCGGCCAATAATTACGAACCAGACTCATGCTAGCTAGCGTTTGGCGCTTTTGCCTATGCGAATCACTCTAGACTCTGGAGTTGGATCTTTCAGACGGTACGCCTCACCGCCAGGTGTAGAGCATCAGCAAATGCGCCGACAGGGAGGGAAAGAAACCGAGCTTGGCGAGGCGACTTGAAAATGGTTGCCTGCAGGTCACCAACAGAAACAGGAGCATACTGAATATCTGAGCACTTCGTCACTAAAAACTTGGGCACCCACAGAAATATCGAGGCACAGAGCTTACCGGTCGATGCCCTCAAGCCATAGACAACTTTTAAGGGTGCATCTTAGACAGAACACTACCCCTTTCACCCCAACTTGTGACAGCGCAAGACTATCATAACTTCTCCGCATACCTCTCCATGCTTACCTAGGTAGCTAACAGTACTTCGGTTTCCATGACCTCTTGAAGCTCAACGTCAGGCACCTCAAAATGTCGCTAAACATTCCGCAATCCGAAGGGTATTTCAATTATTCAGCTCTGCCACAAAGCTCGATCTGACTTGTGTAGATCGAAAGTGTATCATCGTCATCTCGCCAAGCGGCAGACGATTTAAACAAGGGCGTCTAAATTTCGCTCCACGACTACCCGATTTCATCGCACCCGTACTATCACTCCGTCATAGGGCTGGGGAGAAGCAGAATATCTTTGTGAGAACGAAAAGCCACAAGTTTTCACACCTGTGGAGTCTGTGGCGCCCGAACATGAGATCCAGACCGATAACATACTCGTCGCCAAGAGAATACAGTACGATCACATCAACCAGATTAGCACCGCTGGATATGTCATGATGGAAGAGAACATTGATACAGATTAGGACTTCAGAAGATGCATATTTGAACTCCTCAACTTCATATACGGAATTTAAGATGGGTGTAGAGCAGAAGTCACAAGGGTCAGTGAATCTTTATCGTGACTGGGCTTTTCTTTCCCTTTCCTTTCCATTCCTTTTTTTTTTCTTTTTGGTAAAAAGACCATACATTTATTTATCGACTTCCTGGCTCTATGTTGTGCAAGAGAAGAGGAAGAAGACGAGCTGAGTTCATCAGTAGAACAACGTGTAGAGATACCTTTTACATGTATCCTCAATTGCAGGGCTCTTCTTCAACATATACTGAGCTTCAGATTCCGTCTGATACACGATTCCCCAGTAGCACAAGATGCCAGACAAAGTGCTTCTGATTCCAATCTCAAGCAATACATGAGCTTATCGACCAGGTTCTCGAAACGATAACCTGCGAGTCGACTGTTTCTTCCTGATGCGAGAAACTCACGACCAAGATACCATAACGTACAGGACAAATTTGCGAGTAGAGAGCAGCGTCAAGAGGCTTTCTATATCGGTTATATGGTGGACTCCATCCAAGACCTCATGGTAACGGCTGGGGAGGCTAGCACCAGATCTGAATTGGTCGACCTACAAAGAAACCACCCTAAGACTTCGCACAACCTACAGAGGTCGATTAGAGCAATATTTGCGCTGAATTTTGTTGCTCGACTAAATTCGTTTACGGACTTACGTGGCCGCGCGGACCCGTCGAATCTGTATTGGAGTCAAATCCCCGAGTGGAAAAGATGAAGATTGGATCCTACACGGCTTGGATTTGCCAGAGAGTTTCAGGCCGGTAAATTCCGATCCGGACACATTCGAGTTTCTGGGTATTGCCATCGTATCAAATATGGTTGCTGACGTTGTGGGAATGGGGGAAAGTTCAATTATGTGCATCGGTATTAGAGGAGGACAATACACATCAAGGGACCACGTTCAGATATTATATTCCGAGCCAACAGCAGGAGAAAATTGCATGATAACAAGTCTCAAAATGATATTGGAGGCTCAAAGAAGTGATTACTATTGAGTAAAATTACATGGGGCGGTTGGCTACCTATCAGCATCCTGGGAGGTTGCTCTCGTGATGCTTCACAGCCTACATCACACCAACCAACCATGGATCGGGTTCACTCCGTTTGTGAGTCACACAGATGGCCAGACTAAGCGGAAATAAGAAGCTGTGTAAGATGTATGAATCCTTCGACCCGTCACTCCGTTTCCCCCCTCCCGAGTTCCTGGTTTTGTTCAATGAGGCAGTGAGGCTGAGTCTCAGATGCAATTTGCTCGTTGTTGGTGCTGTTGGTGCCGTGTGGTCCGTGCCGCAGAGGGAAAATGGGCGAAACGAGAATGGGAAAGAGCCAGGGGATGGAAGAAAGTACGCACGCGACCACCTGCCACAGCAACGGGAATCACCGCAGCTTACTCCGTCTCACCTCATCAAAGTCTCACTCATCTCTCAATCTCATTCTCACTCTCACTTTCACGTTCACTTTCACTCTCACACTCTTGTTCACTTCATCACTCAAAAGCTCGTCTCAAAACAACTAGAGCGGCTCCTGTTTCCCTGATTCATCAACATCATTCTTCCATCCACCTACAAAAGGAGAGCCGCAACCGCACCCAGATGATTGAGGGATCGCCAAGCTAAACCACCCACACCAACCAAGCATTCAAAAGGTCCATGATGCTGCAGCGTGCATATCGCCCCAATGCCGGGGCCTACCTACGGTTCCACGCCCCCGCGCGTACCATCCGCTCTTCGGCTCCGCGTTGGACGCGTCCAAACTCGAGTAGCACCGGCCCGTCACCAAGTTCCTCCTCCAACTTACCAAAGTACGCACTCGGAGCTGCTAGCGTCGCCGCCGGCTGGTTCATCGCCGATGTGGTGCGAGATCGCGGAAATGGCAACGGCAAGCCCACTGGCATCCCTTCGAGCCTGGAGCCTGGCACTCTTCCCAGCCTGGGATCCGGACCCGTTGACTTGGATGCCCTGGCCAAGACACCGGTTGATGGCGGCAGCTTCGAGACTGCGGATGCGAAGCTCCGTGAGGATGTCTTTGTGGGATCTTTCACTGCTGAGGGCAAGCACACTCATGTCCACGCCGCGAGAGTCGCGAGCAACCACCCTGTCGAGGACGTCATGACATTCTCCCTTGGCCCGGGTGTTGGAAAATCAGAGACATTGTACAACGGCGTCTATGATGGTCATGCGTGAGTCTCAATGTCATCTTCGCCTCTCAGATGCTTCTAGTACTAACCGAAACAGTGGATGGGCAACCTCGTTACTGCTCAAGAGCGCCCTCATCCCCGCCGTGTCCTCCTCCATCGCCCAACTCAGCCGTGGCACCGAAGACGCAGCAGTCGAAATAGCCATCGTCAAGGCCTTCACCAACCTCGACGACCTCATCACATCCAATGCCCAAAAGGCCATAGCCGGCCTGAAAACCGGCGCCGTCGAGCCCGCCGACCCCAAGGTCATCGCCGCCATCGCCCCCGCCATCGCAGGCTCATGTGCCCTCCTCTCCATCTTCGACCCAGCCACTTCGACCCTTCGCGTCGCCTGTACCGGTGACTCCCGCGCCGTCCTGGGCTCCATCGCTCCCGGCGCGACCTCGTACTCGGCGCGCGCCCTCTCCAAGGACCAGACGGGCCACAACAAGGATGAGTTTGACCGCATCGCCAAGGAGCACCCGGGCGAGGAGGCGGAAATGATCGACACCAAGAGCGGCCGCCTCTTCGGCATCGCCATCACCCGTGCATTTGGCGACCACCGCTGGAAGTGGACTGCGGACGCCATCAAGGAAGCCCAGAACGACTTTTTCGGCACCGGTGTGCGGCCCAAGTACCTCACGCCGCCGTACATGACCGCCGCCCCCGTCGTGACCACTGTGACGGAGATCAAGGGCCCCGACTTTGTCATCCTCGCTTCAGACGGCCTGTGGGACCACATTTCGTCCGAACACGCGGTGGAATGCGTGTCGCGCTGGATCACGGCCAAGAAGGCCGGCGAGAAGACGCCTCGAGACAAGCTCGCCGTGACTCCGGGCGTCAAGAGCGAGTTCGACATGTCTGCGGGCTGGGCGAACTGGTACGCCAAGCCTGAGCACTTTGTCGTCGAGGATCTCGACAACGCGGCTGTACATCTGATCAAGAACGCGCTGGGCGGTACGCGCAGGTCCCTCTTCACCGGCGTCACGCTCGCATACCCGCCGTTGGCTAGGAACGTCAGGGATGATGTTACAGTTCAGGTCATCTTCTTCCAGGACCCGGCCAAGGAGGCTTGATGATTTTGGGTTGCCTGCAAACATGCAGAGCGATTGAACATTTCCTCATCTTCCCGACTTCAGGGCACGGCGTTAGGTTTCTTGAGATTCAGGGGCGTTTCTTTAACAGCTCAAATGCCGTGCCATGGCCCATGACTCCGACGAGTCCATGATGTAGAGCGCATCATCGTCACCCAACAGCAACATCACATTTCATGATAGCAAAAACACGTAGAAAACTGATAAACCCCCGAAAAACAATACAATAACACTATCCATGGCAAAAGAAAGATCCCAGATCCCCAGTGTCAGCCCGCCAAATCCCTGTGTCCAAGTATGCAACTTTGAGCACCTGTCGGCAGAATGACAATGGCAGCATCAACTCACTCACATATCTACTGATGTCACAGCAGTAACAATTACTTCAACCGGTAGATTGACGGGAAAGGAAACTATAGAATGACTACCTCAAAAACTGTGCCCCGTATATCTGCCCTGAAGACTGCATTTCTCTTTCTCATCGGCCGGGGCAAGAAACATGGAAACGCCTAGACGCCGCATCTTTATCCGTCACTCAACAATTCAAACCCCTCAAATGAGGAGGAAATCATCATCAAAAAACTCCAAAGGCAACGCCCTAGCAATGCCAGCCTGTGGGGGCTTCTGGCAGTCGCAATTCTTGCAGTTCTTGCCATTCTTGCAGCAGTTCATAGGCTCCGTGATGACGAACTCTTCCGTGGGGTCTAGCGCATCCTCATGGCTGACAAAGTCAAAGGCCTGGACATCGTCTTCCTTCTTGAGCCTATACACTATGCCTTGACTTGGGTTCGCGCCGGGGCTGGACCAATTGTGCTGTGATTATCTGGTGTTAGCGAGGGATTAATGACAAGGCGAACCGATGCGATTTGTACTTACAGGGTCAATCACAGGAGATAGGGGAGAGCTCAGCGAGAATGGAGGAATCTCACGATCGTCCTCAACCTCTGGTGCCTTTGACACCTCACCCGACTTGGCCACAGTCTCGGGCTCGTGACGAATCTCCACTGAAACGGCGTCCCGGTCGATTTGCTCCTCCGCTCTGGCCGCGGTAGCAGAGATACGACCCAACTCCTCCGAGATGGAATGGATGCTCTTCGTCGCCGAGAGCTGCCAGTTCTTGATCATCTCAATCATATCGGCATACCCCTGCTCGGGGTTGTAAACAGGCTTAGACGAGACGTCAGAAGCCTCAATCTGCTGCTTCTTGGCTTCATACTCTGCCTGCCGCTTCAGCTGGACCCGCTTCTGCTCCTCTCGCTTCTGTCTCTCCTTGAACTCGTACTCTTGTCGCTGCTTCTGCATGAGCTCGGCCTCACGCTGTCTGACTCCACTCTGCAGCGCTTCGAGCTCCTGCTTGCTCTTGAGCAGAGCTTCATGGCGCTGCTGCTGCTTGAGCCGAAGTTCTTGTGATGCTTTCTTCCTGCGCTCGAGGTCTTGTTCCTGCTGCTGCTGCTGCTGCTGCTGCTTTTGTTGAAGCTGATACTCCTCTAGTTGCTTCATCTGGCGCTGGTACTTTTCTCTCTGCCTCTGCTTGGCTTGCTCTTCCTGACGGTGCAGCTCTGCCTGCTTCTGCTGCAGCTTCTGCCTCTCCTCCTCTTGCCACTTCTCGTTCTCGTGGTTGCATTCTTGCGCGTTCTTCAACAGCAACTCGACGTAATCTTGCTGCTGTTGCTTTAGCTTGAGCTTGTGCTCTTCTTGCTCTTGCTGCTGCTTCTGCTTGACCTGGAACTCCTGACGCTGCTTCATCTCGAGCTGATGCTTCTCCAGCTGTCTCTGCTTGGCAAAGTCCTCTTGCCGTTGCAGTTCTTCCTGCCTCTGCTTCTGCTCAAGCTCGTACTGTTGCTGCTGCTTCATCTGGACCTCTCGCTCCAGGTGCCTGGTGATGCGCTCTTCCATTCGACTCCGTCTGCGCGCTCGCGCTTCGTCGTGCTCCAGCTTAAGCTGGTACTCTCGCTGTTGCTGCTGTTGCTGCTGTTGCTGCTGCTGCTGCTGCTCAAACTCTTGTCGCTGCAGCTCTTTCCGTCTCAGCGCCTCCTTCTTCAACTCCTCTTCTTCTTGCGCCTTCTTCGCGAGGAGCTTCTGCTGCTGTAATCGCTGACGAGCAGTCTCCGCTGCCTGTCGGAAATGCTCTTGACTGTTCAACGCGAACGCAGCTCCCTCGCGCTGCATATCTACGACTGGCTGTTTCGAATTAGATTCCTTCTGGCGATAGTAATCTGTCATCTGGAACAATACCTCCCCCATTACCTTACGCTTCTCGGCTTCGGTCTGCTCGGTAACCGGGTTGCGCGGGAGAGTCCGGCCGCCGGCCGCGACGAAAGGTTCCGGTCTTTGATTCTCCTGCTGAGGAGGAGGAGGAGGAGGAGGAGGCGGGCCATGGCTTACCCGAGTCCCAGGGGTGCCCCTCTGGGCCTGTCCTGGCGCAACGGGAAGGTCCTGTATCATGGTCTCAAGGACAGACCGATGGAAAGGACCAACAGTAATTGGGGAGCCCGTCTCCACCCCGTCAACTTTGATCCTACAGTACGATTGGTGGGCCCTCACTGCTTCCTTGGGAGGCTCCATCTTCAGTCCTGTATCCCCATCCATCCAAACTATGACCGGCTCACGCCGGTCAGAAGTAGAGCCGGGCCGCGTCTGACCCTCGGCCTCGGCCTCCCGCTCAGCCGAAGCTCGCTCCATATCCTGCAACAGCTCGAAAGTCTTGTCTGCACACTTGACCTTCTTCTTGCCGTGGGGATGATCATGTCTGAAGACAGAATGAAGACCCGCATCGGGACCGTAGGGACACTGCGAGGGATCTTTGCAGATGATATCGTCCGCGCGCACAGAGTACGATGCATCTGAGCTGCGCGTGGGGCGGGCTGCCGATCGATGCAAATTACTACTTCTCTTGCCGGAGGGAAAGGGCGCATCGGGGGCGATATTTGCTCGAACCAATGCCGGTGGCGCGGGTGATTGATTAGAGCGCGTCGACGATGCCATGTTAATGCTTCTCTTACTTGATGTACCAGTTAGTAACGTATGATCATCAGACGAGGCAGTGACTGACCTCAGGGGCCTGATCTCCGGGTCCTGGCCCTCTCGTTTGAACGGGAGTGATAATGACATTGCGAGTGAGCTGAAAGCCTTGGTGAAGAAGGATATGCTTGAGGGATTCGATTCTGGGTTCTGGGCAAAGTTTTCAGGAGGAGAAAACTTCGGTGTGTGGCAGAAATATCAAGGGCAATATGAATACTGACAAAAAAGCTTACCACTGGTGCCTACCTTAGGTTCCATTCATTAAAGTTGCTCTGTGTATCATGTATGGCCTCTTTAAGCATCCTTCCACAATACTCACCACGTTGGGGTCAACGGGGCGTTGGTCACGAGAAAGGCATCAGGACACAAAGGTAGGGACTCGCCACGATCAGGAAAAACAACGGCCGTACATGTCCTCGCGTGCTTTCAGGCGCGACGCGGTAAGTGTACGAAAAGCTCCAACGTAAGTACAAAGGGTATCCGCAGAACCGCTTCGAAGCCAATTCCAAATCGCATTTCTTTCGTTCCATATCATAGCTCCGTTGAGTTCTTTCGTTCCAAGCTCCAATTCTTTCTGACCCCAAGTCATGCTTTGGGAAGAAGCAAAACTGTAGTCAGAAAGTTGAGCATCTAGGTGGTCGGACCGTGGATTTTCCTTGTGAAAAGACATCGTAGGTGCAACGGGAGGTCGTCATTCCTCGCCCTCTGACCCATCCCAGTCATTCTCGCCGTCAGAGTCGAGACCTGGATACTCGGACCCTTCATCCCTCAATTTTGAGGTGGCCTGGGTGATGAACTTGCCATCCGGCTTGAGGGCCGCATACATGCTCGGGACCACAGGGACAAGGACTCTGTCAGGCCCTGCTGTAGCCATTGCCTTGATGAACTGCAGTTGAATGCCCGCCATCCGCCAAGCAAACGTTGTTTTGCGGTTGTAAAACATCTTGAATGTTGTACTGCCACGCAGTAAAGCCCAGGTGGTGTGGTCCTCGCTCGCGTACGTCTGCCTCAGTATAGCGTCAGTCAGTGGCTCAAGCGCACCATCTGGACGGGGTCGAATCGAGCGCCATTCTTCATATACTTCGAGTATGGCGCGGTTCGTGTTATCCTTGTCTTTGCTCGAGCCAACCTTTTTGCTCCAACTCTTCTCAGCACCTTCCAAGTCGGTCTTGAGATTTCGCAAAATCTTCTTCAACGCCAAGTTCTCCGTTGCAAGTTTCCCAAATTCTTCGTGAAGCTTGGCAAGGTCAGGATCCCACAGTTCCGCTATAAGCTCGTCTTCGCTAGCTTTGGTCGAGCGAAGAGATCGCAGCTCATACCCAGATTCATTCGACCTCGTGGACATTGACTTGTGGAACTTTGCCAGCTCCTTTTCAATGGCTGGCTTCGCCACCACGAACCTTAAAATATCAATTATGTGGACTGGTGTCCCAGAACGCGACCAACTCTCAGACTTGTAAGCGGGCTCTGGTAACCCGTTAAATCGGTGACTGTCGAGCCGCTCTCCGCAGAACCTATGCCAATCTTCCGTCGTAAAGTCAAAGCCCTGTTTGGCCTGGTCAACAAGGTTGCCAAGGAGGGCGCTCAACCAGAGGGCGTAACTGTTGTCCACGCTGTTGAGGTGGTAGCAAAGTCTCTCCTTGTAGGCGGTTGCAATACCCAAGAAGCTAGGCTTCATGCTGAAGGCAATGCTGCGGTTGATCATTTCCGATATAGCTTTTTCGCCCTGCTCTTCAACAAGGTCCCCAAAAGTTGTTTTGTCTTTCCTCAAGTAGCTTGACAAGTCGGGGCTTGGCGATACCTCTGCATTTTCAAAGTTTGACACAATTGCTTGCTCCCAGCAGACCCATGCCTTGTCGCCGTCATAGTCACCACCTGACAGTTTGTCCGCTAGAGGGACGTTTCCTTTAGCTGAGAAAACAATGACATCTTTGAGAGCATGTAGCTCCGGTTTGAATACAGCCCTCACCCTCTGAACATCGCTCACAAAGTGCACTGGAGAACGAGCCACGAGAACGTCGCAACCATGGAGCATGGAGTCCGAAAAGGTCTCGGTCTGGAATTTCGACGAAAAGCCCACGTGCACTTCGCCCTCTTCGAGTATGTTCCACGCGTCAGCCACCATGAAGAAGTACGCCGAGTTGGGCACCTTGATGCTCATCTTCTTCAATAGATTTTCGCACTTGTTTCGCCTTAGCGTCCAGGCAATCTCTTGAAGGTATTTCTGCTTCATTGGCTCGAATCCACCATCCAGAAGGAAGTTCATGCGTTCTTCTGGTGACTCCGGAAGACCAGCCAAGAAAGGCACCCGTCCAAAGGTAAGGCGCTGCTTTCTCGTGGAAGAATTTTCAACGATCCATTTGCGGAACTCCAAGGGATATTTCATCGCGTGCTTTTGCTCCTCTAGCGCACGACAAAGTTCGTCTTCGAGGATTTTGCTAATGGTTATTTTCATCGCTTCTCTGTCTTTGGCTCGATCTTCGAGGACTGGAAGGAACTGGACGTTGAGGCTAGCAGATCGTGGCTCCATTGAATGAGCACTAATTTCGAGCGTGCGATGCTCTGGATCATCAAAGTCACAATTCCACTTCCGTTGAGATGGCCACGTCTCTATCCACAGGCTATCGTCGTCACCAAGGACGTCGATCATCCACATACCCTTGGCAGAACCAAAGCGACCCTGAACAGCAGACGGAACATCACTTAGTCCGAGAACATCTCTGACTTTCCGGGCAAGTGCGCGAGACATGAGGCCGATTCCGTCGTTCATGACCATGTCGGTGGGCGAGCGCATGTCCTTTGACCGGTGACGTATTTGGTCGGGCTCGAGAACGACCACTGGCGTCGTTTTGCTCAATCCTGTGAAGCGGATCAGTAGACGTTCCAGACTGCAGACTTGTATGTGCCTCTCTCACCAAGCTGGATACGGGAGAACAACTTGAGAAATGGCTGTTCCTTGTTGTGCTCAAATTGAAGAAGCCAGGCAAGCATCTCTCCAGTGCTGAGCTTGACCCTAAACTCCCGAGGGTTGTCATGAGAAGATTTTCCAAGAGGGAGAGCTACATGGAAGTTGTTGCCGTTCTCGGCGAAGAGACTGATTCTGTCTTGATAGACGGGCTTTGGCTCAGGGCCCATGTTCAGGTTTTTCTGTGGCGTCTTGTATCCGGCATCTCTGGAGAAGAATGCCCGCCACTGCCTGCCTGCGAGGTAATGCCGCTTTGAGGAGAACCAATGGACGACCTCTTGTGACACTTCGGGCTCTTTGATGGGTTCATGCCACCCTTTGGGATTTGGGATCAAGATTTCGAGAAACCGATCGGAACCGAAATGGCGGTGCAGACGACAGCCCTGATCTAAGGCGATGGGCTGCATTGACAGTGAGAACATGGGGCCCTTTTTCTTCGCCCGAGGAACTTGATCAAAACGAGCCGAAAAGACTACGTGCTGTCCCCGGACTGTGTTAAAGCCAGACATGGCAGCAGCCCAGGCGTCGGTACTGGGACGCTCAGGAAACGATTTGCCAGCGAAATCGGGGTGGGCTAAGAGAGACTTCCACAGTTGGCTATAGTTGATCCACGATTCATCATAGTCCATCATCACTTCTCCAAGGTCGACTCCACAGTGCACTGCGATGCGCGTCATTTCCCATGCGACAGCAAACGGCGCGCGGTTGAGCCATCGAGGAAACCTGGCTGGCAAAAAGGTCAGCACTCCATCTATTCACAACCGTATCAATAGTCATGCGGCGGCCTCAACGTCCATTAGTGGAAAAACTTACGCCACGAAGCGTCAAGACGGGATCGGAGATCAACCGGCTCAGATCGTTTGAGGGGAGTGGAGACGGGCTCGCACAAGGATGGATCTTGAAGACCAACCATCTCTGAATAGACGGTTGGTTTCTTAGAAGGGCTGCCGAGTGGTTCGCGACTGAGATCTGCTGGTGTTCTAGACCTCTTCTTTGCGGATTCTACTTCGTGTTCTGTGAAGGAGATGTTCAGTGCATCGAGATGACCGGAAGATGCCGGGAAAAGGTCCTGCGACTGTGAGGAAGTTGGTGCTTGATCCAGAAACTCGCGGCGCATCTCTTCTTCCTCAAGTGGAACTAGGACTGTCTCTTGGCTGCCCGGTAGTCGATCATCGGCCTTGGAAAAGAGTGACGTCCGACTAGTGCTCGCAGATGTCGTGCGGGAAACAGTCCCGTACACGCTTTGGCGCATCGAAGTCGAAGTATAGAGGGATGTATCGAAAGATTTGTTCATCCTCGGGGCCTCCCTAATGAACTGAGCCGGCATAGCTTCGGGTATTGCTGATCGAGAACGACTTGGAACTTTGTCCAGAGCATTGGAAATCACACCTTCTCTCTCCTCTCCCCGTAGGGGACTTCCCCTGGCTCTCTTGGGTGATTCGGCTTTGCTGTCTATTTCGGATCTCCTCTTTGACTTGCTTGATTCAGTCGAGGCGAAGACTGCTGGTCCGGTGTGGTTCCGAGTCAATTTGCGTGCCTTGACCTGAGCATAGGCATTATCCAATATGTCGTCGAGAAGTACCTGCAACTGTAATAATTGGCCAGGTGATTCAGCCTTGAGAGCTCCTCCAGGTTCGGCATCATCAAACCGGATCCACTTCTCACTAGCAGCTCTAGCTTCCATGTGAAAGGAATCGAGAATCCTGTCCAGCAAGTTGCTTTGGAAGCAATGGAATCGGATGCCACGGACAATCTTTTCGCTGCGGGCAAAAGCGGTGTCTTGTTCGGCGCGCTGCCGGGTCGACGACGGTGTAAGTG
Source organism: Colletotrichum abscissum (assembly GCF_030869225.1). Taxonomy (NCBI): domain Eukaryota; kingdom Fungi; phylum Ascomycota; class Sordariomycetes; order Glomerellales; family Glomerellaceae; genus Colletotrichum; species Colletotrichum abscissum. The sequence goes on from NW_026850043.1 coordinate 524,066, forward strand.
TCACATCGGGTATCTCGATGGCGAGGTTGTATTCTCGATTGAGCTTGTCAATGACATCTCTGACTGGGTCGGTTTGTGTAGGTTTCTTCGGGGTTCTCGGAGCTGACTGAGCGGTCTTCGTGTGCGGTGCCATGGTCGAATCGAGGAGCTTTGAGCGGAGAGGGAAGTCAGAATCCAAGTCAATGTCTAAGCTTTGAGAGCATGCCTACTGGTGTGGATAGTGAACAGACGGCATAGATTCGGCCTCATAGCCTATCGCTTCGTATTGCCAGTTATCAAAGAAGCATTGCGTAGAAGCAATGTTGTGCCATGTTGGTATTTGCACGTCGGGGAAGAAGTTGAAGTACTAAGAAGGCATTCTGCGCGTTGGTCGCAACCGCTCGGCGGGGTAAACGGTCGGTGAGGAAGGAAGGTCGCGGGCGAGAGAACGGGCGCAGCAGCCACACAACAAGGGTCGAAAGAGGGGAGAAAGAAGCAAACACTTCGTACTGGAATGCAGCCTCCCGGCGTCGTCCTTGGGAGGAGGAGGAAGAGCGGCTGAGGATGAGGATCGCTGGGATGTCGCAGCTCGCAGCTCGCAGGTCTCAGTGAGGAAGGGAGAGGTCCGAAGGTACGAAGGTACTTGCATCATCACACTGCAAGACGGGAAGGAGCGTAGAGTGGACCCGTACGAGCTCAATAATTGGACGAGAAGCAGGGGCAATTAGGGACCGGCGCTTAGCCCGGAATAGTCAGAAAACGGCCACGATATTGGCCAATCACCGCTGCCAAAGTGGAGCCGAGAAGTGTGAGTCAGCACAGACCACCAACGGGATCTAATGGGACTGGCGCAGGGACGTACCTACAGCTCCCTTCCCTGCCGCTGCTCGCAAACCAACACCAACCAACACCAAACAACACCAAAGAGCATCTTGACTAGGGTTACAAAGGACCGCTCCATCTACTCGAAACCATTGTCTCCCGTTCAGTGCAGCTTCATACGATTGTGATATCAGCACGGGGCTTGGGAAACTGCAATTATCCCCCATGAGTATTCAGGCGTGATTCGAGCAGTGCTGACGAAGTGTGATACACGGCAGATGATCAGATCTTTGTCAAATAGATGACCTACTCGTTGCTACAGCATTTCGAAAGCACCCACATAGTATGGCCGAGGGCAGACATACCACCATCATTGCTGCCACTTCTAGGGAGTTTCTTGGGAGATTCTCTCACGAAAGCCACCAAGATTTCTCAACTTCGGGGCACCATGTTCAGCATCTAAAGGCGGCTTTCTATCTGTACTTCTGACGGATTCGATGTCGCTCCTGAAACTTCAAGGCTTCTTTCCTGCGCCAAAACCTGCCTGAATACCGATTCGACATCATGTTCATGGATCCAAACAGGCTCGACTCGATTCTTCATCCTCGCCCGCAAGCCATCATCGTTCTCCACCACAGCCAGCCTTTCGACCTTCTTCTTATTCGTCGAGTGGACTGTATCAAGCACTCTATCCGTGTGTGATTTTCGGGTCTTCTCATACAACTTTAGCGCTTTCGCAATGTCTGCTGCTGACGGAAGCTCCGTAGCTGAAGGTGGAAACACGTGCTGGATCGATGCCGCAAAAGCCCAGGCGTCGTCAATCGCGAGACTTCCACCCGCAGCGAAAGCTCCACCATGGGCATGCGCCGCATCGCCAGCGAATGACACTCTATCCTGGCCCAGAACCCAGCTCTCTAGCCCATGGGCAGAAGCGTTGGGATACACCTTCAATGAATCCGCAGGCGTCGCCTCGATGATTTCGCGCACCAGACGGTGCCACTCGCTGTAGTGCTTCTTGAGCAAGTTGATGTCGCTGCCATTATTCCACACCGTATCTTTATACAGGGCATCCGGGGCGTCAGGGTCGCTTTGGTGAGACGCGACGATGCAGAACAGATCTTTGCCAAGCTTCGACATGAACCACGTCCGATCGATCCCCCACCAGTGCTCCGCCTCGTCTGGAATATCGGGGATGTGAGACAGATGGGAGACGGGATACACCGCACGGAATGCTGTCCAACCGGTCCACTTTGACCGAGATGACGGGACGTAGAAGCTCCGCACTCCAGAGTGGATGCCGTCCGCGCCGAGGAGGATGTCTGCCGTGACGGCGGTGCCATCAACAAATGTGATCCTCAACCTGCCTGTTGACTCTTCATTCTCAATATTTTGGAAGGCCTTTTTGAGGTGAATGTGGGCAGGGTCGATGTGCTTGAGCAAAGCCTGCTGCAGATGCGGACGGTGGAATCTTGCCGTCTTATGGCGGGCCTCCACGCTTCCGTGGTGCTCATCTACCGAGACGATCTCGCCGGTCTTGTAATGGCTAATTCTATGGTCAGGTTCGTTCCTCACGCCATGTATCATTGACGCACTCACCGGTAGATCATTGGATAACCCGACTTGTTGCGGAAAGCAATCGAATCGTCGAGAGCATTGTGAACACCCAGCTTCTCCAACGTACGCAGGCCATTCGGGCCCAGAGCAATAGAAGCGCCGACTTCTCGAAGCTCTGTCGCCTTATCATATATCTGAACGTTGATACCTGGGTGTTCTTTCAACGCGATCGCAGCTGTCAAACCGGCGATACCTGCGCCGATGATGGCAACTTGAAGCTGCTGTGGCTGGCTTGTGCTCCCCATTTCGTCGTTTCGAGTTCTCAAATAGAGTTCAAAGTTACAAAACGCTTCACCTGCACATCAGAGCTGCAGAAACTGGGTCATGCAAGCACTTTTATCAAAACACCCAAGTTCCCCGATAGTTGGCCGCCCACGGCTCCGGGTTGGAGATAACGACAGCCTCGGTGGGGTCGGGGCCGAGCCCGGCGTGACGCCATATCGCGCCGCGATGGTGATACCGCATTTGACACCCCGCAGCAACACCCCGATTCCGCAGTCGGTCGTGTTTGACTGGCACACTGGATTGTCGATTAAGAGCTTGCAGAATAAGGATTTTCTCCGTAGCCAATCCGGTGATTTAGCCTGGTCTCGCATCATCCCAGCCCACAATGAAGACACGCGAGTGGCATGTTTCGCTCCGATGTGGCAGCTAAGCGTCGGGCTTTGTCCGACGTTGTATGCAGAGATGAGGCGGCGACCACTCCCCCGGGCCGGAAGTCGGGGGAGATCAGAATTCAACGACGGCCTTCGTTGTCACTTGTCTGAGCCATTCTCCTACGGACGCTTCCAGTGAGGCGGTCAGGTTCGGCCTAGTAGTATCTACGATGTCCCCAAAGACTCTCAGTATTTAAACAGCACAGTCGGGTTAATACACATTATCAACTTCATTCAGTCGCAGTGCTATGAAAGTCTTACTGCACAGTCATTCCGCTCATGTACACTGGCATGTTCACACCATGAACAGGTGTCTAGGCCAATTCCCGTCGCTCAATCAATACCTCCAGGCCATCTTGTACAACAAAGAACGTAGCACTTGCTCTCAACGGCCGGCCAGGATGCGCCAACTCGAACTTGAAGTCTCTGAAGAGACGCGGCACGACCTTGTTGATTTCTAACAGAGCTAGGTTCCGGCCGATACAAACATGGCTTCCACCACCGAACTGGACATCATCGTTAGCTTCAATAGCGCCAGAATAGCTTGGTCTACTCACTTGGAACATGTATCGCTCCATCTTCTTTGCTTCTTCAACATCTACCAGCCACCGCTCAGGGCGATAATCATCCGCATCTTCGCCGAAAGTGCGCTTATCGCGGTGCAAGACCCAGCCGTTGACAGCCACCTGCGTCCCACCGGGGAAGAATCGGCCGTCGAGTTCGGCTCCTTCTGGTGGAACCACGCGGCTGATGTTGAGTCCTACTGCTGGCCGCACGCGCATAGCCTCTTTCAGGCATGCTTGAAAGTACGGCAGCTCCTGGGCTTCTTTCCATGAGAAGTTGCCAGTTGGAGGCATCGACCCGGATTTGACGGCATCTTCGATTTCAGCAATCATTCTTGTGTGAATGTGTGGCGCCGAAAGGATGTGCCAGAAGAGTGATTGCATGGTCGAAGCTGTCGAGTCTGACCCAGCGAAGCTATTATAAACAAGTTCGTTAGTCCAAGGCATCGGCTACTCTCATGCGTTGATCAAACTTACATCGCGCCGTGGGCAACAGCAAAGACGTCACCTTCGGTAAATTTCTCAGTGTCCTTCAAGTGTCCCTTGATCAAACTCGCTAGGAGATCTTGCCTCCCGTCATCATTCCTCAGCTTGCCCTCGCTCTCCTTATTAAAAGGCCGTCTTCTCTCCATCTCACTCAAGGCAATTCGAGTGATGGGCGCATTCTTCGTATCCAACGTTGGGAATAGCTTCCACAAAGGGTTCCGCCGCAAAAGCAAGTCAACCCACGGAACCTGACCAACAATCCCATTGTACGCCTGTGAGCGGTCAATAGTGGCGATGGCATCCTCCACGTCTTTGCCCTCCGCCAGGAAACCGAAATTTCGGGAGAAAGCCACCTCTCCAAGCACGTCAAATGCAAAGTAGTGCAACCACGCCCCGAGATCAACATACTTGTCAGCCTTGTACTCCATAGGCCGCGACGTGAACCCGGCGAGTTTAGTAACCAGCAGGTCGACGGTATCATCAATGAAGGGGCTTAGCTGCTGCATCGCCGCCATGCTATACGGAACGTTGGCGACCTTCTTCTTCCTCGCGTGGGCGTCCTCGTTGACCTCCGTGAAGATGTCAGGATTCTCCGGTGGTGGAAAGACGCCGTAGAACGCCGTCTTGTAGAACCGCTTGCCGGCGCTCAGAACGTGTCGCGCTGCCTCGGGCGAGGCGATGGAGACCTCGTTCGGCGCAATACGCACGACCGGGCCATATTTCCTGTGGAGAGCTATGTGGTCGAGGTGTGTACGTCGCGATGCGGTAGATAGGACTTTCCATAAACGGGTCGTTGAGGCGATGAACGGCCCGGGATATCGACGGAGCGGAGACAGGTAGCGGGTGCGGAAGACGTTGACTAACACAGCGAGAGGGAGCAGGATCGGCCAGTACTTTCGGAAGAAGAGCCCGGCAACTTCGGTGTAAGTGTGACTGGTGTCATTCGGGTCTAACGCGTCTATTGGGGAGTCCATGGTTGGCCGGGGCTTTGACTGACAAAGCTAGAATAGGCACCGTCGAGATACCTAGGTGTTATCAACCTTTACAAATTTACCGCGAAGTCGAGCAGCAAGATCACGACTCGGGCCTCTGATGAACGACTCACGCCAAGGTTGGACGTCACGGATGGCACGACATAAATATCTTGTCTTCGTACTCCATGTACGTTATTTGCGCCAGGCAAACCGCAAACCCGGTCAACCATCTCGTACATAAATCCGTCTTACAAGCCCGTTCCGAAACCCAAAGACCTGACATCACCAAACCTTAGAAGGACTGCTGGAAAATCACCATTCTCTTGCAACTCGAAATTACGTCGGCGACACAACTGGCGTCCGAGGAAAGCTTAAACGGCCAATGAAAGAACTGCCGACGCGAATTGGTCATTGCGAGCACGGGGAGCCTGGAGGTGGTGATGCGGGGAGGGCGGGCGATGCGGAGGTGGCTTTCGTCACCGGGTCATCCTGGGGAAGTTTAGCCAGAGATAGACTACGGAATTACGGAATTAGACGTCCACGCTGCCGGATGTGCAACTTTTGCGAGAACGATTCCAAGGAGAGAGGGCGTGATGCTGTCAGCCTGTGGTACTATAGGAATCTATTGCAGACCGGAGAGGATGTTATTTCTGGAATCAGTCGGCAGCACCGGTAGACTTTGATATCACGTCGGCCTCGAGGGTGACAGCGTGGCTAGAATGGTAGTCATTCTGGAACTGATGTTGCCAGCAATGTTTCCACCAACGAACGCAAAGGGGCAAGATAGTATGCCTGGAAGCTGCCAGGAGTGACCATTCGAACTTCAGATGGAACCTCCAGAGTTCCGCTGAACTAACTGGTGCCTATCGAGAGATCAGAGAACCGCCCGAAAGACACCAACATCAAAAGTATCAAAGACGGGCCGAACCCAAGACACCGGGTTGTGGGTTTACTTCTGCAAGGGGAAAAAAAGAGACGATTTTTTTCCTTTATTACCGTGACCGTTGGAACGCAGTCGAGTTCCCCAGATCGGCGGACACGCGGTGACGGAGCCTCAAGTTCGATCTAATCTCAACTACCGAGTCCGCCCTGCGCCCGCATTGCGGAGCATATGGGTCCCACCCTTCATCACGGGGAGAGGTTTTGACAGATCGGAAACTTCTCGGCAACGGGTCATGGCCAGGACCCCTCCTGTCTTACGTTGTCTCCTGCGTAGACGCTCGGATTCCTCTCTTTGATCGATAATTGGGGGGGCACAGATCGAGAAGAGGACACTGCGAATCGGGATTGGGCACTTGGCAGCGGGATCGTAGACAGAGACGAGACAGCCGCGGAAGAAGAAGAACCAAAAAAGATCCACAACCGGGAACTGCGGGAAGGTAGACGCGGCGGGATACCGGGCTCCCACTGCATCACCGGCCGGGTGATAGCCCGAGCTTCACTTTCGCGGGGTGATTCGGGATGGGGAACGGGCGTACGACGTTATGGACGGGACTTATGGAGGTCACGGCATTTTCTGCTTGAGGTATGGGTTTCCACAAGGAGGTTGGGTTGGTCGTTGTGAGCACTCGCCAAAGCCTGAACTTCCCGAGTCAGGCTTCCCCATTGGAAGCACAGGTCGTGTTCTTTTCCCTGCCGAGGAAACAGAGAGAGAATACGACGTTTGCCTTTGCTTTACGGATAACGTGGGAGAGGATACGACGGGCGACCTGTCGTCCGGCGCCAGCATGGTGTCTAGGCGTTCGACCAACCACCTGCCCACGGGCTACGGAAACACGATCATCGATCCCTCTCCTCTTGGGGGAAAGCATGGCCCTTTGTGAGCTTCTTGACTCGCTAGTGTTGGAAATCTTGTGACACCAACGGCTGTGATTTGCCAGCTCGTTTTTTGAAGAGGTACGAACGAAACGTCTCTGAGTCGACTCGAGTCAACTGAGGTTTGACAGAGAACAAAAAAAGAGGTGTCCCCTTATGCCAAGTCTGGGAGCCGTGGTCACGTTGTGGTTACGGGCCAGATTAGTCCAGCGACGACTCGGATTAGTCCATACTGAACAAGTTGTACGGAAATAATTATCACCGCATCTCAATGATCTGAATCTCATGGCCAGGTCGAGAGCATTATCACAGCCCAGCCCCCTTGGGATATTACGATGCGAATTATCCAGACTGCTACGCTATGTCGTCAGGGCTGTCCAGCGGTAGCATCTCTGATTCGCCCGGGTAGCTTGGATACCCATGAGGCTAGGACTGCAATCTGTCTTCGCTTATGATCACGAACCGTCCGCGGCCTCTTCCGAGGTTTGGATAATTGACCACGTTGAGGAAGCCGTTAACGTTACTGTCATTTATCAATGGTCGGGGGCCGCCCCGAGGGCCGAGTGACAATGGAGTCTGAAGAACGACGAGATAGGTATTCGTGGAGGAGGCAGGGGAAGAAAAGAAGGCAGGGTCCCCCGCTCCAAGACGACAGCGGGCGTCCGAGCTGTCCGACACAGCCAAGAGCATGATATCCAAAGAAGCAGGAGGGGAGATGATCCGCGGCCAGACCCGGGGTCTGGCTGAACCTTGATTTTTCTGTGTGTAAAAAAGTGTGGACTTTGAGTCTGTGAGCTACCAGCTTTGACGGACGAGAAATGCGGCCCCGCCAGCGAGGCGGCTTGAGTTTCGAGGGCTTGCCAAGGGCCCCGGGATGCTCCCAGAAACGTTCCGCCAGCGGCAGGGAGTTGCTAGAGCCAAGTTTGACTGAGCTCACCATAGTTAGAACACCCAGGGAGGGAAAGGTTAGAGGGCGTGGAGGGGTATGGCTTCTCATCCGGTTCGGTCTCTTTGAAAAGCCCCCCCCTGCAGGGACGGTTTCCCACAGAGAGCCCTAAAATCTGGGGTTGGGTTGGAGGAGGAGTGGTGGTTCAGCTCGTAGGGCAGGCCACGGTACCGATTCGTAGAGCCTCCCTGTGGCTTGTTGATAATCAGAGAAAAAGGAAGCAGAGAGGTGTCGTTAGTCGTTATGATACGATCATGTGGAAAGGATGGGGCTGGACCTTCTCGCCATGGTAATATCTCTGCCCTAAACCTTGACGATGGCCTTGAGTCTGCCCAGCGATTCGACTCTCTTCGGATGGGACTATGAAGGATGAACTACGCGACACTCGGGTTCCGCCCGAAAGTTTACATTGCATGTCTGATGCGCAAGAAGAAGTTCCAGTAGCTTCTTTTGTATAGCATAGGCACATGTTTCCTAATCTGTTTCTCTGCGAGTCAACAACCACGTTACAGCCCGAGCCCGTGAAACCCTGAGGCGTGAACATCTTTCCAAATCAAACTTGGGACGTTCTAGGGGCAAAAATGGGACATTTGGCAATCTCGATGGCTGATGGCTGAGGACGCGCGCCAAGCCTCAAATGCCCACTCGTGATGGCGATGCCTCGCCTCATTGACACAGTAGTCCTAGAGTGAGAAGGGCCTGGAGCGGCGATAGAGATGCCGTTGTCTGCCTGCCAAGAAGAAAGATTTGGCGACGGTGCGACGCATCCCTTCCTGAATGCTCGCAGCAATGCCTAGGTCTAAGGTTGCCAAGCCGCAAGGCAAGGGGGCAACTCGGGGATACTGTCATTGGCAAAGGCTGAAGAGGAAAAGCGCGGCTGGCGCATGAGCCAAGCCAAGTCCAGAAAGCGGCATTCCGTTCCGATGCCATCTAATCGAAGCCCATGGTTGCCAAGGCTTAGGCCCCAATTGAGGTCGATTGTGAAGGGTTCTGAAGTTTCTGTCACCGTTTGTGAGGCTCCTTTGGCTTGATCACCGCGCGCGAACGTTGGACGGGGGGAGGGGAGGGGAGGGGAGGGAATTGCGTGGAGTCATCTTGCGTTTCGCCCAAACTTGATGCTTGGCTTAAGCTGGGAAGAACCAAGGACCTTGCCGTGCAAGCCGGTAAGTGCTACCACGAAGCTTTCGACTGACTGCTTGTCGCATTTTTCCCTAGCCCGGAGGCGCCTAGCGTCCTGGGGAGGGATTGTAAAGTGTGTTTAACAGATGCGGGCTAACGGGGTGGAAAGGCTAATAATATGGTTGATTTGACTGACTATTGAGACTGTAGGGTGTGTTGTCAGACTCGGTTGCAGACAATACGCAGTACGTTTGGTTGTCTATGTGCTTACGTGCTTGGCTTTGGAGACCTGTTCCTGTGAGATTATGTCGAGAATGAACAATCTCGTTCACTCCGGTGTTGTTGATCCAGACCTTGATGTCTTGGGTTTCTCGTCCCTGGAGTCTATTGTGCACGTTCTTTTGGGGGCTAAATCAGCATCTGCCGGGATAGGGGCTAATTATTCCTGGCCATCATTGCCTCCCATTGAGGCACATGGGAAAGGTGCAGTGCAGATCGAGACGGAGAGAGGAGATTGAGGCCATAGTGTCGGGAGCGGTATCTGGCCCCTCCCACGTGGGACAATCAAGGGAAGCAAATTGCCTCCGGTGGAGTTGTCCAGGATGACGACTCAGCTGTCAGCTTAGAAAGCGTGATCTCTCAACTGTCCTGGCATGTGGCCATTTTAGCGGCATGTCATTGTTATGGACGAGGGCTCGACATCCATGTGCCCATCTTATTGCTTTAATAGATTCTCTCAGACCAGAACGCAACACCAGACATCTTTGAGGCGTCTTGGAAGGTCATTAGATCATTGGGTAATGGTTAGCAATACCTCGCTTGTAGTCCTTGCAGGCTTGTAGTGGTTTGCATGTCCTTGAACCCTGGACTCTGGAGATGGGGTTAGAGGGGGGATAAACCCGCTGCATAATCATCCTTGTATCCCACGGAATCACTGCGGACCTGCGGACTTGCAGGCCCCCTTCTCTACACTCTGCTTGCTGCGACGAACCAGGACAAGCTTGGCGGCTAAAATAGGCTTGGGTCTGATTGATGAACGTGACGGGTGGGCGAGAGATGGGTATTTCTAGCCACCTGATACGGCAGACATTATCAATGCTAAGCCGTAGATGTCGAGACATAGGCTCCGCAGATCAGGAAATATTGACGACTTGCAGGATGGTACCAGGTATCCGTTCACCACAGAAGCTCAAGCAGCGTGCAGATTGCAGCGCCCCATGCCTGCAGAAACCTTTCCCCGGTGCCCGCAAGTCTGCAATACCTAGAGGCTAGTTCCCAGGAATAGAACATCTGTTGTTGAACGACACTTCGTCTCTGAGACACCAACCTCGTGCTGGTTCCTGATTTGCGTGCCAACATAGGACGCTCCAAGTCTCGACCAGTCTAGTCGTCAGGGACACCGAAACAAGTGGCACAGAAACAAAAAGAAGTCGGAACAGTCCATATCTCGCTCTGTGCCCATGGGCTGATTCCCACGGTGCCACCCCGCGCCATCTCTCAGCTCCTCCCAGCTCTGCCCCAGTTCTGTCACCGGGACGCGGGCCCCCGGGAGCTAGCCCCAAGACGCCAAAGCCAGGGTCTCGATCAACCCGGCTACTATCTTGTTTGCGCAAATGCTCAGAAGCAGGCCAGGTCGAGGGCTGGGAGTACCGGTACGAAGTAAGTGTACTTGTGAGTTGTGCGAATACCCATCGAGCGTTGTTTCCAACTTCACTAGGCTCGCAACATTCACTGCACGTTCATCCTCAGCCTGTCTGCCAGGGCAGACGACACACTTTGGTTCTGGTTTGAGCACAAGCGCACGAATCGTGCCAGAGTCTGAGGGGCACATCAGAGTGCGCAAGAGACGGTAGAAATAAGTTAGACAGCAAGGCGGTTCGTGCTCTCCATGCACATGGAGAAGATGAAATGACATCAAGCCCCCTCGGTGCCAGCATGAGCCGGGAGCTCCCCTGCCACCCAGCAACAATGACACTGATGTCCAAGACTATCTACCTATTGCTTTCTCTCGTCGCTATAGCACCATCAAGTGGCATCACCTAGGGTATTGATGGACAGCATAAAGCCTAAGAGCGAGTATTCGTACGGGCCAGCAGTAGGCGGGCTGGAAGAAACGACCCGCAAGCCCATCTGATCTTCGACAGGCTGCCCTGAATTTCGGGGGCATCACAGCGCTCTCCTCCACTCCTTGGATTCATCATCGTGGGCCCCCCCAGTCCCGGTCTTAGTCCCCAGAACATCCTCTGATCCTCCACTCTCTGCGGATATTCATACTACCTAGTCTCTACGGGACTACTACTAGTAGTAAGCCTATGGATACAGGTACTCCATACAGTTACCCAGGCCTGAAGACTTCCATTTTGCGGTGGCCCTCTCTGGAGTCTGGCATGCGTGTCTCTCCTCGCTTCTGCCCTTGCTTTAACACAAAGTCCGTGCGAGTGCAAGGGAAAAAGTCAAAACGGGCCACTCTTTTTCTGCTTCCCAAGGGCCAACGGGCGTGCCCATATTGTGACTGCACCGCCTCGACGTTTCAGGGGGGGAGCAGTGTTGCAAGCAAGGCCGCTGGTTGAAGCCAAGCGATGGAAGCGTAGCGTTCAGAGAGACTCACTGAAGGGCCAGCATACAACTATGTCGATACGAAAAAGTGTGTACGGAGTAGTCTTTACGTACGCGGATATCATAGAACGTCGGAAGTACCATACAGGCTGTACTGACTATTCTCACAGGAAGACATGTGCGAGGCCAAGGCTTCCATGCTTGTGCTTTGCTCGGGCTGACGAGCAAGACAGGCTTCGTTTCCCTTTCTCCTCATCTTCTATTCCCACTCACCGAGTCACCACTCACCACTCACCACTCAGCAGTCTCCTTTGCTCTCTCTGCTGGATCTTTCGTACTCTACTTCTGATGCGCACGGACTGGCGCATGTATTGCCAGCTAGCATCCGTAGACGCTAGCTCTGTATACCCGCATGCGGTCGCCAGCCCGCCAGACATCGATCCTAGATGGTGGCAGCTGAGTGAGAGAGAGGGTGAGAGGGAAGAGGGAGAGAGAGGAGCCTGAGAAGATGGTGGAGGGGAATTCTGTTAGTGCTGGTACATCAGCACACCCCATTCTGCCTTTCAATATGCCAACAGAAATGAGCATTGAAGATACTGGAGGCATGTATCCGTACATGGCTGGCTCCGGTTACTGATGAAGGCCGTAGTCGGGGACCCCTAAATTTGTTCCGCCTTTCATCATCAAATCATTACCTTCTGTCACCTTCATCATCCTTCTCTGCGCCAAACGAGCGAGCAAAGCGGCGTTCCAAGCCATAGAAGCCAAGCAAACAGAATACCCTCCAGCACAGCCGTTGCCTCGCGGCGGCTTTGCCTAATCCAAAATCACCATCCCACGTCTCCCATTGCCTTCCCCATCCCATCCTGACCAATCCCTACCTTGTCTTTTTGCTTGCCCACACACCCCAAGCTGGCTGCTTGTTCCGTTCCCCTAGACTCCTGGTAGCCTTGACCCTCTCTGGGTCTACCTGCTCGTCCTCTCTCTTCCCCGTTCTCCTTCGTCCAACCCCTGGTTCCCCCCCTCCGTCAGGTTACACTTCTCAAAAGGGGGGGTTGCAGGATACATTGTCTGTAGTACTTGACTTGACCACCACCCAAGCCCACCAAACAAGACCAAACCAAACGCCTCGAGTCTCCGTCGTCCCGATACCGAATATCAATCCCTCATGATCACCATGGATCAGACCGCTCCCTCAGCCTGACTGCTCGCTCGATCAAATCCATGCGCGCCATGCCCGAAGCTTAATCTCACATCCCAGGCCCCCTACCAGTAGACTGTAGTCTTGTCTTGTCTTCCTCCTTCTGCCCAACAACCATAACATAACATCACTTCTACATCCCATTTCCTCCTTAACTCCTTCGGCAATTACTGATCTTCGCCCGTCCGCTGCAACGCCGGTTCCCCAACGTACTCTTCAACGCACTCTCGACTTGCCAGTTACATTCAACGAACCCGGACTACACACACACATACCTTCTCTGCCCGCACCACCAAAAGCCCACAGCATCAACCCGAGGACGACGGCTATTCAACCTTGGCAATACAGAAATCGAGGAGGATTCACACCTTGAAGAGAGACAGAATCCCGAGAACGCAACGCTTACACGTATTAATCATCAACGACCCGCCACAGGCCTTTATCGACCCAGATTTCTTGCGTGTCCTGGCCGTGTCACTCTTGTTCTCTCCCCACAGAACTTTGTCTGTTGGAGCACATCGAATGGACTACCCCACCTGAATCTTGATTCACAATGGTGAGTGCAGCAGCTTCTCGTCATCGCCTATCTCCGTCGAGGCATTCCACTTTCATCGGGTGTTGAGTATTGATGTACTATCATGAACGTCATCGGCGTTCATGATATATCATCGTCGCCCTCGGTCACCTTGATCACTCGACCATGTGTTCCCTTCCTTGACCACCAACCACCGGGGTGCCTCGGCGCCTCTGCCCCTCCGTCGTCACCATGCTGACCCTTTCCGTCTCCAGCCCGTCGCAAAGGCGTGCGCGCCGTGCTACTATCAGAAGTCAAAATGCACCTTCTCGGAAGGTAACCCGCAATGCGATCGCTGCATGATGAACGGCCGGGACTGCGTCTTTGTACGCCCCGTGCCAAGGTCAGCAGTCAAGGGGAGGTCAAAGGTCGCAGTTAGGAGCAAGATCATGGGCGCCGGTGTGCCATGTCCGAACCCGATCCCTCGAAAGGCCAACGTGATCGTCCCGACGACAGCGCCGCCGACGACGACAACAACGACGACTGTCGCCCGCGTTAGCTCCCCGCCGTGTTCCGTATCACGAAAGCCGAGTATAGCGACGGCCTCGAGCGTCGGCAGCCCTCCCGACGATGCTTCGTCCGACTCGTCAACCGAATCGGCATCGAGTCCTCCTTCCAAGATCCTTGAGTCACTCAGTCCATACGGTAGCACGCTGGGCCGTTTAGATACCGTCGAACGCAATTCCTTATCGCGATTACTGCACAAGTCCAACTTTATGCAGTACTTCATCAGCCCAACATTCGTCGACAGCATGCAGCTGGACATGACAGTCCATCTGTTTTCCATGTTCGACCAGGGCAAGGACGCCTACATCGCCATGTATAGCGCATTCGCGTCGTCAATGGGACTGGAGACGGGCGAATACGACCCGGAAGCGAATCTACACCGCGGCGCAATGGCTGTCGAACACCTTCGATCCTGTCCACTGCCTACACTCAAGCGCGACGAACTGCTACCGTGGGCAGGGTTGGGATTGGGAATCGTGTACTTCTCCAACATGGCCCTCGGCACCAGTGCGGCGCCTGTACGACGATACGTGCTGAGCCACATTCGCCATCTTCTGGGAACCTCACAAATATCCAGCTCACGGACACACTACATCCTCGTATACATGACGGCTGTCGACATCAACGAATGCCTGATGCAGCGCGAACTCCCAGTGTGTGGAATCGCACCTCCCGAAGCGGGCCATGTCGATGCGTATGTTGGCGTGTGTATGCCATTGCTGCAACACATGTACGACTTGTGCCGCATCAGCTATCATCTCTACCACGAAGTCGACGTCGAAGAACAGACGCAAGCATTGGACGAAGTGGAGCAAGAAATCGAAGCATGGCAGCCCGTCATCCCTCCAGACTTTACAAACCGCTTTACCACGAGCGAAGTCATCCACATGCTGGCCCAAAGCCGCATCTACAAGACGGCAGCAATGCTGTACATCCACCGATTGAGGTACAAGTTTGGCGAAAAGGATGACATGGCATCTGCAATGGCAAAGAGCATCATCTCAGACCTGCAGATGACGTTGACAGTCTCGCAAGACAAGCAACGCTGTGTCAGCTTTCCGTACACTCTTGCAGCCATCGAAGCAAAGGATACGGCTGAGCGGGAGACTGCCATGGATGCCATCAAGTCGCTCATCGATAGCGGCAACAGCAAGTACCGTAGCAGCATGGAAACATTCCTGAAAGCCGTGTGGGATATTCGGGACAACCAACCAGGAGCATCTTGGCTCGACTTCATGCAAACTCTGCCGCCGATCTCGGTGGGCGTATAGCGGAGCGGTCCCTTTTTAAGGTTTTCTTTCTTTTCTTGATCTGGACTGTCTTCAAGACTTATGGATTTATTCTACTTTTGCTTTGGGGCGAGGCGGTGAGATATCATTCTGTTTATGTACACGGCTGATGGGAAATACTCCTCATGGTACGATTGCCGTGAGGCAACTCCACGGAGGATTTGAGTTTTCTTTGTCTTTTTTTCCTCGTTCGTTGGCTTAACGTGGAGGCACCTCGTCAAGGAGTCGAGGCCTGCACTACACTCTTGTGATTTTTCTTCTCCTTCTCTCTATGGCACGGCGGTGACTGCGGGATGCAGAGGAGCATGACGGGACTTTTGCAGCAATGCTCAAAAAAGGGAACGGGTTTTTAGAAGCCTCGGTAGGAATCCGAAGGTTACGAAAGGTGTCTGCCCACCATGGGAGGGGCCCCCAAAGAGACATCATGATCTACCTATGGGTTTGTGATACCATTCTCTCGTTTCATTACCAATACAGACTTCACAATCTCCATATACCCCCCGTTCATTCTCCGATCGCCTGGCCTCTTCAGTGCAACTGACATGTCTGATCGTTTCCTGCCCAACCGCAACCTGATGATCGAATCGCGACACTTCTAAAAGAAGCTCCCGCAAGTCTATGTCGCGCCTAATGGCGGTACCTGACGTTTCATGCCAGCACACGTCCTGGGCGTGCGCTCAGACTTTGCATGAATTAGGCCCTTGTGTAGCCGAGAACCTTGTTCGCTCCTCGCTAAATCTAAACGGGGATCAACTATCACGCGCCCTCAAAGTTAAATACAGTACGTCCGTCTGTACGGAGTACTGCAGTTATGGATGAAAAGAGTGATAGTATACTCCGTCCCGCAACGAATGGCACCATATGCCACATGCTAGACGAAGAGTCGTTGTTTGCGTTTCAGTTCGTACGATTTCTGATTTTGTCACTTTTTCCTAAAGTGCCATCCGGTCCACGGGTTACACGGTGGGTAAGTTCACCCTGAAGACCCCATACCCCACGGAGTACCTAGGTTGCGTGTGAGGGCAGTCAAGTTCCCTCGAGGCTGGTCGATGAGGATGAACTCCAACGCCCGAAAAGCATCTTTGTGTAGAATAAGTCTGCGGGGCATAGCCAGTAGCCCCCCTTTGCGCCATCGCGGGAGCTTACCATCGCCTCGGTAGTGATCCGTCCGGAAGAGTCAAGGGTCAGGGAAATTATGTTGAAGACTATCGTCGAAACTTGCTGTGTAGACAAGACTGATGTTTGGTACTGAGCATGCATTTCTACGACGTTGGTCCCAATTGAAGCGTCGGAGGATGCGCGTCCGTACCTAACTCGGTTAACCCGATGCCCTGATGATACGGATAATGGACGTTGAGCGGCGCGGAACCCCACGAACTAACACGAAAAGGTTCTGGCTGGGTCGATCCATTTAGTTATTACTCACCGTGTCAGTGATAGTCGGAGATTTGATAACGAGTAAGTTCTGCATGGTACCGTGTCAATGGTCTTCAATGTTCATGGATCTTTTTTTGGATGTTCCCAGCATGTTGAACCTTATTGATATTGATCAAGGGCCTTTTGACACGCCAACTCTTTCCTCTTCGGCAGCCCGTACCGAGGCAAGTTGCCTCTTAAGGCGACTATGTAACCATTGTCAATATGGCTATTCAACTGGCATCAATGATAGATTGAAGCACAGGGGCTGCAGCCGCGAACATAGTATGCAGCAGGGTTCTCGCTGCATCCTTCACAGGCTTGCCCGGTGACATATTCCCACAAGAGGGGCAAACCCCCGAGTCACATATGACATTGAGACATTGAAGCATCTAATCAAAAAAGCCTCTATACCGGTCTCAAAGACGACGGATTAGACAATCCCTCTAGATTAACAAAGATCAGAGAAACCAGAAAGATCAGACACGTGGTGGCTGGGGAAATAAAGGGACGCCCTACATAGTACGCGTTCGGGGACCTCGGCGAAGCTTAAAGGACTTGTTCAAAGCTTGATACTAGGACGCATGCGGACGGAGTCTACTCCGTCATCAAGCCTTCTGCGGGCGCGCTGACGACGGGAAGAACTGAAAGCGGTCAAGCCATGTCCCATGGCTCATGGTCCATGGGTACAGTCAGCCTCCCTAGGCAAACAAGCAGGTGTTGCGGTCTGCCACCGGATTTTGCGCGCTTCATCTCGCACTTTGTCTGGGCGGCGCTCGCACTTTACATCTCGAGTCAGGAGGAGCGGGGCCTGTGGGATAGTTCGCTCGGCCTCGGTTCTCTCGTAAGCGCCGAGACCGAGGGATCCTGACCATCGACCTAGAGTCCATCACCCACCTCGACTGAAGGAAGAGCTGTTTGTTGTTCAGCCCCCAGCAAGTTTGCCGCGAGTCGAATCATATTTGTGCAAGCCAAGACAAAATAGCAACGGGTTGTCGAAGTCGATCTTGTGTTGCGTCGTATCGCATCGGGATCTGGTGTCACCCGGATTCTCCATACCGGCCCCATGGGACCGGATCCAACATCTGCCTCCGGAGCTGTCCGGACCTCGCCCACACGAGCACCCGACGCGCCGCAGCCGGGCCAATCCCAGCCCCCGACGGCCGCCGGGGATGAGAGTGGAAGCAATAACAGCAGCAGCGCGACCCGCCTCGGCATCGGGAGCAGCAGCGGCGGCCGCAAAATCGAGCGGTCCTGCCAGCTGTGCCACCGCCGCAAGATTCGCTGCGACAAGAAGCAACCTTGCGCTTCGTGTGCCCGTGGCGGCTTCCAATGCCACTATCCACAAGCGGGCCAGCCGATACGCCGTGTCCGAAAGACCACCATCGCCGACGTTGCAAGCCGGATTTCGGACCTGGAGAAGACGCTTGTGGCTGGGGCGGCGAGCCAGCAACAGCAGCAGCTTCCGGCTCTTCGGGCTTCACCATCGGCCTCCACGCCCGGGACAGCCTTTGGTTTGGGTTTGAGACCAAATCACTCTAATCCATCACCATCCAGGCCAACCACAGCGCCAGCTTCGGGTCCGCAGGAGAAGAGTGTCAACGATGAGATTCTTTTACGGAAGGGATCGTCGAGTCAATACTTTGACGATGTTCTGATTTCTCGGGTCATTGAGGAGGTAAGTGATTCTTCCATTCACTCGAGGCATGGGACAGTCGGCTGACAAGTCATCAAAAGGAACATGACATTCAATCAGTTCTCACTACACCACAGAGTAGTGAGTCGGCAGCTACGGCGGAGCTGTCGCCATTTAATCCTATGGGCATTCTCTCAGCACCAGATCTCAAATTAGATCTTGCTGAGCTCCTTCCTTCAAAGTACGGCGCCATAGAACTATGGAGGAACTATGTCGACAATATCGAGATTTGCAACAAGATACTCCACCGGCCGACAGCAGAAGTTCTCGTCTACACGGCCATCGACGACCCTCGCAACGCGAGTTCAGAAGCACTAGCGGTCATGTTCGCCATTTTCTTTGTCTCAACTGTTGTTCTGGAGCCCAATTCGGTCCAGATTTTCACGGGCGAAGACAAGGTGACGAGCCTTCATCGATTCAAGACAGGCCTCGAGCAAGCTTTTGCCAAGGCCGACTTTCTTGAACATCCTTCGGTGAAACTGCTCGAAGCCTTGTCTGTATACTTGGTATGTATACCCACACTATACAACATCCTTTCTTGTGCTTATACTAGGCGCAGGCGGCTCTCAGGATACACAACCCCGGTCGAGGCTTGTGGACGTTGAACGGACTGGCCATCCGGGCAGCCCAATCGATCGGTCTACACCGAGACGGGACTAAGCTCGGCCTCTCACCCTTTGAGTCCGAGATTCGTAGACGCATTTGGTGGCATCTCGTCGCGCGGGATGGTCGAGCAGCAGAGGACTATGGCTTTTCAAACGTTTCAAGCTTCAACCTACAAATAGGCGTCAGCTTCCCGTCAAACCTGGACGACGGAGACCTGTATCCCGAGATGAAGGAGCTCCCGCACTCTCGCACCGGCTGGACGACGTTGACGCTGGCACTAATCAACATCCAAGTGACTCGCACATGGCACCGTCTAGCGGCCATGGCCTCGTCGTGGGCCGAAAACCCAACACCGGAATCCGTCCGCGTCCAGGTCGTCCAAGAACTTCACGAGTACGCGGAAGGGTTCCTTCGACACTGCAATCCCGTCATCCCTCAACAACGCCAGACCCTTCTCGTTGCACGGTTCATCATTCGCAAGGTTGACATGGTCACGCGCCAGCAGTGGCTCAACCTCCAGCACCCAGAGGCGCGCGACTCGTTTGCGACGGAGGAGAATCTTCTCCAGGCGCTCGGTATTCTCGAGGATGGCATGAGCCTGGCGTCGGACGAGCTGCTGCGGCAGTATCGGTGGTCTATGCGGGCGTATCCCCAGTACCATATGCTTCTCTACGTCCTGTGGCACTTGTGCGTGAGGCCGGAGGGGCCGAGTGTCGATAGGGCGTGGAAAGCTGTGGACGATAGCTTCATGCTTTTGAAGAGCGTGAACGCCGGTTTCGGGCCCGCGGCGAAGATGACGGTTCTAGAAACATTGAGAGCCAAGGCAACGGCGATACGACAGGGTCTTGGCCAGCAAAACGGCGGTGGCGCCGTCGTCGTCGGCGGAGCGATTGCCAACGATAGCGCCGAGAAGGAATCATACCCTACGCCGGGTGGAACTGATGATAGATCAGAAGCGGAGGGCATGGTGGATAGTGGGCTGGATAGCATGGCGGCCGCTGATGGGATGGACTGGGCCGGCATGATGCAGGATTTCCCCGACTGGACCACGCTGATGAACGAGTTCCAGGTGGACGGCTTGGACTTTCCAAACTATTTGAACTGATTTTGTGAGTGCGCGGAGTTTTGGACAGGCAGATACCAACCCCAATCAACCATGAACATTGCATCTACAACTTCTCTGGCTTTGACCTGCTCCCGAGCTTCGCATGATTCCTGGAGGCAGTGATGTTGCGGACGTCCCTGGTCTTGATATCGACCACCGCTTCGCAACCCTGCATGCACGTATTTCGACTTCAGTCCCCTCGGCCGTCAGTTGAGGGTGTCTGCTCCTCTTCTGCGCGTGAGCCTCGAGCCCTGCCTTGCTTCTCTGCGCGAAAAGTTCGAGTCCGGCTCGCGGGCTGGCGCGCTGAGCTTCAAGAGCCGCTAGACTGAGGCTGATTTACAACCAGCGTCGATGGTTTAGTGGTAAAATTCTCCGTTGCCATCCAGCAGCGTCGGGGAGCCGGGGGTTCGATTCCCCCTCGACGCAAGTCTTTTGCTTATAACAACCTTTCGTTACCTCAATGGCGACTCCTCGCTTTTTGAGGTCATATATCTTGACTGCGATCAATTTCTGTGCATTTGAACGAATGGAATCATGCCTTGATGATGGAACGTCTGCGTGAATGCTGTGCAATTCTTCCTTTGGTTACCTACCTTGCATGCACGTCAAATGAGGGCTTTGCATTGGTTCAATTATTAGCATGTCTAACTAAGAATGGAGTTATTACATTTTCCAGTGGTCCTGCAGAGTACTTTTTGTGCCCCTCGGCCGCCGATTGTAACCTGCTGTAGGTTTGCAGTACCGTTTGTTCTATTTAATTGCAGCATTGCCACATTGTGACATTTCCACCGTCCCATATACATCGTCTGACTTGCTTCCACCGATTCCACAGCATGTCGTGTGATTGCGCTGTGTCGATGCAACAGACACGATGGGGTAAGCTCCTGTAAACCACATGTATCTTGACATGGAAGACCAGACTAATGCAAAGTTGCGATAGCTACTCTCACTACTACAACGTCAAAGATTGGAATAGTCCACAATGGCGCAAAGTATGGCCGCGATTCATCGAAGATTCTTTGTTGATCATGGAAGCATCAGACGTTCGTCTCATTGAGACTGAGCCTTGTCTTGATTACGATTTGGAAGCTACTTCGCCACCCGTTTGCACCGTGGAAAGGGGCATCAATTTCAATGGGTTAGGCGAAGCGGGCCATGAGCCATTCTTTCTTTGTGAGCAGGAGCCAGGTCTGGTAAACACGAATCGGAAACCGTACGACCTGACTATCTCCTGCATCCTACTCCGAGCCTTTGCTCTTTGCCCCAAAAATATCAAAATTTCGTATGTCCCAGACACTTGAAGCTTTTTCTCGACGACACCCTGATAATCAAAGGTCCAACGGCTCTTGGAACGAGTATACCTGGGAAAATGCCCGTGAGCTTTACCGGAGTCTTTGGCCCAGTGAATGCATTCACTGCCCTTGGGATAACGAGACCGATGATTCCGATGAAGATGAATTTGAACGAGAATTAAGAAAGAAACGCCTGAAACTCCCACCTAAGAAGGCTTCCAAAAACAAGAACCAGAGTCGGGCCATTAGACAAAGCCGGCTAAAGTTAAGGACCGGGATGCGTAGCATTCGTGCTAGTCCGATGTCAGGAGTTTCCATGGTTCGATTTGACGCCATTCGGGATAAAATTTCCCATTGCGCAACAAGCTATGAACACCAGAAATGCTACCCAGACTCGCTACGGTGGCGCAATTTCCCCGGAATCCGGTTTCGACTCATTGATGTCCGCCGAAAATGTGTCGTGGATGCTCCTAATGACTTGCCTTTTGCAGTTCTGTCATATGTTTGGGGCAGCGTGGATCAGGTCAAGCTCACGTCTGCGAATATTCGTGAGCTGTCTCGACCGCAAGGGTTGGAGTCGGTATGGAGCCAAATCCCAACGACAGTCCGAGATGCCATGATGGTATGTGAGCGTCTTGGGGAAGCCTATCTATGGGTAGATGCGCTATGTATTTTGCAAGACTCTGCCCGTGATAGGAAGATTCAGATCTTACGCATGCGGTCCATCTATTCGGCAGCCACATTTACTATTGTTGCAGTATCTGCCAAAGATGCCCATGAGGGCTTGTTGACAAAACGAGCGGGCGCAGTTTTGCCAGGCTGCCGCTCTGTCGAAGACTTCGAGGCTCTCTTAGCAGCGTCAGCTTGGAGTAGGAGAGGCTGGTGCTATCAAGAGCAAGTGTTGTCTCATCGAGCTATCTTGTTCACCGCCAATGGAATTTTCTTCCAATGTCAAGAAGCGTTGTACGACTTGGAAGGCGTACAGCTACCGGAGCCAGAGTTCCCATCAACATCACTCAGCCCATCACAGAGAGTGGGAGGTCTTTTGAACATTCCGTACGGGGAAAGTCTAGAATACTTTCTCTCTGCCGTGGAACTCTACTCAAAGCGGAACTTCACCTACGCAAACGATAAGATTTCAGCTTTTCAGGGAGTATTTCACCGGCATGAAGGCCTGATGGACGGCAAAAGCTCTATGTTCCACTTTGGTTTACCAACATGTGCTTTCGATCAAACTTTCTGCTGGGAAACGCCTAAACATAATCCCCATCTTCGGAACCCAAACTTTCCTAGTTGGTCCTGGCTTGGCTGGGATGATGGAGTCATCTTTGATAGGAGCCTCATTCGCACAACTCGTACGAGCCAGATTCTTGGAGCAGATCTCCCTCCAGGCTTCTTCACTCCGCGAAATACGCATCCTTCGTACAAGCTTCGCAAGCCAATGATGGAGCCTCGTGCTCACAACGAGACCTTTGGCTTTCCCGCCAGTATCAATCGGGGACTCATTATTGGTCACACCTTCCCCGATATACCGATGTGCACGAGTTCAGCACATCTCGTGATTTCAGCGTGTGCAGAACGAACGAGACATAGCGATAGTCTATATGCTGTCTTCCCAACTCTTTGCAGGCAAAGTACCGCCGTCCAGGTGTCTGAGCTTGTATGTATCCAGACGCAGCCACCATCCGCTTCAGACTCTACCTTGAACCAAGAGAGCAGGCAATACGATATACATGATCATGACGACCATGGAGATTGTGTAGCAAAAACACCATTAGGCTACATATGGTTGGACTCCAATTGGCGAGAATGTCAGGCGGAGGTTCAAGTCATGAAGTTCATTGCTCTCAGTGGCTACGAAGTCCCTGGAGGGTTAGGCGCGTGGCAAATCACCAAATTAATGTGTCTACTGGAACTTAATTCAGGGCCTGTCTATGAACGACTTCAAGTTATGAGTTGCTCCATACACGAAAATCGTTGGCTGGAAGCCGGTGGCTTTTTTGATATGTTGTTTATTCAGTAGGGCTCTCCTTTTCTTTCGGAGAGTAATCTAGAGTTCGATAGGACTATCCAACCATTTTGCGAATCTACTGCAATGTGCTATGACTCCGAGCGCCTGATGATTCTTCATGGCGATGACTTTGCGCTTGCCAATGATTCGTGTTCTTAAAAGTAGTCCCATGGGTCTCGGTACAGGTTTATGCAGCCGAGGATGACCTTGAATAACTCTCGCGATGTCATGGTGATTCCCTCCATCCCACAAGCGGTCTCCGAAACCAGAAACCCAAGCTAACAGTCGTACATGCCGTGTGGCAATCTATCCACTTAGAGAGCCATCAATTCCCATCCTTCAACCTTTGCGGTCTGCTCAGGAATAGTCTGCAACTTTCGTGTCGTCTTAAACTTCCTGCTCGGAACCGACAACACTGTGTCCACACTCTCAGCGGGAGTGGTCGTCAGTTGCCGAGAATCGCCGTCGTCTGGATAGGGACTTTCGCTCCTTGTGCTATCCGCCGGCGACGGACCGCCGTTGCTGCTGGAGCCCGCCTGAATGAGAGCTCCTTTCATTCCGGCAGGTGAAGGAAGCCTCTCATACCACTTGACTGGTGATATCTCTGTAGTTGAAGGGGATGTCCGACAATCAGTGGGTGACGAGTCCCTACTGTTGGATCCACTTGAGCTGCGGGTACTTGAACGACCTCTCTCGTCGAAAGGGTTGATGAATACTCCCATGGTGGTATTCTTTCGGAGAACGTTATGATTCTCCTCTTCGAGTTCGATCTCTTCCCATCTGTCGAGCTCCATTCCTTCCCTTGGCTCTCCGCTGATGTGACGACTCAGGGCTCTGCTGTTCGTCTTCATGCGTCGATAGAGAATGGCCAACCTGTCGCCGACGTCGAAGCCGCATTTAGAGGATATGATCAAGAGGAGAGACAGGGGCCAGAGGATCAAGGTAGCAGGAAGCCACAAGAGCAGCAAGACCTTGTGTTGCAGTCTTTTATCGGAGCTCTCGTACCATCTAGGGAAGAAACGGCACCTATTGAGGAAGGCGTAGAAGACAAGGGCCGAAATAGTGTAGATCACACATGCCGCCGCTATGATTATGGTGTTCCGGAAGTTGCAATCGTCGTCCTGGATGCCGGCGCTGAGGCCGGCAACAGGGGCGGAAGTAGTAGGAGTCATCTTTGTTAGGCTGAGGAAGGAATACTTGTGTTGTTTGATGAATGTGGTTGTGGTAACTTCAGGTCTTAGTGACTGGGTGTGGTTTGTTTTGTACTCCTAGTGAGATAATCGCAAGAGAGAGTTTAGTGGCGAGGAGTGATGTCGAGAACGAGGTGTTCAAGCACAATGCTGGCCAGGCTGGGACAAACGAGAAGGGTTCATATAGGGTAGAACATGTCTATCTACGATTGCGTTCCAACGACCTAGGGTCAGGGCTCATGGTTTAATCGGAGATAGGTAGTCTATCCGTTGGTGTCGTGAAGTTAGATTATACCTCTGTGGTCAACATCCGCTTTGTATGGCATATGGCGGGAGCCGCAACCTTGATATGACTCGCCTGGAAAGTTCACTACTTTTGAGTGAACTTTCAGGAACAGGAATTTAGCGTCTTTTGAGGCAATGACGGCGGTGGTGCTGGATCGTGTAAGGGGAATTCTGTCTCTCTCCCCTCGTGAAGTCCGGCCAGGTCAGTTGACAGTAAGCCCCAAAGGTGTACACAACAGATGTGTCAGAGTGTGGAAGAGATTTCTTCGTGCACCTGGCAAGGCTATGCAGACGGTAGGTAATCAATGGCGTGGAGAAGGGGGGCTGGGAGGTAACGTGAAGAGGACTGGAACGAGCAATGTCAAATCTCTCCCGAAGGAAATTTGAAGAAGAGGAAGGCTCTTAATGGTTGGCCATGCTCGTCAGAATGCTTGAGACTATACGCTGATACTGCAGGCTGTTCTGACACGATTCGATTGATGTGAGTCATGAAAGGATCTCACGATGGGCAACTTATGATATCCAGTTCGAGTTCAAGCTGGGCCATAAATGCCTGCATGGACTGAAGATATATCACAGCGCTGACAACAACGAAAATACTATTTCAATGACTTTCAATTCACTACACTTGCAACTCTCGATAATGAATATAGTTAACTTGCTCATGGTCACTAGATGATGTAACCACGATGCCATTAGCAACCCCTTAGCCAGACATGAAGAGTCCAACCCCTACTGCGAGACAGTAGGAGCATACGGCTTCTGCTCAACCATCCTAGCCTTATACATCCTCCACACCTCAGCCGCCGCCGCCTCATTCTCAATCGCCACGATCTCTGACGCAGTCAGCCTCTGTCCGAGCAACGGCTTCTTCTCAGAAATCTCAGAGTTCCCCTTACATTGATTCTCCTGAGCGCGGTTGCCAGCAGAGTAGACGGCACGGGGAGCAATTTCCTGATCAACGCCTCTAGTAGTTGTGAGGCTCTTGAAGTCATGGCAGACGACGGCCGCAAAGTTGTACACCACAAAGACAGGCCAGAAAGCGACGATGAAGACGGCGATCTGAATGCGGATGAGTTTGTCGATGGCCTCAGCGGAAAGACACGGCTCCCACCACCAGCCGCCGGAATCATCATCTGAGAACGTCTGTGCAGCGGCATACGCCTCGGCAGCGCTCTCAGTCTTGTCCTTTCCCTCCATCTGTCCTACAAAGATCATGCCGACATAGGTTGAATAAATGAAGTAGAGAGCACCGTGGAGGAGATACACCGCCGCCGCGATGGTGTTGAAGACCTCGGGGTCCAAGACGTATTGCTCCGAGGGCTCGCGGACGATGTTACACAAGGTGTAGGCGCCGAAGGTGACCAAGACGACGGCCCAGATTACGACGAGGACGATGGCTGTGGCATCGAAGCAGGTGAGGGGTTCAGAATCCTCGTCGGTGGTGGCTCCCTGGGGTGGCGAGGGCAGCTGCTTTTCCTCGTCGTAGTTCATCTCGCGGCCAGATTGTTCGTCGGAGGCTTCGACGATGTGGAGGTAGTCAGTGTAGAAGGAGTTGACGTTCTTGATGGGACGGGACGTAGCCGCCCGGATTGAAGCCATTGCAGTTGCCATTGTGTGAGATTGTGACGGGTTATACTTTGTAAGTACTGATTAGAGAAGTCAGGCGAAAGAAATTTTCTTGCTGCTGGCTGCTAATAGAGCGAAGCTACGTCTGATGGATGTGGGATGCTGAACTGAAGAGTAGAAGACCATCATATCGAGGATTTGGATGCGATGTTTAATATCCCACGAAGAAAGGATCGGAGAAAGACTTCAGGACAATCTCGAGGACCTCTATAGCAACATACGCTACCAACGCATTGTGAAAACTCAATACGAAACAGACATCAAGAGACCGTTGGAAACAGAAACCTTGCTGGGACGGAATGCCACCGTCCCATATTATGTCTATAGTATTATACAGTACTGGTACAGGATATCAGGCGATGGTGATCGCAAAGATTTCCCCTCAACTCCATGGAAAGCTCAACATGACATCGTGATGCCACGAGTAAGAAAAAAGTATGTCCGTGAATCGAAACGACAGCCCCCAAAAGCCCCCAAAGCAGCCCCCAAAATTGAACCCGGAACCGAGAAACCCTCCCCCATAACCCCTTGTAGTGATGCTACACCTTTCCAGCCAGTGCCCCTAATCTACATCATCGAGGCTGGTGTCGGAAGTGTTGCCAGTGTCACCCTCGCTGACCTTCCACGATGCCATCTCCGCTACTGGCACCCGCCCTCTCAGCCACCGCAGGGTAGCGTCCGTACCCCGTTCAAGAACATTCCACCTAGGAACTCTGAAGCGATTGCCAGCGACCTCTAGACGCTTGAGCCCGCCAGTGCCACCTAGAAGGCCAAGTCTCGGGTTCAAGTGTGCAATGTCGTTATTACCAGCATCGACAACCTCCATGCCCTTAATGGTGTCTGGGTCGAGCTCGATCAAGTGGTTGTTTGCCGCCAAAAGGACGACGAGCCTGGGGAAAACTGAGCGCAAGTCAGGCGGAAGGGCAGTGATGCGATTCAACGAAACGTCCATCTTTTCTAGCTGCGGGGCAACCAAGTGCGTGGTCAACGGCGAAAGGCTGGTGATGTGGTTGCTGACGAGGTTCAGCTCACGCAGGGCCGGCAAGTCAAGCTCCTCTGTCAAATAAGATTCGCCGACCAGTTGGTTATGCGCAAGAGACAGGGCGGCAAGAGAATCGGCGAAGAAAGACAGTGAATTCGGGAAGCAGGTGAAAAGGTTGTGATGCAACTGGATCTCAATGACCTTGTTGTCGGCCGCGACCTTGGAACACACCACAGGATGCAACGAAGCTGATTTGGTATTTGATCGGTCCAGAACACCTTGCTTGACAGGCCATGTCTCATTGGCTAGCGTCTGCGAACGCGCTCGTGCCGGTGATGTCGGCGAAGAGGTGGGAGGGGTAGCGAAGTCGTCCTCGTCCGAGTGGTTATCGCGAACTGTAGCTTCGACTGTAGGTGCGGGAGTAGTGTCTGGTTGGATGCTATGGGGTTCGTCGAGGTGTGCCTCGTCGGGTACAGCGGTATCCTCCTCCTTGAAGGGCGGAGGCGGCTCTAGCCTGCCGGCGAGGACTTCCTTCAACTCTTCTGTGGTGGCAGAAACAAACTTCTTGTCGCGCAACGGGTTGCCAGCGAGCCGAATCATGGTCAAGTTATCCATCCTGCTAATCTCGGGTGGTACCACGCGAATGTCATTGGCAGAAAAGTCAACATGCCTAAGCTTCTCAAGAGCGGTGAAACCATTGGGAAACTCGGAAATGGCGTTCTCGTCGGCGTTCAGGGTCATGAGGCTGCACCAAGAGCTGACATCGGGTAGCTCTTGTATGCGGTTCATCGAGATGATGAGTTGATGGACGACAGGCAGGTTGATGACTGATCCTGAAGGTACCAAGCGTGTCAACTGGTTGCAGGATAGGTCGAGCATCTGAAGGGTTGGGAGGGACTCGGCCCCATCTTCAATCAGCGTTCCCGTGAGCTTGTTCTTCTTCACCAGCAGTTCCGTCAGTGGGAGCTTGGACAGACTCGCAAAAGGCAGGGATTCGAAGCTGTTCTCGCTCAAGTTAAGAACGCGCAGCCTCGATAGACTTTCGATGCCAGGAGGAAGCGATGATACATTGTTTCCGTGAAGGTCGAAGATCTCGAGGTTCTCGAGGTTCGAGAAGATGGGATCGAGGGGTCCGTAGAGAAGATTATTGGCGAGCTTCAAGTCTCGGAGGGCCTTGACCTGGGTGATGACTTCGAGGCAGTTATTTGCGAGGCGATTTTGCGACTGCTTTTATTAGTCAAAGTTGACACTCAGGGTCGCATGTGTAGGCTTACCAAGTTGAGCGATGTGAGCAGAGGAAGCTGTCTCAATCCCATTGGCAAAGAGATTAGCGAATTGCCGTGCAAGTCCATCGCCTCTAAGCCGCCAAAGATGTTGCCGTTCGAGTCCTCATCCTGTGCCATCTCCTCTGCTGTGACATCTGGGAAGATGGAGTCACCGATAGTCTCCAGCTCGTTATCCGCAGCTACGAAGCGAGTCAGATCGACAGTCTCAGCCCATGAGCCATCGTAAGTGCCCATGGACTCTGAATCGTACATCTTGAGAACCTCGACCGGGATCTCCTTGAGGCCCATGGCCGCGATGTTGAGTCTGCCACTGCTGCGGGCAGTGCCGAGCCGCTGCTGAATAACCTTCTTATGAGAGTTCTCCGATCTCCTGGTGTTGAAAGGGTCTTGCGTGACAGCGATGCCAAAGTCGAACCCGTCGTCCTGTGGGATGATGGGTGGCTCAGGCTGGACTGGCGCAGAAGAGTCCGCAACCGGCGCTGCGCTTGGAGCTGACGTTGCCTCCGCAGCTTGTCGGTCTGCAGCGCGCTTGGCTGCCCGGGCCTTGGCAATTTGTTCTCGCAGAGCGTTGGAGGACTTTGCCGCAGGATTTTCTCCAGATTCTTCAGCATCCTTTGAAGTAGCAGGAGGTGGAGCACCAATCTTCGACGGTCCAGGCCTTCGTAGAGATCCATAAGACTTGGACGGCGTCAATTTTTTGGGCTGCGGCGAAGCAACAGACGCCGCTGGAGCTGGCTGGGTCATTGTTGGCAGGGAAGGCTTCTTGTAGAGTCCTTGGACCGAGGCGCGGGGCTTTAAAGGGCGAACAGCAAGCGTCTTTGCTCCAGCTTTGGGTGGTGGTGCCATGATGCCAGTTGGTCTTGTTGGGCTGGGACTTTGGGTGACTGGTATCGCCGAAGTAGTCGACGGTCCAGAAGGTGACGACTGGGGTGTAGCTCTCAGTGATGGTGCTCGTAGGGAACGGATGCTAGATACACGGCGAGCCGGGGTGCCCTCAATGGCGCCAAGAGGTCGGTACGCGTTCGCAGCCGGTCGAGCATTAGCAAATGGGTTCTCTTCAGCACCAGAGCTCGAACCTGGTCTGCTGTGCCGGGACGTGGGCCGCACGGAGCCATCGGAGGTGTAGCTTGAGCCAGGTCTCGAGTGGCCGCTGCCGGCGCGTGAGCGGGGCCGCATAGTGCCATCTGGGTCGAAGAATGTGGACGTCTTCTTGCTTAGAGAAGGGGAAGATTGTAGTTGCTGAAGGGTCTCGATGGTTCGTTCGGAAAGGGACGGACGAGGTCTGAATGGTGTCGTTCTCAGCGTGTCAAAGTCTGGAAGATCAGGCTCGGCATCATCATCGGCGACTTGTGGGCTGCTCGTGTCTTTGGTCAGGGAAATCGGATCGCCCAGACGATTTGAGCTTGGGGTAGCGACATTGTCCTCGGACGGGCTTCGCGTAACGCTTGTCGAGCGAGGAGTGAATGATCGTTGGGGTTCTTCTGGGGGTGTAGGGGGTTTCTGGATCGTCGATTCTTTTGGTTGCAGTCGAGGCACGCTTCGGGAAGATCTCAGCGTAGCAGCGGGAGCTCTCAGTTCTGTCTTTCTCGTGGTTGGAGGCTGAATTTCGCGTTTCGGTCTCGTAGGAAGGCTGCGAGGCTCCGTTTGCTTGAGAGCAGCAGCTGAGGCCAATTGGTCTCGTGAAGCAGCTGGGCGGAGGCGAGGATTCCGTATACTCGAGTTTAGGCCTTCTCGCGATGGAGATGGTCGAACAGCGGGAGCTGGAGCTGGAGCTGGAGCTGCTGTTCTTGGAAGAGGCAGACGGGACATGCGAGGAATCCCACTAGGCCTCCCGGGTGCCTGCTTCTCGTCCATTCTGGCGGATATGGTATGTGTTCTACAGCTCTGAGAGCATGGATAAGGTCGGAAAGGTGCTTCCTGAACGCTCTGGAGCGTGGAATAAGAAGAAGTTTGGGGGAATAATTCCTGTGGAAATATCGAAGTTTGCGCACTGACGGTCGGCAATGGTCTAGCGTTACTTTGGCGCGTGGGAAGCTGCTCCGTTTGCTCCTAAACGGGTCGGGAACTAACGAAGGTAATTTCAAGTTGGGATGACGCAACGTCGCGGTTTCTCGTGTGCCAAACGGGCAGATTCACGTTCGAGTAGCAGCTGTAGATGGTCGAGTTTGAGTCAGCTTTTCGAATCGCGTTTGTAGTTTGCGCGCACACACAACCGAGAAGACAGAGAAAGAAGAGGAAGCAAACAATGGCAAGCCGCAAACCTACCACAATGTCCCCTCTCCCGTCGCAACGGACATTGGATGGACCCTCTGGACCTGGGGCCTTGTCAGGCGAGAGTGATGAATCGGAAATCTGCAAGAGAACAGACAATAACGAGCAGGGGGGTGAATTCTTGGGATCGACAAGGATGACCGATTTGCCCAATTTCCCGGCACGAGGAACGACGTTCCCGGCGCCTGCTTCCCCGGCCAATTGCAGCCATCGCAGCATCTTCGGCTGCTGACGTAATGAGTCCCTTCCACACTGTTTTGGGCCTCGCTTAATTCTAGCGCCAACAGGTCAGCAACGGTTCCTGCATGTCTCGACTTTGTTTCTCCCAAAATCTCCACTGTCGATTGAGGGGCAGAAACTCATAATCAAGCCAAAAGACCAGGGGAAAATGAGCTGAAAAAGGGACGGTGTGTTTCCAGCTGATGCCCAACGTTGATAAGGCTCATATGAGATGTGTAAATCGTGAAGGTGAAAGGATGGGCGAGCTACGCCCTGGTAGTGGTGAGGTAGGATAGAAGGATGAAAATTGGCCTACCTCTCTTTTCTTCCCTCCTTTTTTTTGTGGATTTATTTCTTTTGATGTTTTTTTGGCTTTTCATCGGTTATCTCTCGATCTGTACCGTCGTCACCCCGCGGAAGGATATCTGCTTAATCGAAAGTCAGTCTCTTGAACTCTGATGAAACCTGAGATGAGGGAAGAAGCCAGTTGCAAAGCATCTGCGGCAGTCGGCAAGCCCAGACGAACGAACCCGGACAGCCAGGGAAGCCCCTGGCCCCTTCAGTCTGGAGTTGACGCCGTCCAGTGACAGCAGCTCTTTCGTCTCGTCTCGTCCCTCAAAAGATTCAGGGATGGCTGGGACTCCACCCGCGCAGTGTTATCGGAACATTTGAGATGGCTGTTCAGATCTTGGGTCGACAGTTCGATCCGTGGTCCAGCATTGTCTGCCTTCGTCCCGAGTTGCGACGTTGGGCATCATCTGGCTTACCAGATCGACCAAGTGGATGACGCAAGGGATCAAAGTGAAGAGGCACGAGTGAGATGACTTACAGATCCTTCCGCCGCCCTGCCCCCCGGCCTCATACCCGGCCGGGGGCTCCGGGCTCGGGCTAGTGGTCGTAGCCCGCTTCGCCGGGGCGAAGCCACATCATCGTCGGCTGCTTGGCCACAAGCCAGGCGTCCCTCGTATTGTACGCCCGAGAACGGAGGTCTCGGCGCATAACACACCGGTTGCAGGTGCGCGAATTCGCGCGGGCACCATCGTGGTCGAAGAAGTAAGGGGCCAAGAGCCACTTGCCGCAGGTACCGCACCAGCGCAGGTCGCCCACTGTCCCAGGACGTCCTCCAAGAGATCTCTCGGTGCTCAGGAACAGAGGGTCTGTCGGAAACCAGGGGTGCCAGCCCGGCAGACCCCAAGAAGGGCCAATGAGGACCCTCTCAGTGGCCCAGAAGCCGGGCGGGAGGACGGCTGGGCGGTTGGTGACGTCGATGAAGATTCTCACCGGACCGCGGGCGACCGCAGGTTCGTAGGGGAACTCTCCGGGTAGACCGTAGACGAAAAGCTGCCCGATGATTTCATTCCAGTAACAGATTTGGTCGCCTGACCTCCTGGCTAGATCAAACTGCCAGTGCAGCGTTATATGATGAAATTGACCGTCAACGATGGTGAACAGGTCTGGGATCTGTATCGATGAAATTTAGCCTCAAGTCATCACTTGAAGTATATCTCACTCACTGGACGGTAGCTCATCTTGAGAGTTCCGATGACGCTGCTCTGATATGTTGTACTTGAGGTTGCCGACAGACTGTTGGATGAGCAGAGAAGGTCCTTGAGATGGGTGGTAGAAGGTGGAAGGAAAGGCGAGCTTTTGACAACCAAGAAAGAAAGTTGCACTTGTAGGAGAGATCAAAGGCCTCCAGTTGTTTGGATCATTCTTTTCACCCGGGACAGCACTTGATTCACTGGGTGTGGTTTTCATCCGGCCGGGCAGTTGGCACCACGCCCCTCGTCCCTTGTGGCTGCCTAAGCATCGTCTCTTCATAGGACGAAACCAATGACCGGGTGAATCGACATGCGGAGATGAGGTTCATCCGTTTGTCCATCGCCCTTGTCAGGGAGGAATCGTCCCAAAAAGCTGACATCTGAGAAAAAAAAGGATCAAGTGGTTGGATGGCTATCAAGAGGTATATCAAAAGACTTGGGACATTGGGGATGATTCGATGAGGGGGCCAAGGACAGAAGGCTTTCATGGAATTCAAGCAGTTGTGACTCAAAAGATTGAAAGCGGAAGGCTGGCTCCAGTAGAGTTTACATCCAGTAAACATAAGATTGAAGGATTAAAGGATTATACACGAGGGATACCCCAAGGGGCCGAGGCAGCTATGGATAAAAGTTTGGAGCTTGTCGGCCGAAGCTTCGAGGAACAAGGGCCGTATCGCTGACAGGCCTCGAAGTTTCTGCCATGATGGCAGGCCTGCTTCAAAGGAGCCGAGTCACAATGAAGAAGCAGGGCACTTCGTTGAGATTGCAGGGCAATGACAAGCCGATGTATGGGTATTATAGAGAAGAGAGCTAGATATCGTCACTCAGATTCCATCGACCTTGCCGAAGTTTATCAGGTTCGTGAGGCTTTTGGCCAATGGGGTATTGTGCAGTGCTGATAGTATGCTGACAGTGCCAGACAGATCTAGGAGTATGAAGCGGACCTGTTAGAAGGGCAGTGCTGGTGATAGGTAGAGTCTATCTTGATGGCTTGTTATTAGCGGCACGATAGTTCGACATCACTAGTAGAGGAGATTTGCTTCAAGGTTTCAGAAAGAAGACGAGTATGCTCATTGAATTTCATAGGGGTATCATAGACGATCAGGCAAAGCCCTGTCTAGTTACGTTTGCGTCAGACTGCTTCCTCCTTTCGTAAAGAGCAAAACTCCATCATAACATCGCAATGTTCCGGCCCAAAGAAAAAATAGCGTCTGAAGAAGCGGCCCATGCCTAGGCACGCATTAGACATTATCACGCTGTAAGAGACAACATGAAGTTTCCATCACGGATCGGCCGGAGCTTCCCGCTTCTTGCGCAACAACTATCCCGCGTGGGATGACAGCTTTAGGCACGAAGACCTCTTTCGAGGTACAGCGAACCCAGAAGCAGAAATCGGTTCCACTACAATTGAACATCCCGCCGTTGGCGAGAGCAGCTGTCTCTGGCGACAATTTGTGCAGGATGATCGCTGTGGGAAGTGTAGGCGGTCTTGCGGGTTCGAGATCAGGGTCGATCGGATGAACTTCGCGATAGGAAATGAAGTAAAGAGAAAACGTCGCATCAAAGGTATGGCGAGGAGCAGATGATCTTCGTAAAGCGTTCGGGAAGGGACCGTGGTATGATCGTGACTTCGTCAGTTGCTTGGGCTTCGGCTAGGATCGACCAAAGAATAAGGGAATGCGCATTTTCAAGGTCTAGCAACAGGAAGTCAGTGACGATGAACAACGAGGCTTTAGTTGCGGCGTTTTCGGAGGCCATCCCAGAACTGTCGCTTACCTCGGCTCGCAGAAGCGAGATCGCAGTGTCCAGCGTCTTCCGGCTTTAAATTGAATGCGTGACCACTCAGCTCGAACCGAAAGCAGGAAGGCTGCCGGACTGAAGTTGCGGGACACCGTTCCTCACAACCACGGAGCTGGTTCCGGAGGGCGTTCGCTCGCCGGGAGACGTGATGCTGAGGGGGCTGGTGTACGGGATCTGTGCCGCAGCCATAAGCCGCTGCGTATGCTCGTACATGGAGAGGGTGTAAGCGTCCATGCTGCCCGAGAACTGCCGGGTAGTCGAGGTAGACGAAGTCGAGGTCGACGAGTTCGTGGTAGTCGAAGCGGGACGGGGGATCTGCGAAGACATCTTGGGAAGTTTATTCTGCAAGTTTAAACCGTTTAAGGGCTGCGTGCGACTCAAGTCTGATCGCGATGAGAAAGTGTCCCTGGATAAGGTATTTATAAATGCAGATCTCCTTTTCCCGCAAAACCCCGTGGCTGCGGACTGCCCGTGTGTGTGCTACTTGACTTGAGACCCAGCCCGCCCCGGCCTCACCCTTTTCAATGATCACTCCACTGCCAGATTGAAACCTTGTCCAACTTTCCAGTCTCCAGGGACCTCAGAAAAACCTGATCCGGCGCTGGAAAGGATGGGGTGGTGAGCAGCGCCCAATAATCGCATGCATGTTCCCTGTCTAGTGTCACGCGGGGACCCTCAGGTGAAGGGGGAAAACCAGGCCGTCTGGCGTCGTTCCCCCTCCTTCAGGTCTGGTCTTCGTTTGCGTTCCCGCCCTCTTGTCTCTCTTTCTCGCGTCTTCGCCCTGGAAATCTGGCCTGTCAAGTGTCCGGCAATTACTGTCAGGGTCCATTGCTATCTTCCCTCGGGCCCTTAAGTCCTTAAACCGTTGGAATGATCGCCGTAATACCTTAAATGTGGCTGTATTCGTCCCATGTATCCAATCAGTGACCCTTATTTTCGATTCTGGTGCCTTGGACCCCTCTTTCCCCGGGCACATGAAGGATGGCGAAGCCACACTGGCCAATGCTAATTGTCATGCTAAAGACCAGTCGCTTCAGAAGAGCAGCCCGGAGAGCGCGACTTTGCTCACTTTCTTGCGGAGCCACGACAACCACGACAGTCAATGCCTGGCAGCTCTCAAAGAACAAGCGGGGGTTATTGAGATTTCACTGTTGTTAATGAGCAAGGGGCCATGTGACGGCCACGATGTCATCGTCATGCTCACGTCACCACTCTTCTATTCAACACAACCATACATTGTGTTCAGTCTGTCGGGCGTACCCATACCTCGGGAGCTGGATATTGGTAGATAACAATCATCACAACATGGCATTCAAGCAGCTAAAAAAGAAGCTGAAAAAGCCATGGAGCCAACATCAGCCGTGAGTGGTGATGTCTCTCCTTCTGCTGTTTGTGGCCAGGACAATTAGTTGGACAGCGGACCATTTCCTCCTGGAGGCCGCCGCGCAGTAGGAAGAACAGCTCCGACGCTTGTTCGGCAGGGTCCCGGCTAGATCGGATCTCCTCACCATCAGCTGCAGGTTTATTGAACCCCTGGACGACGGCTCGCTCACGGGCCAACGGAGCCAGCCCCGTCCCGCCTCACCATCCACATCCAGAGTCAAGAAGAACTGCGTACTCCGATTTTGGCGCCCTTGTACGACAGGACTTTCACAAAGCGTCAGACATTAGACGCGTCTAGGCCGGAGCAGAATTTCCTATGTGAAAGAGCATCTCGGACTTGCATGTGGTGACGCCCATGACAAGTTGCCAACTGTCCCTAGTCGCGGCGCCAGAATTAATGCTGGCAAGTGTCCCACAAAGGAAATAAGCGGGCTGAGCCACCAACGCAAGCCACTTTGGCCGGAGTTGGAAGAGAAAACCAGTGCGGTGTGAGACACACGACCCAGTTACGGAAACTTGTTCGTGTGACTTTCGTTATCAGAGATGGGAATTACATTTCACCATTGGATCAAGTCATTATACGCAGTAATATCATACAACCCCGAGCCCAGTTACTAAGGGTGTCAATCGTGCCCACTGACTGTGGTGGAGCAGGTCCTGTGGCTGAGAATGTGGGCAGTTTGGATGGGAGCGCTGTATACGTCATAGCCATAGCCATGTTGGAAAGTAGGTTGCGATCTGTTGAAGGGCCGTCTCGAGAACAAGAAAGACTCAGCAAATACCAGGTTGTTAACGTAACATTATGCCCGACTTTATGTTGTGTCTTCGCCCTGTTTTCGATGGCATTCACCCGTATGCCCTGCGAGCCCAGCTATGGCAACGGTAGATATTGCCTGTTTGGAATATCTCAATGATACTGCCTTGACTGAATGGGTTAAAAGACTGTCTCTGCCGGAAACACTGGTGGTATGCAGCATGAATCACCCGAAGCCATGAACTCAAATGTATTGTTTCGACACATTTGTTCTTTCGCTGGAAACCAATATTGGTTGACGTTCATGTACGTTCATGTTCGATGTTCTTAGGCATCAACAATCCGAGCCACGGTTGACTGCCCAATTAGGGGTTGCGGCAGATCACTGCACATCATGGAAGGAAGCACCCTGAACACAGTGTTACAAGATTCGGGAAGCCCTGTCTCTTCTTCAGAAAAGATCAAGGGCTGTTTGAATCCAGATAACTTGATTCGTCGATCGAAGCAGCCTCGGGAACTTGGCATCCGTGGGGATACCCGAGCAAGGAATCGACACCAGAAACCTGTTCTTCGTCAACAACTGGCCTGATTTCTTCCCACGGTCCGTAATCAACGCACTTCCCTGCTACTTCACTTGTGTATTCATCCAAGCGTTTGCTATTCCAACTTGTTGGTAATTGGACCTCGTATCCGCCGAGCTACCTGAACACTGCCTTAAGGTATTGTGAAGCAACATTTCTAGAGCCCAGAGGGGCCATGAGCTCTTCGAAACGAGAGGCATTTCACCCGGCTTAACTGTCATGTGATAAGAATCTTTTCGTTCGCAATTCTCCCCCCAAATCTTGAACAAAAACCCCCATCGACGCAGGCTGCAGAAAATTTGTGAACAATCGTCCCGGGATCGCCAGTATGAGATCACTGCTTACTTGGGCTCACAGCTTGCAGCAAGCTCCACAAGACTCACGGTGTGCCATACTGTCTGTAGAACAAGATACAGTCAGGGGTAAAGTTGAGTTCAATGGGAACGCCGAATGAGACGACTCAAGTGGTGGTCTTCCAGAAGGTGGTCACTTGGAGGGGACAGGAAGCTTTCACACATTTTGCTAGCATATGAAGATGAATCTCAGAGTGAATTACATCTGGAAGCAGTGTATTTCAGCCGCTCATGAAGGCAAAAAACAATTCAAGGAGTCTTCGTGAAAACCGGATGAGTCCTCGGTCGGTCCACTTTCGTGGGGCTCACCCAGTTTCTTGAATCGCTGATCATCCCCGTTTCGTTGATATGCAAATGCGACCAAATGCCTTGAGCCAGCGGATTTCGTGGGGTCCGTTGGCCACCTTACCGTGTATTCATTGCGAGTGAGTCTTGCTTTGGGGCACGATTCAGTGTTTCGTTACCCCTGGAGATCTTGCCTTGACACTAGACATTCTCGATTGTTTTAGAAATTCTGAGCAATGCCATCTTTCGGCCACCAATGATTCATCGGAATCTCTGCTCATGCTCCTTCAGGAAACTGCTTGTCAAACATAACTCCGACGAACACCATCAAAACCGCAGCATATGCAAGAGTAGACGCGAAGACTTGATCCAGTTGATCAACACACCCAACAATGAGAAATCCAAAAGCAAAAGTAAACGCCGTAGCAACTCCGAGGTTAAGATACAAGTCTCGTTGAAGTACTAGCAGCCACATAGGGCCGACAAGGAAAGCCCCTCCAACCACTGCGCCCATAATCTTCCACCAAAAGTTGCGACGAAGCACTGCCTTAGCCGATGCGTTCCTTGTCCCGCCAAGAGGCTCGGGGTTCTCTTCACTACCCCAGGGCCCAGTCGGCAGAGCATGGAGCTTCATGGACTCGTATGTCATTCGCGGCGGATCGGCGAAGTCTCTAGCTCCTACCCTGTTCTTTCGCATCACCTTGTCGAGAACGTAGCTATCTTGGTAGCGTTCACTCGACGCGACGAAGAAGTCGAATGGTTGCTGAGAGACTTTGGTCATGTACTCATAGTCTTGTACAGCTTGAGCTTCTATTTGTTAGTAATGTACCGAAGTCCGCGCCCCTGATCTGATGAAGGCTGAACGCGGGATGGACGGAGCGCTTTCTCTAGATTGCTTACTGTATTCTCTAAGCAGACTTGCTAGGAGTTTGCCATCCTTTGCGATGGCTTCTGGTCCCATTGCATTACCCCGGACTTGCATCTCGACTGCCTTATCAACGAGGCCGACTTGCAGAGCTCGTAGATGCATACGCTGCATCTCGGCAATATTGACGCGGTACCCCCAATCACCCATTTGCAATTTGTTGAGCAGACGGTAAATGGTATGCAAGACTGGCGGCTTCCTAGACACCAGCCTTACGAAATTCTTTGCGTGGAGTTTGGTAGCAATGTCCCATGCAAATTCGCTGTTAAGCTCAGTCTCGTCCATGTCGTCTCTTGAGAGCCGCGGAGCATTAATGGGACTATCGGGCATCTTCTCAGACGGCTCATGTGTTTTTTGCGCGGCTTCTAAGATAGTGTTGATTGCGTCTTGGATATCTTTGGCCTCTTCGTTCCGCGTGATTGGCGTATTGCCCTGGGCTATCGGTGGCTGCATGATCGCTCGACTCTGGAGGAAGCCTGCTAGACCCTATGCTGTTTTGGCAAAGAATCCCTCCTGGAACCTCAAGGCTACATGTAGGGATCGCACGAAGCCTTCCAAAGATAGAGTTGAGCTTGCAGGAACTTGACGTGACAATAACGAACAACTCAAAGGGGGGGGGGGGGGGGCTCCAAACGATGAAAGAACTAGCAAGCTGCTTCTTAGTCTCAACTTTTAGAAAAGTGCTTGTTTACTTCCACATTGCCACAAACCTCGCCCTCATGGGAGTATAGACCAAGGTTTGAGGATCCCTTGTGGTTTAAGGAGACGTCGCTCGCAGCGGGTGTGTACTTTAGCTCTTGAAGCTGAGATGCCCGTAGGATCTTCGTGGTGACACCGGTGTTGATAAAGCGCCACAAAACGCCATGGCGAGGACTAACTGCCGTAGTGTTGAATCTAGCCTCTGATCATCCAACACGCGTGCCTCAGATGTTTGCACGGCTGGAGAAAAACCTACACCATTCACGGTGAGTGCAGCAAACGCCATGTCAAACCATTCAGAAGCTGAGTTTGCATTCCGGCAGTAGGCATGCATTGGTGTCAGTGCAAGATCATACTACGTGCCTCGATCACAACATTAAACAGGGTCCTGGGTGACCTCGAAGCTCAGGATAGGGCGGTTTTGTGTTAATGAGAACTAGCATAAAAGCGATTTAGTAGGGAAAAGGGAGCATCCCGCGCCTCTGATAGGCACATGGATTCAAAAGCTAGCAGAGACCAGCAACGACGGTTTGAAACCTCCAACGCAATGATCGCCCACTATCAAGTCAAGCTGAGTCTTAGTGTGGTGTTTTGCTTTTGCCACGTTCCTAAATCCTCAGCCGTAGCTCATGAAATTGTCGCCTCGCCCATAGATTGTCATGTGCCGCGGCGGCTGAAGCACTTTAATTGAACATGCTCCGCCACCTTGAAAGTTAAGGGTCTGATGTGATTTACCGCGGGTTCCTTCTCGTTCTGCCAGGACATCAACTCTACCTCAGTTATCAAAAGATCTTCAATGTTTGATGATTCCCATAGGGCTCTGTGTTACATGACCCTTGAAGCCTGAACCGAAATCATCCGCATCGCAACTTGTCCTAGTAGGTTGGTATTGACAGCTGTCAATAACCGAGGTTGTGATGAACAACCAAAGCTTCCAAAGCTAATTCTCACCCAGGCCGAAGAAGAATGGGATTCCTTGAATCAAGATGGTCTCCAGTCAAAGTAGTGTTTGAGAGCCACAAGTCGCCCGGCAAAGGCGGGAAATTCCTCCTCAGCTACGATTCAGAAAGACACTGCGAATCTCAAGTCAGGTTTCTTAATGGCCATAAAAGCGTCACAGCGAAGGCAGCGGAGAGGTTGATGGGAGATCGGACAGTCTGGCAGATTACCGTTGACGGCCTCCAAGTACAAGAAATCCAATCGCCGACCTCTGTTGACGGCGTAACGGAATATCGTCTTACTGTCCCAAATTCAGATGCAGCGCGTAGAGCAAAGCAGTGCCTGGGACTTCCAGATACAAGGGTAGAATGCAGTGAAGACTCGGTCCGGTGGCTGGTCATCGTTAAGTCTACCTTTACGGAAGTGGAATTGGATAGACTTGCATTCTCGGATGTTGAACGGGCCCAAGTTTCGGTAGTCATGGGGCCGAGAAAACCGAGATCTGTGCCCAAACCAGACTCTCGTATCGACGAAGAGAGTAACAGGGCTCTGCCTGAAGCTTCCGTTCCTGGACCAACTGCGTCCGTAGATGAATCCGACAAGCCAAAGAAAACAGGAGCGGCTAGAGCTTTCTTGAAACGTTTTGGCTTTTAATCCATGTAGAGGGTTAGGACCCAGACATTAGTTCCTGTCGTTGGAATATTCCCATGAAACAAGTACTTATACCATTAATTCCAAAATGCGTGTTAAAGTGAACAGGATTGGGGTCATTTAAGAAAGGCGTCTGAAGCAGAAGCGAGCTGGTAGGTATCGACGTCCGGGTCTTCGTACTGCGTGACATATTCCATCAAGACAAACGTGCAGTAGCAAAGCTGTATGTGTAGTAGCAAAGCTGTATCTATGTGATGTAACGCGCCCTTAGGATTCTTACGTGCTGGATTGAGCGACGGTTTCTTTGGAGTATCGACGCGAAGGGTCTGGACCGGGCCAAGATACGCCGGAGGAAGCGTCGAAGCACACCCCGCTTCCCGTTGCAACGAAGGGCGAATTCTCCGTTACTATGCTCTTCCTGGAGATAGGCCCCCGCAACGTGGGACAAGGTAGTAATATCTGACCAGAACCAAGAGGCGATTTATCGACTCGACAGCGTATTATAACCTCTGCGACTCCATGTGGTAGTATTTACTCATAAATAGGCTAGAAAGGTTTCTTCGGACTGAGGTACAGGGTAGTACTCTTTGTTGGTATGGGTGATGTGGAGGTAAAGCACCACAATGAGAGCCAAACCACGAATCCTAGGTAAGTTTCCTGTCAATGATTACCTGAGCCTGAGATGTTCGGGCTCTAAGCAAACCGCAGTCATGAAGGGGCTTTGAAAGATCAAGACCGAGTCATTGCCAACAATTGCAACATCGCTTACCTCGAGTTCCCCATGGGGAATGCCTCTGAACTATCCGCGCCCGAGTAGTGCGGCATGCCGAATGATCCGACTTCTACTTACTTAGTAGGCACTGGAGCGGGTCGTCAAGCTCCTCACTCTAACTTGACTTGGACATATCTATGTCGAAGGATCATCGCTTATTGGTAGCTGCATACGAAGACTCGTGTTCTAGGCTTCTGTTTAAGGAAGCGCACAAATCAAGATGTCCGATCCTGTCTCCTAACTTATACAAGTAGTTGTCAGACTGAGCCGTATGCGGGGAATTTGACAAGGGCGACTAAGTAGGTGGTATTAGAATCCTTCATCTGCTGTGGCGCGAAGTCTATCATCGCTTGTCAGTCGGTGATCTTGGGACTTTTCAAGGTCCAAGAAGGATTCAAACGCGTAGCCGCGAGCAACTTGTTGATCCTCGAGAAGCCAAGAAATCGAATGCCATTCGCGGGATTTTTTGACAGAACTTGAA
Organism: Colletotrichum abscissum; assembly: GCF_030869225.1. Lineage (NCBI taxonomy): Eukaryota > Fungi > Ascomycota > Sordariomycetes > Glomerellales > Glomerellaceae > Colletotrichum > Colletotrichum abscissum. The sequence goes on from NW_026850043.1 coordinate 566,319, forward strand.
TTTGGATTGAACAGGACAGCGTGGTTGGCGCGCCTGGCTTTCATTAACGTCGAAGGAAGGAAGTCTAGATGTCCATGGCAGGTGGAATATAATCCAGAAGGCCTAGAAGCATAAAGCGCAATAAAAACAGCGAAAAAAAACTATAAATGTTCACTCTTCCCGCGCTTCAACTGCTTTCATCTTTCGTATCTAAAAAGCCAGTCAATCGATTTTCTAATCACCTTGTCCAACTTCGGTCTGTGAGTATCGAAACGTCCCAAACTAAGCCTCTGGTGTGTACTTAAGACTAACGAGACCAGCACAAACCTTTGCACACTCGACTTCTCAACCAATTCCAGCCACAATGAAGTTCACCGCATTCATTATCACTGCTCTGGCAGCTGCTTGTGTCTCGGCCACCCCAATCGCCGAAGCCGAAGCTCCTGCGTTGACCTTCAGAGGTGAACAGTTGGAGGCTCGCGCGTATTGGTGCACTGCTTGCAAGAACGGAAAGCAAACCTGCTGCACCGCCACCCAGTGCAGCTCTGGCTACCCGTGCTAAGCGATGAGATTGGAACGACGCCAGCCGAATCTATGTCGAAAGGGACAAGCTTGAAGGCTCTGTGTGTCACTGTATGACACCAAGTGGGCAAATCTATGGCCGTTCTACCATCTTGCGCAATGGGCGGAATGGCTTGAGACGGAATCGCATAGCTTTCATGGGTCTCATAGGCGGTCATCGAAATATTTAGTTGAATCCACTTGCTAAGGACGGTGACCTACTTTATCATCGAACTTGTTCTGTAATCTTGGATTTTTCAATGGGTGTCTTCTTACTTCTTGTAAGTGTGGGTCAATGCGATTAGTGCTCGACACCTCATTTCAAAGCAGAGCCATGGTCTGCACTCCTGTTCGGCTCTGCCCTGGCCGATGCGCACTCTCATTACTCCCGCAAAGTTGCTTCACAACCACTCCATTTCTGAGCAAGTACTTGTTGTGCCTTGTGGCTTTTAGTGAAGTACTGAATCTATCTCTAGTTGATCTCTTAGAGATACGGGCGTAGCTCCCGAAATCGCAGCGGATCTATCGAAGTTATCAACTATCCGAGTTCCGCTGACAGGTTGCTGACGAGTTGCGGACCACGTTTGCAGTGGGTTCAATACTATCCCCAATCCCCGTTCCCTCCGATCATCAAGCGGGCACTCAGGGGGAAAAGAGTTGTTTAGCAGCATCCGATTGCTGATCGACAGGTCCAGGTGGAGGGCGCGGCAGGGAGTTGACTCGCAAACCCATAGCAGAGACGTTTAACCCCTCCAACTCACCAATGACGCCCATCTCGCAACTGGAGAACTGCCGATGTCAACGTTGAATAGTGTGGGGTTCTGCCCACCAATTTCCGATGAAAGGCGAACCGTGCAACGTCTTGTTTCCTGTTCGGGCAGTGCAGAGTCGCGATGTTAGTGGACCATCAGTCCATTGAAGGATGTCATTCAGGAGTCGGGATTGCTAGGATGTCGAAAAATTGCGAAGAAGCCCCCCGACTTCCGGAGGACTTCCGTGATATAATTCTAAAGTCTCTCCTGATGCTGTTGAAGGAACAGTTGCCAAGCCACTTTCGTCAACTCCAGTCTGTCGCTACAGTCACAGAGAGTCGCCTCCGTCATGATGTGCAACGCAAAGTTCGTGGCTACCTTTGCCGGCCTCCTCGCCTCCGCGAGCGCAGGTCCCAGCGTGCAACTTGAAAACGGTCTCACGGTCCAGGGCCGGATCGCCCCCGATGCCTCCAACGTCGCCGAGTTCCTTGGCATCCCCTACGCCGCGCCGCCTCTCGACGATTTGCGCTGGGAACCCCCCCAGCCCTATGTTGCTCCCCAGTCAAGTACTCCTTTCGCCAATGGAACCGTCCTCAACGCCACGGCGTTACCGCCCTCGTGCTGGCAGTACATCTCCATCCACCCTGCCATCCAGCGTGTGGATGTGCCTGAGTTCATGATCGGCGATGCCGGCATGGACGAGGACTGCCTCACTGCTAGCGTGTGGGCCCCTGCCGGCGCCGTTCTGGCTACCGGCGAGCAGCAAGCTTCCGGAGAGGGACTCCCGGTCATCATTTGGTTCTACGGCGGCGGCTTCGAGACGGGCGGCACCGATGTTCCCTACCAAATGCCTCAAAACTGGATCCAGCGCTCGCAGTCGCACATCTTCGTTACCTTCAACTACCGCATGAAGCTCTTCGGTTTCCCCAACTCTGCCGCGCTGAAGGAGCAGAACCTCGGACTGATGGACCAGCGCTTCGCTGTCGAGTGGATTCGCGACAACATCGCACAGTTTGGTGGTGACCCTGAGCGCATGACTATTTGGGGCCACTCCGCCGGTTCCATCGCCGTCGACTACTACAGCTTCGCGTACGCCGAGGACCCCATCGTCAGGGGCCTCATCATGGACTCCGGCACGGCGCACCTGGACCAGCTGATGAACCACGACGAGTCCCACTCCAATTTCACGTTCGTCGCACAGCAGCTTGGTTGCGGCAACTCGACAACCGCCGAGGCTGAGTTGGCATGCATGCGCAAGATTCCTGCAGAGAAGCTTGAGAACTTTGTGGCCACTTACAAGGACTCTGAGGTCACGCCTACCATTGGCTTCTCTCCCCAGATTGATAACAAGATTGTCTTTGCCAACTACACCGAGAAGGCTGCTCTTGGCGAGCTGTCCGATCTTGTAAGTTGACTTCCTGGAGATGTTCTTAGCGAGAGTGATTTGCTAACAACTAACAGCCCGCAATCATCGGATTCAACGCCGCAGAGGGCCTCTTCCTTGCCCCTTACGATGCGGAGAACGGTCCCGATCCCGCCGTCGCTGATGCCTTGTCCTACCAGTTCTTCTGGTGCCCTGCCACCAAGACCACTAAGTGAGCCTTCCTCTTCTCCGCCGCAAGTAGCCCGATTCTAACTGAAGGAACCTAGTGAGCGTCTGGCCGCGGGAAGGACCACATACCGCTACTACTACTCTGCCGTGTTCAACAACACCTCGCCCCGCCCGTGGATGGGTGCTTACCATGGTAGCGAGCTTCCCATGATCTTTGGCACACACGCCGACTTCCGTGGTAACTCCACCGTGTTCGAGTATGAGCTCAGCCACATCATGATGGATGCGTATGCCGCTTTTGTGAAGGACTCGACTGCGGGTCTGGACGCTATCGGATGGCCTGTCTACACGGCTGAGGACCGGCTTGTCCGTAGCTATGGCCAAAACAACAATGTCACCGTCGGCAAGCGCACACTGTCTGATATCGAAACAGAGTGTGCGAACCAGGGGCTTTTGTAGATGTGTATGTTATTTTGACATTCGGTCCATATTATATTCCATCAACAAACTGGAAATCACTTTTTACGAGACCTAGAAACTCAACATGAACTTGAGGTAAATTTGAAGTATGTGCGAAATGATTGTCAAGACACATTCTGTTCTTGCCCCGCAATTAGCTTCCAACGTCCAAGCAATCGAGTGAGTCGTTCTAAGTTGTTGAGATATCTGTGTATGTTCCCTCAACATTCCTGTCGATACCTGGAACCTATTCGCCATTGACCTCTGCGACCTGAGCCCTTGGAAGTTTTGCCATCTTGGAGTTGAAAACAGCGACTGGTTGGCTTGGATTGTAGTTTGCTTCCTGGATTTCAGAGCTTTAGACAAAACTTGTGGTCTTGAGTTCGAGGATAGGCTAGAAGCTTGAAAACATTGTGGCTCTTTGCTCATGAATCCGAAGCAAAGCGAGTCATGAGGCATGTATGCACAAAGCATTCACCCACATGTTGTAAGCACCTTATTCTTCTACTCCACATTGACCATCAAATCTTTTCACATATTTTGACCGAGACAGTGATAATGACGCCCGACCGAATCCAGAGTTGTGGAAAGAAGTTTGAAAGCCAACGACAAGTGGAAATCAAAGAGCCTGGGTAACTTGAACTATTAATTTCGTTACATCTCACATACGCAGATTCTTCTCGTCAACTAGTGAACAGTTCTCATCATGTTCTATGGAATGTATTATATCCATCTGTTAACCCAGACAACTTGATCTTCTTGGCTGTTCGTCTGAAGTGTTTGCTTTTCGTGACTCGTCCCATTGATGTTATCTCTATCGTCTCAACTTCTTCATCGTAAGTTGTAGTCCATCCAGTCGTCCCAGCTCTATCACAGCAACTTTGGATAGCTCCAGCCGTCTGAACATTTCATGTCTTTCTAAGACTTGGGATATAGTGCCTTCCACCGTTCGTCCAGTCTACTAAACTCCGGATTGCTCCCGCCCTCCCTATTTCATGCGGCTTGTACAGCTCCCGGGAGCCGTGTCTACTGCGGCCTGCATGGTTCCCGTCACTCCATCCAACTGCGGCTTTGAAGACATCATGATTCCTCAGGACAACTCATCATGCTTAGTCGACAATCATGATCTGTCTACAATTGTGATTAGTCGTCGAGGGCTTTTCTTTTGTTTACCTTTCTCTTTCTCGTCGCATCGCCCACCTTCCAGAAAACTCTTCTTTTCCTCAGCCGCGATTTTGGTCAGGATTCAATCAAAACATCAAGTACGCCATCGCGCATTATCATCGAAAGAAGCTTCAGCATTCCTCTTCATCGTGAGTTCTTCATTTTCTATCTTCTATTTTATTTCCCGAGAGATGTATCATTGTCGAAGAGCAGGATTACTGACCGCGCGGAATATTTCAGCTTCTCCATCCTCATCTTCGAGCGAATAGTCAACAATTCGACGAGTTCTTTCCATCGCCATCCTCATCAGTCGTAGCTACAAGCAGCTATTCTCATCATCGGACAGCATCGTCATCTACCCTACTCGCCGGATTGTCGACATCAGCATCCCGAGCCATCACGCCGTCACTTTTATCAGTGGTTGAACTCTTCCGCCAGTATCCTAAACACTTCAGCTTCATCTTCATCAAGCAGAACCATATCCTGTGAGTCTCCATCCCTGGACGATCGCCACGAATATTCTTTTCGTAAAGCCGTGCGATACTAATCTTCTGCGTAGCCAGATACAATGGAGCGCAACATGCAGCAGCAGCAGTCCGCTAGCCAGGCTTCTGGTAGCAACGCCTCTGGCGACAACATGAGCGCCCATGGTCATGACGCCCAGCAGATCCAGCAGCATCAGGCCGAGATCAATGCTCCTGATGGCCCCGCTGCTGACAGCCCTGGTCATAACAGCGACATGAATCTTCACGATGATGATATCCAGCAGGCCCAGCAGCAGCAGGCCCAGCAGCACCATGTGCTTGTCCCCAACCATCACCACGGCATGGTCCCGTAAGCACCCATCTCTCAACACTAACATATGATAATGCTAATCACCTTATGCTCAGGATTGCTCACGACCCCACTGCCCAGAATCAGCACCAGCTCGCGCTTCAGGTCCACGGCCAGGCTTTTGGCCAGAACAATCAAGCCCATCAGCAGATGCCCAACCCTGTCGGTGCCGGAAACCCTGCTGCCACTTCGCAGAACGCCATCATGGCTGCTCATGGTCCTCAGTCCTTGGCCTTCGGCCAGGCTCTTCATGCCCAGCAGCAGGTGTACACCGCTATCGGTGCCGCAATGGCGGCTTCCAACCACAACGCCAACATGGCTGCTCAGCCTCATCAACAGCAGATTCCCAACGCTGTCGGTGCCGGAAACCATGCCCCCAACATCCATAATGCCATCATAGGTGCTCAAGCTCCCCAGCCAAGCCTCCCTGGAGCCGCCAACCCGATGCACTGTTCTAAGTGCCGCAAGAATGGCAATGTGGCGTGGAATACCCGCTTCCAGGACCCAGATGCACAGTCGCGCGTCTTGAAGACGTTCGCCACGTGCAACCACTGCAAGTGGTCCCCTCGCTTGCAGGACGAGCCGGCTATCAACTGGGTCATGCGCAATGCCCCCTGGCTGGTCAACGACGTTGGGGCGTACTGCCCTTGTTACGTGGGCAGCGCGGGTAATCATGCCCCTCACCCCATGTGCCTCATTCGCACCCGCACCCGCGCGGGTGCTCCCGCTCCGGCCGCCCTTCACGCCGCTGCTCCGGCCGCTGTGCTCGCTGCCGCCCCCGCCCCGCCCCCGGCCGCGCCTCCTGCTGCTCTCCTTGGAGTTCCGCCTGCGGGCTTCGTGCCCAACCCTGTGGCTCCCGTCGCCCTGATGCTTCCCGATGCCGGTGATGCTGGCTATGACCGAGACGATGGAGATGCCGAGCTTTTCGTTATGCCAGGAGAACACTAGAAGAGTGTGGCGTGCCTTTTAGTATTAGAAACCCTCCCCGAAAGGGGAGGGTAATCAATAAGTACAATAGATACTCGAGTTCCTAAACATCACTTTCTTCTTTCTGTTCCTCTAGATCCAGTGATTCACACAACACAGTGAGCTTCTTTCATAGTCTGGAAGTTTCCTACTCTTATTGCACGTATTCGCGTGAGAATCCGTTGCTGCCAGTGAGAGTCGAGGCTCAGCGGTATTTATGTTAAGCTTACTGCTCTATTACACCAGCTACCTCTATAGCCTATCTGTAGTTGGCGCCGCTCAGAATGACGTTGACGATGGCGACCCAGAGCTATTTGTAATGCAGGATGAATACTAAGGTAGGCTAGAAGTTAGTATTATGTTAGATTAGAAACCCTCCTCGCAAGGGGAGGGTAGTTAAATAATACAACAAGAAGATTTGAATGCTCTAGAACATTACTTAATCCACTTTGCTCTGTTCCTTGTAGTCCCAGTAGTTCACACAACACAATGAATTTCTTTCACACTTTAGGAGTTGACTATCCCTAACGCACGTATTCGTGTAAGAATCCGCTGCTGCTAGTTGAGACCGAGGCTCGGCCGTACTTACCTATGTCATGCTTACTGCTCTATTACTCAAGTTGCCCTTTTCGCTCCGATGCTTCCTGATGCCGGATGCTTCCTGATGCCGGATGCTTCCTGATGCCGGTGATGCTGGCTATGACCGCGATGATGGAAATCCCGAGCTTTTTATTATGCCAGGAAAGCACTATAGAGGATGTGGTGTGCCTCTTCAGATCAGCTCCTCGCAAGGGGTGGGTAGTCAATAAGTACAAGAGATTATTGAGAGCTCCTGAGCATCACTTTCCTCTATTCTCTAGATTCAGTAGTTCACACAACACCATGAGTTTCGTTCACGATCAAGTTTCCTGCCCCTAATGCACGTATTCGTGTAGAATCCGTTGCTGCCAGTAAATGTTGAGGCTCAACGGCAGGTTATGGTCGTAACATCACGGCTCTAGTGGTTCCCATGACCCTGTGGCTTCAATCGAGGTGCTCTATGCGGACATGCGAGAACCACTCTCTTCGGAGCTCCACCTGCGGGCCTTGTCCCTAACCAGGTTGCCCATGTTGCCGCGATATAGACGATGGAAATAGACAGTTATTCATACCTTGGTATGAGGAGGAGTTTATAGGATTTGTCGGAGACTAGACTTCTGATGCTTTGTTTAGCTCCCTCCAGGATCAGCAGCTCAAATGGGTTAATGTGCTCTTTTCACAATGTGAGAGTAAACGACCCCTAATGCACGTATCCGTATGAGACTCGGTTGTGACCAGTGGACGTCGAGGTTCGGCCGAGGCAGGCCGAGGAGGAGAAGCAGAATTGGAGAAGACAGGGAGTTGATTCGCGCGGAACTCCACAGCAGCAATTGCAAGTTGTGACTGGTTGGGACCTTTGGGGGCGACGGCAGGAGGAGGTTTGGAGCCGAAAGTCAAGGCACATTCCCTGTCGACCTGGCAGATGCTTGCAGGAAGATGGTGTCTACCTTCTGGGGGAATCGGATGGTGGGAGTGTCCCCTTGATTCGAACGTGACCCGACCGCGTCGTTGGGAGTAGCCAGTGATGTTTTCGGAATCGGCATCTGCATTGTGGGCAGAGCCAAGCACGGCGTACACTAGGTGTCAAATATCAGCATCGATCAAGCTTCTCGTAGGTCTCCGTCCATAGGGACTTCTCATGCCGTGTCCAATGCCAACAATGAGCCAGGAGGCAACGGACAGGCCAGAGTGAGCCGAATAGCCTCGGGAGGAAGGCGTGGTCAAAGTCGGCTGTTTAACGCAGGTCGATGGAGAGTGGGTGTCGTTGTTGGTCGTAAATTGTTCTCCTGAGGTTGCAGTGGTTGTTGTCGGGTGCAACCGGGGATGACCCATGGGTACGTACTGCCCTGGGTAGCTCTGGAGCCACTGTGGAATTACCTAAGCCCGGCACGAGAAGAGGGGATACGTACCCAGACATTTAACCGTTCGCTCTGCACCTCGAATTTTCAGTCTTCTCGTGACTGCTGCTGCTCTCGACTTCCACACCAAACAGGACATGAATTTAGCATATTCAAGCTGACTTCCTACGTGGAGGTACACAAAAGCTGCACATCGCCTGCTGCAACGGCAATGAACCAACAAACGAAAGCGAGGTGGTGGCATTGCAGATGAAGGGCGCAAAACTTGGGGAAACCCAGCACGAGAGGTGTGGGCTGGGCCTGGATGGGGAAGTGCTTCAGCGCATCCGTCTGCTAACTGAACCGGCCATCAAGGCCTAGACGGCTGCCCTACAGTGAACTCCAGCGACTCCTCAGCGGCCCCGGGCATCCAGTGCGGCCCATCACGCCACTAAATCCCCAGACTTACCCCACATCTCCTTCCTCGTCGGGTCCGCCACGACCCACTTCATCCTCGCTAAGGGCGCGCTAGTTTTCGCCAAACGACCCTAATCCGTTTTTGGACGCGCTAGGCACATTGACTCTTCCGATCCCCCAGGCCACCCGCCGCCATCCCCAACAGTCAATTTCGTCCTTGGGAAAAGTTCCACCAATTGTCCTCCTCCAAGCCTCGGACGATATTTCCCTTCTAGCCTCTTGAAGTCAAGTTTGTCTCTTACGCTTCCTCTTTGCTTGATGCCTCGATCCCAGACTAACCACTGACCAGAAGCCCCCCCAGATTCGACGGTCCGTCGTCCCTACTGCGCCGCCATCCTGCCTCCCCCATCCTGACTTTTTGTCAGTCACCACCAGTCACGAGTTCTCCCCCTTGTCTCCAGACTCGTTACGAAAGACTCCTCGAGGACGAGAACCCCGGACTCGTTTTGGCACCACATCGACCACGGCCCATCAGTAATCTGCCTCTCCCCGCCCCCGGCTGGCTTCCCTTAGCTACTCCCGCCGGCGTCTGGCATGTTTCGACCATTCACAGCTCGTCAACTCCCTCGTCTCTCTCCGCACTTTCTTCCCCATGGCTTCCTTCACCCACTCAACATCTTCCAAGACCGTCAATCCCGCCGCTAGCCACAAGGCCCCGATCGGCTTTCCACTTGAATGTGGGTTCTGCCTCGCACATGGCCAGCATTTCCCATGCCCGCCCAGACATCCAGTACCATGAGGAGAACATGGCTTGAGCGTGAACGGTATAGCCTACCCCGGCCGGCACGACGAAGGATCTCCAACACGGTTTGATTGGGGAATGGCCCATCCATAGAGGCCAAGCTTGGGGGAAACAAACTGCTTCTCCACGGGGTCGGCTCAGGCCAACCGTCCCATCCTCGTCCCAGTACCATGCATATTCTGCAGACTGCAACCATGGCATGAGACGAGAGAAAGCCGACTGTCTGGTACCACCTTGATCTCGCCTCGACGCGACTTTAAAATACTACAACTGCCCACCCCCAGTTCGCCGTGCCTGGTCCTCCTGTCTCTTCTCGATACGACTCTGCTCCAGGAGCTTGCCCATCGTCAACAGCTTCAAGCAGCCCCAGAGCGTTCGCAGCCATGTCCAACGACATCACCCAAAAGACGGCTTCCCAGCCACAAGACCCTATCCATGTCGAAAAGGGTCCCTCTCACATCACGCACCTCAATGATGTGAGCCTCGACGACAAGGGACTCAACAATGAGGCCCACGAGGGTACCAACATTGAACACAGCTTCGGTGTCTGGCAAGGTCTCAAGACCTACAAGCGCGCCGCCTTCTGGTCCATCCGTGAGTTGTCCCCCTAAAACGGGCCTTCTGCTTACAAGTAATCGTCTGACGTTTCTCCTCTTCGCCAGTCATCTCAACCACGGTCATTATGGAGGGTTACGATGTCACCTTGATCGGCTCCTTCTACGGTTATCCCGCGTTCCGCGAAAAGTACGGTGAATACCTCGACGAGGAAAACGGCTACCAGATCTCTTCGTCCTGGCAACAGAAGTTCAACGCCATCGGAGCTGTCGCAAACATCGTCGGTGCCATCCTGAACGGATACTTGACCCCAAAGTTCGGTCACCGCAAGGTCCTCATCTTTTCTCTCGTCTGGCTCGCCGCCTTCGTCTTTGTCGTTTTCTTCGCCCACAACATCGAGATGCAATTGGCTGGTCAAGTTCTCTGCAACATTCCCTGGGGTGTCTTCGCCACAACTGGCCCTGCGTACGCTGCCGAGGTCACGCCCCTTGCTATCCGTGGATACCTGACTTCCTACGTCAACCTGTGCTGGTGTATCGGTCAGTTCATCTCTGCCGGTATCCTCAAAGGACTCGTCGACGTCAAGGGTCAGTGGAGTTACAAGATCCCCTTTGCCGTGCAGTGGGTCTGGCCCATCCCCCTCATCATTGCCGCTTGGCTCGCCCCTGAGTCTCCCTGGCACCACGTTCGTAAAGGCAACCTCGATGCGGCCAAGAAGTCGCTCGCGCGCCTCTCAGAGCCTGAACACAACGTTGATCTAGATGCCACTGTGGCCATGATGGTCCATACGAACAAGCTCGAGATTGAGGAGCAAGCCGGCGCTTCTCTGTTTGACTGCTTCAAGGGAACCAACCTCCGACGTACCGAGATCGCTTGCATGGCATTCATGTCTCAAATTACTAACGGCGGCGCCCTCTGCTACTCCGGCTCCTTCTTCTTCCAGCAAACTGGAATCAGCGCCTCCGCTTCGTACGCCATCAGCTTGGGAGGTACCGGCATCGCTTTCCTCGGCACCTGTATCTCTTGGCTATACATCTACAAGTTTGGTCGTCGTACTATCTGGATTGTCGGATTCTCTCTTCTTGTGGCCTGCCTATGGATCATCGGATTTTTGTCTGTTGCCCCGAACCAGACTGGTGGCATCATCTGGGGACAGTCCATCCTTTGCGTCGTATGGCTCGGCTTCTACTCCATGTCCGTCGGTCCTATCGTTTACACCCTTGTCGCCGAGATTGGCTCTACTCGTCTTCGCACCCAGACTGTCGTCTTGGCTCGCAGCACCTACTACGTCGGTAACATCATCTGTGGTGGCCTCATCCAGCCCAAGATGCTGGCACCTGGTGACTGGAACCTGAAGGGAAAGACTGTAAGTGACAATACCAATCTCAAGCCGTATCTGCGCATTACTAACTTAGACATACAGGCATTCTTCTGGGCAGTCCTTGCTACCCTTACCTGGGTCTGGGGTTACTTCCGCATGTTCGAGACCAAGGGCCGCACCTTTGGCGAGATGGATGTCATGTTCCAGAAGGGCGTCTCGGCTCGCCAGTCCGGCAAGTACCAGCTCACCTCGGAAGAGGTCTTCATTGCCGAGCAGCACCAGACTCTGAGCAGGAATCAGACGGAGAAGCTGTGATTTATGATCAAGTTTACGAGTTAGAGATACCAGAACATAGTCCCTTTCGAGGGTCGCAGTCATTTATAGCCATTTACATCAGACGGTGAATTGCCAGCACGCATACACGCGAGCTTGTCACATTCAAAGTCGGAGACATAATACCCAATACGAAGTATATTTCTTGCAGAGATGATCTTGTCTCTATACATGCGCGACAGTACCTACGCGCTGCTACTGCTATAATGCCACACAACCCTTACTTAACTTCGAACGAAACCTCAAACTGACAGAGGCAAGACTTCAAAGGCTGGAGTCTCGTAGACATCCCAATTATCTGAAGCCTCAGGGTTCCCAAACGGAACCAAAGCAGCGAATCGCATCTTATACTTGCCAGGCGCGATCTGCGTACCATTCGCCAGACGACCCAGCCACCACAACTCAACACCGTACACACCGACGATGTCTCTAGGCACGTCACGCATGGGCAGCGTGATGATATCGTTCGGGTCATCCACACTAGGATCGATAAACGTCTTCCCCGAGGCCTTCGCCCAGCTCGTCGCCGCGCCCACGAAGCCAGCCTGGCCGACGACGGGAGGGTACTTCCAGTCTCTCTCCACCCAGGACGCATCAAAGATGTCCCACCGCAGCTCGCGGGTGGCGTACTGAATGCGGGCGTATAGGTTAGGAAAGTCCTGGACCGCCGGGTCAAGGTTGAACGTGAAGTTGGCTTTCTGAGCAATAGGGATGTCGCTACGGGTAGACGTGATGCGCGGGAAACCCGTCGGATACTGGAACATGATGCCCACGTCCTTGTGAAGGTCCGCAGCCAGACCCAGGTATGGCACACCGAGCGTCTCACCGTTACTCCCCTTTATGAGGACCTTTCCGCTGTAAAGGGGCAGCTTGGCCGGATCAAGGCCCTGAGCTGTGGCGTCGGGGTAGTTGAAGCCGAACTGAGCAGTCTTCGTCTCTCCCGGCTGGACAGTCAGGGGGCCGGGGAAGGATATTGACGGCGTCATCTTCTGAGGCGCGGCCATGACCTCCTCGAACCACGCAATCTTGGGCGTTCCCCACGCAGTCGGGTCGAGGTTGACGGTGTTCATGCCGCCAAACTCCTGCTGCTCAAAGGTGTACGTCACGGGCTTGGTGCCGGCGTTGGTGATGTCGACGGCATGGTACCGGCTGAAGTGATGTGTGTCGTTGAGTGCGACCTTGGCAAAGGAGAGGGTGGTGCCGTACTCGAGTACTTTGGTGGCGTTGATGAGACCCGTTCCGACCTGCGCTACGGGCGCGAGGAAGTCGTATGGGTTGTTGTTGAGCTGGCCGTCGTCCCATTTGATCGCCTCGCCGGAGGAGATGAGACGCATGGCGAGGTTCTTTGCCCATTCTGGCCCGTGAACGCTGCGTCCTCCGAACTTGCCTGCCCAAAGCGCCGCGACGCCGGCGACGTAGGGACAGCTCATAGACGTGCCGCTGAGGATGGCATACCCTCCACCGACATACGAACTCAAGATCTGGCCACCAGGGGCCGCGACATCAGGCTTGATGAAGAGGTCATTCGTGGCGCCGATGGAGGTGAAGGAGCTTGCGACACCGCCGTTCTCTTCGTTGTTGATGCCGACGATGTGGAAGATGGGACGCTCCGTGAAGTCTGCCGTTACCTTGCCGCCCGCGCGGACGGTGTCGATGATAGCGGCGCCGACGCGCGCGTCAACCATTGCGATGAGGCTTGATGTGTCTTCCGTCGTTGGGCGTACGAGCGGCATCTCGTTGCTGTAGAAGAGGATGTGCGAGGCGTTGAAGGGGGCTAGGTTCCGTTGCTTCTGGTCGAAGTTGCAGCCTCCCCTGCGGACGAGGGCCACGACTCCCGTCAGGTCCGGGGTAGTTCCCGTAGGAAGAGGGTTGCAGGCCTCATCTGCGGTACTCGAGTTGAGGCTCAGGGGCACGATGGGCCAATCCTTCACCTCGGAAGGGTACCAATCTTCGACAGCACGATACGCAACCCTCGTCTCATTCGTCTCGCCGCCGAGGGAGAAAACACCCCGGAACGACGAGGAAGCGAGCACGTCAGCCTCGACGGATGCCACGGCGACGACGTGCTCGCCCGAGGAGCCGCTGCTGGCCGCATAGGCGCCGGCTTGCCCGTCGTTGCCGGCGGAGATAGTGACGACGACGCCCTGGTCTACGAGGCGCGTGGCCACGACGGCCCAGGCGTTGTCTGTGAAGCCGCTGATGCCGCCGATGGAGGAGGTGATGATATCCACGCCGGCTTCGTAGGCTGCGAGGAAGGCCTCGATGAGGGTGTCTTCGTCGGTACCGTCTACTGTGCCGAAGACTTTGTAGGCGTAGAGGGTTGCTGCTGGGGCGACGCCGGTGAGGCTTGAGGCGTGTTAGCTGGGGAGGTTCGATGTGTGATGAGAGGTATGGACTTACATGCTGCTGTTACCGGCGATGATGCCGGCGACGTGGGTTCCGTGGCCTTGCTGGTCCAAGGGGTCGGCATCGGGGTTCTTTACTTGACCCTCGTTCGGCCAAGCTGAAGCTGTTAATATCCGGATGACTGAAGAGGGGTTCTGAGTGAACTCACATCCATCACCAACAAAGTCATAACCACCAGCAACCTTGAAGCCCTCACCAAATCCACCACCGAGCTGTTGTATGTCAGAAACTCACCGAGCATTTCACACGGAGACTCTATTACGTACCGCTTCATGAGTATACCAAATCCCAGTATCAACAACAGCAACTTTGGCTCCCTTGCCCAACACACCAGCCTCATGCAGCTTATCAACACCAGTCATGTGGTGAATATCATAGTCGATGGCAGTAGCATTCTCCACAAATGAGGCAAGCGGCGTGCTGGGCGCAAGCTTCAACTTGCGGGACTGCCAGGCCACCTTCACGGGCTCCAGCGCCTGCAGAGAGTCAATGTTCTCCACGTCCGTCTCGACGGCGGCGCCGGTGAAGATGTCGCTGGTGAAGACGCGGAGGACCTTTGCGCCGCGCTGGTTGGCGATGTCGGCGGCTAGGGCGGATGCGTCGACGCCCTGGGATTGTTAGTATTGTTCCTCGGTTGTTTGGTCGAGGCTGAGGAGAAAGATGAGATGTACCTTGTTGAACTCGACGATGAAGCGTTTGGGCTCAACTGTCGTCTTGTTTGCTGCTGTCTCGGGGGCGTTGTCATCAGCTCGGCGCATGAGCGGGTGATTGCTTTGGGCAGCGATGCCTACCACGCTCGTGGCGGCAAGCAAAAGAGTGGACAGATGCATCCTGCGTCAAGGGGCGATACCCCTTCTTTCTGACGATTAAACGAATGTGGGATCACAGGAGATCTGGTGACGTGAAGCCGTGCCCCTCGAAAGCCTCTTCCTCAACTGTACGAGAACATGATGATGGCATTATATACAGTAACGACACCATCGCGACTCGTATCTTGAGCATCTAATTTCCATTATCCAGCGCGTCCGGCGTGTTGTTGCATTAGCCAGTGACTCCAACGCAAGTGACATGCCAATGCAATCGTAGGTCGTTCGTATTCGGCGCTGCGACCCTATCAAGCATGGGTAACCGACAAGGGCATTCATTAAACATCTTGGCAAGCTGGCGAGCTATCTACCACTGCTTTTTTCATCACGCCTCTGACCACCTATGAGCGAGCCTGTATCAAGAGAGTCGTCTGTAGATCACACGATACGCCATATCTCGAGGATAAGACTACATCTGCAGCTCATAAAGTATGCTTGATGAACATCAAGCCGACGTCGGCTCTGCCATGCCTTTTTCTCGTGTTCAAAGACTCGATGGTGGCTTGATTGCCAACGCAACTTCACATTTGGGCCTAGCACGACCTCATGGCCGATGTAACCCTGTTCACGACCTTCTCTTTTCTCTCTTGCTGCCCTGCAGGCAAACTGCAGGAGCTGCAGGAACGGGGGCTCCGTGCGATGCATGCCAATATGTGCCAACACCAATTCGTTCGGCTAACCTGTAATAATGCGGAAGAAGCAAATAGGTGTGCCAACTTTCCACGGCGTCCGAGGGAGCATGCGGATCCCGGGGATGCCAATCGGGGTCTATCATGGCCGGCCGGAAAATGTGGAATATCGCGGCAATTGACAACGTTGAGTGAACGGACATAGTGTGTGCAGACTTTTTATTTCCCGGTACCTTAGTTGTGCGTGAGAGTCATTAGTGAAGTCATCCAACTCTACTCCTTCACCCGCACAGACGGCGAGATTTCGACAGTTCCAGATGACAGACTGAATCGAAAAGAGGGAAATTCGGTCTCGCGGACTGTGGCCAAAGGCCGAGCGTAAAGAACAACACTATGGCGGCAATGAGACGACTGGTTTCCATTCATCCAACTCGACAGACGACAGACGTCTAGTTTCAAAAGGAACCGATAAATCTGCCCAAAAGCATCCAAAACAATGGCGCCGTAATCCCAAGACGGGACGACTTACGACTTTGAAGGGAACCAGATGAAAACCGGCGAATGGGATTGGTTAATCGGCAGACGGCAGTCAAAAAGCAAACAAGCTGCCGGCGTCTCGAGTCTCCGCGTGGCGTAGACCATAGCGTTTCTGGCCCGAGACACGAATGTTTGTCTTTCCCCGCAAACCGTGACATGAGCTCGACGCTTGGTCCAGGAAGCGGTCGTCGAATATTCTGGTTACACTGCGTATGTGCTTGGTCTGTGGTTCATAACGTCATGTTCCTTGGCAGTTGGTATATTTGACGTTCCACCGACAGGGCCTACATGCGACTTTGTTTTCAAGAGCGATTGAAACTCCTAGAGACAACTCACAGTATATCCAAGAGATATTCTAGTCTGACAAATGGCTCTGTAAGTGGGATAACTTTCGCACTGCCTTCATAGTCTTGAGTTATGTGGGAGAATTGCCTCATGAAGCTATCACCCAAAGACTCATAGTGGAAGATGGTATTCTCTGGGACGAGATGATCATCTTGACCAATCTCGATGGCTCGAGCTCGCCCAGTCATTGCTTGACATGAGTGTTAGGACGATATACAATGAGACGGCGCGACGATCTTGGCTTGTTTCGCTGGCCAAGACATCAGGTTGCTTGGTCTAACATCAACCCAACTCGCCCCATCTTCAACGTCCGCCACACATTGAACCATCCATCCGGTTCAGAGACTGGAGGGACAACTGCCATTCGTTGTGAGAAACAGCTGACATTGAAAGAAGGCTGACTAGCCTCAACTACTTCCGCCCAAAAGTTTGAGTTAAAGTTTGGGGTCAAATGCTTCAGGCCAGGGATGACACCTCGACACGCCGTTTTACCACGATTTCATAAATCGCCCAGATAGGGCAAGATTCGCTTCGCTGCCGCGTAAAGAAGCGATCGAGCCAAGACTCCTCACTTGTTTCCTGTGTTTCCTGTGTTTCGTCTACCATCCCTGTTCAGCCCTGGGAAAAGCTTATGTTTACTCTTCCTTCCAACGACCTCCCCCTTTGCCCTTTCAAGTCATCGCCGGGAGCTTAATGACTTGCCCAACGATGAATAGAGGAATACGGATGCCGTGACGGATGAAGATTCTCGCTTCCAACCAATTGCCATCACCTTCGCCTTCCGCGGCGAACTCTGATAGCAAGCGCTCTCCTAGCTGGCCGGGGTTTGTTCACTGTTCCCTTTGTCCCAAAGCACGATTCCCATGCTTTATACTTTAAGGAACAAACACTGTCCGCCGCACCAGCTGCATCTGCGGCTGCACCCTCCTCGCGTCCGCGTCCACTCAGCGTCCATCGGGATAATATCGTTATGCTTCTTTCCGCCAAGCAAACAACCTTAAGCCTGCTAAGCGCTTGGCGAAGGCGGGAGAGATCTTCAGGGGGCCTCTAGAAGCAGTCGCTAACTTCAGGAACATACTTGCCAAGGTGCCGACGACTTGCGCTACGTGGGATAAAAGTCTTGTTTCTGTCTTGGCTTGCCGGCTCCCGATGTAAGGTGACCCTGCCTGTCGGTATTGTTCTCCGGTCGATAAGCTTGAACTGCCGACCGCGACTATCCTCAAGTGACCTCAACTTACCCCTGGCCTAGTTCCCAAGTGGACATGGGAACGAAGTTAAGCTTTCCAAGATGAAGCATTGCGGTTGGTAGTATTTGCCGATGGTCAACGTGCCTTGGATCCAGTTCATCGAACCAGTCAGTGCGTTCCAGGCACGATATCAACGTTTCAGGAACGGACCACGGTCACGGCCACTTTTTGCCGCGAGGAACAGCCAGACTGATGTCAATGGAAGGGGATGGGGGGAGGGGGGGGATGTGTGGGAGTGTATTCGCGATTCAGGTGTTTGCTAAATAGTCTCGACACGAACCTCTTCTCCAAGCTCGACACGCTCGTATCTGTCGTAATTCTGCCAGACCAAATTTGTCATCCAAACCCCGCCACAAGATCCATAATGCGATGTGGACAATGAGCGAAGACGAGCTCGTGGCCGCCTCGCCGCCCCCGCCGGGCGTCGTATCCAACTTCGACAACCCCGCTGAGTCCCTCGTGCCACAGGTATTGATCGTCACCATCCTGCTCAACCTCCTGGCCATCATCTTCTGCGGGATCCGCCTGTACACGGTCAAGGTCGTGATTCACCGCCACCAACGCGACGACGACCTCATCTTCATCGGACTGCTCTTCGCTACGGCATACTCGGTGATACAAGTCTACGAGACGAGGAATGGAGCCGGGCACCACATCTGGGACGTGAGCCGGGCCGACGCTGTGGCTTTCCATAAACTGAGCATGGTTGATCTCGCGGCGTACAGCCTCTCCGTTCTCTTCACAAAGGCCTCGATTCTCGTGTTCTACCTGCGCTTCCCTCTCAAGCGCGCTGTAAGAATTGTCGTATACGTGGTCATGTTTGCGACGGTAGCGTACTCGCTCGCTGGCGCGCTTGGCTGGGCATACCTCTGCACCCCCATGGAGAGGATTTGGGATATGGACGTGCCGGGAACCTGTGTTGACCGGTCGATGTGGTGGCTGATGCTATCCGTCTGCAACGTCGCCACCGATCTCGCTATCTTGCTGCTACCGATCTGGATTCTCTCGCCCCTATCATTGAGGTTGGTCAAGAAGATTGAGATGACGATCTTCCTCATGGCCGGAGGCTTGTAAGTTGATTCTGCACATTGAGGACAACAAGACATCCCTAATGCCTTCTCTAGCGTCCTCGGGCCCAGTATCGTCCGCATGGTCATGATTCCTCTCGGCTTCAACAATGCCGATTTCACCTGGACCGCTTCAATAAGCATCATCTGGTGGTAAGTATCTCCCCAGCCCCGAACCTAGGCATATTTGATGGCTAACTCTGTGCCTAGCGTCGTGGAGGCCAATGTCGGCATCATCTGCACCTGTCTACCCTTCCTCAAGGCTTTCATGAAGCACGTGGCACCGGGCATCGCCAAACGATTCTACGTTCCGGACGAGCCGCAATCACCCACGGTCTTTGACCGCGCTGCCGCTCTACAGAGCCTGCCGCCAGTTCCCAAGTCAGCACGACGCAAGAGCTTCGGCAGGCAGGCCGTCGGTGACGTGCCGGACGCGGAGATGCGCACGGTTCGATCAAATTGGCCGTTGAAGAACGAAGAGCCCTTTGATCACGTCGAGTATCAAGATGTGAGACTGTCGCAAGACCACAAGACGCCGTACCCTGCGAAGCCTGTGGATGTGACGGAGATGGTGTGAATTGGCATAGGCTGCGTTTATTTGTTGATGATACCCCCTTGGTTTAATGCATGTCGAACTTCTTTGGCCTTAGTTTGAAGGTTGCAAGGGGAGGGTGTTGGGGTCAGCGGTGACTCGGGTAAGTTCTGATTTCTCTTGGCTCATTCTATCATTGTTTGCTGACAAACTTCGTCAAGATGATGATGTTGCGGGCACCGACGCACAGGTGTGAAACGATCCGGTGGGATCACAGGCGTCTTACCCACTCCAACTGAGCCTGCGCCGCATCGGGCATGTCTATCGTCCGGCTCCTTGGCTCACGGCACTCGCCTCGGAGCCGTGGTCTGGTGTACGGTGTACCCAAGTTCTGTGCTTTGCATCTCGACAGACGTAATGTCTGTTGATGTGCTCGGCGATAGCGAGATTGTCGTGACGCGAGGATCTCGGGATCGGAGAAGTCAGAGGTCATGTAAACGTGGTTTCGGACCATATTTCCGTGAGTGTGACGGAGGTGTTTGCGAGGATTGGATCTCAAGGGCAAACAGCAAAGTCCTTGAAGGTGGTCAGCATTTAGTTAGGAGCCTAGCCAAAGCATATTAATAATGGAGAACTGAACAACTGAAGAGCAATAAGCTTCAACTCGAGAGTCCGCTCTCTGGCGCCGCTCTAAATGATGCTTACTTCAGAGATTTTTACCATAAGGCCAACCAATCTCGACGAGGGACGCACATGCCAACGGCTCATGTCACTATCGCCGTAGTGGAGACCATTCGGCGCCGAGATCTGCAAAAGGGGTTCGAGATTGCAGTGTTTGCTAACAAAATGGTACTTCGGCCTCGGCGCTCATGAGAGCGCCGCACGCCGAAAGGATCTCCATCACCGCCGCCAGAGCGCGCCAAACCCACACCATCTCGCGCCGCGAGCAGTGCTAGTGCACCAAATCACTGGAAACATTGGTCTAGATTGGAAGCAAACTTGACTCAATGACCAGATTTGGGACCCTCTCGGTCGTAACGGAAACCGATTTCTAATGCGATAATGGCCCCTGGCCTATCTAGGGGGACGATGCAGATCTCCCTGCGGCGTCCGGTACGGACATGGGCCGCTGTCGCTGAGATTCCTACTCTTTGTCGTTTGGCCTCCGGATCTGATCCTCTTCCTTCTGTTCATATAAAGAAAGAATCTTGAGAAATACTTAACCCATGTTCATCCCTTGTTGGATAGAGTCATCCTCATTAGACAATTCCACAGACAACCTCAACAACTCAGCTCTTCAATCAAGATATCAATAAAGCTTCTCAAAGCTATCAGAGCGGCTCGGAATCCACCAGCAAGCCTTTAGCCAAAACAACAGAACTCGCGCCGAAAATGTCGAAGCAACAACAGCTTTCGTCCCCAGCGGACTCCCAAATGACCTTCTCAGACCCGCACCCAGCTGCTGCAGAAGCCAAGGTGGACCAGAACACAACGGATTACTCTTCCGATCACCCTTCAACGATACGGCAGACCGACCCGGAAAAAGGTGGTTCTCCAGCCGGCGGCGCAAAGCCGTCGTGGCCCGGCAGCGATGCGCCGGACGGAGGTGTCACGGCATGGCTTGTAGTTCTTGGCGCTTGGTGCACATCATTTTGCAGTTTCGGATGGGTGAACAGTAAGTCGCAGTTCCCGTTGCGACGTTGAGGCTGAAGTCTATTTTTTCTGCTTTCTTGGGGTTCTGGAAGCTAACGTAGGTCGATCTGCAGGTGTCGGAGCTTTCCAGGAGTACTACCAGAACGATCTGCTTCGCAACTACTCGCCGAGTACCATTTCATGGATTCCTTCTCTTCAAATCTTCTTCATGATGGCAATGGTAATTCTTGGTCTTCTCAATGCCTGAATTAGAATATGCAATCTGATACTTTCATAGGGCCCCGTCATCGGCCAACTTTACGACCATTACGGTCCCCGCTACCTCATCCTCGCCGGCACTTTTCTTCACGTCTTTGGTCTCATGATGACCTCTCTCGCAACGCAATACTGGCAGATACTCTTGGCACAAGGTGTGTGCTCCGCCATCGGTGTCGCAGCCATCTTCCAGCCGGCACTGAACACGATCCACGGATGGTTCAACGTCAAGCGCGGAGCCGCTTTCGGCCTCCTCTCTACCGGCTCTAGCATCGGCGGCATCATCTTCCCGATCATGGTGACGAGATTGATCAAGTCTCTGGGGTACCCCTGGGCAATGCGCATCTGCGCTTTCATGATTCTCGGACTCCTCGTCATCGCAAACCTCACGGTCAAGGCCTTCCACCCACCACGACCCCAGAAGGTATCTATGGATCAGATCATCCGTCCCTTTAAGGAGTATGAGTTTGTCTGCGTCGTCATCGGCTTTTTCCTCTTCACCTACGGCATTTTCGTGCCCATCAACTACATCCAAGTCCAGGCCCTCGAGGCTGGCATGGACCCCAACCTGGCGCAGTACCTAGTCGCCATCCTTAACGCCGGCAGCCTCTTCGGCCGAATGTTCTCCGGCATCATGGGCGACAAGATTGGCAAGTACAACATCTTCGTGGTGGTGTGCTACCTGACCTCGATCTGGATGCTCGCCCTCTGGATCCCGGCCAACACGGATGGCGCGCTAATCGCCTTCGCCGTCCTCTTCGGCTTCTGCTCCGGCGCGTACGTTTCGCTGATTGCACCCCTCATCGCCCAGATCTCGCCCCTCCACGAGATTGGCTTCCGCACGGGAATCACGTTCTTCACAAACTCTATTGGCGGTCTGACGACTAACCCTATCAACGGAGCCATCTTGGCTGGTTCCGGTGGGTGGGTCGGCATCAAGGTGTTCTCGGGTGTGTTTTGCATTGCAGGAACGACTTTCATCCTTGCAGCGAGAATTCACCGCACCGGATGGAAGGTCTTCACTGCATTCTAGACTGTACTCATGGCAAGGAAGCACTGTTATAATACTAATGACGGACTGGGGCAGCAGCATACAATAAAATTTCCAGGAAGGATTCTGGCATTAGCATATAGACATCATTACTCATTTTGTATTCAATACCCTCAACTCTTTTCATACTCTCCTCACATCTAGCGCCTAGATAGCTCGTTCGATGTAGTTGAACACTGAGGCCATATCATCACAGATGAGCGAGTGTTGTAAAGATCTGACGTGAGAACGTGTCATATTACCAGCAACACAATCGCAATGTCAAAACAGTCGCTATGATAATCTACTTCATAACTCATGGCCGATGCAATTCTTGAACGCTGTCCGCTACAACCATCGCGGCTATTGAATTCATCACATTTGATTTACAGTTTAAGAGCAAGGACCTTCAAGCCCGCACCGTGCAAAAGCTTAATCAATCAAAGACTTCGTGGTGTAGAACCCCTTAGCTACGTTGAGACGAATCTTGAGTCGGAGAACCATGATCCAAGATTGAAATGGTCCTCAAAGTCAATCGGTCACTGGGCCACCTTGCGTTTGTAGTCAAGACCACTCCTGGTTCCAGTCGAGGTCGTCATCGTGGCCACCTTATCGACGGTCCGATTCCCTACTGCACAACGTTTCGATAGAAAGCTTCTATATGGCAGTTGGGTGCTAATGGAGCAGCTTGGTTGACGTCAAAAATGAATTGAACGTATTCCAGGCAGGAACATAGACTATAAACAGATGAAGCATCGATCCAACTTTACTTTTCAACTGTTTCGAAGGCTGAGACTGGCTGGTAACCAGAGATCTGGAGATCGTTTGAAGGCAAATTGGAGGCGTCTTCTAATAGCAAAGACTTGCTCTGTTTGTCCCCATAACAAGTCCATTTAGTATCGCAGCCGGCCCAATCACAAGCTCAAGAAGTTTCTCAAATTTCCTCGGAAACTGCCGCGTATTGAAAGAACGCCGTCGACTGAGAGTTATGACCGACTTAGGCATCATCTAGCTTATGAAAGTAGTTAGACCTGCTAACGATGCCCGAAGGCAGCGTACATATATGTGCGCGTACTAGAGGGGCAGATCGTAATGGCCAAGGCAGTGGTCATGACCTCGAAAGAAATTCCGCATTTCATAGCTGTTCATCAGCAGGGCAAAATCCCATAACGTGACCTACATAGGCAAAGTTGAGAAACGGGATATACATCTGTCGTGTTAGTTGTTACAGGCAAGTGGTTCAAGAGAGGGCTGGCCCCATGGGCTTTTGGAACGAACGGCATGTCTTCCCTTAACTCTATCAAGTCGATAGACGTATCATCAATAAAATTCATCAGACTTTGAGTCTCATAGCTCATTGGTCGTAAAGGAGAAGCCTGATGGGTCAAGGGCGAAAGGCGGGGGGTTATGAGTAGATAACTATAAGGTTACGCCAGGTATTTCCTTTTGGTTTGATGAAATTACTTTCACGTACGATCTAATTAAATTGAGCAACAAAAGAATAATCACAGACTTACTAGGCCTGTAGCCTCAGTCGTCAATGTGCGCTGGTATTGCCTACAGCAACTCTGGTCACATTTTTTAACCTTTGACTAATGCCCACCATACGATCCCACAAGACCACAAAACCGGGTGACTGAACGCTCACTTATTGCGTAAGCTGGACTATGAAAATCTTGAGCTTGCATTCAATCGTATTAGAGTGTGTTGATCGGAGGATTCTCCAATAGCCACTATCCATTATGGAGAATAGGAGGAGGAGGCGGACGTTGAAGTTAGTCCACCACGCGCTCTTCGGTAACAATTTGATAGGAACTCCAGCCATGATTCCAGACTCAATCAAGCTTAGATATCGGCCGTGTTCCCTGAACGGCCAGTCTCAACTTGACTGACTTCAACTCCGTTAATTTCAACCCATGCATCCACTCGGCCCGTACCCAGGCAGCACCGTAATTAAGCCCTCAGCACCAAATTTGATCACAAGTGACATTAGAGCCATGGCCGGATGAGAGAGGCAGATTATGACCAGTTTAGCTCTTGGAATTGGCATCTGATACCGACGTAATCCCTCAGTCACTGCTCGAATTGAAGTTCCGAGTCTTCACATCCCGGCGACACCGAAACGTTCGCTCCTTGAAGCTCGCTCCCCAATCCAGCTGTAGGAACAGAACCCTGACAGTAGACCTGGAAATCGCTCGTAAACCCTGAGGAATTATTGTAGCAACCACCTGCGTCTGGCGTGACGGCGATCCTTCCCGATGGATTCAGGGTTCAGATTTTGCTCTACCTGAAGGATTTTGACACAAGCGACGCTGTACCCTGAGGGCGTCAGAACCCCCGGAGTCTTCTCTATCCCTGTCTGGGACTACCAGACTGCCTATAGGAACTTCGTGACTGTTGGATGATGGTATCATGGCCCGTACGACAAGTGCGAGAATTGCCCTTGCTGTTCTTGTGAAGAGCTCGGAATGAAATGCGACGAATAGCTTTGTGGCCACACAAAGTTGAATTAGATGATTCCCCCAGCCTTCAGGATTCATGTGTGATAGTCTGTCACATCTGGCTTGTCTTACATTTAACCTCAACATTCATCATAGCCAGCCCTTTGCCTCATCGTTTTCGACTTCCCATTAGTTTCGTGTTGTCAAGATTATGTACGTTATGTCTGCATCGCCCTAATCCAAGCTGTGGGCACCGAGAAGTGTCCCACAGTCCTCGCATGATCTCAAAATCCCCAAAGCTACTCCTTCACATTAACCTCATCGGCTCAAGCTTCGGCCTATAAGTCGGCTTGGCAACCCGTCTGTTGCGAGTCGGACATCGAGTCCAACCTTCCGGCCGAGTTGCTCCGGGCAGGCCGGGCCCTTTGCGAATTCCAAGTAGCGATCGGCGAGGAAAACGCCCCATTGGTGGAACCTGCCTCGAACATGTAGTTCTGATGCACTCTGGCTTACCTCATTCGCATCTAGCAGCGGATAGCTCCGCGATCTGCATCGGTTCCCTGAATTTATCTATGGATTGTCAATGTAGGTAGACGGACATGACGATGTCCTGCGAGTCTTCCAAGCGCACTTTCTAGCATAGAGACTAGTGAACCACGCGTACGACAAAGACACGAGAACAGAGGCTTCAACCTGGCTACTTCATATCCTCTGGCCCGTCTCGGAGACACGGATGAGCTGAAGATGGAAGGGGTGATGGCATCATCTTCAACGTGACTACTCGAATTGAGGAGAACACCATCAGTATAAGAAGTCTTTCAAAGTTCCTTCCCTCACTAACTCTTGACAACACATGTGGACATTTCATGAGCTAAACTAGATCACCTGAAAGGCCCATCACAACTATGTTTTTGTCATTCTACAGTTTTCCATCACTGCTAGTACTTGGTGTTCTGGCGACCCAAGGTATCACAGCATACCCAGGCTTCGCTGGTCTGAAGACACTTTTCACGTTGTAAGTTGACAGCTTCTGAAACACGATTATTCTAGGGTTGATGTGAATACAGTGGAGACTCCTATACCAGGACTGGATTTTATGTCACTCACGATCAACCCTCCATTGCCAATCCCCTTGGGAATCCGACGTACCCGGGCCCGACTAGCGCAAATGGAGAAAATTGGATCCAATACTTGACCACCAAACATAATGCGTCTCTACTATTGACCTACAACTTCGCGGCGAGCGGTGCCACTGTCGACAACAGTCTCGTGACGTCCAGCATCGACGTTGTGAGTCAAGTTGAAGAGGGATTCATCCCCAACTATACCGGGACAAACCAAACCTGGGATGCCGAGTCTACCCTGTTCGGCTTCTTTATCGGCATCAACGACATTGGAAAGTCTTATACCAATGGCAATTCCACGGACCTTCACCCGATAATCTTTGATAAGTACGAGAAGTTGGTGGAAGAAGTCTACGAGGCGGGTGCTCGGAACTTCCTGTTCCTCAATGTACCGCCGCTTGAGCGGATGCCGAGAACAACTCAATCCAGCGCCGCTGGAGAGCGGATTCCTCTTGAGAAAGCCGCGGTAGCAGACTGGAACGAGCGTCTTGGAGTATTTGTTAAGGACTTGCGAGAGGCTCACGGAGATGTGACTGTATTTCAGTACGATACCTATGGATTGTTTGACAGAGTCATGAATACGCCCGAACGCTACAGAGAAACGGCAGTCTATAAGAACACGACGACATACTGCTCAGCATACCAAAAGTAAGACGGGATTTTCAAGCCCATACCCGGCGAAAGATATGTTTGACTAACACCTGGCCTAGTGGGACGCCCGAGCCAGACACTAAATGGGACAACTGCACCTATGCTGCTACTGAATATATGTGGATTAACAGTCTACACCCGACGTCGCCCGTTCACTTGGCACTGGCGAGAAGTATCTCAAGGGCCTTGGCTTGATCTCAAAATCTCGAAACGGACTGTTTCAGATGTGCATGTCCTCATGTGCCAGAGCTGCAAGACACTTCTCCATGTACCTAGTCTTCATCATAGAAAACAAATGCTCTGACTTCAATGCTCGCTCTCGGCTCACCAGCGCCTTCTGGCAAGTCAGTATCCTTGAAAGCACAGTGAGGCACTCTTCTGGGAACACCAGGCTTCGTGCTTGAGTCCACTTGTTTGAAGAACAGCACGTCATCAACCTGTTGTTGGTCTTTGAAATACCACTTGTGCTGCGAAGCCGTCGGCGGACGAACTTCGACGGCTTCAGTGTCGTGATCCGGAAAGCGTACTGGCACAAACACCAAGTCCGAGTCTGGTATAGTCCGGGCATCCGAGACCGCGAAAGGGTCACGAGTTATCGGGCGAATGGGTCGCCACATCTGCGGACCTTTGTCAGCTAATCTGGAGTTTGTGCGAGGATCAGAGTTTGCTTGCGTTGATAATCTGGTATCGGGGCTTCTTGAGCAATTCTTCTGCTCTTTCCTTCAGCCATCTTTCGGCGACTCCTTCAGCTGCCTTGAATGACTGGTCCACATGTACTCCATACAACGGCGCCGGACCCTTCGGGCCTTCGCCGTCTTTGGGGCCGCGACGAATGATGTGTGTCATGATATGAACCAGGCAGGGCTTAGGCCTATGCGTGTCAGCATCATGCTAGACTTGTGGTAGTTCGGGCGGGCAGAAAAAGCTTCATCGCAACACGAACGGGGAGTCACTCACATGTTCTCGGTCTCGGATAGGACTTTGTAGCACAGTTCCTCCATCTCAGGGTAGTTTACCCGCTTAATTTCCTCATCATCATCCCAGTTGGTTAATCGACTTTGATGCTTGACATAGTGGAAACCTTGAACATCGAGCGTGAATTCATCTTCTCTGCCAGTGATATCGGTGATAGTTGTAGGGATCTCGACTTTGGGTTGAGGCTTGCCGGGCTCCGGACTTTTCCATCACAAATTAGCTTTCCAACGAATTGAGTCGGAATTGGCATCTTACCCTCCAATTATCATGGGCACCAAAGGTACGCCTGGATCATCAAAATATTTGATCTTTGTATGCACTTGACGTCCCTGTTGTCCCATTTCGATCATTGTTGAAGCGTTCGAAACAGTCTTTCAAGAAGCTCGCGAGTACCTCTCAGCCGGCCGTCGAGAAGAGGGAATTTCTGCAGGTTTTGAAAGGAGTTCAGGGTATTGTATACATGGGCATATCTGTTTATCTGTTCTATCGTCGCGAGTCAGGATCTTGGGGTAAAAAGAGTGCGGCAACATGGCCACCCCGGCTGGTAGGAGGAGAACATGCATCAATCCCCATTTCGATAGGTAGTCCTAAGATCTCCTGCATTGTTGGAGATAACCCCGACCATTCAGTACTGTCTCAGAACTGAAAAAACAGTGGTTTAGGCAATGGATGAAGTTGTCAAGGCCCAGCCCGAGCTTTGAACGAGTATTCGGACGCATAATCGTGTAAAGTCCTATTTGCTTCACGATGCCAAGAGCTGACGTTCGGTTCCAGAAGCTTGGCTTAGAAAGCGAGTCCAGCGTTCGCAGCGAACGGCCCGCTGCCCCTCCGTCTGTAGCGTCTAGTCCGCTGTGGGAGCCGGAGATGCGCATGAATCGCGAAGGTTTGCAGGGAGTAAAGCAGACGACCATACAAAGTCTCGGTTGGTCTTATCTCTGAGCGATCTGCATGGGGCTCGTCTAATGACATGTCCTCCAGACTGGGCCATCCCCTGTAGTGTTGCACTTATTTGAGGTGCTCGGCCATGGTTCGTGAATGGGTTTTGTCACTCGACTTTGCCAAAGAAATCAGATGTTGCTTGTCTGAGCATTATTGTGCATCGCAATCGCGGTATTTCCAATCGGTTGGTAAATGCTCCTCTAGGCTCTGTTTCAGTAGCGGGACTACCCGAAGACGCTACCCCGAAGTGAACGTATCGAAGAGGATTGGATGATCATTGATGGCATCAACTCAAGCCAATAAACCACTTGGTTCTCTGCCATGGCTGAATAGTAGTGGTAATACATAGGAGATTCGGTCCACGGCAAAGCTAAGTACGTCATCAATGTAAAGCCATGGGATCTAGGCTCACGTTTGCAATGCTTCGAACATTTCGCAGCGATTTTTCACATTTGGTACTATTATGTAGAAGAGGCTTGCGTTGAGCATCGAAAGATGAAGGGACTCAGGCACGAAAAGAAAACGCTATTACATCCAACTCCGTGATTGAGGAAGTACGGGCGGCACTCATCTTCACAAAGACACAACAATCTTCTTCGCCGAGACTCCCTTGTAGCTGACTTCGAATGCCTGTTGTATGGATTCCAAGCCCTTGCCAACAACATGCGGCTTGGGGGCCGGGATAAACTTGCCCTGGGCCAGTGCTTGAGGTAGGAAGTCTCGGTAAATCGCCGCACCGACCTCGTTCGCCATAAGATCGCTTCCCCAGATGAACTTGGTTCTCACACCGCTCGTCTTGCACTTGAATGTCGCGGTTGCGCTCTCGGAAGCCATCGCCCACAGCAACGAAACAGTTTCCGAAACGTTTGTGGGCGGTCTACCAGGCCCGGCGACACTGGCTTGCGCGACAAACTTGCGGCCCTTGCAAGCGGCCATGATGTTGATACAGGGGATCAGAGACCCCGCTCCGATCGCGATTGCGCCAGCAGACTTCCGTTTCTGGAATGCCTTGATAATGTCTTGAACAACAGCCGGACTGCGATAATCAAAAACTTCGGCGGCACCGAGAGACTTGACATAGTCAAAGTTCTTCGGGGATGCTGTCACAATGACTTCGTAACCAGCCCCAGCGGCAAGCTGAATGGCGTTGGACCCCACGCTTGTCGAGCCGCCCCAGACTAAGAGCGTCTCTCCTGTGGGTTTTGCGGAGACGTCTGGGTATCGAAGACCGACAAAGTCCTTCATGAAGAGACCGCAGGCAGCAGTCGAAGCACCCAAAGGTATTACACAGGCCTCCTCAAAAGTGATTGAATCGGGAATTTGAGAAGTCAGGTCGGCTCGCAATACAACGTACTCTTGAAAACCGCCTTCTGATGACTTATTGCTCCGCTTGTCGAGACCCACGGCGTGGCCAACAACACGGTCGCCGATCTTGAACCGGTCCTGAGCACCTGGGCCGACTTCGACTACATCGCCAGAGACGTCGTTGCCGAGGATGCAGGGGTACTTGACCCAGTCGTAGAGTATGTCGCCGGTTTCTTGCTTGAACCAGTCGACTGGGTTGATAGCTACAGCTCTATTCCGAATCACGATCTCATTCTGGCCTGCTGGTGTGTATGGGGCTGACTGAACCTTCAAGGGCTTGGCCTTTTTAGCTGTCAGCCAAGCGGCTTGATTGGTAGGCATTGTGAGAGTATGGAAGTATAAGAGACTAGGGGGTTTTGAAAGAAGAAGGTTCCGTAAGATGATGAATAGAAAAGCTGATTTGCTTCTGATACGGTGTGATAAATGTTGTTGGTTTCCCGACCTATTATGTTGTGTTTCGCTCACGTTGGGTATTTATACATCTCAAAATTTGGGATCTCGGCCAACCTTGACGTTTTGATGTCCAGACGAGATTGAGGTATCTCCAGATTGCACGCATCATTGACGACGTCGCGGATCGCATCTCAATTCGAAGGACTTCACGATCTCATCCCAGAGATAATTTGTTTCTCATCTGGCGCAGGATGCTTCTAAAACAGGTCTAGCGCCTGTCTGCCACGATGTCGCTGTGCATGCCGGCAACGGTTTGTGGGTGATGGATTCCTGGGGGCGTCCGGCGCTAACTCTACATCGTATCCCAGCTCCCCCTTTTGTTTGCTCAGCTTACTCTGATGTCATGAGGACGCCCTCAGCTGATTAAAGGGCCTGGAACGGATACATGTCACTCCGCTACGGCCAGGCGAAACAGGCCCTCCGATGCTTGTATTAGGATCACCAAGGAACCCTCACCGTAACACCAATCCGCATCATCACTCCCACGGGACTTGCAGGAGTGTCCCGCTGCCGGGCCCGTGTGGATCTCGGAGTTTGTGGCTAGGAGACCATACACTTCGGCCGGCGTTCGGTATCGACCCCCGAGGGGGCCTGAGGGGCGGGTACATGCCGATAATCATCAGCGCGCAAACGTCGCTTGGAGTCTTGAGCGATCATTGGCCAAGATGCAATGCTTTCTTAAATGATTACACATTTACATCATATTACTTCATTAAGTTGGCCGGACTTACGGTCACATCAGCTATCTCGCTATTCCATGCGGATCTCTTCGACCTCCCAAGTTCTCTCTACTAGAATGCCAAATTCGCCCAAGAAATTAGCGGCTCCTTCAGACATAGAGATACTGTGATTGCGAGACGTCGTAACCATAGTGCTTGTCGCACCATTTTGCAGATTCAACCCCGACGGGTCACCTTGACTACCGCCCGTTGAGCTTCGAAGGAACTTCTCCTTAGTGAATACCTCAAAGACCTTGCTCAAAGAACTTGTTGATCTCGGGGATCCATGATTGCTGAGAGCGCTGTTTGTTCCTGTGTGAGGCCATCTGCCGTGTATTAAATCGACTTCGCTGCCGTTAGACCGAGTGTTGAACTGTTGTGTCGTATTCGTCTGCGACCCGACGGTCACCATGGCAGACTGTCGCCGAGCCATCTCTTGGTGTCTTTGGAATAGTTCGTTCACTTTTCGATCCAGAAGCTGACGGATGGTTGCCAGAGATGCCGTGGTGACGCCAACACCCAGCTCCGCGATCGTCCAACACGCTGTACTCATGTACCCTTTCGGCGGCGCGTGTGTCAAACTCCAGATACGACCAGCCGACATAATGGGAACTCTGGATGCATGTGAGTCAAGGTTCCTTTACATAGTAATCGCCAAAGATGCCAGCGGCTGAGATAACTCACAATGCGCCAATGCCGAACACGCCCAATGCCGCCCAACGTTGACTGCTGTTCAGCTTCAAGCTCCAAAGAGTAGGAAGAGGCAAGAAGAGAACAATGACATCGGTGACCAATGTTCCTGTCGCATTGAAGTACGTCGACAGCACGCTCGGAAGACACTTGGCATTTCGCACACTGTGATCCCAGTTGGCTTCTATCGGCAAGCAGATCAGGATCTGGAGCAAGATCTGTGCCAATGTCCAAGCGGCGACAAAGATGATGGCGCCAACGTATACTCTTCTCATGATGCGCACGTTCCGGAAGATGTCATAGAACTGAAATAGGAAAGTCATCTTCAAGGCGGCCATGGCAATGTTGTATGTGATCCCGACGGCATAAGGGATCTACCGGCATCGTCAATATGATGAAGCGCTGAAGTCAACAGTGAAGGCTTACTTTTGACCCTTCGTTACTGGCTGTGACCATGGCCAGCATGGTAGGTAGATACACTTTTGTGAAAACACTCTGCATGATGTTCACAGCAATAGTGCTGAACTATGCATCTTGTGAGTAGGCTTGCTTCTTGTGGCGGGTCAGGTTTAATCGTACCAGAGCGAGTAGGGCCCATGCATCATCTATGCGAACTTGCTTCGTGATGAAATAACGCGTGTAAAGTCGAGCGATCACAGAGGCAGTTGTGATAATCGTGATGATGGCGCCGAATGCGATCGTTGCGTTGGCCTGGCTATTGCTGTAGACAAAGTCCGTCTGAGCCTGGGGCGCATCTCCTTCCGGTGTCAACGGCACCGATCCATCGGTGGGTAATGGTGGTGCGCTCATATTCTCACGCAGAGACGACAAGCTGAATGCCGCTCGTATGAATCAAGAGCATACCCATAGACTTCTGAACCGACCGACAAGTCCCATTTCTCAGTGAAGGATGAATTGAATGTGGATGCGGAGCTGCAGCGCAGCGAAGAGCAAAAGTGGTGAAAACAAGCTCTTTTGACTGAATTGGTCTAACTGAGTACGGGTGTTATTTTCAACTTCCTTAAACAAGCGAGCAAATGCAGGCTAGACTTGAGGAGGCAGGACGCACTTTAGTGAAACAAGGAGGCAGCATGTTTAGACCAAAAAGTGCTTTCAACGGGTGTTGGTAGCCGTGATTGCAAGGCTATTTTGTGGGATTGACGGAAAGGTTGCTTAATTCGGGAACTCAACGCCGGGACTTGTCAACCAAGTCGAACTCACCCTCGCCCTCTTTGTGCATCCAGGGGTGTATAGTGTCAAATTTCTGCCGGCTGATGGAGTTTACCAATACCGTTGGCCTACTGGACCCTTGTATACAGGGTAAGTGATGATTTCGACTCGTGCAAGAGTCTAAAATGGCCCTATGGGGAATCCAATCTGCTGCAGAAACCGGGTCATTGTCCTCAATTTCGACTGTGGCCAAGCAGACCCTCCCCACTGAAAGTGGTGGCATGACACTACAGTGATTCGAAAACCTAGCCGCTTAAGCCGACCCTTGATCGTATTATGGAGGAATAGAAGGCACGGAAGGGTTGAAGGGTAGGATTGTCAAGTGTCACTGTATCACACTCTTGCGATGGCGACAGACCATCACGCCTCCTGACGTTGTGCGACCTTTGCCACATCTGTCCAAGCAACCAGTTGACACTTTTCAAAGATGATATCGTCGTCCGCGGTGCGTTGATCTATCGCATTTCGAAACAGTAGATCGCCCGAGAAGAGGCCTGTGCGGAAACGCCTTCCACTCGTGCCCCCGGGCACTAGGTTTCGTGCATCGTCTTGTTTGGCCTCGTGGCTTCCAACTCAACGTCTGAACATAACCGATGGCATGGGTCATCCGAAGGTGAAATAGTGGAAGATCTGCGCGCCTTCAGATCATCACATCACATCACCCTGGTTCCGATCCAAACAACGCAGTGGACTCTGCGACAAACGGCCACGATGCCCCTCCGCAAATCGCACGTCCGTGGGTACAAAGTGCCCCGGGCTGGATTTCGAGGGGGGTTTTGTCACTCTCAAGAGGATTGGAGAGTTTTGTAAGAGGAGGAGGACACTAGATGTGCTGGATGCGCCTGCAAAACTCGACATCCGTCCATCCATGTCTGTTCGGGCACCACTGATTCCTTTATCGACTGGAAAAACCATTCTTAAGAACACAGTGGCACGAATGGACCGTTTTTGTAGTCGAGGACATGGATGTGCGTGACGTGGAAGTAGCAAATATTTCTGACTGGTTTGCAAATAATAACTCAAGATCGCCATCTCAATCGCGCCACGCCCACAATTGCCGGGGCATCTTCATATTGTGATGAGCTTCCATATCAACTCTCTGGCAGACTTCTACTGATCACTCCGAACATGAGGTAGAGACAGTAGAGATTCTAGCCTAGATGCTTACGCCACTTCTAAGTTCCCTCTGGCTCGAATGGATGGACTGCTGCTCGCACGCTCGCACGAAATTCTGCTCTGGCGGGCATCAGCCAAACACCCACATTTCCCACAACGACCGCCACTATCCGGCTCAGAGGACCGAGTACTCCGATCCTCGCTGGGTCTTTGAGGAGAGTGGGGTACCGGGTTGACACGAAGTTTGCAGACTGTGGAGACCAAACATACACAGTAAAGTAAGCTGTGCCACCGACGCAGGTGTTCGTCCATATTCGGGATCCGAGGTTCTTAATCACCTGTTTGCCCCTATCTCCACGACACTGCCAGCTACCAGTCGATATGCTAGATTCGCGAGTCCCTATAATGTTTTTCGTAGCGAAAGCCTTCAAAGACACATGGATGTCTTCCATACACTCGCTCGAAAGAAAATTTCAGACTTAGGACGAAGCAAGAAAGGGACAATATCAACTAGACGGATCCCACCTCCACAAACAATTCCAACTCTACGGCAAGCAGCGAGATTGGACCAGCTATATCAACTGAACACTCATGTCACTGCCTGTTATCGAAACCTTAGCTAGTTGTATTGACATCAATACCACTTCGGCATTCAAGAAGTAGCAGAGTCAAAGTACTATGGTGAACAAGTGTATGTACCTTCATAATAGTGTCTTCAAGCATGCTTTTTTGGTTGCTTCACAACATGAGTCTCGCGGAGGCTTCTCGTCTACATTACGCACCTTACTGATAAGGATTACAAAATGAGGCATCTGCTTACTTGTTTGGAGCCTAAGGAATTTCACCTGCCATTCAGGTCCTTCCGAGATATTGACCAAGGTACCATAAGGTACTCAAATAACGGGTGCTTGTGTAACTAAATCAGAAAGGCAGACGAATCACGGAGATGATAAGGGATTCTTCTCGATCATAACGTATGTTTCTTATGTGCTACCGCGGTTATCGGCTGGCTTTCGATACAAGGCCGGATGGCCAACTACAAACTACTATCTTCAAGAAGAGAAACTGGGTGCTATCCAGTCACACCTTAGCTTTAAAGACTACGAGGTCTTAATGTATACAATGTCTAGATCTTTAGACACGACGGAGTGCCTTGGCGCTGCGTCTGGTAGCGGAGCTCACGCACTGGGAGTACCACTCGTTCTGAACAACGCAGGAAGTTCCAGCGACGCAAACGGTGGCACCAGTCCAGCCCTTTCCACCGCACTGGTGGTAAATCTGAACGATGGCCGACTCGGTGGAGTTGCCAGCGGCAGTCTGCTGGCAGGATGCTCTCTTGGTGGAAGTGTGAGTGCTGGGAGTGCTAGGAGTAGGCTTGGCCTTGGAAGTGTGAGCAGCCTTGGTCTTGGAAGACTGAGCTGCCTTGGAGGAATGGGCGGCTTTGGAGGTGTGGGAAGGAGGGGCCTTGGAAGTGTGGTTGGCGCCAGAGCTGGGAGTTGCGACAGCAGTAGGGGTAACCTTGGGGGTGTGAGTCGAGGGGGCCTTAACTGTGACCTTGGCGCTCTGAGTCGCGGCAATGACAGAGGTAGCCTTGCGGGTAGAAGTGGCAACAGTGGTAGGGGTAGCACCGGAGCCGGAGCCGCCAAGCTTAGCGGGACCGGCGTTGCCAACGACAAGGCTGGCGACAGTATCGGCAGCAACGGGCTTGACAAGGTATCCGCTAAGCTTCGCGAAGGTGGACAGAACGTTTGTCTGGGCCAAAGCCTTGAACTGGCCACTCTTGGAGTCGACACTGTTGATCACGCAAGCACGGCCAATCTTGGAAGAGCAGGCAGCAGCAGACTTGGCATCGGGGGCGTTGAAGCTGTTGGAGAAGACCTGGCCGACGTAAGGCTGCTTAACGTTCTCGAACGCGTTACCCTCAATAAGAGCGAGGGTAGTAGTGAAAAGCTCAAAAGTATGGCCCTGGACGTTCTGGAAGAAGTTATTGGTAGCGTGGAAGGTACCCTTGGGACCGAGCTTGGGGGAACGGCCAGAGACGTTGACGTAGTAGTTTCTGTCGATGGTGATCTGGTCTCCATCACCAAGATGCATCTCAGTCCAGTAGTGGTTGCCGTTGCAGGTGGTTGAAGCCGGGGTGGCTCCGTCGAAGTAGTTGTTGGAAATGGTGACGCGAGACCCGGCGAAGTGAGTGACGATGAACTGGCGACCAATCTTGGAAATTCTGTTGTGGTCAATCCAAACACCATCGTTGCCGCCCTGCAAGTCGATGGCATCACCTCCCCAGACAACAGTGGGGTTCAGGTTGGTGATCTCGATGCCTTGAATGATAACGTTCTTGGCGTTGGTCTTGACACGAAGGCCCTTGCCGTTGAGTATTCCCTTGCCCTTGGAGCCGAGAATGCTCTTGTTGCTGCCGACGATGAGGGGTTCGGTAGCAGCGAGGTCGTAGCTGACAGTGGTGGCAACGTTGTCGCTGGTGCCGCAGGAGAGGTCTCCAAGGAAGAGCTGGCCGCCGTTGGCAACTGTGCAGCTCTTACGGCTGCAGCCCTTGCCCTTGGCAGAGGTGCCTGTGAAGTCGTACTCCTTGTCGATAATGATAGTACGGGGGGTATCGTCGGCAAGCCACTGAGTGAGTTCGTCGACGGAAGAGGGAATGGCAGCGGCGGCGCTACCACCACCAGTGACACCCTTAGCAAAGCCGTAAGCCGTGCCAATGACAGACTGGGCAGACGCCGAAGTTGCGGCCGCGGCAGCCAAAATGGCGGTTGCTGAGAAACGCATATTGTGTAATACCAGAAAAAGAATGTAATGTTTGATAAAAGAATGGACGCGTGAAATCGATTTGAAAGAGTGACCAAATCACGCCAGCGTGAAGCTGAGTTGTAGTTGAAGTTGATAATCTAGAATGTACAGAAAGAACGACTTGGAGAGAGGAGAGAAACAAGAAAGGAGGGAGGGCAGTCATTTTGTCTCTGTTTCTTATACTTCAGATGTTTCTTTCCAAAGTGAGGCTCATGCAGGAACCACTATAGAGTTGAGGGTCCGGATCGTTAGGCAACGATCACGATTGGGTGGTTGTTTACGAACTATGCCTGATAGAATTGCCAAGTTATTGGGGGCAGCGGGTAAGTGGACACAACTATTATGTCAACCAGCTTCCTGATAGATGCTGGCCCTGCGCGTTGTTTAGTGCTGTCATTAGCCCTTGTTCACAGTCGGATGAGATCCGTCCTGCCATCTTAAGGCTGCTGGGTTGCATCGTGACGTGTGCCCCAACTAACCCCTTTCATGATGGGGAGGATGGGCAGCAGAGGCCAACGGCCGAGCTGACCGTCATGGTCAAGTTCCGTGTTGTCATCTCAATCCGAACTTCCGAAGTTGGGGCTACTTGCTCACGAGTCGTGGCATGAGCAGTGAGAAGCGCCCTTCTCTCCATTTGCTGGGAGTAGAGGCCAACAGCGGGGCTGTTCGTGAGGAGCACGTTCCTCATATGCACACTGCACGTCCACGGATTGGTATCACTTATCACGACCAGAGGGAAAGCGTAATTTCAACTTTGGGCGGCTAATTCAGCGAAGTGTCAAATCTCTGCAGTCGGCTTGCCGTCGAAAGCTGCCGATCTGCCTCTGCTATTTGATACTGGAATAGTAGACACACACCGAGTCCTAAATATTTTCGTTCGGCAGACCAGCATTATCAGGGTTGAAGCTTCAAGCAACTCAAATCAAGAAGGGTGATTGTCAACGATAAGGTTCGGAAAGCGATGGTGACTAAGGATTAAGCATGCCCTGAAGCAAGGAGTTCAATCGTGAGGATGGCCACAATGATGTGGCCATGATCGGTTTTGGCAAAGAGAAATACTGCCCACGACGAAATTTCAGCAGCTAGTCCAAACTTTACATTGATGAAACAGCCCCTTTCATCTCCGCCGGAGTTGAGAAATTGAAGAATGAAAATAGGGTCCGATGAATGGTGGTATTCAGAGCAGAACGACGATTAATTGATCGACCTAGTGTTATTGAGCTGGAGTTTGCGGTGCTGCTGTCGGGACCTTGGCGATGCGATTGAAATACTCATTTATAGTACAACGAGAACCATAATGTTGGAATTCACAAACTCCCCACGTCAAACGATGGAACTATTGGTGAGATTCGTATCAAGACAGCTTGGCCAGTCTATCAGAAATCAGCTTCCCAGGAATGGCGTTTTACTAGGTGTACACACAGCTACACACACAGATCATAGAGTGGTGGTAACATACCGACACTTCCTTTATTTTATATGGGTTCAACATTTAACGAGCTAACGAATTATTCTGCAGAGAG
This sequence comes from Colletotrichum abscissum, assembly GCF_030869225.1. Taxonomy (NCBI): domain Eukaryota; kingdom Fungi; phylum Ascomycota; class Sordariomycetes; order Glomerellales; family Glomerellaceae; genus Colletotrichum; species Colletotrichum abscissum. The sequence continues at coordinate 604,528 of NW_026850043.1, forward strand.
CACATGTGTGACCGGAGCCGGGCTGCCCATGACTCCATATATAAAAAGCTAGATTTCTGGCTTTGTGTCATCAACTATAAGCCCAAGCTGGATGTGGAGATAAACTAGTCATGTTGTAATTCGAAATAATATCTGAGGGGAAAAGCAAACTGGTTTCAGGTTGCTCTAGGCCGGGTATCTGATTATCTATCTTAGTCGACAGGTTTCCTCGTGACGTTGCGGTGTGGCCCTTGTCGTAATCCTTGGTGTGATATGGTGAGTTGAGTGCCCTCAACCTTGACCAAGACTCCGCTTTTGCAAGAAGCATATGTCTTCGCTCATGCCGTCATTCCTTTTGCTGCAGAGGCTTTTGACCAGAGTAAGAGTGATAGTAGTGATATGGGTGGAATGAGTTATTGAGCAAGTCTTTGCGCACTTCAATCAAAAACACTTCTACTCGTAGCCTAGACCAGCCTAAGCCCCTCGTGAAAGGTAAGTTTGTGATTGCTCCAAGCGAATCGTAGTTAACCGCGCGGCAGTAGTCTCCAATGGCACTCAAGTCCGGATCTTTCGGCCATGTTCCCACGGGTACCTTTCTCATGTCATGGATTTGATTCGTAAAGCCTGCTGATTCCAAGTAACCTGCAAAGTTTCTGGCGATGTTGACATCCACGTCGAAAGTGGCCAAAGCCTCTGTCAAGTAGCGTATTGCCTCTCGTGGCTTGTATGTCTCCGTGACTGTACCATCGTCACAGAGAAAGTCGAAAACTAGATCTTGCATCTCAAACCAACCCCCAGGTTTGAGAGCCCTATCTAATGTCAACTGAACGTTTCACCACTAGCTGGCAGTTGAGGAGGATAGATGCGCACTTACCTGTACGCTTGTGACAAAAGCCTTGGCCAATCTTTGAGGGCCGGCGCCATGTTCCTCACGTGAACATAGTCAACTGAGTTGGGTGCATGCAGCCAGTCTGCTTCAACATCATCGACTGTAAAATGTACGTTTGGAGGTACATATTCAGGCTGGATGGGACTTAAATCTAGGCCGATAATCTCGGCCTCTGGGTAGTCGTCACCCACTTCGAGCAGCCTTATTAGCGTCTCTGGCAGCATAACCCTACTCGGTCATGAAATAAAACTCACTTTCCATGGCCCAAATACCAGTGCCGGTTCCTATATCGAGAACTCTTTGTGGGTTGCGCAAAGGGGCATTGTGTAAAGCCCCATTGCAGACGTGTACTATCATGGCGTGTTTCATATCCTCTCGGTCCTGTTCAATATCATCGTTTGGTAACATGTAGCGGCCCTCTTCATACTTGTGATAGCGTCGTTTATTTTCAAAACTAAAGAGTCGAAGATTGGAAATCAGAGATTCGGTTCCATCAAGCTTATCAGCAGACGAAAATGAGGAGGAGAACGAGCCACTGCTGTCGCCAAACGGTACATGCTTCAAGTCTCCATCAGGCTCATCGCAAGGCTCTGATTGGTTGGGGTCGGTAGGCATCTTTGTATTGCATGTAAAAGTGATACAGAAGAAGGCGAGTGAGTGATACGGGTGATGGGGTGCGTTCTCCTCTCGATCCGGGAAGTCGAGAAAGTCGGAAGAATGAAGCTGAGGGATTGACGGGAGGAACGGTCTGAACCAACAAAGAACGACCGCGTTCCAACAGAGGTGGCCCGTTTTTTATTCCTAATGGCTTGAAGATGGCAAGGATCCTGACCAATGTCTGCTCTTACCCAAACCCCAAGCCATAACTTGCATGAAGCGCGTTAACACAATTGGCCCGACCAGACTACCTGTGGATTTCCTGACTTTGTGTAGAGTAAACCAACCAAGCGGAGATCACTCTGGGACTTCGTGGCCTTGGCTGTCAGCTAACCGCTGGACTTGACGATTCTCAATCGGAAACAATGCATCCTTGATCACCGCGAAAATGACCTTCTATCGCTGAATATTCTGGCTTCTAAATTTCAGTCAACTGCCATGAAACCACGCACTTTGAGTCGCCACGCTGCAGGTTAGAATTCACGAGGAAACTAACATGACGCGTCGATGGCGTTCGATCCTTCATTGGATGCACGCCAGAGTAATGAGAATACAGAAGACATGAGGTTTTAATTGGTGTGGGTAGTCTCGGCCCTGTCAAAAGTAGCACGATCGACTTAAGCATTAGAATACTGTACAATGACAGGAGGCGATGCTAGGTAAGAGCTGCCTCTCCGGCGTCAACAATGTTCGACAAAATCGCATCAATGGTCGGCGATGTACACATATCATCAGTAATACACTCAATCAAAATCAACTCAACCTAGGCTCTTGAACTGTTCAGTGAATAAAAGCACCATCAGAGTTCGTTGGGTTGGTTGTCTGCAAGTAGTTAAGCAACTGAAGTGAAGTAGCAGAGGGAAAGGTTGCTGCAAACATGACCAAAGCCGACAATTCTGAAAACGCGCAGAAGTTGGTTTCACTTTTTTTCCTTATTACGGGCACAGAAAGAAAGGTTCAAGCAACGAAACTTTCCGTGAAAGTCAACCAAACCTCATTCAGCTCGAAAGGTTTCCCCAAAGGAGGAACCAGAACTACCTGGAGGATAGCGAGGCTCCCACAAGTGGGTAAGCCCGGTTCAACACGAGGGTTAAGATACTTACGTAAAGTACGAAGTAGGAAGAGCTGATCTCTGAGTTCGCCTATCCACCTCTGGTCAAGTCTAGGGCATTGAGAACACTGCGCATGCTGCATAAGTCAATATTGCAGAAACACTTAGATACATGGCGTTTTACAGGTGTCTAGGCAATGTTTGAAAGAGTTTCGACTGAGGTGAGTAAGGTATGTAGGCGATGCTTCAACATCATTTGCCGCGCACTGAGAATGTGGGGCTGTAGTTGTTTGCAGGCTACAGTATCCGTACCTAGCTCGCCATCTGGATTTTAGTTTCCCCCTCAATCCGGACCCGACTACGACGCGACCGCGGCCTGCTCATCGCGAAGCCTCCTCTCGCCGACTGTGTGGCATTAAAGAATGGCCGAGAATCCATCCCGAGTATCGTATTTACCCCAAGAGGTTCTGGGACTTATCTTTGCGCACACTTCAAAGTCGACGGCTCACGCCGCTCGGCTGGGGAGCAAGATTCTGTCCGCCGCAGCAACTCCCAGATCATTCCAGCATATCTCACTCAAGCCACCCTTCTGCGACCGGTTCACGCACATTGCCAAAGATGCAAACCTTCGGCGACATGTGAGAGAGGTCACATGTGATGCTCGCGCGGTTCTGGATTACTGCCCTTTCCCTATGGACTTCCTTGAGGCTTTACCCTACCTCAGATACTTCTCCGGGCTCAAAGTTCTGAACTTGAAGTTTACCGACTATGCAGATGACGGCGACGAGAACGCTGAACCGAATAACTCCACGAGTTATCGTTTCTATGATATCTACAGCTTTCGGCGCTTTGTCATTCTTGTTGCCTTTTACTGCATACACGGCGGTAGTAAAGATGATCAGGATCTGGTTCAATTGTCGCAGAGCTTGGGGACGTCTGACGACTTTGCCTGGATGGGAGACTTGAAAACCCCGGACATGTCTTGGAGCGTAGAGGACAGGCTGATTGATGGCGGATTTCCCAAAATCCAGCTAGAGGAATTGGCCATTTTCAATCTAGCTGAGGATATCAACGAGGGCCAAGATCATGGCACGGAAGACCCATTGCATCGGAAGCACCTCGCGGATTGGCCCATCTTCCAGCAAGTCATGGCCCTTTCAACGCTCAAAAGTGTAAAGTTGATGGTAGCACCCGATGACCCGGACAACTCGTTGTGGGACAACTTGGAGGATGAGCCGACTGAGTACAATTACCAGTGGCAAGATCTCTATCTTCGCGAACTCACATCGTGGTTCAAACCACAGCTCGCCTGTAACCTGACAACCTTGTCTCTTTACTACGACGATATCTGGGGCTACCAACCCAAGTTTGACTTCAGACTCATCAATCCCGGCAGCGGACCAGGCTCTGGATTTCCGCACTTGAAGGTCCTAGGTCTGGGAAGATACTGCTTCAGTCATGAATGGCAGCTAGACTGGTTTGCTTCTCTCGGAAGTCAGAGCTTAGCTGGCGGGATAGAGGAGCTATACCTCGATGAATGCGTGGTGGTATCGAAAGCATACTGTACAATCCCTCAATGGGAGATTTGGGATATGGACCGAGACCGCAACTACACCATAGTTACTGTCCAAGACGCCGACGGCAACGACGTTGAAGTCTCGAATCGTGGGTACTTGCCAGCCACGTGGGACATTGATCTTGTCGACGACACTTGGACCGAGTTTTACCACTCCAGCTTGTCCTGGCATGAGCTGCTCGACCACTGGAGCAGCAACATGACGGCACTGAAGAGATTCAAGATGGGCACGACGGCCTCTCTTGCGTCTTGGTCCGGAATCAATCTGGCAACTCATGTAACAGTCGATAAAATCACCGAGGCTGCTGTCGCTCCTTGGAGCAAGATCAGCATCATGAACACGGATATCCATGCCAAGTTCGATGATGTCGCGTTCCGCAAAGAGGTTGGAATCATGGAGTTAACATTGCCGTTTTACGTCAACTATTCACCGAAACCGAGCGGGATGCCTAACTGGGTTGCTCGTCCTTGGTTCTTCATACCGGCGAGCAGTGATGAGCCTCTAGTTATGGAAGAACCCCCGAAGGAGACGAGACGGAAAGATGAATTAGCATTGGACAACCTGAGAAAAGTAGTGGGTGAGAGGGCAAAGGGGGGCGGCCGGGTTCAAATGAGACCAATGGGGCCTTCGCGCGCGCAAAGCGATGGAGTTCCGACGGTTGCCGAGCTTGCACCCTAGCTACAATAGTATTTCTCCATTTCAAGGCCTACATGCTCAAGGGTCAAGGTGATTCAGAGTTTGTTGAGTTTCGCGACTTCAAGTTGGTGAAGGCCAGAGCTGGACGAGAACAGAAATCCAACGCTGGTCATTGAAGGTATCAAACTTGTCAGATTGCGCTTAGTCTTCAACAAGGAGATTGGAAACTCTTGCGAAAATCTGTCGCATAGCACGCGGCTTCGCTTTGCTCAACGTGCCGTTGAGATCTATGCAATCAATGAGTCGTAGAATGTCGTATCTTTGGTTATCAGCAGGGGTTGTCTTCCCAGTGCCGTAATCAACGCGAGTCGCTGGTAGGTGGATGTCGGCGCCTAGTGCCTCGCTACTATCTACAAATACGTGTAAGACCAAAGCATGCCATGGATCCTGGCAAACGACTTCCGCAAACTGGATCCTAACATCTTGGCTTCTGTCTCACTGGTCAAGACTCGTCAGTAAAATGCAGTGCAGTCAACTGGCAGCCCCATCTTGGGGACGCGCGGGACTATCCGCAAGCAGGACGGGAATTGCGGATGTGCCGCATATGCTCCCAGGCAAGGATCATGGCGATCGTAGAAGAATCATTGGCGACGAAAAGGGGAGCGCTCAACCAGCGGTGGAGGA